>NC_067401.1:34350269-34950269 GCF_016432865.1 Antechinus flavipes | reverse complement strand
CTTCAGGTTGTTGTATTCTGGGGTTAAATGAGGATCTCCGATTTGCCCTATTTCCTTGCCTTTGTAACATATCAGCTTGGGTGAAGCTTCCATGAACCATCAAAAGAGGTCAAGGATTGTCACACCTTACTCAGTGACAACATAAATTAATAGTATGCTAGCCTCTCAAACATCTTCCCTTGGTTCTCATCCATGCTTCTTAGATGCAGCTTTCCTATTCCATCTGTCCCACTCTAATCGCTCTCCTCGCCTCTGTGTTCCAGTCAATTGACTTTATACTTGGCTTTTGTTTATGTCTCCTCCCTGGGTCCTGATGCTTTGGTTCCCTCAGCTCTTTCCCCAATCAACTACCCTTGATAAGCCTAGAAAAGCAGCAGCTTACAATGATTTCCATGCTCTGTGATCTCAACCCTTCACCTCACAAATCTTGATGTAATCCCGTCAATGATCAATCCACAAATACTATAGTTTGGGGAGTCACAATTGACTGACTTAGACTAACTGCGTGACTGGCTCAATTGTGTCTCTGGGCATCAATCATTTGTAGAGAGAGAGCCCTGCATAAAAAAATAGCATGTGAACTTGACCAGGCATTCTTTTACAATTAGCATTTGCTGGGTTCCTTCAGTCCTATACTAAGCACTCTGAGAAAGTCTCCTCACGTGGACAGTTTCCTTCTCAGTACACTCATCTGTGCTTCTTCTCCCAGATGGCCTTGCTGAACAGCTGTTGTCCCCTTTGTCTGTGTTCTGTGACTGGGAGAAGGAAGGGGCTGTAGATGGGAGGGTCTATGAAAAGCCTGCATTTGTGGCAAATGAGAGACAAGTTTTGTCCCCCTCTAGGTCCTTTTGTTCAAAACCATGCTTCCCCCTTCTCCTTTGTCATCTCCCAGCTTTTTGAATTCCAGATAAAATGTTTATCAAGATGAGAACAATAGAAATCAACAGCATTTGCATTAAGTCTTTCAGGGTAGGAAAACTCACTAGGCTCTCCATTCAAAAGTCCAAAGAAGAAGTATTGAATTAAGATTTTCCCCACTAAAATTCCTTCTTCCAGAGATCTCTGAGGACCAGAATTTCATTTGTCCTTGCAGTATTCTAAGAGACATGGCTGTTGTCCTCCCTTCTTGAAGAGTATCAAAATGACATCACTATATTAGAATCAAGTTATAGTGTGCCCAATTGTGGCTGATTAGACCACTATGAACTCACAAGGCTCTATCACAAGTCAGACACAAAGAGTCTCTATGAACATTTGGGGTCAATTCTCTAATTTTGCACATTTTTGGAGCTAATTCAATTCTGCTTTGCTCCTAGAGCATAGCCCCTTCTCTAATGGGGGCACACCTTTCTGGGTGATCCTGTGTTAGTGTCCCCTTTCTCATTCAATCAATTCTAAAATTCTTAAGAGAGACCTTGAGGATGTCCTTGTGTCACTTTTTCTCACCTTGTGAGTACTTGCTCTGTGTGAGTTCTCCATCAAATAGTCTTTTTGGCAAGCTTATATTTGACAGCTAAGTGATAGAGGGAATATAACACTGACTCTGGAGACAAGAGGACCTGAGTTCAAATCCAGCCTGAGACCTTACTAGTTGTGTGACTGGGCAGATCACTTTGTTTCAAAAAAAGAAAATTCCTCCCCCTCAAAAACAACAAAGATAAGAGACATAACAGGCAGCTAGATGGTATCGTGTATAATGCTGGACTTGAAGGAAGAAGAAGATAGTACTGGATTTGAAGTGAGAAGAATTTAAGATCAAGTTCTGCCTTAGACAATTATAAAATGTAAGCTAGTCAAGTTATATCATTTCTTTCAATCTCAGTTTACTCAGCTGTTAAATGGGAGAAATACCAGTACTTATTGTGCATGGTTGTTATTAGGATCAAATATATGTAAAAGGATTTTCAAATCTCAAAATGTTATTTAAATATTGTTCTTATTGATGTCATCATCATAATTTCTTCCTCCTCCTCCTCTTCTTCCTCTTCCTTCTTCTTTTTCTTCTTTCTCCCTCTATTCATCTTGCCTCACTCTCTCAGTCCTGGACCTCCACAGATCTCTTTCACTGTCCATATTAGACATATTTTAGTCATACTTCAGTGTAATCAACAATAAATTCTCCTTAATTATGTTTTTCTTTATGAAATTTAAGATCTTCCTCATGAAAAGAAGCTTTCCAGTCAACTGAGCTGAATAATAGTAGAATGGAATGAATCTGAGTTTTTGTATTTGAAGAACTGGGTTCAGTTACTGCCTCTGACGCTGTTTGAGTGTGGGTAAATCACTAAGTTTCCCTGTGCCTTAGCTTCCTCATCTCTAAAAATAAAAGGACTAGACTTAATGGACTCTGAAGGCCCTTTATGTTCCAAATGTATGATCATTATTGGGTGAAGATAATGACATAATATTTCACATATACATGGTGATTTGTTTAAAAGGGTTGTCTTTTGGTTTATTTAATTTACAAATTTACAAAATCCCAAGCCTCATTACATATGACCCTGGGTTCTTAAATGCTGTACTAATAGAATCCAAGTCTAAAAGATTCTACCAAATTGGAAAGGTAACTAAGGAAAACATCTGATAGAATGCTAGAGCTGAAATCAAGCACTTGTGTTGTTGTTCAATCATGTCCAATTCTTTGTGATTCTGTTCAGAGGTTTGGCAAAGAAACTGAAATGGTTTAGCATTTTCTTCTGCAGCTCTTTTTACAGATGAGGAACTAAATTAAGCAGGGTTAATTGACTTGCCCAGAGTCACACAAATATTAAGTGTCTGAGGCTGGATTTGAATTCATGAAGGCAAGTCTTTCTGACTACAAGCCTGATTTTTATGCACTGAGCCACCTATTTGAGTTCACATCACTAGCAGTATGATCCTGGGCAAAATTCTTGAGATTTCTCAGTCTCAAT
Source organism: Antechinus flavipes (assembly GCF_016432865.1). Lineage (NCBI taxonomy): Eukaryota > Metazoa > Chordata > Mammalia > Dasyuromorphia > Dasyuridae > Antechinus > Antechinus flavipes. The sequence continues at coordinate 34,947,357 of NC_067401.1, read as the reverse complement.
TTTCCCATTTGTAAAACAATACTCTCAGTATTGTTGTGAGGATCAAAAGGGAAGATATATGTAAAGTCCTAGGTAATTGCTAGTTGTTAATAATAATAACAATGATAATAATAATCTAATATCAATTAAAAGCAGGGTATGTCTGCTGTTTGAGGACTGATCTAACTATTCATAGGGAAACAATGTCCATCACTAGGCTGTGAAGTTTCTGGCCATGGTGATTCATCAAGTATACAAATATAAAATGCCCCTCAAGTCTAAGTAATTCCCTTATACTTCTTAAGGGATGATGACAGGCTGGGAGAAAGAGGACCAAGAGATTATAGAATTAGAGCTGCAAGAGTCATTATCCAGTTCCTATATTTTATATAGGAAAAAAAAACCACATCCCAGACATATGACAGAACATGCCCCAAATCAAAAATCTAATATGTGTCAGGGCCAAGATTCAAACCCAGATCCTCTTTCTACAAGGGTGCTAAGAAATATATCCTTTATAGGCTGTCCATGAATATTATTTGTTTGTACTCCTGGTGCTTCCAATATATAATCTGTGTTCAATAACTAGTGAGCTGAAACACTATGGTAAGAAAGGAACCACTATGTATTAATGTTGTTGTTAAAAATAAACTCAGAAACCATTATGACCTTGCAGCTAAATAGAAGGATGACTCACCTATTCTTCTCTCAGAAGCCAATCAGGGAGTTAGCAGAGTTGATTTTTATCATGCATTCCAAAGCAAAGAGAAATATTATTTCATGGGGTACTTGGTTATCTTGCCTTGGAGCACTCATAATGGGCATAAGCAAATAGATCATGATGAAAATAATTGAAGTTTATATACCAAAATCTGTAACAGAAAATGAAGAGTTTGTTTGAGAAGGTCTTCAAGAAAAACCTCCAAATTAAGTTAATATAAAAATTCATATTGAGTGACTTCATGGTGAAAACAAACAAAGAGGAGATTGCTGGGAAATATAGATCAAGGTCCAGAAACAAAAGAGGCCAGATCATTTAGACAACTAATACCAGGGCATCTTTTTTCAAGATGAAAGATGAAAAGTACTGGTTGTGGTCAACACCAGTCATCCTAATTTGGCTCTATCTTAAAAGAAAGTAACTGATATTTTACAAAAATAGCATGCACTTCAGAATTAGCTGTTTCTGTGCGGGAAGGAGGGAAGAGGAGAAGAAATTAAGAAAACAACCCTACAGAATGGGTGATGTGAAAATTGGCTAAGCAAAATCATCTTGAGAGCTTTTGTGAGAGTAATTGTAAGCAAGAAAACAAATAATGGGAATATAAATGATCAACCATCATGTCTGTAGTGACCTCTCTTCAGCAATAACAGTATGGGAAATACTAAAAATCCTACATGTCAGTAACGATTTTACTGCATGAGGAAGCATCAGTATAACTTAGGAAGGTAAAGGAAAAGCAGCTGGATCTTTACAATATATACAAATGAAATTCATGTTGGAGCTAACATTTTAGAGGTACTCAGAAATTGATTTCAAGACATCTCAAAGGCTGACTGATTACAAAAGAATGAAAAAGATCACAGATTGCTCTTAAACAAGGAGCTGGGGCAAAGCAACCATCATCCCTCATCACTAGAAAAATCTTCCTGAGAATTTCCTATTAACATTAGAGCAGTGTTGAAGAAAACAGAAGTGAACAGACAAACATTTACAGGTAGTTTTCCATAGCAGATCACATCTTTAGATTCCTACTATTGAATTGTGAGATGTAGCGAATACATTAACATTCTTTATCGCTTGTTGATTAATTTTTTTTTTCTGCCTTCAAAACAAAATGCAGCTTCAAAGGCTGTACTCCATCAAGGTGTCTTCCACATATGTTTTGGAGTTATATTAGTTTCTGCCTCACATGCACATCAAAAAACCAGCATAAATCAAGGAGGCACATTGTTTTGCACATAATAAGTATCGATGCATTTCCATTTATACATTTAGTTGTTCATATACTCATTCATTCATATATGTTATCATTGTTATTCCGTCATTTTTCAATCATGTCATAGTCTTCATGACTCCATTTAGGATTTTCTTGGCAAAGATATAACTTTTCTAGTTGATTTTACAGATGAGAAACTGAAACAAATAGGGCAAAGCGACTTGCCTGGGTCAGACATCTAGTATGTGTCTGAGATTCGAATGGGATTCTTACTTCCAAGTCAAACACTCTAACTACTATGTCATGTAGCTATACATACACATACATATACACACACATACACAATTTGGTGACTCACAGAGCTAAAGCTTGAAAGAATTCCATCTAGTATTTCTCTTATTTTATTAATGAAAAAATGGGACTCAGAAGTGACTTCTCCATGGCCCCAACTAATAAATGTCAGAGAAAGGATCAAGTCCAATGAACTACCTTCTATATATCTACATACATATATACACAAATGCCACATACTTATATGTATATCATGCAAAAATATATGTAATATTTAGACAATATAAAATTAGATCAAGTTATTGTGAATGCTCTCCAGTATAGGGACACTTCCACCCATGGACAATGCAAGCTGTCTGGAATTTCAAAGACAACTTTTAGGGATTTAGGGATAGAGGACAGACTTTGATTTCATTGATATTACCTTCCAATGAAGGTTGATTTATGCCTTTCTTGAGAGCTGCCTACAGCAATTAAAGATTAAATGATTTGCCCAGATCTCTGAGTCTGTGGGGCTTAAAGTCAGATCTTCTTAGACCCGAAGCCTATTCTTTCCCTATTAGCCATGCTAATTCTCCCGAGGGACCTCCACAGGATCATATGGCCAGTAAGTGCCTGATTCCAGATTGGAATCCTAGTTTTTCTGACTCCAAGTCCAGTAATCAATTTACCTGGCCTGGCTGCCGACATCAGTGCATATAATGGACAAGTGTTGTAGGTACAAAATGAGCTGGAGGTGGAACAGAATAAGAAAATATTAGTTTAAATCACATTTGTGAAATAACCTTGCACTTTGAACAAGATCAACTTGCTCACTGCTCCTCACCCCCACTCCCACAAGGGCCACTTTAAAAAAATCTATATTCTAGTCATGTTACATTTCTTTGTGTCATAGAACACAATAATTTTCAAAAGTTAAAACCTCTGGTTAAACAAAGAGTAATAGAGAGAGGTATGGTAGATATTCATTAACTGTAGCATGTTCCCAATGATGGCTTTTTTGAAAGAAATATTATAAAATAAACCAAAGACATTTATCCTTGAAAAAGCCCCTGTCATTTGGTGGTCATTCAGTCAATAAACATTTAGTAAGTACTTACTAAGTCCAGACAATGTGCTAAGGACTAGGGAAATAAAGAGGCAAAACATAGTCTCTGCCCTCAAGAAGCTCACATTCTAATGAGTAGAGTGAGACAACAAGTGCATAATTATGTGCAAACAAGCTATTTGTCATATTAGGAAATAAATAAGAGGGAAGGTAATAGAATTAAGAAGATTGGACAAAGGCTTCATTTGGAAGATCAATTTTATTTAAGACTTAAAAGAATAGAGGAGAGGCAGTAGGTAAAGATGAGACGGAAGATGAGGAGGAAGAATATTTTTGGCATGAGAAATGTCCTGAGAAAATGCCTGGAGCTGAGAGATGGAGTATTTTATTTTAGGAATAGCATGGGTAAGGTGTAAGAAGATTCAAAAAATAGAAGGGGATTGGGTTATAATGGTCTTTGAATGACAAATAGAGGATTTCTTATTTGATGCTGGAAGCAATAGGGAGTCACTGGAGTTCATTGAGTAGAGGATGACATGATGAGATTTATACTTTAGGGAAATGATTGTGCATAGTAGTAGCTGTCCTAATGGGAACTAAACTGGACAATTCCAGTTGGATAATGCTGCTCATTTCCTCCTTCATTTCTTCCTTTATTCCTTCATTCTTTCCCTACTTCCTTTCTCTCCTCTCCCCTTCTCTGTCTTCTTCCTCTATCCACATAGGCAATTATACCTTTACTTGTGAAGTACTTTGCCCAGAAGGATATAAATTTTAATTGCTAAAAACAAGATCTTGGGGTTTGTGGGCTAGATTTCTTTTTAAGGACCATATCTTAAATCCAAATCCCTTTGACTCTCATTGATTGGTCAATAATACATCTTTGCCCAAGTATCACTTTGTCATTGTTTGGATTTTGATGGCTCAATGTCAACATAAATGACAATTATATCTGCTTTGGCCAGAAAACTTGAGAGTCTTTCCCTCCTAAATTGATTTTTTTTTGACTAGGTAAAAGAGACCATTCTTTGCCTCATTTCTTACTTTACCTTAATTGTTGAATGGGTATTGCCTCAGAGAAATGGAGACCTGGGAAAAACCTTAGCTGTAAGGGCCAAGATCTCCCATTGTATCTAAGGCTATCTTTCTTCAGTCGTCCTTATCTACATTTTGCCACAAGGTCCTCTCCAGAAGAGAGAGTGAAGCTGACTTTGCACAACCCACTTAAATTCAATTCATTTGCAAAGCAGGACCTCACTTTCCTAATGTCATTGGTTCTCTTTGAAAATGAAGGACAAACAACAAGAACAACATAGCAGCTAAACGGAAGATGAATTTGGAATAAGGAAAGAGGAGACAGGCTGAATCACCACAGGTGATTGCAATAGTATGAGTTAGAGATAACAGAACAGCTTTAGTGCTTCACTGGCACTAATGGGATGCTGAAAGAATTCAAGGAAGATCTCCAGAATAGTGGATATGAAATATTCTTTGGCCAGGGCCTAGTCTCCCCAGCAACATTTTTATCAATTCACAATTCTTCCACAGGCAACATGCAATCATGGAGTTGGAGCCACAAGAAATAATACAACAAACATATATTAAGTACCTATTATGTGCTGAGCACTATGCTAAACACTTTACAAATATTATTCCATTTGATTTTTCACAACCATCTATTGTAGAAAAGTGAGGACAGAGGGCAAAATTATTTGCACCCAAAAATAAGTGTCTGAGGCCAGATTTGTACAGAGGTCTCTCTGATTACAGAACCATGTACTCTCCATTGTACCATCTAGCCCCTCTTGCTCCGATGTTAAGGACTGAATAGAACGAAGATGTATGGGTAGGTACAAATGAGTTTCAGGAGATGACTTAGCCACTCTAATAAGATCATAGATCCATTGTAATACAGAATATGAACTTTGGAGCTGGAAGTAGCATCTGATAATATTTAGTGTGATCTATATCATTCATAAAAAAACAAAAGTAAGGCCCAAAGGATCAAAGCAGCTTACCAAACATCATACAAATTAGTGGCAAATTTGCAATAATGCCACTGGATCATTAAAATAAGCCATGAAATATTATCCTCATTTTTTCAAATAGAGAAACTGAGGTTCAGAGAGACTTAGTGACCTCCCTAAAAGTGTAATTCTAATAGAGCAAAATTTGGCTAAAAGATGATACATAGCTCTAATACCATGTTTTGAGGGGTTTTTTTTAATCAAAAAATTTTGTACCATTCTGCAGCACACTCATAACTCCAGAATTCTTTCACCCTTCTGAAAAACCCATGTGATTTCTCTTATTCCAGAATTTCCCTGACATCACATTTATAGTTCCTAGAATTTAACACCCCATCCCCTAAATGTAAGGTTCTTTTTTTTTTTTTATAAATGACTGATATTATTATGCAACAGTCTGAAAATGAGTATCATACAGGAGACAATGGAGAGATACATACTAGGTATCATGTTATAGGCTGCAACATAAAGGGTTTTCCAAAAACCTTAGTGTAATGTTAAGTTTCAGTAGCTAAACAAATGTTTGTTTGTTTGTTTGTTTGTTTTAGCTGATCACTTAATAGTATAAAACTTCACTAAAATTTTTGGCATCCCTTGTAATATGCCTAGGGAGAATTTTGGGATCTCTTGGATAGTCAATGAAGAACTTTGGGATACCTTGCATAGTCAATGAGGAATTTTGGGATACCATGTATGGTCAATGGGGAACTCTGGGATATCCTGTGTGGTCAATGGGAAACTTGGAGAAAATGAATAAAATATGTTATTAAGGGAAAATATGAAGGAAAAAGAGAATAGGCTTTTCTAATGGCAAGAACATGGGGTTATAGATGGACATTTTGGTATCCTTAATATGTGAGGAGGTATAGAAGGAGATTTTCTGCAATTTGGGTAGAATCTCCTATAGCAAAATTAGAGGAACAAGTCATATGAGATGATGGGTATAGATGGGTTCAGAACTCCATCTTTGAAAGAAATCATCAAGTCAATGAGATTACCTTTCCATTAGCATATTTGACTATTATCATCAAACTACAGGATCTCACTTTATCATTAGCATTGCCATCTGAACTCTGATTCATTCCAGCCTGATAAATTCCTTAAACTGAGAATGTCAAGTTTGGTAAAATCAATTAATCCTTTATTTTATCAATTCTGTAAATCTTGCTTTCCAAAATGATAATTTTCAACACTGGGGACACTATTCACATACAAAGAACTCTTAAGTCTCTCTTTATTTCTGGCTCCTTTTCCCCTTTCCTAGCCCACATCCTATTTGGATTACCATGTTTACCTTCTTCATTATTATATCTTGTTATCTCATTATCTCTCAGATAAGAATAATTGTCTTAGGTAGATGAATTGCTAAATGGATGGATGGATGAAAAAGCATGTATTAAAACACTTAATATGTGTCATTACGCTAAGCATACAATTATAAAAGCAGACACTATAATCTTACTGCTAGAAATAAGCAGCAAAAAAGGACTAAAGGGAAGCTGGTTCTGGGGTCACAGGGAAAGTAAGATCCAAAGTTAAGATATAAGCAAGTAAAAAAGAAGTCAGATTAAAGTTGAAATCAAGAATTCCCAAAGTCAACAGATCCAAGGGGCAGGATCTGTTATGTTATGTTAGGAAGTTATGAATTAAGTCAAGAGCAAAATAAGCCTGATATGTGAAATGAAGGCAGGAGAGTACAAAGTGCCATTAATTCAGAGTTGTTCCCACATGAAGAATCAGTTCAACAGAACATCTTTTTGGAAGGGCAGCATGTCAGGCTTAGAAGTTAGATAGTTCAATGGATAGTGTGTTCAACTTGGAATTGACTCTTAATCCAAATTTAGCCTCAGATTCTTACTAGTTATGTGATTCTGGCTAAATCACTTAACCTCTCTGTGCCTCAGTTTCCTTACTTGTAAATAGGGATAAGAATGGCACCCACCTCCTAGGGTTGTTGTTCAGATCAAATGAGATAATACTTGTAAAGTTCTTTGCATATCTTAAAGTGCTAATGTTACTATTAATGCTGCTGTTATATGATTATCATTATCATTACTACTATTACTAATATTACCAGTACTACTACTATTTCTCTGTCCTTGGCTGTTTCCATACAGCTTTGAAGCCAAACACAGGGTCATACACATTATATCTGACAGAAAATAAAGAGATTATTCAGGCCCAGCCTTTGTGAAGCATGAGTCCCAGAAACAACAATGCTGATTAGTCATTATCTATCTACTGCTTGGAGTGCTCTAAGGAGTTCAGAAGAGGACAGAAACAGTCCAATTTTGTTATAGTATCATTTATTATATCCTTTAAATAATTGTATGCAGCAGAAGTTTCTAATTTCATAGTCTAGCCTTTTTGTTCTTTGTGCAGTGAAATATTTGTGATTTTGACAATTAAGTTCATAATGAAAGAGAAAATTTAATTTAGAAAAAGATCCTTCAGAGTCAGAAGCTTACTTCTTTATGAACCTGATCCTTTGACTTTTGGCTGCTCCAATTCTTAAGTTCCTTCTGTGATGGAACTGAAATTTTTCTTTTTGCAACTTTTACTTATTGTCCCTAATCACTCTGCTATATGATGACTTTTCAAATATTTAAAGATTTGAATCTCTTCTTTATCCTTATCATCCCACGGCTCTACCCATTACTCCCAGGATATCATGCTTTCCAGAATTCCAAATATCCTGGCCATTCTTCCCAGGTATTGACTCCAAATTGTCCCATGAACATTCTAGATATTTGTACTTTAATTACCGTAAATTGCATTTGAATGAATTTCTATTTTTTTCCAAACCACTCCTCAGAGTCTTAAGTTCTATATAATTAGATCTTACTGTGTATAGTAACATTTCCTTTTATCAGTACAATAACTATCTCTTTTTAGCTTCAAGGGATACACAGTAGTTTTTGAATCCCAGGATTAGGTGAACATATCCATTGGAATAAGGGGACCCCACAGGAGGATCTGCACAGAAAGAAAAAAAAATGCCTTTTGTGAATGGCTCTACTCCCTCATGGGCTCTAATTGGAAAGAATTGGAAAGTGTCTATGACTCTAAGGAAAGGGAAAAAAAGCGATAGATTTAAGTGGCTTGTGGCTCCGTCTGGCCCTTTCATTTCCTCATAGTACCTCCAACAAGAAAAGGTTTTTTTTTTCTTTTTTTGGTGGCTAGAGCCTCTTGTGTGATTATTAACTCCCTTAGTAGTTGAGCTTGCAATCTGTTGCCTCTGCTCCAGGCAACTAACTACCCAGAGGTTTCCTTACTACCTTCACCTCCAACTTCCTAAGTTATCACAGATTCTAGCTTTCCCCTCAAATTCCATTTTTTCTTCTCCCTTCTCCCCCTAAAAACATATTCAAAGTTATTTTTTTTCTTCCTTCTAAAGAGGAAAATGTCATTAATTTATTACTTTTTCCTGTGATCTTTTCTATATCTTACCCAAAGAATCAGAAATTTTCAGATCTTAGACAACCCTCTCATTTGGGAGTTCATGATTTGCCCAAGATCACATAGATTGTAAAAGGCAGAGATGGGATTAGATCTCAAGTTTCCTCACTCTTGGACCATTGTTCATTCCACGGCACCATACTGCTACTATCTCTTCAATGTCTTGTCAGATCAAATTCTGGCCCAATGGAGTCTCCCTTTCCCTGAAGATTTTGCTGTAGGCGAATCCCCAGCAGGCCCCAAAATACTGAGAGTGGGCAGTGACCCAATCAGGACCAATTCTCTTGATTATTAAAGATCCTTTAGTGAATGAGTGACCATACTTATTATTTCTGTTGGATGCATCTTGGCAAAACTCAGTACAACGGGAAGTCCCAACTACTTCCAACCATTTCTAAAAGATCTAGTCCTTAATTGGCACATTTAGCAGAGTTTATGGGATAAGTAGATGTTGTGTTTACATTTGTTAATTGAAAGCACTTTACCCTGGAGTTAAATTACAGTGAACATCATTAAACCTCAATTAAGATCCATCTGAATCTCTACACCATTATAGATTTGGTGAGTATTGGCCCAAGCTATTTAGGACAGTCAAATGATGGGTTTCTGTTTGAGGGACAGGATACTTTCACACTTAGCAGTTTTCTATTATTTGCAGAGGGGTAAGCTCGGGGCCAACCTGGAAGCATATATTATGCAGAATTCTTAAGTCTTTTCCAAACCATACTGCCTGCACTCCAGCTTTCCTTATTATTTATCTTCCTCATTCCCCTGCTGCTAGAAACAGGACTTTCCCCACTGGGGCTCAGGGTTCTGATAAATGAGCTTCTGCTTTATTTTGCTTGGAACCAGACCTCCACATTACATCCTGATCATTTAAAAGCCATGCTGCTAGCATGTATACTCACCCTTGCCCAATTTTATTTTTATCTTTCCATTGTATTGCCTTCCTCCATTAGAATATAAACTCCTTGAAGGAAAGGATTGTTTTAACTGCTTGTTTCTATGACTGGCTGGCAGTAAGGATTTATTTACTTATTTATTATTCATTCAAAATGATTATAACCAGTTTCTCTTCTGCTGAAGAGAAGAAACATCTGGGACTCAGAGGGAGTACCTCCTCCACCTAGAACTTGACATATGACAAAGGGATAAATGGAATTTCCTGTGAGGGAAGAGTTCAGATGACTCAATATGCTTGTGTAGAGCCTGAAAATTTTCACTGTCAATGAATTGAAATAGAGAAAGCGCAGGAGGCAATAAACAAGAAATATGGAACAGGAAGGTTTATATTTTGAGCTTTGGAAAAAAGCCCAACCCAAATAAAAATTCTGAGAAATTAAGCCACACAACAAGCACATACTGAGAACTGATCATGGACCCAATATTGTAATAAGTACTATGACAAAACAATGATAGGTAAAACATAATCCCTAATCTAAGGTACTTACAGCCTCACTGGGGAAACAGCTTTTACAGAGAGTAAATACAGTGACAAAGCATACCATAAATGAGGCCTGGGCAACATGCTCCGGTGCAAATTTAAATAAAGAAGGGACACGCAATATAAGAGTTGTTAGAGTGTAATTGATCAAGGAAAGATTGGGTTGATGGCAAGAGTACTGGATTTGAAATTAAAAAAAAAAAAACACATGCATTCAGTATCTAAATCTAGTGTTTATCAATGTTTGAATTATGTGAAATCACTTAAGTTTTTCTGGGTTTCACTTTTCTTATGTGTAAAATGTAGATAATACTTGTTCCACAGAGCTGTTATGGAGATCACATGAGATAATAAATTAACCTACTTTGAAAGTCTTAAATAGCTATTATTATTGTTAACTGAAGAAACCTGATCACTAGAGAGAAGTTTTGAATGGTCTCTTTTGTGTGTATGCGTGTGTCTCTGTGTGTGTGTTTTAATATCTTAATTTATTATTTTTAAGCATCCTTTTTTTTTTTTTGAAAATTGAGTTTTTTCTCCCCTTCCCTCCAGTTCTCTCACCCACTTATTGACAATATTATATTATATTATATTAGTTATATTGTTATAATCAATATTATATTTTCTCAATTAGCAATATTCCATCAATTATACATGAGAGATTATGTAAATCATATTCCATATTTAGTCATATTTTTTAAAAAGCATGAAAAATAAAGAAAGTGAAAATATTATCACTCAGAGTTCATCAATTCTTTCTCTGGTCATGGATAAATTCTTTCCCACCCATCTATGAATTCTTCTTAATTGCCTTCTATCATTGAATTGATCAGAGTAGTTGTGTCTTTCACAATTGATCATCATGTGCAATGATCTCCTGAGTCTTCTTTCTTCATTTTGCATTAGTTCATATTGATCTTCCCAAGGTTTTTTGGAACTCTCTTCCCTCATCATTTCTAACATCACAATAGTATTCCACCACAATCATATGCTACTACTTTTTCAGCTATTCCCCAGTTTATGAGAATCCTCTCATTTTCCAATTCTTTGCCATCATAAAAACAACTGATATAAATATTTTTGTGCATATTTGTCCCTTTCATCTTTCTTCGATTTATTTGTGGTATAGACTTAATAATGATATTATTAGATCAAAGAGTATGCATAGTTTGTAACCTTTTGGATATAATTCCAGATTGTTCTCTAGAATGGTTGGACTGATTGGCTATTCCACCAGCAGTTCATTAGTGTATCTACTTTTCCTTCAACCCATCCAGCATTTTGCATTTTTATATGAGAGAGACAGTATCTAAAACTTATTCAAATTTGCATTTTTCTAACCAATGGTCATTTAGAGCAATTTTTCATTTGATTATAGATAGCTTTGATTGCTTCTCAAAAATATCTATTTGTATCTTTTGACAATTTATAAATTGGGAAATAACTCTTATTTCTATAAATTTGACTCAGTTTTGTGTTTTGTATATTTGAAAAAATGAGACTTTTATCAAGCATTATCCATCTTATTTCACATTCCCCCCTCCATTGTAACAGTTCTTCCTTGCACACCTCTTTTATATGAGAACATTCTACCTATCTCTTACCCTTTCTCCCATCACATCTCTCTTTCTTACCTCTTCATTCATTTTGGAGATCATTCTCTTATTCTGATTCAGATTTATGGCTCTGTCTGTGTAAACTCCTTTTAATTGCCATAATAATAATGTGTCCCAAGTATCAAGTAATGTGTCACAATAAGGTATCACAAATATCATCTTCCCATATAGAAAGTAAACCCAATTTAACCTAGTTAAGTCCCTTATGATTTCCCTTTCATGTTTACTTTTTTAATGCTTCTCGAGTTTTATATTTGAAAATCAAATTTTCTATTCCACTATAGTCTTTTATCAGGACTGCTTGAAAGTCCTCTGTTTCATCAAATAACCTTTTTTTCCCTTGAAATAATATATACAGTTTTGCTGAGTACATTATTCTTGGTTGTAATCCTAATTCCTTTACTTCTTTCACGTGGAAGTCTCTAAATCTTATAAGTTGTTGACTCCTTGACATTTAAATTGTTTCTGTCTGCTCACAATAATTTCTCCTTAACCTGGGAGTTCTGAAATTTGATTGTAATACTTCTGTGAATTTTCATTTTGGAAACTCTTTCAGGAGGTGATCAGTTGTAGAGGACTGCAGATATTGGGAACTCTGAGAAAAGTATACTTGAAGCAAACATACTTACAGTAGGGTGTTTACTCAGTATAATTGATGAGATAATGGTTCTCTAGTTCACATATACTTAATACTTAGTATGGTGATGTAATGGTTTTGGCACGTGCTTAGTGTGCTGTAATAATGTAATTGTACTAAGGTATATGAGGACTGAGAGAACTTGAAATAAGCAGACTGGAGAGAGTGAGTGTGTGCTGGAACTCAATCTCAGACTTCAGACTTCAGACTTCAGACTCCAGACTGCAAACTCCACACTCTATCTCTGATTATCCTCGTGATGACTTTTCTGCTAGGCCCATCCAGAGATCCTCCAAAAGCTAACCCGGACATTACAATCAATGGATTATATCAATTTCCATTTTGTTCTCTGGATCTCTGATTTCAGTATAATTTCCCTTGATAATTTCTTGAAATATGATGTGTAAGCTCTTTCTTTGATCATGGTTTTCAGGTAGTCCAATAATTCTTAAATTATCTTTCTTTGATTTATTTTCCTGGACAGTTGTTTTCCCAATAAGACATTTCAGATTTTCTTCTATTTTTTTTTCATTCTTTTGATTTGATTTTATTATTTCTTTATGTCTCAAGGAGTCATTATTGTTCACTCTTCCAATTCTGATTTTTAAGAAATCATTTCCTTCAGTGAACTTTTGTACCTCCTTTTCCATTTGGCCAATTCTGTTTTTATAAAATTATTTTCTTCAGTATTTTTTGTGCTTCTTTTTAACTAAGACAACTTGTCTTCTAACCAGTCTTATCTCTTTCTTTTCTCTTCTAGGAATTTTTGTGGCTTTGAGTCCAATTAGTATTTTTTCTTTAAGTTTTGATTTTATGTTTTGGTCTTCCCTGCCACCCTAGTAGATTTTCATGGTCGATTTCTTTTTTGTTGTTGCTATTTGCTCATTTTCCCAACCTATTTATTGACTTTGGGCTATATATTAAATTTGGACTCTATTTTTCTTAGGGTGAGAAAGCTCTAAGCCAAGCTTCAGCATTTTTGGTGCTCTCTTTTTAGAGCTAATTTTGGAGATCTGCAAGGTTTTGGTGCTTCCAATGTGGTGTGATACTGGGAGTGATTCTAATATGGACATTGTCAGCTGATACACAATTTGTTCTTTACCCAGGAAGGGTTCTTGGTTTCCTGCAGCCAGAAGTGCTGGTGATCCTTTTTGCTTTGGAACTGTGATCAGGCCACTACTCCCTTGTGACACAGCCCCTAGGTCTCTCCTCCCTAGAACTGTGACCCAGACCTCTATATGAGCAGTAGAGTTCTCAATCAGTTCAAGCTGTATCCAGTGCCAACAAAGGATCCTCTGTAATCTCTTTTTGACCAATTGTTTAAACTCCCAAAACTAGCTGCTGATATTGTGATCTGAAGTGGTCCACTTAGTGTCACAGGCTTCAACTTCTTAAGTTTTCCTAGATTGGAAAAATGTCTCAACTTTGCCTTTTGTTAGCTCTGCTCCTCCAAAATTTGATTTTGGGTATTATTTTAAAGCTGGTTGGAGAGGAATATTGGGAGATTTGCTACCTTGATGCCTTAAATGAAATTGTCTTGAAAAAATGGTGGGTATAGTGTAGAGAGGAGGGAGGAGGGTTCCCCCTTGTCAGTGGAGTCTTTGTGTACCTTATGCATAAGTTCACTATTCCTTCTCTTAAGAAATGAGAAATAGGAGCAGTTGGTGCAGTGGATAGAGCACTAGCCCTAAAGTCAGGAGGATCTGAATTCAAATTTGACCTCAGACACTTAATACTTCCTAGCTGTGTGACCTTGGGCAAGTCACTTAACTCCATTTGCCTCAGGGAAATAAAAAGAAATGGGAAATCACATTAACATCAGTTGATACCACTTTACTGTGTAGTTCTTGATTAACTTTGATCACAGCTTTTACCATTTTTGACTCCCACCATTCTGGTTTATACCATGTGTAGTCTTTGGAACTATACTAAATATAATCTCAAACTTCATTTGGAGCTAAAAAGCATTTAAAAGCTACTATCTTATTTTAAAAAGCAGAAACTATAGGCTCTGTGCCTAGCCTTTAAAATGTATACTTTTAGCCATAATGCATGCCATTCTCTGCCTCTCAACAGCAATCTGCTAATAGAATATAAGTTTTTTTTTAATACTATTTTCCCACTAACATGCCAAGAAGATTTTTATCATTCATCTTTATAAGACTTTGAGTTCCAAATTTGTCTATAATATAAGTTATTTGATTATTGTGCCTAGGTTCATATACTCTTTATAAATCTAGCACCTAGCATATAACAGGTGTTTAATAGATAGATGGTAAATTGAAATTACTAAGTTTTTGCTATTTTTTTTTCTCTAGAAGAGCCATTTGCCCAGATTCATCACATTTAACACCTCCCACATTGTCTGTATGAAAGTTCTTTTAAAAATGAATCTACTAGTTGAGCATGGTACTGTGATTTCCTTTGAACTAAGTGAAATAGCCTATTCAGGGAAATACATATTCATTTGGGTCAGAAAAACTGTATAATGGATAGAGAGCTGTACACAAAGCTGAGAAGGCATTAATTGGTTCAAATACTTCCTGTTTGTTCCTTTCCTGGTTATGTGAATTATATAAATCTCATTGTTCTAGGTAACTCTCTAAGTCCAGAAGGTACAGAAAAGGCACCAATCTGCTTTGGCAAAGGTAGTTTCATCATATGTCTTCCTGACTCCAAGTGGCCACTTAGATGCCCCGCAATACAACATAATGTTCATTTGTGGCTTTCTAAGTCAATATGCAGTGGGCAGGGATCAATTTCTGTTTGAATTGGGTACTGCTGCTCCACATTGTCTACCCCCATCTAAAGACATCATTCATTTTAAAGCAGAAGACATAGGATCCTAGCTCAAAGATTGGGAATGATCTCAAAGTCCATCATGATCACCCTTTTATTTTCCACATAAGCAAATGGAGAGCTTTGAAGTTTGAATAATTTGTCCAATGTGACAAAAACTGTAAATGTCAAAAACAGAATAGGAACCCAAATATTCTCACTTCAGAGCCAAGACTTGTTCTACTCTGGCATGCTGTTGAATGAAATTATGATTTATTGCTGTATATTTGGGCTTATCTAGGCTAGTATGAGAAAGAAAATGAGGTAAAAATTGGGGTTAAGTGGGAAAGGGCCCAGAAAGGGGGAGATAGTGATAGAGAAAGTACCAATTGGCATTAATTTAGTTGACTTTTCTGCAAAGGATTGACTACTGATTCAGATAAAGATTGATGATGATGATTACTCATACGTATTTAGCATCTTCATGTCCCTCCTCCTTACCTGTCTCCTCCTTTCAGACTCCAGCTCTGGATCCAGTTTTTCCCAATGAATGAAGTTCTCCATAATTAGTTTGGCCTAAACCTACCATGCTATCTGTTGATTTCTGACAATATTCATGCAATAGCCAAACTGGTGCCCTCTTCACTTTATCTCTTGAAATAATACTTATCTCAAGACTATCATTTCTTAGAAGGTTAGATCAATTAAGAATTTTGTTCTCACTGTTACTATATCTCAAACCAAAATGCCCCTCACTGGCCACCACTCCCTACTTATGTTCTCTTATTAGAATATGTTTTTTTTTGTTTGTTTGTTTTTTGTGAGCAGGGATTATTTTTCTCTCCTTTTTGTATTTATATTCCCAGTGTGCCACAAAATGCCTGGCACATAATAGGTACTAAACAAATAAATTTTTTCATCCATTCACTTTTATATTTTATTTCAAAGTTCTCAGAGCATCAAATATAAAGTCTGGAAGGATCTTTAGATAAAACGTCTCCATTTTCTAGAGAATTAAACTGGAGGCCTGGAGAAACAGTAGGGAAATTGACAAAGAACACATACTAATTGACAGATCCAAACCTAGAACTTAAATCTCCTGCGTCCCTACTTGTGACACTTTTCCTTATCTAGCATGGGTTGGCAAAACAAACTGTCCATGGGTTTCCTTTGTCATATCTAAAAGCACATTCTGACTGCTTCCAGGTTCTTGTATGTGGAGCTTTCACTGGGCAGAGCAGAAATGGATTTGTGACAGCAAGAGAGAATAAAAACAATCTAGACAGAAATAAAATGTAGATCATTTCAGTGCCACTTTATATCTTTATAAAAGCAATAATATCCCATTTCATGTCGGATGCCCTATATCAAGCTTATGTTAACAGCAGTGGAATCTCCTGGGGACTTTACAACATTTGTAATCCAGGCAAAATAGACTGTCTTCTTAACACTAAGGGGGTTCTTCCTGCAGCCTGACCCTGCTGGGGAGATGGTCTTAAGGTAGGTCCCTTTGTGGGTTTCTCATTGGGCTTTTTCCTATATAACTCATGTTTATGCAATAAATAAAAAGATGCATGGCATAGTGGACATAATGATGAGTCTGCAGACAGGAAGGCCTGAGTTCAAATACTAGCTTTGTGACCATAAACAAGTCATTCACGTCTGTGTATTCATATTCACCTCTCTTTATATGTAAAACACAGGAACAATTCCCATAGAATCTAATTCCCAGAATTGTTATGAAGGTCCAATTAAGATGATTTATGTAATAAAGTGCTTTGAAAAATTTAAAGCCCTATATAAACATCAATTAGCATTATTTAAGGATTGCAAATTCTTTTCATTTCCTTTTAACTATCAATAACGTATATCTGACACTTTCTTCTTGATCATCAGTCTTCATCATTGAAGAATGGTAGTGGAAAAATCACAGGACTCATATTCAGGACACAGGTATAAAGGGCTAAAACTCTGAGTTGATACACTGGGGTCAGACAACCAAACACTTAAGGCTAATTACCGATTGGACAATATTCTATTAGCATATGCTTGGAAAATGGCCCTTCCCACTATTCTGTGCTGGTTCAATCTTTTAGTGTATGCAGAGAATTGTGGGAGGGATTAGAGGGTGGAGTAAGACAAGCCAGAGTCACTGTGGTGGTAGAGGAGGAGAAGGAAGGTCGTGGAGATCCTGTGTTCATTCCCTTCACTTCTACCCCTAAAGACCAAGAATAAAGACCAAGGACTTTTGCTTATCCTGACTCCGGCTGATTCTAAGGTATCTGAGTGCTATCGGTCTTCATATATGAGGTATGATTGCCAGATCACAAGTCACTATTGAGCATGACTATAATTATGCAATCCACCCCCTTCATACTTAAGTTCTTAATTTGTAAAATGGGGATAATGAAAATAGAACTAATAGCAATAAATAGGAGTTGCAACAAAACATAGATATTGGAAGAAACTTCCTCACAATTAGAGATATTATGAAACAAAATGAGCTTCCCTAGGAGATGGTGGCTATGTTCTAATTGGAAGCATCCAGATAAAAACTAGATGATTAAATTGTAGAGGTGATTCTTTTTTTCCCCATTTAATAGTATTTTATTTTTTCTAATTACATGTAAAGGTAATTTTCAACATTTACTTTCTTTTTTAAAAATAATAGCTTTTCATTTACAAGTTATATATATATATATATATATATATATATATATATATATATATATATAATTTTACAGCATTGACCATTGCCAAACCTTTTGTTCCAATTTTTCCCCTCCTTCTTCCCACCCCCTCTCATAGGTGACAGGATGACCAGTAGATGTTAAATATATTAAAGTATAAATTAGATACACAATAAGTATACATGACCAAACTGTTATTTTGCTGTACAAAAAGAATTGGACTTTGAAATATTGTAAATTAGCCTGTGAAGGAAATCAACAATGAAAGTGGACAAAAATATAGGGATTGGGAATTCAATGTAATGGTTCTTAGTCATCTCCCAGAGTTCTTTCGCTGGGTGTAGCTGGTTCAGTTCATTACTGCTCCATTGGAACTGATTTGGTTCATCTCACTGCTGAGGATGGCCAGGTCCATCAGAATTGATCATCATATAGTATTGTTGTTGAAGTATATAATGATCTTCTGCCCCTGCTTGTTTCACTCAGCATCAGTTCATGTAAGTCTCTCCAGGCCTTTCTGAAATTATCCTGCTAGTCATTTCTTACAAAATAATAATATTCCATAATATTCATATACCGCAATTTATTCAGCCATTCTCCAATTGATGGGCATCTACTCAGTTTCTAGTTTCTGGCCACTACAAAGAGGGCTGCCACAAACATTTGTGCACATACAGGTCCCTTTCCCTTCTTTATGATTGATCTCTTTGGACTATAAGCCCAGTAGAAACACTGCTGGATCAAAAAGTATGCACAGCTTGATAACTTTTTGAGCATAGTTCCAAATTGTTCTCCAGATGGTTGGATGTATTCACAATTCCACCAACAATGTATTAGTGTCCTTTCAACATTTACTTTCATAAGATTTTGATTTCTATTTTTTCTCACTATCTTCCTTTCCTCCCCCCTGCCCAAGACAGCCAGAAATTTGATATAGGTTATACATGTATAATCATATTAAATATATTTCCACAGTAGTTGTACTGTGAGAGAAGAATTAGAATAAAAGGGAAAAACTATGCAAAAAAAACAAAACAAAACAGGAAAATAGCAAATTTCAATCTTCATTCAGACTCCATGATTCTTTTTCTGAATATGGATAGTCATTTCCATCATAAATCTTAGAATTGTCTTAGATCATTGTATTCTAAGAAGAATAAAGTCTATCAAAGTTGATCATCACATAATGTTTTTGTTACTGTGCACAATGTTCTTCTGATTCTGCTCACTTCACTCAGCATCAGTTCATGAAAGTATTTCCAGATTTTTCTGAAATCTGTTTTTTTTTCTGAGCAGGTGGACACCTACTCATCATTTTTAATAGAACGACAATATTTCATTACATCCATAGACCACAGTTTGTTCAGCCATTTCCCAATGATGGATTTCTAGGTGAGAATCTTTTCCAGATACAGGTTTGATTATATGGCCACTGAGATCCTTGTTCACTTTGGGAGTCCATGATATTGTGATACCTGCATTACCTAGAGCACATGGCTGCTGTGAGAACCAAATGAAATTATTTATGTGAAAATACTAATCATAAAACTTGGTAAATATACAAAATGATAAAGGGAGACTAGGATCTGATCACAATCCATTCATAGAGGAATTTGTCTTCCAAGTACTTTCAATATGGACATGACAGTGAAGACAAGAGAAGGGAACAAATACCATTTGTGACATGATAAAATTCTATAGTGGGGAAGCTATAGAAATTATCTAATTCAATCAGCAACTCCATGTAGAAATTTCCACTATAAGCTCCTAATAGATGACTATTCATCCTCTTCTTGAATACTTAGGTTATTAACTTTGATGGTAACCTGTTACTTTATGAAACACACCTCATTTCTACCATGTTCTTCTTTACATCAAGTTGAACTGTATCATTTCCATTCATGTACTTTTTAATATAGTCAGGGTGTCTGTATGTAACAATGAAGTATATAATATGGAAAGTATGCATGGGGGTCCTTTTCAGTCTGTTTTCTGTCATGGAATCATTTTTCTATGACGGGGATGGCAGTGGGGAAAAGGAAGTATGTCATTGAGGGGAAAAGAACTGGAGCAGACGTGAGGCTGGTTTTCCCTAATAATTATAACGATAATAAAGCTATCTCATGTGTGTCTTTTGCTTTATGCTTTTCAAATTGCTTTTAAATATACTTACAGGGAAGCAGTAATTTCTGGTAGAAAACCTTAGGATTTGGAATCAGGAGATATGTATTTCTCGTGGCTTTTCTTAGTAATCATGTGATTTTAGACTTTAATCAAGACTTCTTCTGAACTAATCATGTTATTTTAAGCTAAAGGCCCTTTTTACTTTGGGCCTCAGTTTCCTTAGCTATAGAATGAGATCTTTAGGCGTGGCAGTAGAATACCTATGAGGTCTCTGTTACATCTCCAAATCCTATAATCCTACATTTTCATTTGGCCTCTCTGATAATTCCATTAAAAAGGTAGAGAGATATCAATTCCATTTTTCAGGTGAGGAAACAAAAGCCTATTGAGATGACCTGACTTATTCATGGTCACACAGATGGTTAATGTTGGAATATAACCATTAACCTTCTTCCTAGTTTCTTCCACTTCTTCCCATTCACCCTAAGGTAGGGGAAACACAAGCTTCTCCACATCCAGCTCTTGACCCTCACCCTAACACACACATCTACATATATGCACATATATGTATGTGTATATGCATGTGTATATATGTATGTGTGTATGTGAATATATATATATAATTTCTGCAGATGCAGTTTTTAATGAGAAATGTCCAGTATCATCCTCCAGCCTACTTTTATAGACCAGAGACCAGAAATTGCCAAGTGTGGATTAATGATATCCCCAGGTGGTCTCCAATTATCTCAAGAAAATGTTGTAAAATTCTAAAAATGAAACAAAAGTGCCATCCAGTCTCTAGGCCAACTGAAGTGGAATTTGTTTTAGTTTTTAAAACAAATTGAGTGTTTGCAACACTTTGAGGTTGAAGAAAAATGTTGAGAGTCTTGAAAAATTAAACAAAGTGTAGGTCACTACAACTCCTCTAATAGAGGAAGTCATTAGAGTAGATATAAAGAGAGTGGCTGATCTTTAGCAGTTATGGTATAAAGAAAGCCAGTGGGACTCTTGAGAATCATGTTCAGTTGAGATTGGATCACAGAAATTAAACTAGATAATTTTACAGTGAAAGACTTTGGAAGTGGGAATTCTGCTTGCTTCCCTGGAGTTCTCATGGACCCTTTAAAGAGACTAAGCTATGCATAATATTTAGAGGTAGAAGGCAATTTATATCTAGCCCAACTCTTACCAATTCACACATAACTGAAGCAAAGAAGTAAAAATGATTTAGTCGTGGTTAAAAGCAATCTAAATGGCTGAACTATGACCCAGGACTTGTAGATCCAAGGTTACTTCTTTTGCCACTATGGCAAATGCCAAACAGAAACAATATTGGGTTCTTAAAGAACTTCAAAAGATTCCAGAGAAGGCTTTCAAGTAAGTTTTGAATTATCTTTGACATCAATAAGGACTTCACCCCAAACCATCAGATAAGCCACCAAATTCACTGCTTGGCCGAAGTCAATGTCTAAAATGGGGTGGAGGAGAGGGACCAATACTTCAATCTGGCTTTTGATTTAGTTGAAGTGGAGTGGTTATAGGCTCAAATGGGGCCATGAAAGCCTTCAATCAAGTCAGTTTCTGTCCAGTGCTGATTCAGCATCTCCACTCACCTATCTTTGAGGTCTCTACGGTTCTGACCCTATTTCTTGTCCCAGTTCTCCTGAACCTTAGCTTCCATAAATCACAACTAACTTTGGTTCTGTTCCATCAGCCAGTACTGTAATTCTAGATGTCTCTATAAGTCTCTATAAGTCAAGGCAACTCAGTATAATAACTGAAAGTAATTATGATTTGGGCATCTATCGCAGGGCATCATTCAGGAAATATGTCCTCTTGTAATTTCTGTTACTTCTTATGAATTCTAAGATAGAGGGAGAAGTATGAGTTTTATAGGGGATAAATCATGAGAGATGAGTTCTTCCTTTACTTTTCCCTATCAAACCATTAGGATTTGTGTGGTGTTGTATTAAGTAATTTTTCACCCATGGAAAAATAACAGAGTTCTTTTGGAAATGGAATTATAGATTTTAGGGTTCCCTATATCACTACAAATGTATTTCTGGGCATAATTTAAGATCAGAATAATTTAAAATTTGAATGGTCAGCTCTTCATTTATCACCATTTACTCTGACATCTCCCATCTTCTTTTCCTCTTCCCATCACCAATTTGTGGGGGGGGGGAAAGAGAGGGAAAAGGGATTTGAAGAAGTGATTTGTACCTACTTACTAGTTGGGAGAGGGAAATTAAATTATACAAGGAAGGGTTTGAGCCCTCCCTCCCTTTTCCCCAACCCCCAAACACTGCTTTTAGGGCTTTTCTCTTTTTTAGAGCAAAGCTCTGTCAGTGTGCCATGCACTTTCAAAAGGATAATTACATCTGTATCCCCCCCAAGAGACAAGGCTGCTGTCAGCAGGGAGGAGTCTGATGTGGATGCAAATGGAGCTGAGTGCTCACATCTGCATAAACACTGACAGCTCTTCAATTCCATCAGTAAGTTTGAGTTTTTCTGACCAAAACTTTTTTGCATCCACTTTCTCTTCAATTCAGGAAAAGAACTGGGAGCACCTTGTTAGTTTATTCACTGATGCTGTTGGACTAATGGAAAACTACTTATCCCTTCCTCTCAGCTGCCATTAAACAAGCTTGTGAGCATTTCCATAAGGGTCCAGTTCATTTTTTTTTTTTTGCAGGTCATGTCTTCTTGTGCTTATATTCCCATTGGTTTCCTTAGCACATGCATATGTGTAAAAATTAGAACACCCTCTTCACTGGGTTGCATATGAAATCCTAATGAAGTTCCTGACATTCCAGAAAGGGACCAAAATGATCTAGATTCTAGTATAAATGTGGAGCATTTAGTTTAAGGGAGACATCTTTGATATGTGTGTATGTACAATGCACAGGAGGGAAATAAGCTGCAAAGAAATATGACTGTAGCCACAATATTTAGCAGAAGATGAAGAACCCATAGGAGCCAAATGAGAACAGAGCTGGGATTCACCCCCTGAGCCAAAAAGAATGGTAAAGGTTCCCACTGGGGTATCACAAGAACAGAAACATAACCACATGTGGAAAAGGAAGAGTGACAATACTGGAAACACCAAAGAGGAAGGAGCTAAAGATGGTAAATCCCAAAGAAGAACAATGGGCAAGATCTAACAAGAGGCCTTTGTCAATCCCTAAGAAGGAACTCAGAGGGAGGAAAGCTTTGGCTAATTTTTTGTGGGAAAAACTGTAATATCTGTAAATGTCCTAAATGAGTAGGCTGACAGCCTCCTGCTATTAAAAGCAGACAAGTAGAGGCTGGATTACTACCTGTCAGAGTTTCTTACTGATGACAGTCTTGCTCTGGGTGCATGATTGAAATGAAAGCATTCTAAGGTCCCTTCCAGTTTTAAGATTGTAGTGTTTAAAGGAAGAAACAGACAACAAACTATTCCATAGGCAAGGTTGCTTAATGTGACTGATTGACATGAGTCAATGCTGTTCATACTCGTAAACTGAGGAATAACTTCGATTCCAAGATCTCTTCATCTTGAAAACTGCAAAGAATGGACAGGTCATTAAATTGGAGATGAATTCTAAGAAATGGATCATTATTAAATAGCCAACTTAAATTGCATAGCTAGCTTATAATAGAAGTATTGGTGAAGGCAGCAAGGAGGCAGGGATCAGAGGACATGACCTACTTTTGTTTTGCCACCAGGTATTGACAGTATTTTATAGGAAATCTGAGACAGTCTGAAGCTAACAAGAAATCTAGAGGGAAAT
The DNA here is from genome assembly GCF_016432865.1 of Antechinus flavipes. Taxonomy (NCBI): domain Eukaryota; kingdom Metazoa; phylum Chordata; class Mammalia; order Dasyuromorphia; family Dasyuridae; genus Antechinus; species Antechinus flavipes. Next base: position 34,923,548 of record NC_067401.1, on the reverse strand, counting down.
ACGGGGACATTTTCAGGACAAATAATATGGGAGTTCTATATTCCACTGACAAGTCTAGCCTCCTCATAACCACTACATACATATAGAAAGACAATACACACACAACTAGTCTGTAGGTAGATGTCAATGTGGAGTAATTTGTGAGAATCTCAGAAGGCATTGCTAGCTCAAAATTGTCTCTTTCGTTACCTGGATTTAGAAAAAAAAAAGGAAATCTAGAGTTCACCTAGTTAATTCCTCTATTTAACAAGTGTGGAAAGTGAGTCCCAAGGAAATAAATTATGACTAGCAAATTCAGATCAGTCATCATAGGATCGTAGATTTTGGCTTTCAGGGAACTTAAAAGCTGCCTAATCTCACCCCTTCATTTTATAATTAAGGAAATTGAGACCCAGCAAAGTGAAATGATTTATCCAAGATCACACATATATTAAATGTCAGATCCAGGATTCTAATCTAGGTCTTTTCCTATTATGTATTCTTGTTTTTTTTTTTTTTTTTAACATTCCACATTGTCGTATTACCTATCACAGTACTTGGAATTCCACTTTTATGAATTCATTTCTTTGTGGTATTGATGATGAACACTATATCCTGTTATCTACCTAAATATGACCACCATTTTCTTTATTTATTTGTTGAGGCAATTGGGATTAAGTGATTTTCCCAGGGTTACACAGCTAGGAAATATCAAGTGTCTGAGGTCAGATTTGAACTCAGGTCCTCCTGACTTCAAGGCCAGTGCTCTATCCACTGTGCCATCTAGACCCCCACATCATCATTTTCTAATGGTGAATCCATATTCCTATCTCTTTTCTTCTATCTTGACAAATACGCACCATCAATAATCCAATTAAGTTCCTATTTCCAATGGAAGGGGCATCTCTAGCCCTCAGCTCAGGTGACCAACAGCAATGAACAATATATCCTGCCCCCAATCACATTTTTACTGCCTCACATTAGACAGACTCTCATTTCCAGGTGATCTCTGATGATTTACTTCAGTGACCCCTGGGGAGATTATATTTTCTCTCCAGGGATGCCTCAATAAAAATTTGTAAATAGACAAATAATTTGCATACAGAGTGATAATAATTAGGCTTTTTAAAGCCAAAATTAAAAAGAGATTTGTTTTCTCTCATACTACCAACTTGTCAAGGATAGAGGTGAGGGATGAGGGTGGAATTTGGAGCACAGACTCTTAGCTATATTCAGTAGCTTGAATGGATGGGCTTAGGGAAAGGGAAACAAACAGAAAACATGATTTTTGCTTGATCCCAAAAGACAGAAATGTGTCCAATGGGTGTAACCTACAAAAAGGCAAATTTAGATTTGAGACAAGGAAAAAATTCTTCATCATTGGAGCTAGCTAAAAATAGAACAGATTTATTCATGAGTTGGGGGTTTTCTCTTATAGAATCCTTCAAATACATAGTGGGTAAACTTCTTTGGATCCTGTTAGGGGAATCCCTCTTACCTGTAATTGGATAAGATGGCTATTGGTGTCTCTTCCAACTGTGCAATTCCATAATGATCTAGGCTAGAAGTGATGTTACAGATTGGAGCCAGAAGAACTGGATTGAAGTCTTGGTTCTGAGTTATTCTATCTATGGGCAAGTTAATGAACCTCCTTGTGCCTACTTCCTCCTGAGCTAGATAAAATGATCTCTATGCTATCTTCTGGCTTCTAAGTCTGATTTTAAGTCCTCTCCAGCTCTAACTTTTAAAATTCGATTAAAGTAAATACCCCTGCTAGATCTAACACTTTTGGAAACTATCAGCAAATAGCTTAGCACAGATTAGGTAATAACTATGAAAGAGATATAATCAAAGGTGTAACAGTGTTGCATAGTGTATAGAGTTCTGACTTAGTTCTTCCTCAGACACTTAATAGCTATGAGATCCTGGAAAGTCATTTAAACTGTCTCCCTCAGTTTTCTCATCTGTAATATGGAGATAATAAACATGCCAACCGCCTAGAGTCATTATGAAGATCAAATGTGGTAATATTTGTAAAATATTTTGCAAATCTTAAATCGCTATGTAAATGGTAGCTATTACTATTAGCTATTATTAAAATAGTCCTTTACAGCTTATGAAGCATTTTACACACCGTTTCCCATTTGATGCTTATGATAATCCTTTTGTCATGTATTATTAGCTTTGTTTTAAAGATGAAGAAACAAATAAATTTTAAAGTACTTGTCCATGTTTAGATTATAAATATGTCATAATATGAATCCAGATCTTCATACTCCAAACCTTTTTAAAGCCTATCATTGTTTTCATTTAAACCTCTCAGAAGAGATAATTTGGCTTGGAGCTGTTTGGGGATGCCAGAAGGAGGGAAAGAAATACAGAATGGGATACTAGATTGCCAATGGTGTCTGGAGTTGGCCAAATAGATTTGCGGAACTGTATTTGTTTAGATGAGTCACTTCAAAAATGACTCTGTCTCAGAGACTATGTCTCTGCCTCTCTCTGTCTTTCCTTCCTTCCCCTCTTGTTTTTCTTCTCTTCTCCTTTTTTCTCACTGTTCATCTCTATTTTCTATTTTTTAATATTTGATTTCATCTCTGTTTTCTACTTATAATCTATATAAAGCAAATGAAGAGGGAGGGAGAAATAATCTATATAACCTCAGGTAGATAAGTCATGTTCTTTTCTTTGGGCCTTAATTGCTTCTTTTACAAAACACTAAGTTCTCACTAAGGTAGTTGTTGTTTAATGGTTTCGAATGCATTCAACTTTTCCTGGTCTCATTTGGAATTTTCTTGGCAAAGATACTTTCCATTTCTTTCTCCAGCTTATTTTACAGAGGAAGAAACTGAGGCAAATTAAAGTAACTTGCCAAGATCATACAACTATGTGTCTTAGAACAGATTTGAACTCAGGAAAAAAAAATATTTCCTAACTCCAGGCCTGGTACTTCGTTCATTGTACCATCAAGCTATCCTCTCACTGAGCTACCTTCTCACAGATCCTATGAAATTGAGAATATTGGCATCTTTAACTAGGGAAACAAAATATCTCAATGTAACTAACTGAAGCCAGTGTCTGCTTCCCAGCTACTCTGTCATGATGAGTTGTAGCATCTGTCTATGAGCTATAGCCTTCAGAAAATTGCCATTATAGAATCAACAATGCTGTTGAGAATCAGTGTCTTCATACCTCCCTGAGACTGACTGGCAGATGTGGGATGGGAACAAGGTCAGATTCAATTACTCAAACATATTATAGACCCTTAGATGCCTAAAGGTGTAGAAGACCTTTCCTTTAAGTGATGGGGAAACTGAGTACCAAAGAGGTGATTTGATTTACTGAAAGATGCTAGCAATGCAGTCACATAGGAGACTGGGTCTCCTGAGTCCCTGAATTATAAAATAATTATTTAAATCATGCCTCTTTATTATTTTCAAGTACCAAGAATAACCTGAAGTAACAGCAAACAAAGTTGCCAAGTAGAGATCTCAGGAGGCCACCTTTGATGAATAGATGTGACTAATTTGTAATTCATCTATTAACTACTGGTATGCAAATGATGGTAGCAAAGTGATTTAAAATAGTTTGTTCTCTTAAGTAGGTCAAATATCACTCCTGCCACTCTGTAAAATGAGAGGAGCATTTTCCAAGATTTTCCAAGAATGGCACTCTCGGTTTTTTCACCAGTGTCCAGAACTGTCCCTCTGAGATCTCCATTCAGGAAGAGAATGGACCTAGAACAGAACTAATCTGCCTCTGACTCTTTCAAATTAGGGATTACCTAGAATTGCCTTTTATATTCTCAGGGATAATGTCTTAAGAAGAGGCCCCAGTCCAATCCTAGGAATAAGGACATTTTCTAAGTACTCATCTCAATCATAAACTTCCAAGCTGCTGATTGCAAAATGCAGGAAATTGATTGGTTCATTATCTGCTTTTCTGATCCTGCCATGATCATTTTACCTCAGTTTATCTATCTGTTGTAATAATAATAAATAATATCTGTTATACCTATCCTGTTATGTAGCTCAAGTCACATAATGTCATAAAAGCACTTTGCCAACTTCAGAGTATTATAGAGATTCCTGTTAATAGGATTGTTATTGTGTGTTTATTGTTGCTCTTGTGGCTGGTGCTGATGTTGATTATGATATTGTTTGGTAAGGTGAAACCAAAGGGTTATGGATTTATAGATGCAATCCTAAAGACATCTCAGAGGATATCTTACTCAACCAAGCCCTTCATTTTATAAATGACAAAACTCAGGAACAAAGATTAAGTGATTTGGTAAAGTCAAAGGAGAAATAAGCATCAGAGATAGGATTAGAACTCAGATCCTTTAGTTGAAGAGCCCAAACTATTACCTCTGTGCTATGACTTGTGATTTCACATAAGAAATAGTATAGTTCTTATAGCAGACAGCACAGTCTCTATGAAAACTCCCCTCCTTTTCTCTCTCTCTCCCTTTTTTCCCTCCTAGACACAATTTGTAACTTCATCCTCTATTCCTAACCCATAAATGGCAGATTGGAAGGGAGGAAAAAGTGATCTTCCTCTTCTGTGAAATGATTTCTTTTTAATATGAAGCAGAATCAGAAATGGAGTCACAGGATCTGAGTTTGAAGTTAGTTTCTGTTGTTCATGATCTGTGTGATTATGTACAAATCACTTACAGTCACTGAGTCTCAGTTTTCCATATGTAAAAATCAAATAAGAATACTAAATCAGAGATGTCAAACATGTATCCATGGGACTACATGTAGCACATTATCAGTCCCAGATATGGACCAGACCTGTTCAAAATGCAATATATAATACATATATGCTATACATAGAAAAACATATCCATGGGACTACATGTAGCACATTATCAGTCCCAGATATGGACCAGACCTGTTCAAAATGCAATATATAATACATATATGCTATACATAGAAAAACATATATATATACACAGCAATGTATGTATATGTGTGTATATATATATATATGTATAGTGGATTTATGTCTGCATAAACTATATATATATATATTTATATAGTATATATACATGCATATTATATATGGTGTATAGTATACACACACATATACATATAGTTATATATAGTATATATATATACACACATATATAATATACATACATAATATATGGTTATATATGGTATATAATACACACAACACATACACATATATATATATACCACATACACACACACATATATGGTTTTCTAAATCAACATGTGGCCTGCAGGGATTCTTATGTGTGGTTTAGTGGCCGCTATACCTATTTGAGTTTGACACCGCTGTAGTAGTTGGCCACTGACATCTCTTTCAATGTTAGGTCTAGGTTTCTTTGAAACAGATAGGAAATTCCCAGTGTGGAAATTCTTTCCATTGGTGTTATAGATTCGTTATTCCTTTATGATTTACAGTCTTAGACGTGGGTTTTGGGTAGTAAGAAGTTTAATGACTTATCCATAGCCACTCAGGGAGAATACATCAAAAGTATGATTTGAAGCCCTGCCTTCTTGAGTCTAAAACTAGCATTTTATTCTTATGTGGTTGTTATTTTATTTTATCGCCATCATTAATTTCCTGTTCTTCTCATTTTATATTCAATGGAATTTGCAGAGAAATAGTCCTAGGATATGTCATTATTTTATTGTTCTTTCTGTACTCTCATTGAATGCTTAATGAACCAACCTTATTAGCAAAGATGACAATGAAAATGGTGTGGATGTCTTCCTCTAGGTCCTCAACATTTTTAATTCTCCATAGTTTGGAGCTTATGAGCATTTTGGAAGAATTGCTGTTCAGTTGTTTCAGTTATAATCAACTCTCCATGATTCTATTTGGGGTTTTCATTGCAAAAAGACTGAGGTGGTTTGACATGTCTTTCTCTAGATCATTTTACAGATGACTAAATTCAGACAAACAGGACAAAGTGACTTGCCCAAGGTCACACATCAAGTATCTGAGATGAAATTTAAATTCAAGAAGATGAGTATTCCTGACCCTAAACCCAGTGCTCTAACTACTGTATCATCATAAGAACAGTGTTCTTAAATGTGTGTGGAGTGTGTGTGTGTGTGTGTGTGTGTGTGTGTGTGTGTGTGTTTGTATGTGTGTGTGATCATAAGGATTAGCTTTTTTCTGAGTTGAAAGACTAGAGGATTGAGTTAAATCTAAGGGATCCTATGAAGATAAATGTGAAGTTTTATACATAGAGTCAAAAATCAACTATATAAGTATGTGATGAGAGTATGGCTAGATAGTAGTTTTGGGGGGAAGTTAGGGATTTAGTGGATTGTAGAACTCCAAATAAATCAACAGTGTGTTGTGCTGATCAAAACAATCAACATTTAACTGGGTTAGGCTGAGAAATAAAGCTGCTAAGAACAAGGATTTGATAATTCTTCAGTACTCTGTCCTATTCAAACCATATCTCAAGTCTTGGGTTCATTTCTGGCTACCACAGTTTTTAAAAAAAGGAAATTGATAATTTGGAGACTATCCAGAGAAGGGTAACCAGAATGGTAAAGGATCTTGTGATTTAATGAATTAATTAACATAAAATTAATTAATTAGGATTAATTAATGCAATCTATCAAGACTACCTAAGTACTTATGTGCCCAAAACTGTGCTAAGTGATGAAGATAGAAATTTAAACAAAGAAGAAAATTTATGTTTTAAAGGAGCTCATATTCTTACTGGATGAGACCTTTGCTGTCAAAAAAAAAAAAAAAAGAAAAAGAAAAAAACACAGATAGCAAAGACCAGGAATTCTTGAAGTACATTAGATTACCTGCCTAGGTAGAATAGGGTGAGGAAGCCTAAAGGGTACTGGTCCACCAAATATTGGGAAATGTGGAATGGGTCTAAAGATTGGTATAGAAAAAAAAATTTCCAGTCTCTCTCCAATAAGGGAATGATTGGAGGGACCCTACCTAGGGCCTGCTCCCATCTGAAATTCTCCTCATTTTGCCCATATTATATGAGGTTGAAGTAATATGTTTAGCCCAAAGAAGATAAGACTCATGGTTTGTAATGTTAGAGAATAGAATGGAATACTTGCATTCAATTATCCAAAGAGCCATTATGTGGAGGATGGATTCATTTTATTTTGTTTGGTCCCAGAAGGCAGAAGTTGGATCAATGAGCAGAAATTAAAAGGAGATAAATTTAAGGTTGAAGTCTGGGAAAACTAACAGCTGCCCTAAAGTAGAATGGCTTCCTCAATTTTGAAGTTTCCCCTCGTTTGACATAATTAAGCAGAAGCCGGATGATCACTTCTCATAAAAACAATAGAGCAAAGTCCTTTGGGGGGCATGGGTTAGACTAACTGGCTTCTCAGCTCCCTTCTCTCTCTCAAATTCTATGATTATATAATAACACATTGGTTTTATTATAGTTCATTAGATGAATTTTTCAAGGGTATTTTGGAATTTCTAGTACAAAGATTTGTCATCTATTAACATATGAAAACTATTAAATTTCTGGTGTATAATTTTGATCACTTGATCAGAGTTTCTAGAGATTTATTAGTTGCTGTATTTTTGAATCCTTCAGTGACTATGGTGCAGAATTTTCATGGTTTCCTTGCAAAATCTTTACTGGTTAATAAGCCTAGGTTCTTTGAGAATAAATGTTTCAATAATTTCTACTAGCAATTATTATTATTAACAATGTGATATCATTCTTTTCATCCTATTATTATTATATAATTTACCAAATCATTTCCTAGTGGTCTAGTCAATTTGCTGCAGGAACCCCACATGCCTTCAGTTTCCCAGAGGAGACAAAGAACAAAAACATTACAATTCTGAATTCTTAGCACCCACCCACCCACATTGTGCTATACAGGTACCAAGCAAATACAACGGCAGAGTGTTTTCAGGAGAAGCAAAGCCTTCCTAGCTCAGTAGGAACACTGGATCTGACAGAATATTCATTCTGGAGAAGATTGGGGGAAATGTTCTTCATCTGAATAATGAACTGCAAAGGGTGACCTTGATAACTTCATTGTAGCAATCTAATGAACTGAAGGGATTTTTAAAAGCTTGCATCTTCCAAAACAGAACTGACAGAAATGGCAGAGGTACCTCCATAGGGGCCCATTATAATTCAACATTAGCTAAATGTACCATTAAAATATCCACATAGTTAATGGAATTTGTTTGGGGGTTGGGGTGGGGGGCAAGTTGGATGTTTAAATTGTTTCCATCATGAACAGCTCCTAAATTAAAAATTAAATGGACTTGAATATATTTAATTAGGTATATCTATTATCGATGTGAAAAAGGATGGCTGAAAATCACATTAGAGATCCTTTATTTAAAAGAGTACAGTACATAATCAAAATAAAAAAAAAATAAGTCTGGTTGAGAAATGGAAATCTCATCCATAATCCACACTAAAACAGTGGTCTGGGCTTTCTTTTTTTTTTTTTTTTTTTATCAGCCATCCCGTGGAATGTCTTAGATTATGACAGACTGGTAATAGAGTGTTATAATATCATAAGATTTGGAATTGAGAGAGTTTTTTTAGAATTAATTTAGTCTTATCTTTTACTTCATGAGTGAGAAAACCACGGCTTAGATAGATGAAATGGCTTAGCCATGGTTAATGCAAGTAGGAATAAGAAGAACCAGGATTCAATCTGAGGACTCCCCATGTCAAATTCATGACTAGTAAAATATTTTTTCCTATAGCATACTGTCTTATGCAGTGGGTGCACCTGGGCATGCCCCCAAGATGAGTTGGAAAAACACACTTAAACTGTTGTGTCTGGCAAAAATGTGAATTCTCCAGATCAAATGCAAATTTCACTTGTCCTGAATCTTCAATGATGCACCAATGATACCTTTGTGAAATTCATGGCTAGTTCACATACCTTTGAGCTTGTCTTTAAGAGAAAAGAGATATAGCACAAGACAAACTTCCCTACTGGAGAGCATGCTCCCTATTGGGGAGAAACCATGTCAGATATAGGTACATGAGGAGCAAAGAGAAGAGAGAGCTTTCTAAACTAGAATACCCAAGAAACTCGAGAGTTCCTACTGAGACACATGGCAGAAAGATAAGGAGCTACTGGGAGAAGAAAACAAGAGGGGGCAGATGGATAAATACAGCATGGAGATATAGTATATAGAGCAATTCAAATATTTCCTTTCCCTGGTACTATTGTGAGCCATGTGGACTGTGTAGGTTCTGAGGAATGGTGGAAATCTGTTAGAGTGAATGATTGCTTTACTTTTTAGCAAGCTGAATTCCTCTTTTCCCACCATATTGGAAAGGGAACCCTCCAGAAGGGAAAGTCTATAAATACTTGTTTGGGTTAAACAAAACATCCCCTAACCTATTAGTCTGAATACTTTCTGAGGACCTAAGGACTCTTAAAGAGATAGAAGTTAAAGTTTAATATTCCCAGGGTAGATTTTTAATGGGACTATGTGTCAATGAATATTTTGGTGTTAATATTGCTTGTTTCAATCATGTCCATTTGTGATCCCATTGAGGATTTCCTTTTCAAAGATACTGTGATGGTTTGCCATTTCTTTTTCCAGCTATTTTGACAGATGAGAAAACTGGTAAGCAAGGTAAAGTGACTTGCCCAGAGTCACATGATTAGTTAGGACCAGATTTGAATTCTGAAAGATAAGTTTTTCTGACTCACAAGTTCATCATTCTATCCACTACATCTCCTAAGTACCTCCATGAGTATTGTAAGAAGCAGCATCCTACCCCTACCACAGCAAAGCCCGTATACATGAGTCTAGAACTTTAGCTCTCTGAAGAAAAGGTTAAACAAAGAAAGATTCATCTAACTCACAGCACTATTTTTTTTTAATTATGCCATATCTAATCATATAGTAGTCTTAGAGAAGAAAGTAGAACTTATACTCATCACTGTTTTGCAGACTAGAGCATAAAGGGGTTAACTTGATTTGTTCTCAGAACTGGAGCTTATCAGAGACAGCAAATTGAGGTTCTTATGGAAATTTTGGCTAAGATCATCCCTAGCATAAGAGATCAGCTACGGTGCAGCCTGGCCATGCTCTATGATTGGTACATGCCCTATGGGCAGAAATGGCCTGAGATGACCTTCTTCCCCAGCCTAAGGCCAAGGAGGTACTTAATATGGAAACTGTAAGGCACTCAGATGTGAATTAATTTTTGCTGGCTCCTGGACGGATATCCTTTATATCTATTGTCCCACCTGGGAGAAGGTTATTATCTGTGGGTACGAAGTCCAGGAATAAGGGGAGATGGGAGTAAGAATTATAGGAAAACCCACATCAATAAAAAAAAATGGGAACAACTAGTAATGAACAGGGCTGATTCAGGACCTAAAGGGTTACACAGAAAAGGAAAGGTTAAAACATGTAAGACTTACAACTCTGCACATTTGCACATCAAATCATAATAAACAAGTTTTGAACCTTTGAACTTATCATATATGTATTCCTTGTAAAAATGAGTAAACCCTTGAAACAATGACAATATCCTAGGATCAATGTACTATATTCAAGGAACAGAACAAGGGAAAAGGAGAAAAAATTGTGGTGTTCTTGTATTAGTGTCACCAATATAGTAGGAACACATAGAGTCCATTGAGGTAAGATATTAGGAACAAATAGCCAAAGCAGGACACTAGTAAGCCCAGATTTGTTGATTTTTTTGCCTTTGGTGCAGACTTGACCTTTCATCAGTCAATAAGTCATTATGAATTTGAGATTGTTGTTGCTGTTGTTCAGTCATTTTCAGTTGTGTCTATTCCTTCCTGCCTGCTTGGCAAAAGTACTAGAGTAGCTTGCTATTTCCTTCTCCACCTTATTTTACAGATGAGGAAACTGAATTAAACAGGGTTAAGTCATACAGCTGAGTCTGAACTCAGATATTCCTGACTCTAGACCCACCATTCTATGTACTATGTCATCTAACTGCCCAGGAATTTATTAAATATCTCTTATGTGCAAGATGTTACACTAGACTGGGATCCAAAGACAAACAGGAAAAGTGCCTGCCCTCGAGCAGCTAAAATTTTAATGGAATAGGTAAGATACACATTAGAATTATATACTAATTGATTACGAGCATCATTTGGGGAGGGAGTGAGCTAGCAATTGAAAAAGATCCAGAAAATCTTTATGTAAAATGCATCTCTTGAACTGAAAGAAAGAAACCAGAAATCTCCAGAAGCAAGATCCAAAGGCACGAGAGACAGTCAGGAGGAAGAAAATTTGGGAAATAAAGTATCACTCATGAGATACAGAAAGTAGACTAGTATGTCTATATCACAGAGGGGGATTGAAATGAAATAATATAAGAAATCAGGAAAAGTAGGAAAGGATTAGGTTGTGAAGAACTTTCAATCCCAAAAAGAGGTGTTTCTGTTTTGATCCTAGAGGTAATGGGAAGTCACTAGAGAGATTATTCAGAGGGAGCATGACATGTGTGGCCCCACACGTTAGGAAAATCCCTTCAATGACTTTGTGAAAGATGGAGTAGCATATATGTACAACTAGAATCTGGAAATTAAAGTCAGGCAATAAACAATCTGTAGGAGAGAGAGAGAGAGAGAGAGAGAGAGAGAGAGAGAGAGAGAGAGAGAGAGAGAGAGAGTAAAAAAAAATCTGGAAAAGTAGGAAAGGATTAGGTTGTGAAGAGCTTTCAATCCCAAAAAGAGATGGTTCTGTTTTGACCTTAGGGGTAATGGGAAGTCACTAGAGAGATTATTCAGAGGGAGCATGACATGTGTGGCCCCACACTTTAGGAAAATCCCTTCATTGATATATATATATATATCAATATATATAGCAAATAGTTGTCCAGAATGCCAAGAAAAGGCTAGATTTAGAAAGTGTCTGAAGTCAGAGTACAATTTCAAAGTCTAAATGATTATGTCAAAGTCATTCATATCTTAATGACAGAGAAATAGGAGTGCTCAGGAAATCAATAATGATGATGATAATTATAAGTAATAATGATGATGATGATACAGCCATCAACAATCAGGAAATACAAAAACCATGGGAAAATAGAGGTAGAGCTAAATTTCCAAGGAAAGGCCCTAGATACTGAAGCTGTTGTATATACTAGATTCTGTTTCCTTTATTCCACAAACATGTACTGAAAAGAACCAGTCTTTAGGCATCCTGGCTTGAAGATCTGGACATACTGAATGGAATGAGGAAATATTGACTGAGATTAAAATATAGGGTTAAGGAACAGATAATTTTCTGGTAGAGGCTTTTCCCTAAAATTTCCCTTGTTCTGAATTAAGGTGCCTATAGGACCGCATCTGGTTTCAGTCCCCAGTTCTCTCCTACTTCTGGGCCTACTCTTCTTTCTCATACTGGGCCTATTGCCATATTACCCAGTAGGCAAGGAAACATCTGATAGTTATTGGAAGCCAATTGGTTAGAGACTGCTTCTCTCTCTTCCTGTCCCAGGCATTTAATCTTTTTTATAGTTTAGGAGCCCCCAGGGCAAGAGCCTCAGAAGCAGGATACCTAATTCCTCCCAGGTCCAAATGTACTCACTTCAAAGTCAGAGGGAGAGAAGTCAGGTAAACAGTAAAACAAGTACGCATTATAGCATTCAGAAGACTGTGCTAGACGGAAAATGATAAGAAAGGGCAGACTTCATCCTCAAATTTCCTTAATCCAAGTGAGTTTATATTCCAGTAGAATGCAAATTCCTTGAAATAGAGGTTTTTAAAAAATCTCTTGTATATTGACTGCTTAGCTTAGTACATTGTACATAATAGGCACCAAATAATTGCTCATTGAACTGGATTGCATTAGATTGAAGATGCTTCTAATAATTTACATTTGAAATGCAAAAATAAAATGTTAAAAATAACATAAATTATCTGTCAATTAATAAACACATTAGTAAGCATCTGCTGGGTACCAGACCCAAAGCTAGGCTCTTGAGATAATTATGATCGCTGGCACGGGTGCTGTATTTTGAAGTTTGCAAAGTACTTTCCATATTTTACCTCAGTGGCCTTTCCCAATAATCCTCAAAGGTAGGTGTTATTATTATCCCATTTTCATATAGGAAGAAAATGAGACTGAAAAAGAAATTAATTACCTGCAATCACAAAACTATTAAGTGACGCAGGATCTGAACCTATGTTTTCCTGATTCTAACCCTAATACTCTACCTATTGTCTGCTATCTGCAAAAACAAATGAAAGAGAAAGGCACAAATGAAATCACCCCTGCTCTCAGAGAGCTTACATTCTATTGGGGAGATGACCTGTACATACAAAAATCTATTCAGAATCAATGTCAAATTTATGGACAAAGGGCAGAGCAGTAAAGTCTTCTAGTATATAGCTTGTATAGGAGGTATCTTCCCAAGACTTAACCCTTACACCACTCTCAAATTTATCTTAAAAAGTTTTTTTTTTAATTAAAACTATCTTCCCCAAGCATATGTTGCCATGTTTATCCCAAGGGCTAGGATTCTTAGTTATGATTCTTGTTTCGTAACTTCCCGCACTAAAACCTTGAAAGCCAAGAGAAAGTGGGAGATTTGGCTGAAGCAGCAAGAAGCAGTTTCTAGCATTTTTGTAGTTTTGGAATTAAACCTAATCACTTGGTGAGAACTGTCTATGTAACCCTGAAAAAAGATGCTTGGAAGTTGAAATCTTTGAACTCTCCACTGGCCACAAGAGAGGCAGGATGGTTTAGGGAAAGGACAGACCTTAGATTCATATAGATTCAGAAGACCTTGGTGGAAGTCCATACTCCAGCACTTAATTGGATGTGCATGCTGAGCAGTGCACTTTACCACATTGAGTCTCATTCTCCTTTTCTATCAAATGGGTATAATGGTCCTTATATAACCCATCTCAGAGCTCATCAGAAGGAAAATGTTTTATAAACTTTGAAGTGTCATAAAAAAATGGGAGCTACTATTATTACAAGCCATTGGAGATGCCAGAATCCAGTTGAGAAAAAAAAAAAAAAAAGGATTCTGATAGTAACATTAGAAAATGCTATTCTAGTATGGGAGTGTTTTCACTATCCTAGGAAACATTGTACTTCCTTTTAGATACTTCAAGAATTTTCAGTAATAGCTCAAATTTATATCTGTATAGATGTAGCTATCTTGGATAGCTAAATGATACAGTAGATCAAGTGCTGAGCATGAAGTCAAGAAAATTCATCTTCTTGAATTCAAGTCTGGCCTCAGATACTTACTAGCTCTGTGACCCTGGACAAGTCACTTAATCTTGTTTGCCTCAGTTTCCTCATTTATTAAATGAACTGGAGAAGGAAATGTCAAATTACTCTAGTATCTTTGCCCAAGAAAACCCCAAATAGGGTTGTGAAGAGTCATATAGGACTGAAAATCAATAACTATATCTCTAAAAATAAATATTACTTATATTTATATAGTGTATATATGCATATGCATACACATTATATATAAATATATTTGTTTTGTTTTAAAATGAGATATATATATATACACATATGTATATATATATATATATATATATATATATACACACACATATATAAAATCCCATTCTATCCTCTTCACAAACCTAGGAAATAGGTACTATTATTATCAGCATACTTATAGATGAAGAAACTGAGACTAGGAAATAACTTGCCCACAGTCACATAGGTAGTAAGTTCAAATCAGACCGGATTTGAGCTCAGATCTTCCTGATTATAAGTCCACCAATCTAACTGCTGGTATAAACTGGTCTGCTAGAGACCTTCCTCCATTGATCAGATGACAACATTGCTCTCCCTCCTTTTCAAATTGCTAGTAGATGCTCTTTATGATTACCAGGTCCATCATCTGGGCAATGAACCTCTTGGGTTAGGCTGGCTTCAAATAACAGAAGCACAAGCCCTTTTCTGCTCCATACTCCTTTCAAGCTAATTCAACACAGCAAAGACATGTGATTTTATTATCATGGAAAAATCTCTTCATCTATGCAGATTGTGGCCCATCTTTGACTTAATGTCTTAGAAAGTATAGTCTCTTGCACAGATCACAAAGCTAGGAAGTGAGCACTGACTCCAAGGTCTTCTTGAATCCATATCCAGAACCTAAAGGACCAGAAATCTGGGGATGGGGAGGACTTTAGAAGTTTTACAAATCCTTCATTTTAAATCAGATTAAGTAATGACCAGACTTGGATTCTTTCAGGTCTTCTAATTCCAAGTTCAGGATATATTTCTTCACAGAATGCATTCTTACCATTAAGCAACACTGCATCCCCTGCTTTTCAAAACATAAAATAAAATTCAAAATAAAGGATCATGAAACCATAAAATCCCAGAGCTGGATGGGGCCTTAGAATCCCTTGCAAGCTCAACCCCCTTATTTTGCAGACAACTAAATTTAAGAACCTAAACTTCAACTGCCTATGAAATAAGCAAAGGAAAAAAAATAATAATAAATGTAAGTAGAAAATAAGCTTGCTAATGGATAAATTTCAGACCTGATTTTGGGGGGAAGAAGGTGCTAAACTGGGAAAATACTAATCCTTTTCATGTTTGGTTAAATATTACAAAGACTTATGCAAATCAGATCTGAGGAAGGAAACTGCCTAATCTTTGTTTTGTTTGAATTTCTTTGGCACATGCTGCCTTTCCTTCTAATTCACTTGGCAGACTTCTATAGGGGAGAACACTGTTCTATGCCCTGACTGAGGCCTAGTTGGTCTGTCAATCTAGAAGAATGAAGGCTGAGAGCAGGATTGATTGGAGTCTTATGAAATCCTGATTTCTTGCACCTACTTATATAAGACCAGGATTAAGGCCATTCTTCTATCCCGTCCCAATTTTCCAAAGTCTACCATCCCTCCACATCCTCCAAATAAAAAAAAAAGTAAATTTAGGAGAAATGAGAAGTTTACTCAGTGGTTAATCTAATATATTGCTTTCACATTTGCTATTTTTTTTTTAATATTCAGCATCTCATTTAGTCATTACAACAACCCTGGGAGGCACTCATTCACCATAGGTATTTTTCTCACCACTTCAGAGATGAGGATATTGGGTTTCTAAGGGATTAACAGACTAGTTTATGGTTGCATAATGAGTAAATATTAGGAAGAAATCAGATCTAGCTTTTCCTTAGAGGCAGCTAGTAGTATACTTGGCTTGGAGTCAAGTTCAAATGTGACATCAGGCACTTAATAACTATGTGATCCTGGACTTGACCTCCATAGGTCTCTTTCCTCAATAGTAAAATGGGGATATTCCTTGCATATTTTTATTAAAGCTTTTTTTAATTTTTCAAAACATATGCCTAGATAATTCTGCAACATTAGCCTTTGCAAAACCTTGTATTCCAGTTCCCCTCCCACCTTCTCCCACCCCTCTCCCCTAGATGGCAAGTAGTCTAAAATATGTTAAACATAGTAGAAATATATGTTAAATCCAATACATTGTTGCATATGTTTTGAAAATTAAAAGCTTCAATAAAAAAGAAACTGAGGCAAACAGTGTGAAGTGACTTATTAGTAAGTATCTGAGCCCAGATTTGAACTTCAATGATCTTGACTCCAGGATCCTCCTCAGGTTGTTGCAAACATCAAATGACTTATTTGTAAAGCTTCATGTGTCAGTAGACACATAATCCATCTCATTTCCTTCCTTTGATCTGTATTCAAATATATCCTAATACTCCAGTACTCTCCTTCCCATTCTTGTTACTAGGAAGTTGCTAGGAACTCAAATGATAGAGTGGTGCTTGAAAGGAATGTCAAACCCCTGATGTAATGGCCACTAACCTTGTCAGATTATTAGAAAGAACATGTCCACAATATGTCCAGAGAATACTGACAACTAATAATGGGACTTGAGAGTGACCTATAAACATTTGAAGGATTCTCAAGGTCAAGGGGGATTAAATTGGTTCTTATTGGTCTTTGAGGACAAAACTAGGAGAACTGATAAATTGTAGAGTCAGGTTTAGGGGTGGTATTTACAAATTGCTCTGATGGCTTGTCTGACTCTTTGTGAAGCTATTTGGGCTTTTTTTTTTTTTGGCAGAGACAGTAGAGTGGTTTGCATTTCCTTCTTTAGCTCTTTTTACAAGTAAAGAAACTGAGGCAATGAGAAAGTGCTCTAAATCATTATTGATCAGAAAAATGCAAATTAAGACAACTCTGAGATACCACTACACACCTCTCAGATTGGCTAAGATGACAGGAAAAGATAATGATGAATGTTGGAGGGGATGTGGGAGAACTGGGACACTGATACATTGTTGGTGGAACTGTGAATGGATCTACCCATTCTGGAGGGCAGTTGGGAACTATACTCAAAAAGTTATCAAACTGTACATACCTTTGATCCAGCAGTGTTACTACTGGGCTTATATCCCAAAAAGATCTTTTTTAAAAAATAATTATAACTTTTTTATTGACAGAGCCCATGCCTGGATAATTTTTTACAACATTATCCCTTGCACTCACTTCTGTTCCGACTTTCCCCCTCCTCCCCTAGATAGCAAACAGTCCTATACATATTAAATATGTCACAGTATATCCTAGATACAATATATGTATGCAGAACCCAACAGTTCTCTTGTTGCACAGAAAGAATTGGACTCAGAAAGTAAAAATAACCCGGGAAGAAAAAACAAAATGCAAACAGTTTACATTCATTTCCCAGTGTTCTGCTTCTGTCCATCATTGATCAATTGAAACTGAGTTAGATCTTCTTCCAAAGAGATCTTAAATGAGGGAAAGGGACCCACATGTGCAAAAATATATATGGCAGCCCTTTTTGTAGTGGCAAGAAATTGGAAACTGAGGTGGATGCCCATCAGTTGGAGAATGGCTGAATAATTGTGAATGTTATGGAATAATATTGTTCTATAAGAAACAACCAACAGGATGATTTCAGAGAGGCTTGGAGAGACATAAACTAATGCTGAGTGAAATGAGCAGAACCAAGAGATCATTATACACAGAACAAGATTATACAATGATCAATTCTGATGGACATGATTCTTTCCAACAATAAGATGATTGAGGCCAGTTTAAATGATCTTGTGATGAAGAGAGCCATCTATAACCAGAGAGAGTGGATAACAACATAATATTCTCACTCTTTTTTTTTTTTGGTTGTTCACTTGCATTTTGTTTTCTTGCTTGTTTACTTTTTTTTTTTTTTAATCTGATTTTTTTTACAGCAAGAGAATTGTATAAATGTTTATACATACTAAATTTAACATATATTTTAACATGTTTAACATATATTAGATTGCTTGCCATCTAGGGGAGAAGGTGGGGATAAGAAGGAGAAAATCTGAAACACAAGGCTATAATATTGTCAAACTACCCATGCATATGTTTTGAAAATGAAAAACTTTATAAATAAAAAAGGAGAAAAACAAACAAAAAAAACTGAGGCAGATTATATGATGATCAATTCTGCTGGATGTGGTTCTTACCAACAATGAGATGATTCAGGCCATTTCCAGTGGTCTTGTGATAAAGAGAGCTATCTGCATCCAGAGAGAGGACTGTGGGTCACAACATAGCATTTTCATTCTTGGTTTGCTTGAATTTTATTTTCTTTCTCATTTTTTTTAACTTTTTGATCTGATTTTTCTTGTGCAGCAAGATAATTATATAAATATGTATGCCTATATTGGATTTAACATATATTTTTTACCATGTTTATATATTAGATTACATGCCATTGAGAGGAGAGAATGGGAGAAAGGAGGGGAAAATTGAAACACAAGGTTTTTCAAAGGTCAATGTTGAAAAATTATCCTTGCATATTTTTTATTAAAGCTTTTTATTTTTCAAAATATTTGCATAGATAACTCTGCAACATTATCCTTGCAAAACCTTGTGTTCTAATTCCACCATATACCCTTCTCCCACCTCCCTCTCCTAGAGTGCAAGTAGTCCAATATAGATTAAGCATGGTAGAAATATATGTTAAGTCCAATATATCCTTGCATATGTTTTGAAAACTAAAAGTGTCAATTAAAAAGAAACTGAGCCAAACAATATGAAATGACTTCTTAATAAGTATCTAAGCCCAGATTTGAACTTAGATGGTCCTGACTTCAGGACTAGAGCTCTATCCATTGCACCACCTACCTAATAGTTATAACAATCTTCCTCAGGGGCTGCTATACTAATTTTTTAATTAAAAAAAATAAAACTTTTTATTTTTTTGTTTTCAGTTTGTAAGTACTCATTTCCTTTCCAACCTACCCCATTGGAAAAAAGAGAGAAAAATGTTGTCCATGTATAATAATGTATGCCTCATTTTGCATCCTAAATCCATCCCATCTTTATCCCTCACTAAAGATCTTCAAGTTGAAGGGGGAAGGCTTCCTCTCAGGATTGTTATTGCTATTTAGAATTGCTATTCAGATGTAATTTGGATCAAATGATCCAAATTGTGAATTCTATCATGAGAAAAATGGCCACCAGACTTCCTTCTTTTGATCAAAGGATCACAGATGCAGAGATAGAAGGAATAAAGAGACTCTCTAGTCCTCATATTTTACTAATTGAAAAACTGAGATCCAGAGAAATTGGCCAAGGTTAGACAACCCCTTTTGAAGTCCTTCCGGCGTTTAATTCTCCTCCACAAATGCTCCATGGATGATAGCTCTGGTCTATCCTAAAGCCTGATCTATTTAGGATTCTTGGTCTTAACTCATTCATTCCTCCCTCCATTGCTGTCCATCCATCCAGTCTATGCAATCTTTCAGCTCCAGGTTTAGGACCTATTTACACTGAGCCCTTCATTTTGATAATCCAGCTCTTTTACCCCTTTGCATCCTTTTTTTTTTTTAATCTACAGCATCTACTGAATAACTTGTAGCAGTGAATCGAACATTTCCTATTTCCAACACAACAGTCATAAATGCAGTTAGTTTACAATGTCCAACCTGGTTGCTGCTGCCCTCTGGTGGTTTCAGTGAAGCCTTCAGTCATTCAGCAACCAAGTGCTATTTTGGCTTGCCCAGCCTGAAGTCTCTGTAATACGTGGGTTACAATAAAATAGGATAAATTTTTCAAAGGAGGGTTTATTCCTAGATGGATTATGAAATAATCATGTACCATTAAGTGGAGTCAGAGTCCTCAGGGAAAGGGGGGATACCTAAAATTATTTCAGTTCTAAGTCCTTTGATTTTATGAACATTTATTGAGTTCATACTATGGGCTCAATGTACAGTAGTCAGTAAAAATGTGTGGAGGCCAAAAAAAGGAAAAAGGATTGCCAACAGATGGTACAAATGCTCCTGTTTCAAAGGAAACTGTGTCAACTGGAAAAATGGAAATAATGTGAATATAATTGAAATGAAAACTACAAAACTTCAGAGAAAGTGAGAGGGTTTATATGAACTGATGTAGAATTAAAAGATCATACTTGGTGACTACAACAATATCAGTGAAAAGTTCATTAAAAGGAAACTGACCTCTGTGAAGATCCCAGAAATAACATTGAGAAACAGCATGGAGTAGTGGCTACAGTACTGGACATGGAGGCAGGAAAACATTCCTCAGATACTTTCTAGATGAGTGATCCTGAGAAAGTCATTTAATTTCTCTGGGTCTCAGTTTCTTCATTTGTAAAATTAGATTAGGCTTGATAGCCTGCTCTTGAGGTGTTACCTTATGACCTTCCTTATCATAGTAGAGAGATAAGGTACTACTAAGACAGAATGGCAAATATATAAATATATATATATATAATATATATATATATATATATATATATATATATATATATATATATATATATATATATAGTGTGTGTGTGTGTGTGTGTGTGTGTGTTTGTAATGTAGTCACTTCACTGGATGTTTCTGCTTAATTGTTTTTATTTCTCACAAAGTAGATGGAGAGAGGATTAATCTAAAGGGGAGGGGGAGCTATCTTTCCTCAAAATTGTTGTTATATAAAAACAAAAGACTCCAAGAAAAGATATTATGTCCTCAGGAGGTATTGCTTTTTCCTTTCTATGTAGGCCTTCAAAGACCATTTATCTGATGTATTATAGCAGGGATAGCTTTCAGATATGGGTTAGACTAAATGGCTGCTGAGGTCTCTTCCAATTCTGTGATTCTGTGTTAAAGAAAAGAAAGATATTGACCTAACAACCCATCCAGGAAAAAGGAAATGGACAAAGAATAGTTATTGGCCATAATAAGCAATTGGGTGGGCAGCCTATTGAGTGAGTTCATCATTACATCTATCTGGGACAGACTCTGCAAAAGGACAATGAATGGGGCCCAGACTTGAACAAGAGGAAGTGAGTGGGCCGGATTGAATTTAGGAAATTGCAGAGGGTTTTGAATGATACCAAGCTGTTCCCTCATATAGAGAAGAAATCTTTTTAAAATCAGCATCAATGTCTTAGAGTGTCTTGATTTGTGAAGAATCAAAATTATAGGTGACTGAAAGGTCAGAGGGCTCACTCAGCTGCTGAATATTGCCAGGAATAACTCACACAACAACAAGTGGCTTAAGGGATATCATCAGGGAGATGGAGGAAGAGAAAAGAAGACGGGTTGGTTGTGCAGTAAATTGAGGGATAGCAACAGATGGGCAGCCTGGGCATTGAGCTGATACCCATAGAATATTAAACAACTATAAAAAAAGAAATTGTGTATGTTCTCTGTGGTGTGTTTATAACAAGACAAAAATGAAAGATATTAAAGACAAAGGATTCTTACTGAGGAGAATGCTCTTGAAATGGTCAGAAACTTAAATGGCTCCAATTTTTGAAAGCTCTTTTGAATTGCTGTGACTTGTATAAAACAAATTCATATCCCCATCTAGTTCAAAGCACCATTGTAGTTTTTTTTTTTTGCTTAAGGAAAGGATGCTGGATGTTTCTGTAGCAGTGATAGGTCATGTATACAGATGAAGTGACTTGCCAGAGGTTACATAAGAACAAAGTAGAAGACAGAATAGATCTCAAGAAGCTCACAATTTGTGATCTTCCATGGATTGCCAAAGAGGTCTATGTCACAATCTTAAGATTC
Organism: Antechinus flavipes; assembly: GCF_016432865.1. Lineage (NCBI taxonomy): Eukaryota > Metazoa > Chordata > Mammalia > Dasyuromorphia > Dasyuridae > Antechinus > Antechinus flavipes. The sequence goes on along the minus strand of NC_067401.1, from coordinate 34,901,548 downwards.
CTTGAATTGAGGAAGGATTTCCCAATAACTCTGTTTGCTAAAATCCAATCTCTCTTCCAACTACCTCATATTTACTTCTCTCCTCTCAGCTAGAATATAATCTTGAGGGAAGAAACCATTTTAATTTTTCTTGGTCTTTTTTATTCCTGGAACAAAAGCATAAATACTTTGCATGTAATTGACACTTAGTAAGCCCATTTTGACTCTTGGATGAGGGTACATATAAGGAAAATGAGACACATACTGAGTTACAGTCACACAGCTAACTAGAGATTCAAACATAGGATTAGCATCAATTTGTTCTCTTTCTTCTCTAAGATTCTATGATTCTATATTTCAAGACTGGGGAAGATGGGGATATAGGGAGAAAGAAAGATGATCCATCAAGAAACTTAAAGCAGAAATGTTAGAAATCATGGTCAATTGATGTTACAAAGAGCAAAAAATATCTTAGTCTTTCAAAGTACATATATTCTACTAATGTGCGTGTATATACATATACATACATATACATGTATGTGTATGTATACATATACATACATATACACAAACATATATAAAGTGTTGTTGATGGTAGTGTTTATTTTTGAAGAGAACCAATGGCGTCTTTGGATGATGTCTGATTCATGTGAGAATTGCATATTAAGTAAAGTTCCACAAAGTTGTCAACTTTTCTCTTCCAAAGTTATCTCTATCCAAACTTATCTAAGTTTAATGGCAGGACAAATGTGAAAATGACTGGTGATGGGCTGGTGTATGCATTGGATGACCTTTGCTTTTTCTATATCTGACCAAACTCTAAGAGCTCTAATGCACCTCTTTCAGCCACCTTCATGGCTATTGGAACAAATTGTTCTCATTCATCCATTCCAGCTAAATAAGTCTTTATACATTCCCCCCCCTATGAGTTTGAGGTCTGTCAGTTACCCTTAACCTGGCTGAAATCATCTGCTGAGATGGTTTTATTGGAATATGGCCACTTCCCATGCTACAGATTCTTGGAGCCACAGGTAAAGATGAACACCAAAGGTAGATAAAAAGCTCAGAAAATGGTTTTGTAAATCCTCAAACCAGAGATGCTATTCCTCCTTGAACATCCTATACACCCTAGGTGGCACAGAAAATAGAGTGCTGCAGAGCATGAAGTCAAAAAGACTGAACTTTATGAGTTAAATTATGACCTCAGCTGTGTGACCCTGGGCAAGTCACTTAGCCCTGTTTGCCTAATTTTCCTCATTTATAAATGCTCTGGAAAATGAAATTGCCAATCATTCAAATATTTTTGCCAAGAAAACCATAAATGAGGTCATGAAGAAATCAAATACAATTAAGTAGACAAGTCATGTTAAAAGTAAATGCAAAAATGCCAATTAATATCAAATAACCAAAGATAAAGAACTAAAAAAAATGTCATCTAATCTTTGCCTGAGGACCTTCAAAGAGAATAAATCACCACTTCTTGAGTCAGAAAATACTAACTAACATTTTTACATCTAGATGGCCCACTTCCTCTTAATCTAAAAAATTTCTAGGAAAGATGAGCCAGATGGGCAGGGATTGCATCTGTGTCTTGATTTTGTATTTTCCCAATGTCTAATGAAATATGTCAGAGATTCTAGATCATAAAAGGACGTCAGACTCTTCCTAACCTTTCAAGCCAATAGGCCACTCAAACTAGAAACCAATTCATATTTTCATCCCTAGAAGTCCTGCCCTGAGGTCCTGATTAGTATTTGCTTCAGTCATCCACTTCATCTAGATCTGGCTCTAGCCAGCTTATTCATCAGCCATGCATTTTCTGTTCTCTTCCACTTTCCAGTTCTGAGGCCATAATTAAATTAACTCCAATTGTTCCTGGAAAGAGTAGGTCTGCTCACTCTACTATGGCTCCATTCATCTCTTGGTAACCATCCAAATCAAAACAATCCCTCCCTGGCCACCATTCCATTATATGGAGTATATGAGAATTTGTTTATTGGAGACAAAGACTATCTGTAGTCTTTGTACTTGTATCATGGGTACTTAACATATAATAAGTGTTTAATTAGTGCTTTTCCATTCATTCAGAATCCACCTAATTCCAAACCTCTCACTTCACAGAAGAGCAAACTGAGGTTCAAGAAGGTAAAGTACTTTTCCCAAATGTCCAAGGTAGGACCTGTGCCAAGGTCTCCTAGCTCCTGCTTTGGAGCTATTTCCACTGTAACATCCTTCTTTTTACAACAGACACTTAATAAGTATTTGTTGAATTCAACTGTTGAATGGCCTAAAAACCTCTTGTTTCTTTCCAGGAAGAGCAAGGGATAAAAAGTGTACAAAAGGAAAAAAAAATAGAACTAAGTAATAAAAGGAAATTAGAAATGCCTGCGGAATTCAGCAGCAGCCAGCCTGAGAAATCATATCCATCTGGCAGACTTAGATAGAAGATGATTAGGTTTAGTCATGCTGTCAGACTGATAATGGGGAGGATGGTGGGTGGAATCCCACTGATTGTATTGGGCTAACTTAACTGGCTATTCAACTTCTGCCTGCAGTTTATACTGAAGGAAGTTGTCTTGAGCAGGAAAGTTCATTGGCTAGTTAACTGCTACCTGCTGGTTGCCATGAAGGAGCTTATATTGACTTGAATTGGGACCAAAAGCAGATATTTCTGTGGTACCACTAGCAGGAGTAGCCTGCAGAAATGCTGAACAGGTATGTTATCCTAATTCTACTACAGGATAAGCAGGGAAAGGGATCCATAATACTTGCCACCACAGTGAATGGTTTCCATTCCAACTACCTAGAAAAATGACTCAAGAAATTAATAATCTATGTTTCTCCATTTAAGTGGGGAAGTTGAAGTTGGGAGCCTGGGAAGAGGTTGGAAATTAAAAAATTAAGACTGAAAATCAGCTCTCGTATTTGCCTTTCACTAAAGTAATGAGGTGCAAAGTTAGGGAATCAAGGAATTACACATAAATTGTTGTAGGCAAAGAAGATAGAAGATAGAAAAAGTGGGACTTTTATGGCTTAAATGTGTGTGTGTGTCTGTCTGTGTGTGTGTGTGTGTGTGTGTGAAACAGTAGAGAGTTAGATGTGGAATCAAGAAGACATGGTTCCAGTTTCTGGCATAAGAACTCACTATTTGACAAAAATTGCTGAGAAAATTGGAAAATAGTTCAGCAAAAACTAGGCATTGATCAACACCTAGTAGCCTATACCAAAATAAGGTCAAAATGGGTTCATGATTTAGATATAAAGAGTGACACTATATGCAAATTAGAAGAACAAAGGATAATCTACATTTCAGATTGGTGGAGAAGTAAGGAATTTATGGCCAAAGAAGAACTAGAGAACAATATTGAATACAAAAGGTATAATTTTGATTATAGTAAGTTAAAAAGGTTTTATACAAACAAACCCAATGCAGACAAGATTAGAAGGAAGCAGTAAACTGGGGAAAAAACATTCAAGGATTCTGATAAAAGCCTCATTCCTAAAATATATAGAGATTTAATTCAAATTTATAAGAATTCAAGTCATTTTCCAATTGATAAATGGTCAAAGGATATAAAGAGAAATTTTTCAGATGAAGAAATTAAAACCATTTCTAGTTATATGAAATAAATGCTCTAAATCACTAGAGCATTGCAAATTAAGATAACTCCACACTTCTCAGATTGGCTAAGATGATAAGTAAAGATGATGGTAAATGTTGGAAGAAATGTGTAAAAACTGGGACACTAATATATTATTGGTGGAGTTGTTAACTATTCCAACCATTCTGGAGAACAATATGGAACTGTGCTCAAAGGGCTATCAAACTGTGCATACTCTTTAATCCAGCAGTGTGTCTACTTGGCCTGTATCCCAAAGAGATCATAAAAATGAGAAAAAGATCCATATGTGTAAAAATATTTGCAGCAGCAGTTTTTTTTTCTTTTTTAATTAATTTATTTTTAATACACATTATTGTATGAATTATGTTGGGAGAAAAAAAATCAGAGCAAATGGGAAAAACCATGGGAGAGATTAAAAAAAAAAAAGAAGAAAGAAGTGAATGTAGCATGTATTGATTTACATTCAGTTCTTTCTCTGGATGCAGATGGCATTTTCTGTCCAAAGTGTATTGAGATTCCTTTGGATCACTGGACTACTGAGAAGAACCAAGACTTTCATAATTGATCATCACGCATTCTTGCTGTTTTTCTGCACAAAGTATTTCTGGTTCTGTTTTTTCATTCAGCATCAGTTCATATGAATCTTTCCAGGCTTTCCTATAGTCAGCTTGTTCATCATTTTTTATAAAACAATAATATTCCATTACCTTCACATACCATAAGTTGTTCAGTCATTCTCCAATTGATGGACATCCACTCCTTTTCCAATTCTTTGCTACCACAAAAAGAGCTGCTACAAACATTTTTGCATGTGTGGGTTCTTTTCCCTTTTTAATGCTCTCTTTGGGTTACAGACCCAGTAGAAACACTCACTGCAGGATCAAAGAGTATGCTTTTTTATAGTCCTTTGAGCATAGTTCCATATTGCTCTTCAGAATAGTTGGATCATTTCACAACTCCACCAACAATGTATTAGTGTCCCAGTTTTTCCACATCCCCTCCAACATTCATCATCATCTTTTCCTGTCATCTTAACCAATCTGAAAGATTTGACATTGTACTTAGCGGTGTTTTAGTTTGCATTTCTTTAACCAATAGCAATTTAGAGCATTTTTTCATGTAACTATAAATGGCTTTCATTTGATAATCTGAAAATTGTCTGTTCATATCCTTTGACCATTTATCAATTGGGAAACAAATTTGACACAGTTCTTTATATATTTTAGAAATGAGACCTTTATCAGAAATACTGACTTTTTAATCCTGTTTCTGTTTGTGCAAAACCTTTTTAATTTAATGTAATCAAAGTTGTCCATTTTGCCTTTTATAATGTTCTCTAGTTCTTTGGTCATAAATTCCTGTCTTCTCCAAAGATCTGATAAGTAAATTATCCCTTGTTCTCCTAATGGTATCATCCTTTATGCCCAAATCATGTATCCATTTTGACCTTATTGTTGTATGGGATGTGAAACTAGGTTTATGCTGAGTTTTTGACACATTATTTTCCCAGCATTTTTGTTAAATAATTTTTATTCCAGAAACTGAATTTTGGGAGTTTATTAAATACTAGATTGCTGTAGGCCTTGCTTATTGTGCTGTGTGTATATAAACTATTTCACTGATCCTCCACTCTATTTCTTGGCCAAATGGTTTTGGTAACTACTGCTTTATAATATAATTTTAGGTTTGGTGTTGCTAAGCCACTTTGTATTTTTTTTCCATTAATTCTCTTACTATTCTTGATCTTTTGTTCATCTAGATGAATTTTATTATTAGTTTTTCTAGGTCTATAAAATAATATTTTGGCAATTTGTTACGGCACTGAACAAGTACACCAATTTAAGCAGAATTGTTATTTTTATTACATTAGCTCAGTCTAGGCATGAACATTTTATATTTTTCAGTTGTTCAAATATGATTTTATTTGTGTGAGAAGTATTTTGTGATTGTGTTTATATTCTTGGGCTTATCTTGACAGGTAGATTCCCAAATGTTTTATATTGTCTAGAGTAATTTAAAATGGAATTTCTCTTTCTATCTCTTACTGATGGGCTTTGTTAATAATATACAGAAATACTGATGTTCTGTGTGGATTTATTTTATATCCTGAAACTTTGCTCAAGCTGTGAATTGTTTCCAGTAGATTTTTGGATGATTTTCTAGGATTCTCTAAGTATATCATCATACCATTTGCAAAGAATGATAGTTTTATTTCCTCATTGCCTATTCTAATTACTTTAATTTCTTTTTCTTTTCTTACTGCTAAAGCCAACATTTCTAGTACAATGTTGAATAATAGTTGTGATAATGGACATCCTTGTTTCACCCCTGATCTTATTGGGAATGTGTCCAGCTTCTCTCCATTACAAGTAATGCTTGCTTTAGGTTTTAGGTAGATACTGCTTATAAATTTAAGGAAAGCTCTCTTTATCCCTATGCTCATTAGTGTTTTTATTAGGAATGGACTGTATTCTGTCAAAAGCTTTTTCTGCATCTATTGAGATTATCATATGATTTCTGTTGGTTTTGTTATTGATATGGTCAATTATGGTAATAGTTTTCCTGATATTTAACTAGCCCTGCATTCCTAATATAAATTCCATTTGATTATAGTATTATCCTGCTGATAAATTGCTGTAATTTTTTCCCTAATATTTTATTGAAAATTTTTGCATCACTATTCATTAGGGAGATTGATCTGTAGTTTTCTTTCTCTGTTTTGGTTGTTCCTGGTTTAGGTATCTGTGCCATATTTGTGTCATAAAAGGAATTTGGCAGGACTCCTTCATTACCTATTTTTTCCAAATAATTTATATAGTATTAGAATTAATTGTTCTTTAAATGTTTAGTAAGTGATTAACAGTTATGATTACCAGGTCTGTATTTCCTTGCATCCTATTTTCTCTCTTATATATACTTCTCTTCTCTCTTTCCACCCTATCTTTAGTAGTGTTTTTTTTTGTCGATTCTACCCACTACCTTATCTCCTATCACTTGTCCCCCTCTTCTTTTAGTAGTCTTTTTTAACCCATTTCACCCATTACCTTATATTCTATCAATTCTTCACCCCTTCTCTTACCTTTTTCCTTAGTGTTTCTGCCCATCCTGTTCCTCCCTTTTCTTTCCTTTTTTCCCCTCTACTTCTTTATAGAATTAGATAAATTTCTATGCCCATATGAATGATTAAATTATTTCTTCTTAAAGCCAAAACTGATCAAGTTTCAGACAATGTTCATCCCCACTCCCCTCTTTCTCTTAATTGTAATAGGTCTTTTGCATCTATTCATGTGAAGTAATTGTCCCATTATACCTCCCCTTTGCTCTTTTTCTAGTAAGACATTTTCCCACCCCTTAATATCTGTTTCTTTGATGTCATTACATCAGAGTCCATTCACAACCACACCCTCAGTCCACATGATGCCCTCCTCTGTCTCTACCAGTGACAGATACAGTTCTCAGGAGTTATAGATATAATTTTCCTATCTAAGTATGTAAACAGTTTAACCTTTAAATATATCTATTTTCCCTCTGTTTACCTATATTTATGGTTCTCTTGAGCCCTGTGTTTGCAGATTAAATTTTCTGTTTAGTTCTTTTTTTTCAATAGAAATGATTGAAAGTCTCTTACTTCATTGAAGTTCTATTTCCTCCCCTCAAAAATGATGTCAAAATTCTCTGAGTAGTTAATTCTTGTTTATAAACTCATGTCCTTTGCATTCTGGAATATGATATTCCAGGCCCCCAATCCTTTATTATAGAAGCTGCTAGATCCTGGATAATCCTAACTCTTGCTCCATCATATTTGAATTTTTTTGTCTGCCAGCTTGCAGTATTTTTTCTTTTGTTAATTAAAGCTTTTTATTTTCAAAACATATGCATGGATAATTTTTTCAACATTAAGCCTTGCAAAACCTTATGTTCCAATTTCCCCCCATCCTTCCATCCCCTCCCCTAGATGGCAAGTAATCCAATATATGTTAAATTCAATATATTGTAGTATTTTTTCCTTGAAATTCTGTTACAAAACAATCTTCCTTGGGATTTTCCTTGTGGGATTTCTTTCCACCAGAGGTGATCAATGAAATTCTTTTAATGAGTATTTCCTCATCTATTTTTAGGATATTGGGACCATGTTCCTTAATGACCTCCTTAAGAATAGAATGCTATTCAGGCTCTTTTTTTTTTTTTTTTTTTTGGTCATGACCTTCAAGTAGATCAGTAATTTTTAAATTGTCTCTTCTGGATCTATTTTCCAGGTCGGCTGTTTTGCCAATGAGGTATTTCACATTTTCTTCCATTTTTTCATTCTTTTTAGTTTGTTTGAGTGATTCTTGTTGTCTCACAAAGTCATTAGCTTCCATTTGCCCTGTTCTAGTTTTCAATGTGAAATTTTCTTCAGTTATCTTTTGTATCTCTTTTTCCATTTGGTTTATTCCACTGTTTGTCATTGTTTTCTTCAGACAGTTTTTTCCTTATTTTCTAAACTGTTGACTCACTCATGCATGCCTCTGATTTCTTTTCTCACTTTTTCTTCTACCTCACTTCTTTGCCCTTTGAAGTCTTTCATGAGAATTTCCAAAAAGCCTCTTTGGGCTTGAGACCAATTTATCTCACTCTTTGAGATCTCTTCCGTGGATATTTTGTCCTTGTTTGAGTTTGTGCTTTAGTCTGCCCTGATACTGTAGTAGCTTTGTATGTTCAAGGTTCTTTTCTGTTTCTTGCTCATTTTTTTCTTTTTCTTTTGGTATTTCCTCCTTTTTACTTTTAAGGGAACCTCTGCTCCTGGGATAAAGATGGCACTGTACCAAGCTTCCTTTGCAGCTCTCAGCCTTGGCTTTTTGTGCAGGGGCCCCTTGTGTTTGTAGGGGATAGTTTGGCTGCTCTTTCTAGGAAACAGCCTGGTTTTCCAGAGTTTGCCTACTGAGCTGGTACTAGGGGCTGCCCCACTGATTTGGTCCTCCACTGCTGCAGGACTAAGGGTCTTAGTTGCTAATTTGCTGTGATTAAGACTCTCTCATAAGCTTTCCCAGAGTCTATATGACCTGAGCTGAACACTCTTTTCACCCCAATGAGACTAAGCTTTCTCCAACTTTTTTTTTAATATATCTTGAACTGGAGTGGTATCATTCTATAATATTGTTCAGAGGCTTGGTTTCATGTGGTTTTAAAGGAATTTAGGAAAGCTTGAGCAGCTTCCTGACTTTGCCATCTTCTGAAAAATCTTGATTTCTGGAATTTGCTTTCCTCTTTCTGTTACTTCAGAAAAAATCACAGGTTTCAGATGGGCTGCTTTCTTACTAGATCCAGGGTAAAGATTATACAGTGATGCCTCCTGTAACTTTGTTATTATTGTTTTTTGGCCTAGATCTAAAATTCATAAGTATGAGGAAGAAAAGAAAAGTGAAGGCAGTCAAGGAGCTTGCATTCTCTTGGGAGTGACCATAATGGTCTGGTTTAATACATAGAAAAACAACTATAATGAATTTGTATAGGGCTGTGAACTTTGCAAAGCATTTTACATATGTTATCACATTTAGCTTTAATTCTCATCATATTTTTGTAAAGTAGGTGTCACTATTATCCCATTTTACATGTGAGTAAACTCAGATTGAGAGAGTTTATTCATGTTCACAAAGCTAATAAGTGTTTATGGCAGAAATTGGACTCACATTTTCCTGACTCCAAGAACAGTGTTTTCTCTGCTATAATACCTAATTACTTCAACATGAACAAAGTAAATATAAAGCAATTTCCAGGGTGTTGTAGTTACAGAAATGCTATGAAATCATGAGGCTGTCCTCCACTGAGTCTTTTGTTCAATATTTATTGGACACCTATTGTGCAGGAGACACAGCTAGATGGTGTAGGGGATGGAAAACTGAGACTGGACTGAACTCAAATGTGGCCTCAAACACTTACTAGCTGTGTGACAAGTTACTTAACCCTATTTGTTTCCCTCATCTGTAAAGTGGGCTGAAGATGAAGATGGCAAACCATTCCAGTATCTTTGCAAATAAAGTACCAAATAGAGTCATGAAGAGTAGGACACAAATGAAAAAAAAAAAACTGAACAATTCTATTGTTTGCAAACCCTCAACTAGTTCCTATAGATCAGGGACCCTATTCTTTCTTTGCTTCCCACTAGCACCCTGGAGAGATCCAGAACAATGACCATGTTCTCTAAATATTTATAATTAACTAACTGAATGAGAAACAGCCTGACTTCAAGCAGACAGGAACTAGTCAGGCACTCCTGGGCCTCTGCAGCTATTATTGTATTCTAGGATCTCTTTCCACCTGTTATGGCTCTAGGCAAGTTATGAGATGGCTTAATTCCAGAAGACCGCTTTGACATCCCAAGCTTCATCTACATTCATATTTAATAGAGATCTTTGTGAATATCATTAATGCAATTATGATCTTGGCATGAATACATCTCTGTCACATTGTCATGGACTCCACTCTAGCTCCTTAAGAGCCCTTCTGAGGCTCAGCTGTGGCAGGACCCAGAATTTGCCCAGAGTTGAATGGGACATGAGTGGCTCTTTTCAAAATGCTTCTGACTCATAGAAAAGTCTGGGACAGGGAAGAAAGGAGAAGCAGAGACTGAAGCCAGAGGTTAACTGGTCTCACTTTTAAAATAACTGAGCACTGATTAAATCACTCAAATCACATTGCAAATACTACAGTGTATAATCTTTGAGCTCCACAGCTGCCCTACTTCATCCATGGCTCTGATGGATAAGCCCCCAAATGACTCTTTGGAGAAGGTAGAATGCTCAGACCACTTATTTCTAACAAGGATTTTAGTGTTCTCTGCTGAAATGACCAGCGGGATTGAGAGAGCTGGTGACTTTCAGAGTTGCTGTCCTACAGACCAACCTTGCAGAAGCATTGTTGGAGACCATTGTGGAGGCCCTGCAGGTTAAAATCCCATAGCTTTTACCCTCAAAATATACACATGAAGAATGTCAAAAATGTGATCTCAGATATTTCACTGAGGGCAGAGATAATGATAAATCAGTGGATCTGAGATTATAGGTGAGATGGGATGTTGCCATTAATCTACTTTTAGAAATCTCTATTATATTTTCTGGTCTGGATTAATATAAAAGTGAAAGAATTCTTTTCCTATGGAGAAATAACAAAGGGAGGGCTTTCCTATGACTGTAGCTCTAGTGTTCTACTCACATTGTCTACAGATCCAAAAGAAAGCAACCAGACTTAGAATTTTGCTAAAATTCTTCCAGATGATGCCAGGTGTGCAGCACAGGTCCATAGTATATAAAGCAAACTGTCTTTCTTCAAAATACTATTTCTCCCTGTTCCTCTTCCTTTTTCCCTCTTCTACACTGTATCCTCCAAAGACCATTAAGATGAGAAAACAGCTGGAGATAAATGTCCAGAGGATGATTTTAAATCACTCTGATTTTTTTTTTAATTTCCTTTTCCTTGCCTAGCATTGCATCCAACATTGTGGGGGGAAGAAACTTTTGGAGAGCTACAATTTAGGTAATAAATCTTAGAGCTGGAGATTATCATAGGATCATAGACTTAGGGTTGAAAAAAAATTTAGTATCATTTAATCTAACCCCATCGTTTTACAAATGAGGAAACTGAGGTCTGGAGAAGATAAATGACTTCTCCAAGATAACACAGATAACAGCAAACTTCAGAGATAGAGACAGAAAGAGAACTGAATGCAGATTCCCCCCACTTCTACTTCAATGCTCTTTCAGCTATGTCACACTATTTCTCTAAGCTTGTTTATTTTCTTCAATGCTTCCTTCCTTTTTTTCTCTCACAAGAGACTCATGAAATTGAACTCAATTAAACAAGCATTTACTATGGAAAGACCAACATTAAATGATGCAAAGCAAAATCAGCAGAAGCAGAGCAGACAGCATCAACAGCAATAATGTAAGAAAGAAAGCCGAGTCAAAAGGCAGAGGATATGGCAATAATTGCATAGTGACTACAGGTTCTGAAATGGGCTAAAACAATTAGGGAAGATTGTGTGGAGAAGATGGAGTCTGAGCTGAGTGGGGACAGAGGAGTGGCTTTAGATAAGGGGGGAGGTGGGGAAGAAAGGGCCCTCCAGGTCGGGGGTTGGCAGGAGTCAGGGTAGGAATAGGAATGAATATGACATGCATGTGCATTCAGAATGGTGGGGCATGGATACTGAGGAGATCTGTGTAGGTTTATATTCAGTAGTGTGTGATAGATCATCTCATGCCCTTTAGCTCATGTCCAGTGCTAGCTTGTTGCCTACAGCATGAATGCAAACAGGATGACAAGGCTTCATTAGGGGCTTGATGAGGCATAGAGAAGGTGAAGTAGGTGAGGAACTTACTCAGCTCTTTTCCTTGGCAAAAGCAAGTAATTGCTGCTACTGAAAACATTGTCCATTCATTCCCATACCACCAAGACAGCCCTGAAAGTTGTACTTCTCTTACTTTTAGTAGATGTCTTCACTACTGAATAACTGAAACCAAACTATTCAAAAATAGAATCTGGTAAGGGACAGAGAGCAGAAAGATGTCCTTCCACAGTATGATTATAGCAGATAAATCAGTGCATTTTCAGGGGCTGGTGAATCCATGAACTAGTCCTCATTTTTATACTTATGCTAAAATTTGGGGATCTAGATTTTACCTGGTTTCTCACTATAATATCTTCCTTCTGTGAAATGGAACAGGTCTGAGCAACAGCTGGGCTAAGGCCCAAATCTAAATGATGATTCTGGACTCACCGGTTGTAGCTACACAGGGGAATCATCCCCCAGACAATATCCTACCATACATAAGCACATATGTGCTTAGATACCACATGTACATACATACCATATAAGGTAGCAGTCTTCATATAGAATTAGAGGCTTAGAACTAGAAGGAAACAGTCATCATTAAGAAATTAATCCTTCATTTGATGATAGATGGATAGATCAATAGAGAGATAGGTAAATGGGTGGATAGATGACAGATATAGATAAAAAGACAGATAGACACATGGATACATTGATGGATGGATGGATAGAGGGTTTGATGTGTGTTCAGACAGATAGACACATACACAGATAGAAACATAGATACATATAGATAGATATGTGGATAGATAGATAGATATGTGGACAGATATCTCTGAGACAGATGATAGAGATAGACAGATAGATAGATAGATAGATAGATAGATAGATAGATAGATAGATGGATAGATGTGTGGATAGACAGAGATAGAAAGATATATAGATAGATAGGTGGATAGATAGATAATTTAAGTGCTTGACATGTGCCAGGCATTATGCTATGTGCCAATAACATGCATAAAAACAAAAAAAAAAAAGCCAAGAATATGTTTGGGGAGCTCACAGTCCAATGGGAGAAGAAAATACACAGAGGGCAATGGGAAGAGGGTACACAGCCAGTTGCATTGTACATAGGAACTTGTTTGGAGACCTAGAACCAAGTCTAGGTAAAGATAAAGCCAAAGCTAGTCTCTCAGAGCCCAAGGTAATTCCAGGAATGGAGTCCCAATTTGTAATGGGAAGGGAATGAAAAAGATAACAAAAGTACAGTTAAGTCTGGAGACTATTGCTAGATGTGTCCAAGTCAAGATAGGTTGAGGCATTTGCCCGGGGTCATTCTGTCAGAATCAAGATGTTAAGTTAGGTCTTCTTGACTCCACATCCAGTACCCACCACTGCATGATCTAATCTCAGCTTCTTAAACTGTGGTTCACAACCCCATATGGAGTCTGTTACTAAATTTTGGGATCACAAAATTATGATTTATTATCAGTAAATGTTTGGTTTGTCTTTTAGATTCATATATAAATATAAATATATATATACATATATATATATACACACACACATACATATATACATACATATAGTATCATGTAAAAAAATTTCAGGCACAAAGGGGTCACACATGGAAAAATTTTCACAATCCCTGGTCTAAATGAAGAAACCCCAAGATAGGAATGTCATGTCAGTGGTTAGTGGGATTCAAACTCAGATGTCCCAATGTGTGTCTATATATAATGTAATCTATTGTGCTGCAAGAAATGATGAAGAATATAGCTTTAAAGATATTTAAGATTTCTATGAACTGAATGAAACCAGAAGAAAGTTTTTTTTTTTTTTAATATAGCAGCCGTACTGGAAAAACAATCAATTATGATTGACATAGCAACTGTGATCAACACTGTGATTAACCACAATTCCATAGGACTCATAATAAAGTTTGCACTACCTTTTGAGAGAGACTTGGTAGACTCAGTGCAAACTGAGACTATTTTTTGGACATTGCCAATATTGGAATTTGTTTTGTCTCTTGATACAAGTTTTTAACAAGTTTTGTTTATTTTGTTTTATCGCGAGTGAGGAATTTGGGGTGGACTGAGGTGGGAGGGGGAAATGAACCAAATTGAATTTTTAGAAATACATATATTGAGATCACAAAGTCATCAATCATAATATCATTAGAGACTCTCTTGTATGTAATCATCTTATATTGTAGAGATGACTTACTCAAGATCACTGACTTGGTAAGTAGCAGAGCTAGGTTTCAAACTCAGGCAGTATGGTACAGTGGAAGGATCTTCTTGAGTCAGAGACTCTAAATTTTAATCCCTCTTCCTAAGCTTGCTACCTATGTGACTTGGGTCAATTATGCCACTTTCCTGGGCTTCAGTTTTCAATATGTAAAATACTCAGTATGTGAAATAAAGGGGATAAGCTTGATAATCCATTATAGATTTAAATCGAGGATGCTATGGTCCTAGGTCATCTTACTCCTGAACCTCAATTTTCTCATCTGTAAAATGAAGAAGCTGGATTGCATGGACCCTTCCAGTCTTAGATTCATGATTCAAGTTTTTATCCACAAAAGCATGCCCCCCATACATATATACACTCTCTCTTTTTCTTTCTTTCTTTCTTTCTTTCTTTCTTTCTTTCTTTCTTTCTTTCTTTCTTTCTTTCTTTCTTTCTTTCTTTCTTCTTCTTTCTTTCTTTCCTTCTTCCTTCCTTCCTTCCTTCCTTCCTCCCTCCCTCCCTCCCTCCCTCCCTCCTTTCTTTTCTTTCTTTCTTTCTTCTTTCTTTCTTTCTTTCTTTCTTTCTTTCTTTCTTTCTTTCTTTCTTTCTTTCTTTCTTTCTTTTTTCTCTTTGTCTCTTTCTTCTCTTATTCTAATTTCTAGTTTCTCTCTCTCTCTCTCTCTCTCTCTCTCTCTCTCACACACACACACACACACACATAAACCCTGGCCTCATTGGGTACTATAAAATCATCAGTGAAGAGCTACCTCATCCTAAGCACAGAACCAATAAAGAAATAGCTCTGCAGAAACCAAGGGCTACCTCCAATCAAAGCACCACAGGCACTAGAAGAGAAACATTATTATTACAAGGCATTTATGAAGAGACAATGAATTAGATGCTTCTTGTAATGATGAATTTCTAGCCCTGATTTCCTTAAGGGTATTTTGCCATTGCTGTTTAATAATTTCAGCAGTGTCTGACTCTTTGTGACCTCATTTGGGATTTTCTTTGCAAAGATACTGGAGTGGTTTGCCATTTCTTTCTCTAGCTCATTTTACACATAGGGAAACTAAGATAAATAGGGTGAATTGACTTGCACATCCAGTGATTCTAATCTTCTTGACTCCATATCCAGCACCCTTCATTGCATGATCTAATCCCAACTTCTTAAACTGACCCATATGGAGTTTGTTACTAAATGTTGGGGTCACAAAATTATGATTTATTATCAGTAATTGTTTGATTTATATTTTAGATACTTATATACATGGCATAATGTAAATATCTCTTGGGCAAAAAGGGGTCATGAGTAGAAAAGGCTTGATTTGAACTTAAATTTTCCTGAGTCCAGGCTCCTCAATGCTCTATTCACTGCACCATGCAGTTGCCTTTTTAAGGGCATAAAAAAGCATAGAAAGGTTTTTTTTTGTTTTTTTTTTTTTTTTGATTTCATGCCCTCTCCACTATGGCTTCCCTCCTAGGGCTGGAATGAATGTCCCTTACTTTGACTTTCTCTTTCCATCTCCCTTCCTCAGGGCTTAGGAGAGAAACTGCAAAATGGCCTGTGGGGCAGGTTCTTTTTCTTACTTCTCATTGAGGGAAGCCCTGTTTGTGATCACACACATGGCTGGATTATCCCCTCCTGAGGGTTGAGAACTGCTCCATGCACACTTGTGGGATGAGGAGGGAAGAAGGGGAAGAGGATGAAGACTTATTCCCAGACAAGATCTAAGCTTGAATGGAAGACAAACTGTCCTGTCCATGAGAGAAGCAGAGCAGTGTAAAGTGTGCTTTCCATGTCACAAAGCCTGGATTGAAATCTGCTGACTGCCATCTGTTCCATCTTAGCTGTCACTTTTCCTCTCTAGCCTCAGTTTCCTCTTAGGTAGAATGATTTTTTCTAGCTCTATGATTTTGGATCTGGGTTTTTTCTCTCTCATTCAACAACTGCTCTTTTCCAGTACTGAATGTGGCCCAGGTGATGCCATAGCCACAACATTGAACTTGGAGCTTAGATTTTAAGGTTTTTTATGTTTTCTTTTAATTTGCATAAAACATCAAGCAAAACGAGCATTACCTTATATCAAATAAAGCAGAAAAAGCATGCACATGAAATTGAGAATATTATATATGGCATATCTTCCTTTTCAGTACTTAATAAATTCAAATTGGTAACTTTCAAAGCTGTTCTCTTATCAGTGATACCTTCTGGCTTTCATTCTGTGGTGAATTAAAAATTATTCAACAATATTTTTTTCTTTCTTTTTGTGACAACCTTTCCATAGCCTTCTTGTTCACAATTTCCTTCATTTAAAAGAGAAAAAAAGTGACAAAAACAACACAAAAAACCAAAACCCTCATAATGAACATACAATAAGACAAGAACAAATTCCTATGTTGACCTATGTTGATTTGAATCTGAGCTATACTATTTATAACTTACTTGAGATTGGACAAATCATTTAAGTTTTCAGGGCCTCAGTTTCCTCATCTGTAAAATGAAAGGGAATGGACTTGATGACATCCAAAATGTCTTTTAGCTTAATCATGGATCTTATGAGTCTCTGGGAATTCATGGGTGCCTTTGTAGTAGAAAGAACTTTGATTCTGAGATCTCTGGAAATGGGTTACCACTTCCTACCTGTGAAACCATGAACAAATGAATCTGCATTCTCAGTGCCTCATTTTCCTTGTAAGTTTTAAGTTTTACCATCCTACTGTCCTTCCTGAGAGTAAAAGGAAAAAGTGGTATAGAAGGAGGAACAGGGGAAAAGGTAAGAACTGGGAAGGGAAGGTAAAGGCAAAAGAGGAACTTACCCTTTAAAAGTTTTTTTTTTCCAATTCCCCTCTTCTGTTATGATATACTACATCAAAAAAAAAAAAGTTTAGCACCAGTTTTGTTCAAAATGACATGTAATTGAAAGCAAATAATGTTCTGTGATCCAATTTAGTTCTTAAATTAAAAAAAAATGAGGACCTAATTAGCATTCTCTCTTTCTCTTTCTCTGTCTCTCTCTTTCTCTATCTTTTCCCTTCTTTCCTTCCCTTCCTTCCTTCTTTCTCTCCCTCCCTTCCCCTTCCTTCCTTCCTTCCTTCCTTCCTTCCTTCCTTCCTTCCTTCCTTCCTTCCTTCCTTCCTTCCTTCTTTCCTTCCTTCCTTCCTTCCTTCCTTCCTTCCTTCCTTCCTTCCTTCTTTCTTTCCTTCTTTCCTTCCTTCTTTCCTTCCTTCCTTCCTTCCTTCCTTCCTTCCTTCCTTCCTTCCTTCCTTCCTTCCTTCCTTCCTTCCTTCCTTCCTCTCTATCCCCCTCTCTCTTTATCTTCCTGTCTCTCTTCTATTTCTTTCCCTTTCTCTCTTTTTTTGTATTTATCTTCTTTCTTCCTCTCTGTTTCTTTCTCCCCCTCTCTATTAATGTCACTGTCCTTTTATCTTGAATTTAATTTGAATAAACTTAGTTTTTCTTTTATTTTGTTTTAACCATGGCTGCTGGCTGGAAGAATCCTGTCTTAATCACAGATACCCATGGGGCTGGAGTTGAGACTGAACCAAGGAGAGGGCAGTTTAGAAAGAAGATTGTTATCTCTAGGGGTGTTATTTCAGTTATTTCACTGGAACAGAATTTGCAGACCACTAATTCAGAATGATATTATTAATTAATGAAATATGTCCATTCTATCTCAGTGTGTCCTTATTAGCACTCCCTAATCAAGACTGGTTTATTCTACTCTCTACTATCACAACTATCCCCATTGCTTTTGCTGATTCTGTTTCCCCACTGCCTTCTGGGAATTCATTTCATTTTCTCCTACATTTAGTCAAGTCATGTGAATGATTTCAGGTGCACAATCAAGACTCAATGCCACTATGATGCCTTTTTTGGCCATCTCCTCCATAGAGCTGCATGGGGGAAAGAACTGACTCTTAAGGCAAGGGATCTCAGCTTTACTCCTGACTGTGTCATTTTTAGCCTGAGTGACCTTGGACCTGCCATAGAAGTCCTTGGGACCTCAGTTTCTTCATCCATAAAACAAAGAGTTTAGTTTTAATGGCCTCCAAGGTCCCTTCCACTTCTAAATCTTATATCTCCCTGTATATAAATGGAAGTTTTGTGGAAGTACTGAGTTGGTATTCCATAAATGTGAATCTTTATCCTGTATCACCTGCAGTCCCTTTACCTGCCCTCCCCCCAACATAATGCATTTATATGTTCTTCCAAAGAAGCAGGGAGGTGCTGCTGACAGAGTGCTGGCCTGAGACACTTAATAGCTGTGTGAACCTGGGCAACTCACTTAACTCTGCCTAAATTTTCTTAACTGTCAAATGAGCTGGAAAAGAAAATGACAAAATGCTTCAGTATCTCTATAAGAAAACCTTAAATGGGGGCATGAAGAGTTAGACACAACTGAAAAATAAGTGAACAACTGTTCCAAAACATAGATTTTTAAGTTATTGGTTTTTTCTATTATTTGAGTCTCTTGACTACTTCATCTTTCCTACTAGTCAGTTCCATTAAGACAGGATTTATGCATCTATTTGCCTTATATCCTCTAAATTTCTGGTGGCATCATTTTATATACAACCTATGAGGAAGGAAGGAAGGAAGAAGGAAGAAAGCAAGGAAGGAAGGAAGGAAGAAGGAAGGAAGGAAGGAAGGAAGGAAGGAAGGAAGGAAGGAAGGAAGGAAGGAAGGAAGAAGACTAATATGATCAATGTAATTGTAACGAAAGTATCTGATTTTAAAATATTACTAAGATGAGCCCTAGCTTATAATTATAGAATAATATAATCTCAGAATAAAAAAAAAAGGATTTGGAAAGTAAACAGGCTTTTTGGGGGGAGTGGCAGTGGGGACTGACATCAGTACAATGTTAGATCAAGAAGGGGAATTAATAACATCTAGTCCAACTTCCTCATTTTACATGGGGTATGTGTTTTGAGGGGGTGAAGCAACTCGGACAGGATAATCAAGCTGATCAATAGATCAGTCAGAATAGAAGCCAAGCCTTTCAACAATTTATCTATTGACAGATCACTAGCCACAACCCACATGCATCTGAGGAAAAAGAAGGCCATTCTTCACAAAACTTAGGTTAGAATTATTTTTCAGGTTAAGTGTTTTGTAAAAAAAATGCTCCTGGTCTATAGGGACTTGAGAAAGAACCAAATAACAGTGGAGCTGGTGCCTACCTTAGCAATCCTTTTTATTGCTCTAATCCTGCTGGGATCTGGCTCCTTGTGAAAAGCTTCTTCTTCAAGTCCCTTGACTAAGACCTGATCCATTATTATGATGTTAATTAGAAGCAGCCAAGCTTAGGTTGCTGGCTTATACTCTGAGCAATGCAAAATGCATTAACCTGAAAGGTGAAATTGATTCTCTTGGTCCCTCATCCCTTTGCAGCATGTGGGGGTGGGGGAGAGAAATGCTGCTTTTATACCAAAGGTGATCTGATGGGAGGCTTATGTGATATTTTAAAACACTGTAGAGAATGTGAATAGAGGAAATCAAAATTATTTACAGACAGAAGTAATGCTCTAAGTCACTATTGATTAGAGAAATGCAAATTAAAACAACTCTGAGGTACCACATCACACCTATACTAATATGACCCAAAAAAGGATTGGGCAGATGTTAGAAGGCATATGGAGAATTTGGCATACTGATGCACTGTTGTTGAAGTTGTGAAATGATCCAAGCACTTTGGAGAGAAATTTGGAACTCTGCACAAAGGGATATAAAACTGTGCATACCCTTTTACCTGAAAATACTACTATTTTCTGTATTCCAAAAAGATGGAAAGGAACTATATGTACAAAATATTTAGAGTAGCTCTTTTAGTGGTGGCAAAGAATGGGAAATTAAAGAGATGCCCATCAATTGGGGTATGACTGAATAAGTTGTGATATAGGATTGTGATGGAATACTATTGTGCTACCAGAAATGATGGCTAGGATGCTTGCAGAAAAAACCTGGGAAGACTTAGATGAATTGATGCAAAGTGAAATGAGCAGAACCAGGAGAACACTGTCCATAGTAACAGCAATATTGTAATGATGATACACTGTGAATGATTTAGGTATTCTGAGACAAACAATGATCCAAGACAATTCCAAAGAAACTGAGATGAAAAATGTTGTCACCTCCAAAGAAGGAACTGATAGAATCTGAATGCAGAGTAAAGCATTTTACTTTATTATTTTTATTTTCTTTTGATTTGCATTTCCTTTTTCAACATGGCTAACATGGAATTTTTTGTGTTACTGCACACATATAATCTTTATCAAATTGCTTGCTTTCTTAAGGAAAGTAGAAGGGACAGAGGGAGGAAGAAAATTTGGAACTCAAAATTAAAAAAAAATTAAGCAGTTTTGGGTTTTTTTTTTTTTTTGGTTTACATGTGAAAAAAAAAATAAAACAAGATGTAAAAACAAAATCAAACTATGGAGGGCCCTGAAATTTAGTCATATGCCCAGAGGAATATAGTCATTAATGGAGTCAGTGGGAAATAACCCACTCTGCCCTGGTAGGAGAAGACTCATAGAAGCTTAGAGTTGGAAAAGATCTTAGCAGTCATGTAGTCCAATAGCTTCCTTGAAGTCTGAATTATGAGTCCCCTGAGCTACCATCTGTTTGCTAGAATTTGGGTGAATACCATTTATTTCTCTGAGTCTCAGTTCTCTGATCTATGAGACATTTTTAAAATTTTTACCAGATGGGATATCACGGGTGTGGAGAATTGCCACTGATAAAATTCCCTTTACCAAATAACTCCGTAACTTAGAAACTAGTAAAATGTGAAGACACATGTCCAAGAATACTCGGTCAGTACTACAAAGGCTGATTTGAACCCCCAATTTCCAAACTTCAAGGTTGAATCTTCAAAAAAAATTTTTTTAAGTTCAGTTAACAAACATGTATGTTTTCTTCTTCCTACCAACCCCTAACTCAACTGGGAAAAAATATAAACAAAACTCTTATAACTGAAATGCAGAGTAAGCCAAAAATAAGCCACCATATTGTGTGTTGTGTTCGATGCCTGAAGGCAGGAAGTATTCTTTATCATCAGCCCTCTAGAAACATGAATGATTACTGTTGTATTCTTACTGTATTCTTAACCAAAGTTCTTAAGATTTTCTAAGTTGTTTTTTTTTTCTGTGCAATGATGTTATTATCTAGTTTTCCTGATTATGCTGAACTATATATTTATAATCAGTTCATTTCAGAGAAGTCTTCTCAAACTTCTCTGAATCCACCTCTCATAATTTCCTATGAAGAATGGTATTCTATCACATTCATTTACTATATTTTGTTCAGCTGTTCCACAATCAGTGGACACCACACAAAGCTGGCCACCCACTAACTACCCAATGTTTCCTCTTTTTACTGTGTACTCATATTATCTCCACAAAGAATCATAGCTCAAGAACTACAAATGATTTCAGAGGCCAAAGAATTATAGTCATGATTTAGAGATAGAAGCAACTTTAAAATCCCTCATTTTACTGAAGAGGAAATTTTCAGTTAGTCAGTGATCAGTTAATAAGCAGTTAAGGGATTTGATTAGGGACTCCCTTTCTTTTTCTTTCTTTCTTTCTTTCTTTCTTTCTTTCTTTCTTTCTTTCTTTCTTTCTTTCTTTCTTTCTTTCTTTCTTTCTTTCTTTCTTTCTTTCTTTCTTTCTTTCTTTCTTTCTTTCTTTCTTTCTTTCTTTTTTCTTTCTTTTTCTTCCTTCCTTCCTTCCTTCCTTTCTTCCTCCCTCCCTCCCTCCCTCCTTCACTCTCTCTTTCTCTCTCTCTCTCTCTATCCTTCATCTCTCTCTGTGTATCCATCTCTCTGTCTCTCTCTGTGTCTCTTTCTCCCCCTCACCTCTTCTATCTTCTTCTCTCCTGTCTTTTCCTGTCCTCTTTCCCCCTTACTTTCCCCCTCTCTCCTCTCTTCTCTACACACACACACATACTCTCTCTCTCTCTCTCTCTCTCTCTCTCTCTCTCTCTCTCTCTCTCTCTCTCTCTCTCTCTCTCTCTCTCTCTCTCTCTCTCTCTCTCTCTCTCATCTTCCCCAGGCTAAATATCACCAGTTCCTTTGACCAACCCTCACACAACCAATATAACTGGACTATACCATCTTTGTTGTCTCCCTCTGATAAGTTTCAAGCTTATCAGGAAAGCAGTACAACATGATAAAAAAGAGCCTTGTTCTATATTCAGAGAATTTGGGCTCAAATCCTATTTTGAATACTTATCCTTGGGAAAGTCATATAAACTGCATGGCCCTCAGTTTTTCCATCTGTAAAATGAGTGGATTGTCTAGTTGACCTCTTTTTAGTTCTAGATCAACTATTGCTTGATTAATATCTATCTTAAAATGTCATACTCAGCTAAACAAAAGGCTTCAGTTGTGATCTGACCAGAAGAGAATGTGGTACACTCTTTTCTCCTGTGTCTTGGATATGCTTTCCTTTTCATTGTTCCAGCTTTCTTTACTGTTATATCATAGATAGACTGCTGTCTTGCTACATCCCTTCCCTGACCCCCATGGACCATTTTGTAAAATGATATTGATTTTTTTTAATCCAAGGGAGTTTACATTTATCTCACTGATATTTCCTGTCATTTTATTTGGCCTGGTGTTTTAACCAATAAAGATATTATTGAATACTGACTCTTATCATCTAGTATGTTAATATATCCCTCCTATCTTTGCATCATCTGCAAATCTGACAAACCCCTCATCAAGCCTTTATCCAAATCATAGATAAAAAATAATTAAACATCACAGGTCCCTAGGAAGAGTTTGCTTGGGTTCTCTATTAGAAAATTCCTTCTAACCAGACACTGAGCTTTTACTTTGGCTATTCAAGCAGTTACAAATTCAGCTATCTGTAGAAGTATTTGTCTATCTTGTCTACTACAACAGCATGAGAGTTTTTGTTAAATGTCTTGATAAAAATCTATGTAAGCTGTAGTTACAGCATTCCCCTGTTCTAACAAACTAGTAGGTGTCTCAAAAAATGAAAAAAAAAAAAAAAAAAGCAAAGGAGATTAGTCTGACAAGACCAATTCTTGATAAAGCCTTCAGGTGTCAGTCAGCTCTTCCAGGAGGATTTGCCTTTTCATAATAGCAAATATTTTTTTTAGCCTTTATCACTACAAAAAAGCTTCCATACTCTCTAATTTAATCCTTTCAGATGCTATATATCTTTAGCAGAACAAGTATTATTGTTCCCATTTTATAGGCCCTAATAGTTCAGAGCAATTTAATTTGACCAATATTCAATAAGATCTTCTATGTATAAAGGACTAAATTAGACGACAGAGTTGGAAATATAAAATATGACATAGTCCCTGCCATAAAGCAGCTTGTATTTTAATGGGGGGGTGGGATTCAGCATATACAATATGAACTTAATATGAACACTACTATGCATTTATCCAAAGAGATCTTCAGAGAAGAAAGGACTCATAAACAAAAATATTTACAACACTTTTTGTTGGAGTAGAGTTAGAGTAGATCCTCTTGATTGTGGAATGCCTGAACTAATTGGTGAATTTTAATGTTATGGAAAATGATTGCATCATAAGAAATGACAAATATGATGAATTCAGGGAAGCCTAGGGGAAACTTGTATAAACTGACTGAATAAAATAAAATGAATGAATGAATGAAAAAAGCAAACCAGAAGACCTATTTTACATAATGACCACAATCATGTAAAGGAAAATAATGGAATGACTTTAGAACTCTGATGACTTTTGAAAACTGATGATTCATGCCTTCTGCCTCTTGACAGAGAAGTATTAAAGGAGGCACATTTTTAGACCTGGCTAATGTGTTGATGTGTTTTGCTTAATTGTTCCTATTTCTTATAATAAAGAGGGTTTCTATTGGAGGAATAGAGCTAGAGTTAGTGAATAGTAACAAAGATTTTTTTTTAAAGAAAGATCAATAAAGCATTTAAAAATAGAAAAAAAAATAAAAAAATCAAATGAGTTAAACTTTATACTTAAGAAACCCTAGATACTCATAGTATATAACAGATGTTCCCAGTTTCACATCCAATCCTATTTTTAGTTCAATGTATATTAAAATGTTTCAGTTTGTTTTTGGTTGTTAAGTTCATATTAAAAAATACAATTAAACTTTAACATGCATATGAAGAAGGTTTGACTGCCTTCAGTTTTAGAACTCAGAGAAGGCTTCACAGATTAAATAATATTTGAGCTAAATATTGAAAGAAAGAAAAAAAAAGAAAAAAAAGTTTCTGAAAGATCCAGTCCTTCCAGTGCATTGCAGGTACAAAAGTAGCTTGTCCATATACATGGAAGCAAGAAATGATGTATTGAGTGCAGGAAATAGCTAATGGTCTTGTTCTGGATAAAGATGCTTATTTAGCAATTTAGGGGCAGTAGTTATTTTCTGAAATTTCTTCTTGAGAGTTCAGGTGGCCAATCAAAACTGCTGGAAACTCACTCTCTCCCTCTCCCTTTCCCTCTTCCTTTTCCTCTCCCTCTCCCTTTCCCTCTCCCTCTTCTTCTTCTCCCTTTCCCTCTCCCTCTCCCTCTCTCTTCCCTCTGTTTCTATCTCCTCTCTGAGTGTCTCTCTTTCTCTGTTTTTCTCTTTTTCTCTCTCCCTCCCTCTCCTTTTTTCTGTCTCTCTGTCTCTGTCTATCTCTGTCTGTCTCTGTGTCTCTCTGTCTCTGTCTTTGTCTCTCTCTCTCTCACACACACACATACACACACAGATACAGGAGAGACAGAGAAAGAGAGACATAGAAAGAGAAGAGAGAGGGAGAGAGAAAAAGAAAGAAAGAAACACAGAGAGACAGAAACAAACAGAAAGAGAAGAGAGAGAGAGAGAAAGAGAAACACAGAGAAAGACAGAGACAGAAAGAGAGAGAGAGAGAGAGAGAGAGAGAGAGAGAGAGAGAGAGAGAGAGAGAGAGAGAGAGAGAGAGAGAGAGAGAGAGAATTTGGCTGAATGGGAGCAACGTCCTTCCCTTCTGAAGATAAAAGGATGACCAGTGGAGTAAGATATGGAAGAACTGAATGACCAAAGCAAGGAGGGGGTTGATGAGTCCCACAGAAATGGTGCATTAATGATCTGTAACTGTTTTTCCAATTGGCCTCTAGATTGGAATAATCTCATTATGCGAGCTACTGAACCTTGTTAGTTGATCTTGAAGAAGAAAAAATGAATGTGTTCCCTTTTTATAAAATTCATTCATAACCAAGCACACTGTGTACTTTACACACACTGCTCTATTAAGGCTTCTGAGACCTATCTGCCTTTTCTATGGTTCCTTTATTTGTGTGCTTTTAGTTACAGTGTTGGTTTTAAAATAGTACTTCCAAGTGACTATTAAAGAAGATGTAACCATTAACTCCCCAATTGATTCATTCATTCATTCACTGAAATAAATGAGTATTTTTAAAATGCCTACTTTGTGCCAGGCACTGTGCTAAGGCACTGGCAATAATACATTTAGAGCTGAAAGGTATTTTATAGATCATCTCATCAAACTACTTCATATTATAGATAAGGAAAATTCACTGTCATATTACAAGGAAATTCTTCCTACCAATGCATTTAAAAAACTCTTCTATAACTTATCGTCTTAAAAAGATATATGTGCATATATGTGTGTGTGTGAATGTTTGCTCTATATTTATGTCTGTCTACATATCACCTATGTATCCATATCTGTCCATAACTATATCTATAGCTTATCTATACTTATACTGACATCTGTCTGTACTTGTACTTATATCTGTCTATTGTTATAACTGGATCTATATATACTGATATCTGAACCAATATCTATACTTGTATCTACTTTGTTATTGAGTCATTTTCAGTTGTGTCCAAATATTTATGATTACATCTGGGGTTTTCTTGGCAAAGATACTAGAGTATTTTGTCATTTCTTTTTCTGGCTTCTTTTACAGATGAGGAAACTGAGGCAAACAGGATTAAGTGACTTGTCTGGGGTCATACAACAAGAGTCTGAGGCCAGATTTGAACTCACGTCTTCCTGATTTCAATTTTACTGAGCCACTTAGCTGTCTCAATCTATACCTGTATTTACATCTAAATGCAAAAAATTAAAATTGAATATGACTGAGAGGGCAATAGAAATGCATTTATGTGGCTGTGTACATACAATGCAACATATAATCAATGAAACATAGGAGTTAAAAAAAGTCATCATGGAATTCTGATAAGACAAAAAGATGGATTGATTATGTGGTCAGGATGAAAAATAACAGATGTTCTGCTAAAGAATGATTCCAGCAAATTGGATAGATGAACTTAAAGAAAGACATAGACAAGAATCCCTTGGGAAGGTAAGGTATTGATGAGCTACAATTTGCATCTTTAATGGCAATTCCAAATTTGACCATGTCAAAAATTCATTTGAATAATTGATTATTACTATCTCTTTCTATAAGTATTTCCAAAATCAGTTTGTCCTACTATTTTTTTCCCACCAGGCCATTTCCATAAATGACACCTTTCTTGGGAATTTGAAAATATATTGCTGTTCTGTACAACTTCAAATCTAAATCTCTTCTTTCTTATGCATTTTTGTGCCCTAGAATTTATACATTGGAAGTGCCCTCAGCTCTTCTGCCCTCTCCCTCTGATTTGATCGATTCTCCCAGAAATTCCATTTAAGGAGGATATCCATGTCGGCCATGTCTCATTTCTCTCCAGTATGCTACACTCCAGCCTTCCTTACCTCATCGTATAGAGTTTATGTACTAGCTCACAGTAGATGATAGCAGAAGAAACAATTTTTATAGGCCAAGACAAAATGAAGTCTTTTCTCATAAACCACTCTTTTTTGAATTGTGATTTATAATACATTTATTTTTATAGTACCTTTATCTTATCCTGGAGGTCCTTGAAGCTATATGACCCTGATTGTTATGATCTACTATCACAAAATGTATATTTTACTGGCTTTCTCTTTCAGTTTATTCTTGATTTATACCTGAATGCAAATATTATATACTATGAGGTAATTTCTTTTTCTTTTCTTTTCTTTTCTTTTCTTTTCTTTTCTTTTTTTTTTTACTGAATAGTGTTTTTTTCAATCACATTTAAAGATAGTTCTTACCATTCATCTCTGTAAGGTTTTAAATTCCAAATTTCTTTCCTTCTCTTCTTCTCTCTGCCTTCCCCAAGATAGCAAATAATATAATATAGGTTATACATGTACGAAATAAGATAATTTCTTCACGTTTCTGCAGTATCACCACAAGCAACTTGTAAATCCTAAACTTCTTACATCAATGCCAAAATATTTGATCAATTAGGGAAGGATTTTTTAATTGGGTAACTATCCTCCAAACAACTATATCACCACCCCCATCATCATCATGATAGTAATATAGTCATTATAATATGTAAAGTTTTTAAATCTTGAAAAAACCTTAAATATGTCTCATTTTACCATCACAATAATCTGAGGAGATATTATTATTATCCTGCTTTTAGGGAAGAAGAAACAGAGGCTGGTAGAATTTTAATAACTTGGCCAGAGTCATATAACTAGTAAGTACCTAAGACTGAAACTAGATTCCTAACACTAAGTCCAAGGTTCTAGCCGCTGAGCCATCTAGCTGCCTTTTACTAAAAATGTTGTTTCCAGTTGATCAGATCATTAAATATACTGAGTGATTTCATTTGTTTGCTTCAAAGCAAAGCATGGCTCTCTAGATAGAGATGGGAAAAGTTATATTCAGACATGGAGATGATATTTGAAAACAAAATGTTTGTTTGAAATGTTATCTTTGAGAGAAGCAGAGCTGTGTGATGCAGAATTTGGGTTTAAATCCCTACTTTGTTATTTTTGTTGTTGTTGTTGTTAATTACCTGTATAGTCTCAAGCAAATTTCCTTCATCTTTCTGACTCAGTTGCCTCATCTGTAAAATTATAGTGGGACTTCATGATTTTGAAGGTCTCATGTAGCTCTAAATTTGTTACTTGGTTCAAAACCAAAGTTATTATCTTTCTACCAACCCCCCTTTTTCCTTTTTATTTATTTTCTCTGTCTGCAGCACAGCCATTCACCCTGGCTCCAATGTTCCCGACCTTGGGGTTATATTTAATCATTCCCTTTCCCTTCTCTCTCACTCCAATCAGTAACCAAGTTCAGTCTGTTGCACCTTTGTAACATCTCTCTCATTTGGACTCCCGTTTCTTTCCCCTGATGTTTCTCTAGTTCAAGCCCTCATCACCACCCACTAGCACAATTGCTATAGCTTCCTAACCTTCTACCTCCATTTTCTTTCAGCTCTAATCCACCATATCTGCTCCTATTGCAATCATTTTCATAAGCATGTCAAGCATCAGTTCAAAATCTTTCTAGTGATATCTTTGGTTTCCTGGATAAAGATTAAAATGCTTTCCCTGGCATTCAAAGTCTGCTGTAATCTAGCATCACCCTCCTTATCCAGTTTTATCTCCTAGTACCCCCCCCACATACACACCTCAATCAAATAGATCTACAAAGCATCATCTGAATACTTTGAGAATTCTCTCACCTCTGTAGTTTTTTTTTCCCCCACACAATTCCATCTTCTCTCTCCACCATTTCACTTTTTCATCCCTTCTTCCTTTTAGTCTTCTCAACTTAAATATCACCTCCTTTGTGAAGCTTTCCTGGATCCAGTGGCCACTAACTCTTCCCTCAGACCTGATATAGTACTTCCTCCCTCCCCATTCCCTTGTTCTCATCACGCAGAGGTGAATATTATAATTATTACAATCCAATTATAATGTCCTTGTCCTTATCCTTTGCAAGACAATATGTCTTATCTAAATTTTATCTCCCTGCCTGCACTTACTACAGCTTTGTGACCTAAGAGAGATAGGAAGTAGACCTCTACTTTTATTAGAAACTCACTCTAATCATTGTACATGGCAACAACAAGAGCATATGATGATCAATCCTGATGGACAGGACTCTTTCTAACAACGAGATCATTGAGGCTAGTTCCAATGATCTTTTGATGGAGAGCCATCTGCAAAGAGAGAGAGGATTGTGGGAACTGAGCATGGATCATAACGTTATTTTCACTCTTTTTTTGCTGTTTGCTTGCATTTTGCTTTCTTTCTCATTTTTTTTTCCTTTTTAATCTGACTTTTCTTGTGCAGCAAGATAATTGTTTAAATATGTATATGTATATTGGATTTAACATACATTTAACATGTTTAACATATATTGGATTACCTGCCATCTAGGGAAGGGAGTTGGGGAAAGGAGAGGAAAATTTGGAACACAAGGTTTTGCAGGGGTCAATGTTGAAAAATTATTTATGCATATGTTTTGAAAATAAAAAGCTTTAATTAAAAAAAAGAAACTCACTCTACTCATGCAGGTTAGCATTATCTCTGTAAATTATAATCTTAGAGCCTCATTTCCAAAATATATAGAGAATTTATTCTAATTTATAAGAAATCAAGCCATTCTCCAATTGATAAATAGTCAAAGGATATGAACAGACAATTTTTAGAGAATTAAATTGAAATTATTTCCACTCATATGAAAGTGTTCCAAATCACTATTGATCAGAGAAATGCACATTAAGACAACTCTGAGATACCACTACACACCTGTCAGATTGGCTAAGATGACAGGAAAAAATAATGATGAATGTTGGAAGGGATGCGGGAAAACTGGGACACTGATGCATTGTTGGTGGAGTTGTGAATGAATCCAACAGAGCAATCTGGAATTATGCTCAAAAAGTTATCAAATTGTGCATACTCTTTGATCCAGCAGTGCTACTTCTGGGCTTATACCCCAAAGAAATACTGTAGAAGGGAAAGGGACCTGTATGTACCAAAATGTTTGTGGCAGCCCTGTTTGTAGTGGCTAGAAACTGGAAAATGAATGGATGCCCATCAATTGGAGAATGGTTGAGTAAACTGTGGTATATGAATATTATGGAATATTATTGTTCTGTAAGGAATGACCAGCAGGATGAATACAGAGAGACTTGGAGAGACTTACATGAACTGATGCTGAGTGAAATGAGCAGGACCAGGAGATCATTATACACTTCAACAATACTGTATGAGGATGTATTCTGATGGAAGTGGATTTCTTTGACAAAGAGACCTAACTCAGTTTCAACTGATCAATGATGCACAGAAGCAGCTACACCCAAATAAAGAAAACTGGGAAATGAATGTAAACTGTTCAAATTTTTGTTTTTCTTCCTGGGTTATTTCTACCTTCTGAATCCAATTCTCCCTGTGCAATAAGAGAACTGTTTGGTTCTGCACACATATATTGTATCTAGGATATACTGCAACATATTTAACATATATAAGACTGCTTGCCATCTGGGGGAGGGGGTGGAGGGAGGGAGGGGAAAAAATGGAACAGAAAATTACCCTGGCATGGGTTCTGTCAATAAAAAGTTATTATAATAAAAAAAGGAAAAATATAAATGCTTAAATTTAGAGAATATTCTAGAATACTAGGAGGTTAAGTGACTTGACTTGAGACCTATAGCCAATACATGTCTGAAAGGACATAGAATTTAAGTCTTTCTGCCTGTGGTACTAGCCCACTTCTCTCTTTTTGATGCTGCCTCCTCCACATGTAATTGTTGTTGTTGAGTCATCAAATCATGTCCAGCTCAATGTGACCCCATGGACTTTGTCAATGGGAGCTCAAAAAATGGATGTTGAATGAATGAATGAACAGATGAATGAATGAGAGTGTATCTGGGAAAATGAGAGCAACAGGACAATTAATCAGATTTGAGAACAGATTCTACTGCATGGTTCCATTGTAGTTCTTGTCCAAGTGCTTCTTTTCTCTGGGCCATAATTTCCTACTTTATATACAGTGGCTTTAGACTAGCGTATCTTTATGGTTCCCTCAAGCTCATATATTTTATATAATATTTTGTTATACATTAAATGTTGTTTAGGAATCAAAATTATTTTGTACAACAACTTAGAATTAAACTAAAAATATTGACTAAAATTCCTATACCCTTAGACCCAATAAATATACCACTGGTATACTCCAAGGAGATCATACAAAGAAAGGTCTTACCTACACTTAAGGATTGTTATGAGCTTTTGTCAAGTTAATAAACATTTACTGAATAGATATCTGTGGGCCAAATATGGTATTAAATCCTGAAGATAGGAATAAAAATACAACAAAAAGACAGTCTTAATCCTCAAAGAAAGTAGTTCTAATCTGAGAAGATAACCCAGAAAAAGAAGATAAGAAAGTATGGCAGATGAAAGGCAGGGAAAAGGGGGAATGAGGGTGAGATTCAAGAGTGGAGCCTGGAGAAGAAAGAATGAATGTTTGACTTGGACACTTACCTTAAAATGGCGGTTCTGAGGGTGTACAGAAGTGGAGGGTGAAAAGTGCAAGAGCAGAGTGAGTCTCTAAGGGGAGGAAGTGCCTATGGCATGGTCAAGAAAGTCCAAGGAATCAATGAGTTGAGGTAAAAAGATCAAATGACAAATTATATTTGAAGTACTTTGGAAATCTTTCAATACTTAAATTAATCTGTGATCATGAGGGCATGGGGACTCCTGGTATCAGTAAAGATTTGATTCTCTTTCCTTTCCTTATGCAATTCTCCTTCATTTCTTTCTGTATATCTCTCAGAGAATTACTTCCCAATGGTCTAATGGACTCCTACTTTTCTTAAGGCTTTTTCAATATCAATGTAATCCTAGAGCTATCCATCTTCTATAAATCTGCTTTCCCTACACAATTACTCCCTTATGAAAGACTCCACTTTTCCATGTACTTGATAGGGAATCATTTCCTATTTAAAATTATTTTTAAAATTTAAAAAAATAAATTATGATTTATTTATATGACTTACTAGTGTAGATTATTAGACTACGTATAAGTCTTACCTTTTGTAAAGGTGAGTAGACTTTGAAGGTCTTTTTTGTTTTCCATTTCTCACTAATTAGCTAATTAGAATGCTGATCTTCTGACTTGCAGCAACTTGGGCAATCTTTTACCCAGTGGATAGAGCACCAGGCCTATAGTCAAGAAGACCTGAGTTTTTATATTATCTAATTATTCACATGGATATCCCCCTTAGAATGTAAACTAATGAGAGCAAGGAAGGTTCATGTTTTGACCTTTATAGTTCAATGCTTAGTACATAGGTTGGTACTTAGTAAGTACCTAATGCTTATTTGACTGACTGACTGACTGAAATCACAGTGATCCATGGCTACACTGAGAAAATGCTGATATTAGAAAGATGGGTTTTGGCTAACTAAATGGTCTGAGATAAGTCTCCAAGTTCAACCCAGTCCTCTCTCCTCTTCCTATTCAATTTTGGTTCAAGATCAGAGTCTATTTAACATGAAATACAAAGGAAAGAGCAGTAGACTTGACTCAGTACTTATAATAACTTCAAGCTTCTGGGTCTTAATTTTCTCACCTATAAGATGATGAGGTTGTACTACATAGCCTCAAAGTTCCTTTTCCATCTCTAAAACTATGATTCTATGATTTAATATATTAACAGGTTAATTTAGTAGCTTTTTCATCCAACTGCAATTGTCAGCTCTCTTCCTGCTCAGCAGTAACACTTCCTGGTTGCATAGGCAATATATATCTTTCATCCACCGTTTTTCTCTGTGTAGATGGCTAGGCTAATCTATTTTGAGGGATAAGTTCGAATAGAAGCTGCCCTGTAATGATGCAAGGTTCAATTCCATTAGCAAAATGTCTTTTACCAACAGGAATACATTTAGCACCACTTCATCTGTAATAGACCTATTTCCCTTGGGTCTAGGGGAATAGAGAATTGCATAGACTGACTCAGTTGCCTTGTTGGTAAGTTTTGATGAGTTGCTTTCTCCCCCCCTCCCCACACACACTTTTAAAATCCTTTGTTATAGAGCATGGCTCACTGAGTGAGACAAAGGTAACTGATAGATAATAAATGAGAAAGAGGAAGAGAGAGAAAGGAAAAGAAGAGAAAGAGAGAGAAAGAGAGAGAGAGAGATACAGAGAGAGTAAATATTTGAGCATTAACTACGTACTTACTATGTTCTAAACACTGAGGATACATGTAAAAGAAAGCAAGACAATTAAGCTTATATTCTAATTCAAGATGACAACATATAAAGAGATGATGGAAAGATAAGGTGGGCAGAAGAATATAGCATGTAGACTGAAGAAAGTGTCATAGTGGCCTGGATGAGCTGAGACAAGAAGCTGACCTAACAGAAATTAGGGGTAGTGGAAGCCAGTGTGGAGAATGAGTTTTTCTGTGGAGTGGAGATAGATGGAGAGTGAAACCCTGACTGGGAGATTGTAGGAAATGGTACAAAATTGAGATATATTTAGAAGTGAAAGAAAGCCAGAAACAAAAGACATCAATAAAGATCAACTTTTTAAAAAAGAAAGAGCTTTTTAAAAAGTGGTTGTTAACCAGTAGGGAATCCTTTCTTAGTATGCCCTTTGTGCAGGATATTCTCAGTGACAGTTTTGAACACCCCTGATGAGTCCATCCTTTTGTTTGATGTCCACTTCATGTTGAATGAACGTTGTAGCACATATTTTCAAGTTGCGATGGCTTGGAGTCCAGTCCCAGCAGCAAACCAAATCTGACAAGAGAGGACCAACCAATCTGGGAGAAGGAAGTTCATTAGGTGATGAATTTTTAATTCTCATCCACTAATAAAAATCTCTTAATCTTATATCTCTAGCTTCTTACAGAAATCTTGACTGAGGATGGAAAAAGGGGACCAAGAGCAGAGAATAATTCTGCTTCTTGTGAGTTTGCAAAAATTAACATAACCTTCATTATTCTCAAAAGAAATCTTTGAACTCTATGTAAATGTCAGCTACTGCTAATTGATAATTATTCAGTAGATAGGCAGGAACAAGGCATCCAGGGAAGGAAATCTCATTTTTTCTTCCTATCCCATGGCCAGTCACCTGCTGTTCCTTTCATTCCAATATGTTTGGAAGGACCAAGCACATTTGATTAAAGATGGTTTTCTGGGACTCTCTTCAAAGCAGAAAAATAGAAAAGGAGGGGAATTGTGTGGAGAAAAGCTTTTTTTCTGTACATTTTTCTTTCTCACAGTGTGCATGTGGGGAAATAGGCAAGTAAACAGGGTAGTTTGTAGAATGAAGAACACCTACAGTGCCTTCTAATTCCCAGAGAATGCTTTGATGCTGGGTGTGCATTGTGGTTTTATTGAAGCCAGCATTTCCTCCTACTATGCCAACTGAAACTCCTTTGCAGCTTCCTCCTATGCGGTTCTTATGTATGTTTTATCATAAGAACTTGCATTTGTACAGAATCAGAAGGAAGCAGGAAGGGGACCTCAAGGATCCTACATTCCAACTCTCTCATTTATAGAGAAGGAAACTAAGGTCCAGAAACACTTGACTCATCCCAGATATGAATAAGTTTTCAGAGGCCATCTTAGTTCAACTCCTTTCATTTGTAAACAAAGAAACAAAGAAACAAAGGCTCAGAGAAAGAAAGGCTCAGTCTATCCACACCAGTGAAGGGGTCATTTTTCTAAGGGTATGAAGGAACAGCTTCTGTGTTCTGAAGGCAATCCTAATACTGGATATGTTTCACTCATTATCTTGTTTGAATCCAGGATTCCAAATCCCCTTGATAACCAATCTAGAGGCCATTTTGATTAAAATGGTCACTTTAATCAAACCTGTCCCATTTTACAGTAGAAGAAACTAAGATGCACAGAAATGTGTTCATCCTTCATTCTCTCAGAGGACTGATGGCAAAGAAATTTAATGACATTCAATAAATGATTTGATTTAATAAATGAAATTTAATAAATGATTTGTACAATATCACACAATTAATACAATTTAAGGGTCGATTTAAACTCAGATATTCTGAATCTAAAGTAATTCTACTCTTTGCAATGTACCATGTGCTATGTATTGTTCTCTAGAGTTTATAAACAAAATGGTCTTTTTGCAACAACTCTATGAGAGGGAAATGTATGCATTTTAATCTGTTTCCTATGTCTCCACTATTATTATGTAATGGTCTATCTTCTTGGGACCTGTGCAATCAAGTTTTCCAGGACTGCTAGAACATGTTGGAGCTTGTATCTTACTAATATACCTGAAAGAATTCAAAGTCACTTGTCTTCTAAGATCAGGCATCAGATTAGGACTCTGGTGGAATATGGTACAAATGGGGAAACCAAGACCCAGAAGAATAAAACAACTTGCCTTACTAGTAAATTTGAAAGTTGGAACACACATCTAGGCCTTTGGAGGAAATAAACCTAAATAATAGAAAATTACTCAATGTGTTTATATGTTAATCTTATCTCCTCAGATAAAATATCTGAGCAATTTGAGAGCTCATTTCTGTCTGAGAGGAAGAAATGAAATAACAACTGTCATTTTTCTCCTTGATATCTCATCCGCCCATTCTTCGTCTACTTGAGTTACCAAATTCCCACCTGCTCACTCTCCCTCCTTTCCTGTCCCTTTCTTCTGATCATAGTCAGTTATGTCTTATATAACTCCATATTGAGGAACTGTGGCTATATCTTAGTGTGAATCTCCTTTCTTATTTCACTATATTTCATCCCCTAGGGTTCTGCACATTTTAAGCCATATAGTATGGAAGACTTGATGCCTTGTTAAAGAATCATAAGATCACAGATTGAGAGCTGAAAGGAACTTTGGTGGTCACCAAGTCCAGTTCCTTCATTTTATAAATGGTAAAACAGAGACATAGAGAAGTTAAAAAGAATTGCTTAGGATCTCACAGCTAGGAAGTGAATAAATCAATCTATTTATTCTAAAACTTTCGGTTCAGAACCAGATTAAATGAAATGACTTGCTTAAGGTCATATAGTTTATATATGTGGGAAACTATCATTTGAACTCATATTTTCTGATTACAAATTCAGTCTTCTTCCTCTTCCTCTCCCCCTCACTGGGAAAAATATTTGGGAAATGAATTTGTGCCTTCTTTCATTCCTAATATTCTAAGATGTAATCTCAGGTTTGCCCCTTAACAACTTCCATCTTCTCCTGGGAACAAGTTCAGAGCCTCTCTAGTCTTAGTCTTAGAATTTAGCCTAACCACAACCCGGACAAATGGCTCTTTCATAAATGGCTCAATTGAATCTGTAATCAGTTCTCACCCCATCCCCAATTTTTAAAAAATCACATTTGCTAAGTGTTCTAATTTTAAAGAGAAGGAACATGCTGTCAATAACTTCTAAATTTTAAAAGGAATAAAAGTAGTTTTGAACATTACAAATAATTTAAATGATTTTAAAAGGTAAGATTTTCAAGAAGAAATGTTTAATTTTGCAATTTGTTACTAAGTATGTAATAATAACATTTAACAGGGGACCAAATTAAAACTGAAAACTCAAGATTTCAATCATAAAAGTGTGGTTTAATAAAGAAATCATCAGGTCTATTGTCAGAGGACCTGTCCTTGTAATATTTATTATATGAACTTAGGAAAGTAAATTACTTTGTCTTTCTGGGTCTCAGAAAGGTCTTTCTCATCTGGAAAATTAGTGGGTTAGACTAGATGATCTTTATGGCTTTTTCCTCCATTTAAATTTATGATAATTCACAAAGTTTTATCATTTCATGAAACACATTCTGATTTTTGTGTGCTTATTCCCTGAAACAAATTGGTGGAAGAGAAAGAGTGCATTTTTTTTTGTAAAGAGTTTGAGAATGTTGCTCTAAACCTGTTGATTCCCTGTGGATTCTTTGCTTGGTTTAGCCTCAAGGTGAAAACATTGATAGTTTTATCTCTACACCAGCTATAATTAGGGACAAACCTTCAATCTCTGACTATTAACAATCAATTCTACTGCAGAGGAGCTCAGTTTTGAAAGGGGAAAAATGATTTGTAAAAATTCCCATTACAAAATAAATATATTGATGCAAATGAAAAGAAGAAAAAAACAGATTTTTCAAATTGTTTTAGGATTCTTTGTAAAACAAAAATACCTGCACAAAAAAAAGTGAAAGAAAGAAAGAAAAACTAAGTGTACCAGGATGGAAAGAGTTCTGGATTTAGAATCAAAGAATCTGAGTTCAAATTCTAGCTCTGTTAATTTATCTAATTTTGATTTTTTTCTCAGTTACTTGTAAACAAACATCTTTAAAATTCTTCTAAAATTTTTTTTTAGTTCCAAATGTTTTCCCTATCTCTTTCAAGCAATTTAATATAGATTATTATGTGCAGTCATCAAAATATTACCACATCAGCAAGGTTGCAAAGAAAATACAGACAAAATAAAACAAGAATAATAAAGTTATAAAAGTATGTTTCAAATGGTATCCAGACGCCTCATTTCTTTCCCTGGAGGTGGATAGCATGTCCCTCATAAGCCCTTAGGAATTTATACCCTTATATAGCTCAGAGTAGCTAAGTTATTCACAGATGATTATCCTATAATGTTACTGTTACTATGCACAATGTTCTCCTGCTTCTGTTCATTTCACTTTGCATCACTTTATATTAGTTTTCTCAGGTTTTTTTTTTTGAAAGGAACTTGCTTATCATTTCTTATGGCAAAATAATATTCCATCACAATCTTAAACCACAGCATGTTCAGTCATTTCCCAATTGATCTCCTTAATTTCCAATTCTTTGCCACCACTAAAAGAGCTGCTAAAATATTTTATACACATAAATCTTTTTCCCCCTTTTTCTATTGGAATACAGACTATAATAGTATTGATAGGTCAAAGGATAGGCATAGTTTTATGTTTTTGAGTGTAGTTCAAAACTGCTTTCCACAGTGGTTGGATCAGTTCAAAACTCTACCAATAGAGTATTAGTGTTCCAATCCTCTTCTACATTTGTCATTTTCTGTAATATTAGCCAATATAATAGATTTGAAGTGGTATCTCAGAGTTGTTTTAATTTGCATATCTCTAATCAATAGTGATTTAGAGCATTTTTCATAAGACTATAAATAATTTTGATTTCTTCATCTGAAAATTGCCTATTCATATCTTTCAACTATTTATCAATTAGGAAATGACTTACACTTTTGTAAATTTGACTCAGTTTTCTCTTTATTTAAGAAATGAGTCCTTTATTAGTGAAACTTGCTTAAAATTTTACTTTCTCTTCCCAATTTTGTTCCCTTTTAAATTTGATGTAATCTAACTTATCTGTGTTATATCCCATAATGTTGTCTATTAATTTATTATTATTTGTTCATTATCTATTTCTTTATAGATCTGACAGGTAAAATCTTCGATGTTCCTCTTATGATATTTAAATCATGTATCATTTATGCTTCCCTACCGATACCACTATGCTTATGATACCTCCCTTTATGTCTAAATCATGTGCCCATTTTGATCTTATGTAGGTATACCTTGTGAAATGTTTGAATATACTTACTAATACTAAATTCTTGCCCCGAAATCTTGAATCCTTTAGTTTGTCAGACAATAACTTACTACTATGGTTATATATTGTTTTTTATTTTGTACCTAATCCATTCCAAAGATTTGTCACCTTTTCTTTTTTTTTTTAAAGCTTTTTATTTTCAAAATATATACATAGATAGTTTTCAACATTTATCCTTGAAAAATCTTGTGTTTCAAGTATTTTTCTCCCTCCCTTTCCTCCACTCTCTCTTAGACAGCAAGTAATCCAATATATGTTAAACATGTATAAATCTTTTATACATATTTCCACAAATTTCATGCTGCATAAAAATCAGATTTAAAAGAAAAAAAAAAACAAGAAGGAAAACAAAAAGCAAACAAACAATAGCAAAAAGTGAAAATACTATGTTGCTATCTATACTTAGTCCCCATAATCCTTTCATTGGGAACAAATGACTCTTTCCATCATAAGATGATTGGAATTGGTTGCTGTGTATGATGATCGCCTGATTCTACGCACTTCATTTAGCATCAGTTCTTGTGAGTCTCTCCAGGCCTCTCTGAAATCAGCCTATTGGTAAGTTCTTATAGAACAATAATATTCCATAACATTAATATA
Organism: Antechinus flavipes; assembly: GCF_016432865.1. NCBI lineage: Eukaryota > Metazoa > Chordata > Mammalia > Dasyuromorphia > Dasyuridae > Antechinus > Antechinus flavipes. The sequence goes on along the minus strand of NC_067401.1, from coordinate 34,862,384 downwards.
CCATAACTTATTCAGACATTCTCCAACTGAGGAGTAGTCATTCAGTTTCCAGTTTCTTGCCACTACAAAAAGGGCTGCCACAAACACTTTTGCACATGTGGGTCCTTTTCCTTTTTTTGTGATCTCTTTGGGATATAGGCTCTATTAGGCCTTATAATAAGTCTGAGATCTGTCTTCCTTTCTTCATCGATTCCCTTGATATTCTCGACTTTTCATTCTTCCAGATAAATTTTGTTACTTCTAGCTCTGCTACTAACAATTTGTGTGTCCTTGGATAAGTCACTAAAGATTCCTCTGCTGTATAAAAAAGGGGGGTGGGGAATATAACTACTTGTGTGATTTTGGTATTATTAAGATCCCTTGATTTCAGTTCCTTTATCTGGCCAATGGAGTGACAAAGTGGATAATCACACAGGGCCTAGAGTTAGGAAGGCCTCAGACACTTACAAGCTATGTGAAAAAAGTCACTTAAGCCTATTTGCCTCAGTTTCCTCATGTATAAAGTGAACTGGAAAAGGAAATGTCAAACCACTCTAGTATCTTTGTCAAGAAAAACCTGAAAGGAGTTTATGAAAGTTAGATATGACTAAAACAATTGAACAAAAATCTGCACATTGAAAGGATTGAATTATATGACCTCTGAGGTCCCTTCTAGATCTAAGCTTATGGTTCTAAATCCTAAGGACTCCCTAGAAATCAGAGGAGTCCCATTAGGAAATCCATCTGAAATGGTATTTAAAGACTTCAACTGGCATTTAATTTTGTTCATGAGCACATCAATAGAATGAATGAGACCTCTATTATTACTACTTTCAGTGATAATCTGAGTGTAAAGAATTGTATTAGGAAAGAAGAAACTTGAGTTCTTGTTTTGTCTTTTCTATGAACTAGTTGTGAGATATTAGACAAACTTAGGTTTACACACCTAGAAAATGAAAATACTGGATTACCTTAGAGATCCCTTGCAGGTCTCACATTTGATCATTCTTTCATTCTAAAATTTAGAACTCTCCTCTTATTGAAGAGTGTTTGACTTAACAGTGATATTATAGTGGAGAACATTTTGTTAACACAAAATCATACTCTTGACTTTCTAAGAGGAAACAATTGAGGTAAAATTATCTCTAGCCTGTCACACATAGTGGTTGTTCTTCACTTATGTCCTATTCTTTGTAACCCCATTTTGGGTTTTCTTGGCAAAGGTTTGACGTTACCTTCTCCAATTCATTTTACTGAGAAGAAAAGTGAGGATTAAGTCACTAACTTTCCCAGTGATCTAAAGATGGATTTGAACTCACGAAGATGAATATTCCTGGTTGCAGACCTAGTGCTCCATCTGCTGTCCTGTGCTATGTAGTTACCTTACACAGTTGTAGTAATGTGCATTTTCATTGGTTGTGGTACTATATTCTAGTCATTAATAAGTCAATTCCCATCCTGTCCAAGGAGATAATTTTAAAAACTGGGGCACACTGAGTAAAGGTACAAAATTGAGGGACTGGGTGAGGGATCATATGTCCTAATTGCCTGCTGAAGTCAGAATATGCCACCAAACTATAGTACCATCCCATAGCACTCCATTTCATTCTATTATTTCTATTCCAATTTCTACCCATTCTATTCCTCTTATGCCTTTAGGTTCCTTTTCATTCCCTTCCATTTCACATACTCTCTAGCTACAAATTCTACTCTATTCTATCCATTCCATTCTACTCTACTTTGTTATAATCCACTGTATCCTTCTTTACTTTTTTCCATTTAAACCTTCTGATTCCCACTCTATTTCATTTAATTCAATCATAATTGACTATCCCACTCTGTTCTATTTTATTCCACTTTATCACAATCCACTTAATTTCCTTTTCTTGTATTCGACTCTAGATCCTTGACTTCCCTACCAAGCATTCTGTTCCATTTCATCCCACTTTCCCCCATTTTAAGTCATTCTATTCACTTTTCATCCTACTTTTCCTCATTTTAAGTCATTCTATTCACTTCTGTTATACAGCATTCTACTTGCTCCCACTCGACTCCATTCTTTTTTTTTTTATTCTGCTCTATTTCATTCTGTTCCATTGTTCTGCATTCCACTCCCTTTATTCCATTTGACTGCATTGGGTTCTATTTTTCTCCATTCCATTCTATTCTATGGCAAACCATTCCATTCTATCCTTTGCCATTTGTTCCATTTTATTTGACTCACTAGCAGACCATTTCACACCATTGGGTTCTACCAGTTCCATTTCATTATACTCCCCTCCATTTCATTTTACTCCATTCTATAGCAATCAATTGTATTCCACCCCATTCTATCACATTGCACTGTGTTCTATTTTATTATACTGTGGGGTGACATCATTTCATCTTTCTACTTATAATACCATTCCATTCTATTCTCCCCTTTTTCCATTTTATTTTTTTCCACTCTACAACCTCTGACTATACTCCATCCCATTCTTTTTTGTCTCCTTCCTCTCCATTCTGTTCTATTTGATTCCAGAGTGAGTGCCTACTATGTGACCACTAAAACTAAAATGTCCCATTGCAACTGTCTGTTGCTTGATTTAATCAATTCAGCAAAAACAGCAGTCAAACTAGTTGCTTGGCAACATATAGAGAAAATGATAGGTGAATTGAATTTTCCCCCTTTCATCACACTGCTATGGCATCATGTAGACACAGTCTGGGGTCAATTTGGTTGACTGTGAATGTCTCTTTTTTCTTTTGAGTTGGTGGCAAAGCAGATCTCTGGGTATTGTGGTCTGTTTTGTATTGTCAGTAGATGGAGAATATTTTATCAGTAAATAGAATGAATTCTCAAATTCCAACTCTCCCAATCTGAGAAGAAATATTTATCACAGGAAAAGCAATGTGCCAATGAGAGCATGCTGCTGTTGCTGCTGCTGTTGAGAACACAAAACACTCTCATCTCTGTAGGCAAACTCTTTCCAACTGGAATACGCTCAAATGCCAAATACCTGCCACCAAGAGAGCCAAGTAGACTAAGTGTTATCCGAAAAATAAGTTTCTTTGCTGTCTATGGTCTTTGGGTGCCAACCAAAACTCAAGAAGAGTTGACATTTAACTAGCCATTTAAACTTTACAAAGCTTTTTAAACATGATATTGTCTCATTTGATCCTCATATCAACTCTGGGTAAGTGCTCCAGACATTCTCATTCCATTTTATGGATGAAGAAACTGGACCTCAAACAGGTTAAATGAAGTAGCCATGATCACAAAGATAGAAGGGATCAAAAGCTCCATAAAAAACCAAGACTTCTGATCCTGTGTCCAGTATTCTATCCTTTATACCATGTTGCTTCTCTATATCATTTGGAAACCACTTATTTCCAAAGCCTTGATTTTAAAGAAAAAGAAAGAGGCCCAGACTCATGCCTTCTTCATAGTCACCCAATCAGAAAATGTCAATCCTGGGATTTGTCTTTCTGGACATGAGTCCTATGTTCTTTCTATTATACTACATTGTCAATAAAAATATGTCATTATTAAAATATGGAAAAGTTTTATTAAGTGACTACTATGAACCAGACACTGCTGGAGATACAAGAAAGAAGCAGAAGACAATCTCTACCCTCAAGAATTTTAAAATCTAGTGAAAGCATCTACTGTACACCAGATATTCTGCTAAAGACTGGGGATACAAAGAAAGGCAAAACTGTGGTCCCTGCCCTTAAGGAGATCACATTATAAAAGGAGAGACAATAAATAAATATGCATATAGGTCTATACATTCAAAACATATACAGTGAACATAGAAGGCAAACTTGGAGGGATGGCACTAGCAATTGGAGAAGGAGAAGATCTCGTAGACATTTAATATGAATTGATACTTGAAAGAAACCAAGGAAGCCAGAAGGTGAGGAAAGAGCCTTTTAGGAACAGGAGACATCCAGTGAAAAGGCATGGAGTTGGCCGATGAATGTTGTACATGAGGAAAAGCAAGGCCAGTGTGGTTCAGTTTTAGAATATGTAGAACATAAGAAGGTTGAAAAGGTGGGAAGGGACTATGTTGTGAAGGGGAAAGAAATCAGAGGATCATTCATTGTGCAGGTGGGCCCTGCTTTAAGACAAGCAAATGGAAGGCATTTCACACTTACAAAATAGGCCATTTAAGGGTATTCTTTGCCTTATCGAAAGATTCTCCATGGGACACTCTTAGACTGCAAGCTCCTGTAGTGTAAGTAAATAAGATTCAATTTACACAATTTCAGGGTTACAGATAAATTTTCTGGAACCCATCAACTGTGAAATATGAGGCATATCTATAATGGCAACAACTAGGAGAGACAGCGGGTCGTAGAGCAACGAAGGTTGAACTTGAAGTCACAATATCAAGGCTCAAAGCCCAACTGCTATCATTATTATAATCAGGAAGACAGGGCAATTTATCTGTGAAGCAAGAAGGGAGCAGCTGCTGCCAATAACTATGATGCACTCCCCATTCCTTTCCTCCCTCTGGGAATGCCAGAGCAGCCAGTCTCTAAAAGCCAAACTATCTCAGTGGTCCCAGTTGGTGTCTCTAAACTGATTCTCACCTTGAAAAGCCATCAGTATTGTCTTTAAGAAGAACAAAAGAACCAAGGAGAAATTTTGTGTGGCAAAGCAGTGCACAGCTGGGGAAACTGATAGCTTACGGGGTTGTAGCTTTTTTCCTGATCTGCATAATTTGTATTCTGATGTCTGAATATATCAAACCTATGGAGGATTTCATGTTGTTGACTGTGTAAACTACTAGAGCTTTTAATAGAATAAAGTGCACCAATAGAAAGTTATCCTTCTTGGCTCTGTCCTTTAAGAAATCCCTTAATTTCTCAGGTTTATTCTCAAAATCTTTGGTCATGAAGGAATAATTTGCTATTTACATTATACCAGTAGGGATCATTTCATTTTTTTGAATATCTATCCCTAGCACTAACATATGGTAGGAATTCTTGTTGATTGATTGATTTGATTTAAAAGGAGTCAGATGTAGTATATGGGGGGGGGCGATCATCAGTTCTGTGTCAAAGTGCTTGAGTTCAAATCCTACAAGTGATGCTTACTGAGCACAATAAATAATTTTGGGAAAAGTATCTTAGCTACCCTAGGTTTTAGTTTCCTCATCTATAAAATGAAGAGCTCTAACTAGATGACATCTAAGGTCCCCTTCCACTGTAGGTCTATGGGCTTATTGCTTGGGCAGTGATAAAGGACAGCTCAAAGACACCTTCTTCAAATGTGCTTTCCTTCCCTCCTTTCTCCTTCCTTCCTTCCTTCCTTCCTCTCTCCCTTTCTTCCTCCCTCCCTTCCTTTGTTCCTTCCCTCTTTCCTTTCCTTCCCTCCTTCCTTCCTTTCTTATTCCCTTCCTTCCCTCCTTCTTTCCTTCTTTCCTTCCCTCCCTGCTTCCTTCCTTCTTTCCTCCCCTCTTCCCTCTCTCTCTCTTCCAATCATGTATGCCATTTATATTGTTTTCCTCTTTATCTCTCATTCTAACTTATTTCTTTATTTCTCTCCATTAGAATGTGAGTTGCAGCCCCAGTGCCATCATACATAGTAAGAATTGAGTAATTGCCTGTAATCTGATTTGCTAATAATGACATAAGTGTCTGTGGAAAATTTTTTTGGAACTTCCTCTATTTTCTTATATGTACCTATGTCAAATATTATGGGAACTTGGCAATTTAGAGTTTGAATTTGGGTGGCTCTGACAATTACCACTGTAGTGCTGAGTAAATCACTTACCTTTTCTGAGCATCAGTTTCTTCATCTGTAAAATGAGTATATTAATGTACCATTTATTCCCATAAGGTTGTCTTGAAGGAAAGGGCTTTGTAAAGCACTATGTAAATATAAGCAATTATTATTATAGATATATATTATAGTTACCTTTTTGCTTAGAATACCTCTTTTGACTGTAAGTTTCATGAAGACAGAACCCATCTCTGATACAGTATATGCCTAATACTTTTTTATGAGTTATAGATGAGCAATTACTATTATTATCTGCCTCTAGCTGCTCACAGAATCATGAATTTAAAGCTAGAAGTGATCTTAGAACCATAAAGCCTAATCACTTAATATTACAAATGAGTAAACTGAAGCCTTAGATGATTTATCCCAATTCACATAGTTAATAAATAGCTGAGACAGGATTAAAACCGAGGCCTTTCTGACCCCCAAGTACAGTATCCTGGAAATATCCTCATGTCGAGAGAAATGTGAATATAGAGAGACTTAACTGCCTCCAATTCCCATTCTATATCTGTCAATCAACATGCATTTATGGAAAATGCATTCTTATACTTAGCCAGAGTACTTGAGAGTGAGTTAAGATCACTTCTGATTGTCAACCTTTAATAGGATTCATTTCTCAAAAGATCATAGGGAGCACTATATTCTCTGTGTATCAATAACCAGAAGATGATCACATGAAAGTCCTTTTTAACTGTAAAAATTCTTGCTAGAAATCATATCAGCAAATGAAAGCAATGGCCAAGCCAGGATGCAGAATAAGACACATTTTTGGATGTGATCAATATGGGATTTTTCTTTTGGCTTGATGGTGTTTATTTGTTAAAAGGGGAAGAGAGGAATAGGGAGACATGAAATAGGATTTTCCCACCTCACTCCCCAGAATGAGAAAAGAACAGAAGGAAGGCCAGAAGGAATCACATGTAAGCAGGACAGCTTTGAAAGTTACATGTTGAATTTATTATATACTTAGAAGAAAAGCAAGCTGTTCATAGTAGAATTTTTCAGTTTCATAGATAATATTCTCCTGTTCTAAACTTCACATAGAAAATGTTCATTTTTTTATGTTTAAGTTCAGAATAAAAAGAAGAGGAAATAGGAGGGAGAAGACTCCCTCAAAAGAACAACAAAACTCTTAAAGGATCTCATAAGAACAAAAACATTGACATTTTACTGCAAAGTTCCTCAGTATACACACAAACACACATGTGCACACAAATGCATACACACACATGCACAGAGAGTAGAGCATCTGTGATACCCTCTGCAACTGGATAGAATTATAGATTTGTAGATAGAAAAGATATTAGGGTTCTTTTAGTCTAACCTGTTCGTGTTTTCAGATGGAGAAATTGAGTCAGTTACTTTAGCTCAGGAAGCTAGTGAGAGAGGAGAAATTTGAATTACTCATCATTCCTCAACACAACCTAATTTTTTTTTACATCTTTTACCCAATATATATTCTCCATATGGAATGCTCTGGCCCAATATCTGTGCCCATCGTAATTCTAACCATTCTTCAAAATCCAGTGGGACTTGTGAGATGGTGTCACAGAAGGTACCTTTACTCATCATTGTTACATCTCCACCAAAACTTCTCCTCATACTCAGGACCACCATTCAGCTTTAATGCATCCCAGTCTCAGAAGGACTGATGTATTGGTCCTTTATCACTAAAGATACTGCTTCAGGCTTACCCCACTCTACAAAGCATGGCAGCAACATTCAGCTATGGAACTAAAAAGGAAGAAAGCGTTTTCAGGAATTCATGGGGAATTAAAACAAACCAGCCGCTCCTGTCACATATGAAACTTCCTTGGCAAGTGCCTTATTCTCAAGAACAGTGTTAGAACTCCTGCTGTAGAGGTCCTGCCAATCAAACAGTTAATCAGTCAATCAACTGCACTTTTAAAGTCCCTTTGGTAGCCTGGATCTTTGACTCTGTGCTTGGGGTCTATGGGAGAATTTCACTGGGAAAAAAATAAGGCAATCTCCCTTGACTAAGGGAGATTGATGGGAGATTCAGAAGGGACAAATGGACTGAGGACCAAGGCTGGGATGTACCTCTTAGATTCCTCACATTCATACATACACTCATCCAAAAATTTTGTATCCAGCATCACTGATAGTTTTAATCCCCTGGAATGGCTTTCCCCTATGGTGATGAAGGACTTCCAAACCTCCACTGGCTCATCTTCTGTTTCCTCTTCTCTCCTTTACTTCCTAAGATTTAAAATTTGAAGGGATCTCAGAAATCATGACAGAAAGATGCAATGGAAAGAACTTTGGATTTATTTGTTCAGTTTGGAGTCAGATGTTTAGTCATTTCAGTATTGTTGGACTCTTATAATCCCCTTTGGGATTTTCTTGACAAAGGTACTGAAGTGGTTTGTCATTTCCTTCTCTAGTTCATTTGACAGATGAGAAGACTGAGGCAAATAGTTAAATTACTTGTCCAGGGTCACTTATTAAGTGTCTGAGGCCAAATTTGAATTCAGGAAAATGAGTCTTCCTGACCCTAGAAATACTCTAGCCTTCAAAATAAGAGGTTAGATGAGATGATATTTAAGGTCCATTCTGACTCTAAATCTTTGATTCTATTATCTCTCATAAGGGTCTTTACCCTTGTTTGTGTCATGGTTCTCTTTGCCAATATAGTGAAGTCTATGTGCCCCTTTTTTTAATATTTTATTTTATTTTATAATAACTTTATATTGACAGAATCCATGCCAGGGTAATTTTTTTTTACAACATTATCCCTTGCACTCACTTCTGTTCCGATTTTTCCCCTCCTTCCCTCCACCCCCTCCCCTAGATGGCAAGCAGTCCTATCTATGTGCCCCTTTTACAATCATGTTTTTAAGTATGTAATATAAATTACATAAAATTACAAAAGCAAAAATATATACATATCTACATATATGTGAAAAGACAGAGAAAGATATCATTAAAAAAAAGAACTCAGACAAATTTTGGAGGGTTGCAGGAAAACTGGGACATTGATGTTGGTGGAGATGTGAACAGATCCAACAATTCTGGAGAGCAGTTTGGAATTATGCTCTAAGAGTTATCAAACTGTGCATACCCTTTGATCCAGCAGTGTTACTACTGGGCTTATATCCCAAAGAGATATTAAAGAAAGGAAAGGGACCTGTATGTGCCAAAATGTTTGTGGCAGCCCTGTTTGTAGTGGCTTGAAACTGGAAATTAAATGGATGCCCATCAATTGGAGAATGGTTGAGTAAATTATGGTATATGAATGTTATGGAATATTACTGTTCTGTAAGAAATGACCAGCAGGATGACTACAGAGAGGCTTGGAGAGACTTACATGAACTGATGCGAAGTGAAATGAGCAGAACCAGGAGATCATTATACACTTCAACAACAATACTGTATGAGGATGTATTCTGATGGAAGTGGATGTCTTCGACAAAGAGAAAATCCAATTCCATTCCAATTGATTAATGATGGATGAATCAGCTACACCCAGAGAAGGAACACTGGGTAATGAATGTGGACTACTTGCATTTTTGTTTTTCTTCCCAGGTTATTTTTACCTTCTAAATCTGATTTGTCTTATGCAGCAAGAGAACTGTACCGATCTGCACACATACATTGTATCTAAGATATACTTTAACATATTTAACATGTATGAGACTGCCTGCCATCTAGGGGAGAGGGTGGAGGGAGGGAAGAGAAAAATTGGAACAGAAGTGAGTGCAAAGGACAATATTGAAAAATTACCCATGCATATGTTCTGTCAATAAAAAGCTATAATTAAAATAAAAAGAGAGTTCAGGAATCCCAGGAAAAGATCCACTGATGTTGAGATTTTACTAAAGTCTTAGAAACAGTTACAAAATGAACAATCTTGATATAAAAAAATAACAAAAGCAATTTGAAATTAATGTTTCAAAATGTTTAAGAAGAATCTTGATCTCAAAAAAAAAAATGAAAAGACTACTCTTCTACTCCCATCTTTTGTAGAGGTTTGGGGGCGGGGTACAAGTGTGGAGCATTGCATATAGTATCACTATTTCCCCCTCAATATAACAATTAGTTTTGCTGATTTTCTTCTTCCTCATTTAAAAATATTTTACCAAAGAATGGCTCATTGGGAGGGGAGAGGAAGATACAAGGTGATAAAGGTGATATAAATACACAAGATATCAGTGTATAAACTTTTACAGTTTATTTTTTAAAAAGAAAAGAAATTGAAAAATCCAATTCATACCCAGGTATTATAAATCCAAATCCTAAATTTTTTTCTGCCATAATGTGGACCTTGCCTTTACAAGGCTTCCCTAGATAGAGTCCAAGCTTTTCACCTTGGCTCCCAGATCTCAAAAAGAGAACAGATCTGGGAGAGGAGTTTCATGGGGAGCTGAGTTTTAAATATTCATCTTATCTCAATAATTGAACAGCCTTCCCTGGAGGGTTTCCCCATATGTTTACAATGGGTGCAATTAAATTCTAGATAAATAACAGTTATTAAATGAACAAATATAGGTCTGATGCTAGGTGGAAGCTAGCCTCCTGACATCCTCACCTGAATCATTTGCTTATTTAGATCAGAGGAGAAACTGGGACAGATGGGGTAATAACCAGACTGTTTCTGACACATCTCTATGACTATTTAAATAGGAAAAGGTCTCGGGCTCAATTAAAGGGGAGAAAGCAGCAAGGTGATCTGGGATATTTTTAGATTCCTCCTCGCACCACAAACTTAAAGATCTATTTCAGCATTCCTCTCTGGGACATTAAAGCTCAAGAAATAACACAATTTAGCTACCTTTCTGTCCCACACTGACAACTCTCAGAAAGGGGGCTTCCTGAATGTACTTTAATCTGGATGGATAGCTCGACAACTTTTAAGAAAAAATTGCCAGTTAGCATAATTAGGAGACTGCACTTAGAGCATTCCAAAACGTTTATCTCTCTCACTGCTGGAGTTTTTGCAGAATCCATTTATCTCGCATGGTCAGTGGGAATGAAGAAGCAGGAGGGGGAAGAATGGGTTTTATGGAAGAAATGAATTTTCTGTCAGTGGAAACAGATTTCTGCTCTCCTGATAAATATGAACTAAAGCAGAAAGAAGCTACTGATGTTGGCCACATTGTTACGCTGTTAACTGGGATTATTCTTCTCCCTGAAGCTAACACCAGGTGGCCTTCCCATCACCTGAAATTTCTTGGTGCACTGGGGAGATTGATATGCGTATGTCAAGCCAAACATTAATTTACCAAGCATCTTCTATGACCAGATGTGTCATCTATCCGTTCATCCATCCACACATACATATGTGTGTGATACATGTGCATGGTTTTTAGTCTTTTTTCAGTGACCCTATTTGACTTCATGGAGTTTTCTTGGCAAAGATACTGGGAATGGTTTTGCCATTTCCTTCTCCAGCTCATTTTACAGATGAAGAAACTGAGGCAAATAGTTTAAGCAACTTGCCTAGGATCACGCAACTGACAAATGTCTAAGGCTATAAACTCTGGATTTCCTGACTACAGACCCAGTGCTTTATTTATTGTACTAGCTAGCTGTCATATACATGTGCATGTACATGCTCATGTGTACATATGTAAATATGTCCATCTACACCTATCTATGTAGATGTGTGCACATGTGTGTCTACATATACATGCACAAATATATGTGCATATCAAATGCATTTGTGTATTTATATGCGTGTATGCATACATATGTCCATGCATAGGACATATAGTCACAATATAGATATATAGATGTGCATAAATACACAAAATCAAGCCAAGGATATGGTACATTTGATAAAATGGGACCGTGAGATCAGAAAGTCTGATTTGGAATATTGGTTCTACCCTTTGCTAGTTATGGAATATTGGGCTTTAGTTATTCTTCCCAGAATGTTATAAGGCTTCATATTGTGGAAAAGAACCCTCTCTGAAAAAAAAAAAAATGAGGTTTGGCATTGCCATAAAATGCAATGATAAAAGATGAAGGGAGGAACTGAGCAGGCTTTGACACATGACCACCAACAATGCAAGGCACATAGTAGGTACTTACTAAATGTTATTGATTGACTGTTCCTCACATGGGTCATTTCCCTTTCCCATGTATTCCCTTATATCCCACACTTCTAGGATATCTTATTTTAAAATGCTGCTTAAACATCATTTTCCACATGAAGTCTTTTCTCATACATTCCCAAATGCAGGGAATACAAAGAAAATCAAAAGACAGCCCAGACTTTCAAGGCGCTCACAATCTAATAGTTGGGATAATATGCAAACAACTACCTACAAATGAGCTATATGCAAAATAAATTAAGGGATTGGGAAAGACTTCCTATAGAAGGTGAGATTTTATTTAATACTTGAAGGAAGCCAGGAAAGCCACATGATAGAGATGAGAAGAAAGAGAATTCCCAGCGTGGAAGATAGCCAAGAAAATACCTCAAGCCAAGGAATGGCCCGTCTTGTTCTAGGAATAGCATGGTGGCCGAATCCAAGAAGCATGAAAAGAATTAAGAAAACAGGAATGATAGGTGTAAAAATCTTTGATTGCCAAGTGACAGATGTTAAATTTATTTATTATTATTTAAATAAATTTAAATTAAATGTATTATAATATAAATTTAAATTAAATATATGTAAATTTCTATATATACATATATATTTGAAATTATAGAATTTAGGAATGTTACAAAGATAAAATGGATAGGCCTTGGTAAAAGATTGGATATGGAAGATGAGACAGAGTAAGGACTTCAGAATATCACCTTATTTTGAGCTTGGAGGACCTGGAGGATAGTGTGACTTCAGTAAAGTTTAGTATAGGAATAAAATCTGTCAGAGGAAAGATAATGAGTTCCATTTAGGAAATGTCAAGTTTAACATGTCTACAAGACATTCACTTTGAGATATCTAGACAGTTGGTGATGCTAGACCTAGAGGTAGCAGAGAGCTTAGACTAGATAAGTAGATTTGAGAATCATCAAGATAGAGGTAATAATTGAATCCATAGGAGCTGATGATATCCCCAAATGAAGTAATAGAGAGGGAGAAGAGGAAAGGATCCAGAACCCAACCCAACCATCATTAGAGGCCATGTCTTGAATGAAAAAGGAGAGTGAGCAGCTGTCAGATAAGTAGAAGGTGAACCAGGAGAGAGGGGAATCCCAAAAATGTAGAAAGAGAAGAGAATCAAGGAGGAAAGAATGATCAACATTGTTAAAGGATGTAGAGAGGTCAGGAAGGATGGGAATTAATGAAAAGCCATTAGAGTAGGCTAGTTGGTCTGGATCTCAGAAGGAGGGAAGAGAACCTGGAAAGTTAGGTTGGGGGCCAGTCAAACAAGAAACAGCATATACAGCATATATAGGATATATATATAGGATATAGGATAGATATAGGACTGGAGAGGGGGTCTCCTATCAGGTGATCAGCTTCAAATCCCACTCCTGACTCATATTAACTATATCATCCTGTACAAGACATTTAATGTCTCAGTGCGTGATATAAAATACAGACCAGCATCGGAAGAGATGCTGATGAAATCATGTCCTGTTGAATATATAGATATACATCTATATAGATATACATATATAAAATAAATTTATTCAAAATATATGAATACATAAAAACATACACATATACATCCAGCACCATTTTAGACCCTGGGGGTATAAGGATTAAAGAAAACAGTAACTCTCTTCAGCTTACATTTGATAAACTTATTCCACATGAGTATTGCAGTGATATTAGAGTGATACTGGGCACATCACTTACCTTTTTGGGGCCCCAGTTTCCTCATCTGTAAAATGAATGTGGCAGGGTGGAGGTGGGGAACACTGCAGTCAGAATGGAGAGAGATGACCTCTAAGACCTCTTTCAGCTCTTAAGTCCCATAATCTTCTGATCCTCTGTTTGCCAGACATCATTCCCCCCACCACTGATCAGATGCCGAAAATCCCTCCTTTGGCAGACACCCGTTATAAGCTTGTTTCAGGTATAAATGTCTGAGACTAGCTGGGGACTGAGACATAAGTTGACCTTTCAATAGCTCCCCCAGCACAGCCTGAGGATTATTTCCTTCGCTTATCAGAAATAAACAGACAAAGAAATAAATCATACTTTCCAGTGGGGGACATGCAACAACAACAACAAAACTAATTATTCTCACTTCCTAGAAGCAGAAAGAGGATTTTTGTTATGGGGATGAACAGTCTTGATAACTTTGGTACCATTTTTTCTTCTACTCTCTGTCAAGATTCATTGAACACAAACACATCCATACTAATTAACAAATCACCCCGTGAATATTTCGACAAGGGACACTTCTTTGGTGAATCAGTGTAGGGTTGGCAAGTCACTGTGACAGAGGTAATTGGACTCCATTCACTGTTCACTTTTTTCCAAAGCCTGAATTTTCTGCCTACACATAGGTTACAAAGGATTTTTTTAGTATCCTATTCTATCATTTCTCCCTATCATTCGCTCTCTTTTTTGAGTATTTATTCCTTTCTTCTTTCCTTGTCATGATACCCAGAAAGGCAGACTTTACACACTTCCAATCTATTCTTCCCTTATAAGATCATTTGACCACTGTGAGACTCAGTTTGTTCATCTGCAAAATAAATAACAATATGGCTTAGTGAAAAGAAAACAGGTTTTGGAGTTGGCACACCAATGGTCTGAAGGTCAACATCTGTGTGTGTTGAATAATAATTCATTTTTAATTCTCAGTCTCAGTTTCTTCTTCTGTAAAACAGATGGAATGGTTGATGTAGTTAGACTATTATGACTTGTAAGGTTCCTTTTCAGTCTAAATCTATGATAGATGAGACTAAGTTTTCTGGTTACTGACCCATGTCATCTACTCTATATGAGAAGTGTCACAGAATAGGCAGACTCTGCTAGAACAGGGAGCAGACACAAGGAGGGCCCATTTGTACTGAAGCCATGATAATTCATTGCATAAACAAACAAATAAATATAAATAGATAACTGATAGATAAGTAGATAGACAAATAGATGGGGCATGATCTCTGAACTTTTTTATGTTATGGACCTGTCTGGCTATCTAATGAAGCCTTTGTGATCCTTCTCAGATTAAGGTTTTTAAATGCATAAAATAAAATGCATAGGATTAAAAAGAAACCCCTTTTGTTGAGATCAAAATCATTTTTAAGTCCATGTACAAAGAAATAGCTCAAATTCTCCAGTGGGAGACATGCAACAAGAACAAAAGCAATAACAAAAACCTAATTATTTTCACTTCCCACAACTAGAAACTAGTCTTTGTTAAAGGCTAACAATCCCTGTTTTAAAATTTCTTCTAGCTCTAACTCTATGCTATTTCCTTCACTTCATATATTCTCACCCTCTCTCTGCCTTTAATTCTCAGCTGCTTTCTCACACGCCCTCCCCTCCAAGGACTTTTTTTGATGCCTTCCATCTGAACTATCGCTGTTGCTGACCCTCTCCAATCCTCCCTTCTCGTTCCTATGAATCATTTCCTGGTTCTTCCCATCTCCCCAAGCTGTGCAGAGGTTATGGATACTGGGAAAGAAAACAGGATGAAAGGCTGGAATCCTGCAGTGTCTGAAGATGAAACACCTGTGGTGTGAATGAAGCCTCTGACTGGCCCTACCTCATTTGGACCATTCAGTTTACTGGGAGCATCACAGAAGCCCAGAGGTGTAAATGTAGTCACATGGGATCCTGGAGATCAGACATAACAGTGGGCTTCAGGTTCCCATCTCAACTCCCATATTACCTACCTTGTTTTGGCAGGAATATGTTGAGCTCAGCATGTGCCAACTTATAGCTCAGGCGAATCCTGCTGTTAGACATGCTAAGCACCAATTAGCATCCAAAGCATGGTTATCTAAATAAAATACTGTTTAATAACAGAGGAATCAATATGATTACATACTGAGTCAGAGCCTCATTGGGCATATTCATTTACAAATGATCAATCACATAGCAGTGATGTTGGGCATTTATCTGAAGGAATGACGCCAACCACAATTCTATAAAAAAGAAATCTATAACTAAAACATATAAACCATGATAACATGATGCTAAAGCTGTCACCGGATCACAAAAGTAGCAATAATCGGCTTGTTAGTGATGTTATTAATTAGGTCAGCTATCAGAACAATCATACATATCTCTATATTATTGTCTTTTCTTCCATGTTTACATGATGATTGCACTAAACAATTGACTCTGAGAGACAAACATCCCTCTGGACCGCATTTTAATCATCTGTAAAGTAGATGGGGGAGAATTGGACTAGATGACCTTTAACATATCTTTGCCCTCAAATTCTACAGCCCAAGTTAGCATTTGTTTTCCTTTAGGCTTTAGCCACTGTGCAAATTGGCTCTTGATTTTTGTCTAATATCAACATTAGGTGGCTAATTCTAAATAATTCATTACATTTCTCATAGAGACAGGAAAAATCTTGAAATCAATCCAGTTCAATTCTTTCATTTTACACAAGAGGAAACTGAAAATCATCCAAGTAAAGTGCATTTCCCCAGGCCACATAGCTCTCCTTTCCACTTTTATCCTCGGGGAACATTAAAAAGTAGATAGAAATATTTGTGTACATTTGTTATTGTTGTTCAGTTATTTTCAGTCATGTCCAACTTTTCATGACCCATTTGGAGTTTTCTTAGAAAAGATAATAGAGTAGTTTGCAATTTCCTTCTCACTTTACAGATGAGGAAACTGAGACAAATGGAGTTAACCAATTCTTCCAGTATCACAAGTTTCTGAGGCCAGATTTGAACTCATGAAGATGAGTCTTCCTGACTCTAGGCCAAGCAATCTATGCACTATGTGCCACCACCTGTCCGTTTATGTACATAGGACATAGCTAACTATAAAGTGCCATTGAGAAAAATTGGCCTCTACTTTTCTGCCCCCCAAATCTTTTCTTGGCCATGGCATGTACCTCTTAGAGAGTGGATTCTGTCTTTGGAGGCACAGTTTTATAAGAAAACATAGATCTCCATCCCCCCAAAAAAGAATCTCAACAAATATTTTTAAAAGAGCATGCTTCAATTTGTATTCAAATAAAATCAATTCTTTCTCTGGTTATGGATAACACTTTTCATTATCATTCCTCAGAAAAGTTATGGATCAGTTTTATTGATGAGGATAACAAAATCATTCATAGCTGATCTCTACAGAATTATTACTTTGTGCATAGTACATTTCACTTTGCTTGAGTTCATAGAGGTCTTGCCAGGTTTTTCTGAGAGCATCCTGCTCATCATTTCCCATAGAACAATAATACTCCGATACAATCACAAACACAATTTTCAGCCATTCCTAAGCTGATGGATATCCTTTCAATTTCCATGGGTTTTTTTGTTGTTGTTGAAAAGAGAGCTACTATAAATATTTTTTTTAACATATAGGTCATTTTCCTTTTTAAAAAAAATCTCTTTTGGATTCCATGTTTTGTGTGGTATTGTTGGGTCAAAGGACATGCATGACTTTATAGCCCTTAGGACATATTTCATATCTTTTAATAATTTATCAACTGGGGAATGGTTCCTTTTTAAATATAAATTCCACTTAGTTACCTATACATTTGAGAAATAAGGCCTTCATCAGAGAAACTTGCTTCTAATTTTTTTTCAGTTACTATTGCTAACTGTATCCCTCCTCCACCCACCTTGTTTATTTTATTATCTCTCTCCTTTCATTCTGGGCCTCCTCAAAAGTGTTTTGTCACTGACCATCCTCTCCCCCAAAATGCCCTCTCTTCTCTCACTTTTCCCTCTTTCATATGCCCTTCCCCTTCTGCTTTCCTGCAAGGAGAGACAGATTTCTATGCCCAAATTGAATATGTATGTTATTTCCACTTTGAGCCAATTCTAAAGAAAGTAAGATTCACTCACTTCCTTCACTCACTTTGCTTCTTTTATGACAGATAATTTATGCCAGGTCTCTTTTTTCCAAGTCATTCCCATGCAGTTGCCAAAAAGATTAACCTAGAGCAAAGACTTGCTGATGTCATCCCCCTACTCAAAAACTCCACAAGTTCTCTATTGATGCTAGCATCAAATATTATTTCATCTTACTTCATCCTTTTAAAATGTCTATTTCACTGTAAGTTTTATAATGAACGTGATTATGAACAGAGTTGTGTATGTATGTGTGTGTGTGTGTATACATATATATATATTTGTGTGTGCTTATATGTGTGTAAATTATAAACATGTAAAGAGTTCTGTGAGGTCTTTGATAACAAGGAATACATTTTGCCTTTCTTTAAATCCCCAGTGCTTAGTATAGTGCCTGGTACAGTGCTAAGTAGTGAGGGATTAATAAATTCTTGATGATGAACTGACTGAATAATAAACAAAAAATGTTTACTAATTTCTGATCAAATTGCTGTGAAAATCACGATTCATCACTGGATTTCTCAGCACTCGAAATTTTTCAATATTATTTCCTCTCCTTTACTTTCCTGTGATCATTTAAATTACTGCATTTAGTTTGATCACTTCACTCTGTATCAAAATGTATGTCTTTTCAATGTTTCTCTGAATTCTTTATAGTCATTATTTCATAAGGAAAAATAATATTATATTTAATTCATATGCTCCATGTCTTCAACCGTTCTCCAAATAATGGACACTTATTTTGTTTACAGATTTTTGTTGTTTCATTTGCCACAAAAAGTATTTTTGTGTATGTGGGACCTTTCTTTATGTTTTTTTTTTTTGCTTCCTTAGAATATGTGCTTAGTATTTATACTGCTGGATTAAATAACATATACAATTTAATATAATTTCTAGAGTTATTTTAATGTGTATTTCTCTTATAAATGATTTGTACCATTTTTTTCAAATTTTGCTGATAGTTTAAATTTCTTCTTTTGATAACTGCCTATTCATTTCCTTTAACTATTAAACGATCGAGAACTCTAGAAATACAAAGGAGCCTGGGCTTCAAAAGGTTAATTGGGGAATTAAAGAACAAGCAGGGAATCTTGGAATATGAGGGTGGATAAAATATGTGGAATACTGCTTTGATCAAAGAGATGCAGATTAAAGTCTTACCCAAATCACCAAAGAGATTTTCCCCATCAATAGTGTCAGTGAAACTTGGAACCCTATCGGCCAAAGGAAAGGGATGGGGGCCACATGGATTTTGTGGACTTCAATGAAAGTGAGATTTGAGGAAGAGGTCACATCCATATGAACAAGACACTATCACTTCTGTGTTAACTGGCTGGATTTAATTCCTATAGGGCAGATGAGTTCAGCCATGTCTAAGAGTATTGAGTTCCTCTAGAGCTTGGACAGAAGAACTAACAGAAGCCGCTCCTAGCAGGCAAAAGAAAGTTAAGTGCAGGGTAGACATTGCCTCCCCACTGGTCACAGGACTATATTATTGGAGTTTCTCTATGCCTTCTCTATACTACTGAAAGGAACATTACTAAACAGGATGATTTATTTGGGGCATATGTCCAATAATGGGATGACAATTTCAGAAGAGATGGGCAGTTTAGTAATATTGTTCCAAATCGAATGTACAAATATTTGGAAAATCCTCCAGGTCTACCTGTAGTGCATCTAATCAGGGTGTGAGACACACTTTTATCAGGAGAAAATTTAAATGTAAAGAGATGAAGTGACTTATTCCAGGTCAAACAATAAATGTAATGACAAGAGTCTGACATTCTGCCTGACTGAAAAAGTACTCTTTCAATTTCATGTTTATTTTTGGTGTGAATTTTACAAAGCTGCAAGGTTCCAATTCTTTGTAAACTTTTAGAGGTTCTCTTCAAACTTAATACTTACATAATACTTACTATTTAATCAAACTTACATAACAGCTAAAATTTAAGTAGTGCTTTAAGATTTACAAAGCATTTTACAAATATCATCTCATTTGATCCTAAAAAAAAATCTCAGAAGTCAATATCATTATTATCTCCATTTTAGAAATAAGGAAATCAAGGCAGAAAAAAGTCAAGTACTTGCCTCGGATCACATAACTACTAATTCTCTGATTTTAGATCTGCTACACTATCCAATCTAGGTGCCAAAATCCCAATGGAGCCATGTTAGTGCCCACTCTATTCCTGACTACCTTGTAGATGTTATATGACTACAGCTCATTCAATTTGGTGACTGTAGATGGAATATTCCCCATATATTATCTCTCTCCCGGAAGATGGCATCCTCCTTCATGAATTTTCTCTTGAGATATTTGGGCTATTGCCCCCCCCCCAACTTTTTCAAGCCATGATAAAGCAATTAATTTGCTAGGTCACACCAGGGACATATCTCCCCCCTCATCTTTATCCATATTTGACATCTTTGTCCATATGATGTAGAAATATTCTATTTCACACAACACACATTTGGGCAATGGATTCACCATGTCAGAAATTAGGACTAATAAATTATAAGGCTGTCAGTTATCCAGGACTTTTAGCCTTATTGTTATCTCTTGGGCTCTAGTGTCTAGGAGTATCAGTCATATTATATCACTAATGATTCCATTTCCATCAACCAGGCACACCCATTCCCTCAAAATCCAAGTGTTGTTTTAGTTGCTCACTTCAAGGTCATAGACAGATAGCAGTTTAATTATTATAGATGAAAGCAGAGGGAAATACCAACATATGTCTATCAAGAAATCATTAGTCCCTTTTTTTTACTTTGAGGATTTTGGGTTTTTTTAGTGTATGTTTTCTTTCACAACATGACTATTATGGAAATCTACACAGGTATAACCTATAATAATTGCTTGCCTTCTTAATATGGAGGTGGGAGTGGGAAAGGAGGAAGAAAGAGAATCTGAAACTCAGAGTTTTAAAAACAAATGTTTAAAATTGTTTTTACATGTAACTGGTAAAATAAAATACTAAATAAAAAAGATAAATACAAATGTTGGCATAAAAAGAAATCAATCACTTATATCATATAATGTGACATTTCATTTCCCAGGCCCAAATCCCTCATCTCTTCCATCTCCTGAGCTGTGTATGAGAGACAGACAAAGCAGCTGAATTTGACAAACTTTTATTAAACGCCCCTTTATTGTGAGCTATATGCTAAATACTGGGTATACAAAGACAAAAAACATTCTCTTGCCATAAGAAGTTCATTTTCTACTGGGACAGGAAAAAAGTCTATTTGCTTAATAAAACTCTAGTCTATGCACATCACTGGAGCAGGGGAATAAAACAATCAGCTATGTCAATTAAGTTATAAACAGCTGTTGCCTCCAAGTCCCCTTTCACTCTCACTTGGAAAGGTGGAGTATTCATCAGTATAATAGTCCAAATTATTTTCTTCACTGATTGGATGGATGAAGCTCTCACTATGTGCAAAGCACTGTACTGACTGCTGGAAATACAAACAGGAAAAGAGCACAACAGTTCTTCTCAAGGGAATCCCTTTGTAATGGAGAACACGAGACAGACACATGGAAGGTTTTAACTCCGAGTCAGATGGAAAGGTCTCATGATCCTTAGGGTGCATCAGCAAAGCAGATGGAAATGTCTCTTTTGTAATGTCACTTCCAGAGATAAAATCATAATAGGTCCTCAAGTTGAACAGTTAGAGGGACAAGGGCTTTAGTAATAAGAATGACTTTGGCTGAAGCACCTATAGGAGCAATGGCCAGCATGCATTTCTACAGCAGTTGCCTCCCAGAATTATGATAGAGGGACCTTTTAAACAGTGACATTCCTCAGTCTATTATGTGCCAGGTCCTAGGCTATCCATCAGGCTCTGAGGGAAGAGGTAGTCAAGATGGCGATGGTAGTTTGACTTACCTGACACATACATGCTCAGGACGCCTTGCTGTTTCCACAAGGCTGGCTTGCCTACCTTATGTGTGTGACGTCTGGTTGGCAGTTGTTGGCAATGTTTGGTCCCTTCTCCGTGAGAGTTGTTTCCTTGGATAGTGGCTATGAGGGCTGGGCTAGATTCAAGATCTTATCAAAATTGTGCTTTGGAGAACGCACAGATCCAAGTCAATGAAGTTATTCCAACACATAGGGCATATCTTTGGGATCTATTGGTAGAGTCTTTGAGAACTCATTGTTTACATTTTGAAAGACTTCAGAATTCTAATTAAAGGACCAATCAATCATGATATCAGAAGACTATTAAGGAACCCTGTCTCCTGCCTCTTGTCCAAGAGGTGCAGAAGAAGCTTTGCAATGGTCAACATGGCCAAATGTGTTTGTTTTGTTTCTCTGTACAAAAAAAGGTTTCTATTAGGACATATTGGTGGGGGGTAATGAATTAGTTGTTTTGTTTTGTTTTGTTTTAAAGAAAATCAATAATAGTTTCTCCAGGAGAAACTTAATGAAAGTTATTGAATTAAGGAGGAGATGATAGAGTTGAACTCCTTTGTAAGTCAAGGGCCAGGGATACAGTTATATTGTCCATGTCAAAGGTAAAGCTATATACCATCTGCAAGGTTTAGGCATTTATCACCATTCACCAATGACTATATTGACCTTTTATATCCAATGCAGAACCTAGCACAGAATAGCTAATATTTATATAGCACATTAAAATTTGCTAAGCATTTATAGATATTTTCTCATTTGATCTTTACAACAGTCCTCTGAAATAAGCATTATTATTATCTCCATGTGATTTTATTGATATGGGGAAGGAGTAAGGAGAGGAAATTTTCTTAGTCAATGCAGGTCAGACATTTCTATACAACTTAAAGTCCTAAGTGCATTGAACAAAAACTAATTTACCCATTTTACAAATGAAGGAACTGAGGCTCAGAGAAAATGCCTTTCCTACTCCAGGGTCAATAAGTATCTGAGGCAGAATTTATGTATTTCTGACTCCAAGTCCAGCATTCTTTGTACATATATAGTATGCTATAGTGTAGTATAGAGATTTCAGGCACATAATAAATGCTTGTTTTCTCTCTTTCTCCCTGTCATCTGTCATGTTAGCAATCTCTCCCAGCTTTATGTCACCTGAAAATTTGCTAAACATTTTATTTATGCCTTTATCCAAGTCATGGGAAAAAAACTCCAGCACTCCACCATCTAGTTGCTACATAATAGGTATTTAATACATGCTTAATGACTAATTTTGCTTAGGAAACTATATCAAATTATAAAATGAGTATCTTTTTTTGATAGAGAATAGGATTCATTGCCAGACAAAATGTATTTTAAAAGGTCCCTTCTTGGATTCCTCTTTCCTCCATGTTGGAGCCTGTCAACCAATGAACAAATACTTATGAAGGACCTACTATGTACTGGGCACTAGGGATCCAACTACAAAAGTTAAGCTGTCCCTGCTCTCCAGAAGCTTACATCCTACTCTGTAGTGACTTTTTTTTTCTGCTCAGTACCTGTCCTGGTTCTGGTCAAAGACTATTCATATGATTCCTTTCTTCCCTCAATAATGCCTTATGAGAGGTGACTTTCCATAAGATACATTGCTAAATACTGAAAGGATATAAGCTTGTGTAGACGTCAATCTTTGCTTTCCAAGAATTTCCTTTTTTATTATAATAATATTTTATCCAATTATTTCATATTCATTTTTCTTTAATTTTTGAGTTCCAAAATCTTCCCCCTTTCTCTTCTTTTGCCCTTCCCTAACAGAGTAACTTAATATAGATTATACATGTGTAATCATGCAAAACATCTCCATTATTAGACATGTTGTGGAAGAGACAGACAAAAAAAGAAAGTAAAAAAAAAAAAGCAGCAGATTTCTATCTGCATTCAGGCTCCATCAGTTCTTTTTCTGACTATGGATGGCACTTTTCTTCATAAATCCTTTGGAATTGTCTTGGATCATTGTATTGCTGAGAAAAGTTAAGTCATTCACAATTGTTTATCATACTATATTACTGTTAATATTTACAACGGTCTCCTGATTCTGCTCACTTCATTCTATATCAGTCCATGTAAATCTTTCCAGGTGTTTCTGAAATCATCCTGTTTGTCATAAGCCAATAGTGTTCTATCATATTTATAACTGCAACTTGTTTAGCTGTTCCCTAACTGATGGACATCCCTTCAGTTTCCAATTCTTTGGCACCACAAAAAAAAAAAAAAAGCTGATATAAATAAGTTGGTACAAGTAAGTTCTTTTCACTTTTTAAAAAAGGAATACAGACAGATAATGGTATTGCTGGATCAAAGGAGATGCAGTTTTATAGCCCTTTGGGCAATTACAAAATTGCTCTATAGAATGATTGGATCAGTTCATAACTTCACCAACAGTACATTAGTGCTCCAATTTTCCCAAATCCCCTTCAACATTTATCATTTTCCTTTTCCATCATATTAGGCAATCTGAAAGGTGCAATTTTCAAGAAATTTTCAATCTAATAATCTAATTCTGACTTGTATTTTCTCCAGGGTTATGATTTAAAATGCAATTTAAGTGAGTCTATACAAGGTGAGACATATTCGTATTTTTCCTATACTGCAATCTTTTAAGTTAGTTTTTTTTTTTCTTTAAATGAGAGATTTATAATAAGTTGCCTAAAATATCAGTGAATTCCTAACTCTGGTTGTGACATCCTTCAAATTCTGACTTCAAAATATTGCCCCCAGACCGACAGCCAAGAAAAACCCAGCTTGTGCTATGGAGTGTGGTTAAACTCTATTTTGATCCCTCCTGGTGCTAACCTATCATCCATCATCCCTCAGATTGAAATCGTTTCAGTGTTCTAGCTCCCCAGGTAAGACTAACCACAGTTTTTATACTTTCTTACCAAGGCAGTAAACTGGAAAGGGCTAGGTAGGATGAAGCAATTCACAAGACCTGCTTGAGATGACTAAAGAAGCATAGTTTAACAGAATAAGCACTGGATTTAGTGTCAAGAAGGTATAGGTTCAAATCCTACTTCAGACATCTCCTAGCTGTGGGACCCTGAGCGAGTCATTTGTAAAACCAAGAAATTGGATTTGATGGCTTCTAAGGTCTTTTCCTGCTCTAAATCTATGATCCCATAATCCCATTTGTATTATCTATGCCACAGAAGCTGGTAACCTATGGTGACCTTTCTTGATTGAAAATGTAAATTGGACTAAAGCCCTGAGAATATTCAAGCAGTCCCTTAGCTAGAAAGGTTTATAGTGCTGCATCCCAAAAAGGGAAGGCAAATCAATCAAGCGCATGAGGATTATGGAATTAAGGCATTGCTATTATTAATAATTCCCCATCCAGAGCTGGGAGTGGAAGATGAGGTCTCCTAAAAAGAATCACAGAACCCCAGAGTGAAATTGGACTTCAGATACCAAACCAGACCCAACTAAGCACTGATTCTCTTTACAATCTCAAGTGCTCATCTGGCTTTGTTATAAATCTCTAAGGAAGGGAAACCTCATGTTTCCCAAGCACAGTCATATAGTCAAATATTTCTGTTAGAAAGCTCTTTGCATTTACACACACACACACACACACACACACACACACACACACACCTTGCTATCGGGACTAAATTAGCCACATTTCAGTCTCCAGTCACTGATGCGTTCCCTGAGAGTAAGCAGAAAAAAATTGAATTCTTCTTCCATCCTAATAGCATTTCAAACAATTAGAGACAGTTATCATATACACTCTAAAACCATTCTTCTCCAAGATAAACACTTCCAGTTCCTTCAATTAATGTTCATGCCATGATCTTAATACCATTCCTGCCTCCCCTCTATGGGTGATCTCATGAATGGCCTTTCTCACAAGTGGTTTCCAGAACTGAACACTGGTCTGATAGGAGCAGAGCACAGAAGAATGATTCTTCCCTGTCCTTGGATGCTTGTTATACCTGCTTCAGGGCAGCTTGACATTGCATTACTATCTCTTGCAGTTGACACACATTGCCATCACAATCAATTTCAATTCACAATTCATTTTTAGATAAATTGTTCTCAACTTATTCACTTCATCTTGTACTTAGGAAGTTGACTTTAAAAAACATACATATTAGACTCTATAGAGAACACTATTAAAGGTCTTAATTGATTAATAAAAATGTTCTAGCTTATGAATTATTTTTGAAGTTATTCCTTGTCAGAGGGCTAAAGTAGTACGTGGATAGAGCTCTGGGTCTGGATTGAGGAGGAACTGAGTTCAAATTCTGTCTTGCTAATTGTGTGTCCTTGGGCAAATAACTTAATATCTTTCTGCCTCAGTTTCTTCACATGTTAAATGGGGATAATAATATGACCTAATAGTATCAACCTTTTGGGCTTGACCATTTAACTCCTTTATTTTAGTTTATTTAACTCCTATATATAAAGCTATATATACTTTACAAGGTTTCCAAACTGTGAATCTGAACTTCAACACAGGAGCTTTGCTCATTACATTGTAGTGCTAGCACATTATAGGTACTTAACCAAAAGTAATGGTGGTAATGTTTAACAACTGTCTCTCCACGGGGAAAAAAAAACATGTATAATACACTTTTAAGTGTAATCTGACTAATTAATATTTTGTCCATCACTTTTATAGATTCAAACAATCAACAAAATAATAAATCTAGTTCTGATTTAAAGCAATTGCCAGTATCTAAGATGTAAATGCTCATATTGAAATTTGAACAATTTCTCTAGGATATTCGTACATTAATGTTTGCTGGTTCATTGATTTCATGTAAATTCATAATAAGAGGGATTGTGATTAGCAATACATCTTTTTGCTTGCTATCTAGGGGAAGGGGCAGGAGGAAGGAGGGAAAATCTGAAACATAAGGCTATGCAAGGGTCAGTGTTGAAAAATTATCCTGCATATGTTTTGAAAATAAAAAGCTTTTACAAAAGGAATAGATTCTTTTGCTTTTTTTTGTATATTCATTTAGGAAAGCATGTCTGGGTACAGATGAGCCTAGATCTAAGGTAGAAGAAACATCGGGATGAGATAGTTTTTTACATGAGAAAATGTGGCCCAGGATATTGACTGCCTTGCCAAGGGCTCAGGATCAGAGTTAGGGTTCACAGACAGAACCTCTGATTCCAGAACCAGTAAGCTTTCCACTGTACCACACCCCTCCCCTAGTTAGATGCAAAGGGAACTTGGAAATTATCTAGTTAAAGCACCTCTATTTTTAATGGGGAAAATAAGGTCCTGAGGGCTGAAATCGGGTAACAGTCCAAGGTTTGTTGTTATTGTTGCTCTTCAGTCACTTGTGTACAATTCTTCATGACACGCTTTGGGGTTTCTTGGCAAAGATACTGAAGGGGGTTGCCATTTCCTTCTCCAGCTCATTTTATAGATGAGGAAACTGAGGCAAATAGGGTAAAGGGACTTGTCCAGGATCACACAGATTGTGAGTATATTTGAACTCAGGTCTTTCTGACCTCTATGCAAGATCCAAGGTTATACAACCATAAAATAGCAGAGCTGAGATTTAGACCTATGTGTTTAGGTTCCAATACTTCCTTTCCCTTTCCCTTATGATACAAAGAAAACTCAAAATCATGGTCTAGTCATTCATCAGCTCAGCTCCTGCTACTAAGCTCTGGGGCTTGTCATATGAAATGTAAAAAGAGGTAATATGGTCTTGTGGAAAGAGCAATGGATTTCTCCTTAGAGAACCTGTGTTCCAATCATACACTGATGCTTACTAAATCAGGGACCTTATGGAAGTCACAGACCTAAGATATAACAAAATAAGTGGTCTAGGCTCCAGAAAACCTCCAATTTCCTTTCTAGTTCTACAGTCTGGGAATTTTCTCTGTCCAAAGGGGAGAAGAAAAGCTTCTGCTCACATTGAGTAAAAGCTCCAGGAGTAATCAAAGCAGCTTTTTCCAGCCTATGCCTTTTCCTTGTTCTCTGCCCCCTGGCACAGAACTGATCCTATACTAAAGGGTCAGCAATATTGGGGTGGGTTTTGAGATGGAGAGAACAGACTACCCATGGTTCCTTTAAAATCCACTTGTGAATTTCTTCTGACCACAGATACATACAGACACATCCAGCTATTTGATCAGTCCCAGAAAGTGGCATTTACTGCTAACCAAAAGTCTGTTATGTGGAAAGAGTAAATGAATAGAAGAAAAATTTAGTCATCCTCAAAACACTGGTGCCATATGAATTATTGAAAACATTTTTCTTAATGATATGTTGCAAGTTAGAACAAACTGTCAAGAACCGTCCTGCTTTCAGTCAAATCAATAAGTAATTTATTGCCTATTATATTCTATAGACTGATGTTTATCCTACATTCAATCCAGCAAGCTTTCATTAGTTGCATACTATATGGCAGGCCCTAGACTAGATATTGTACAAAACCACAAAGAAAGAGAGAAAGAAACAGGTCCTGCCTTTAAAGAGCTTACTTTTTACTAAGGAAAAATAATATTTATGCAAATAAGTTTATAATTGGTTCCCCAGTACCTAGCACAATGCTTAGCCCACAGTAGGCATTTAATAAATGGTTATTGACTAATAAATAAAAAAAATACATACACAATAGTGTGGCAAATTCTATAGTATATAGATAGAATCAAGAAGACCCAGGTTAAAGTCTTGACCTTGACACATCTATCTGTGCAATCCTGGGGATTGGCAGTTGAGTTACCAATGAATTCTAGTTAATGGTGTTTCCACCAGTAACAAGAGTAAGAAAGCAAGTTATAGATCCAGGCCAAATGTACCTGTATGTACAAAAATATTTATAACGGCTCTTAGTAGTGGCAAAGAAATGGAAATTGAAGGACAACTCTCAATTTGGGGATAACTGGTCAAGTTGTAGTGCATGAATATGATGAAATACTATTTGCTATAAGAAATAAAAAGCAAGAGGGTTTCAGAAAAATCCAAGAAGACTTAGATGAACTGATGCAAAATGAAATGAGCAGAATCAGGAAAACAGTGTACACATCAATATTTTAACAATCAACTGTGGAATATTTAGCTACTCAGATCAATATGATGATCCATGACAATTCCAAAAGACTCACAATGAACAAATGCCATCCATATTCATAGAGAGGAATGATGAACTCTAAATGGAGATTGAAGCATATTTTTTCACTTTTTTTCTTATTTTTTTAAATGCCTAATGTGGAAATATGGTTTCTATGACTTTACATGTATAATGAGTATAATATTGCTTACTTCTCAATGGGTGGGAGAAGGATTAGAGGGAGGGAGAAAATTTACAACTTAAATTTTTAAAATTCTGTTAAAAATAAATGTGATTTTTAAATAAAAGAATATCACTTTTCCAATTGTGCATAGGATGGATGGATCAAAGAGGAAAGGTCCAATGCAGGAAGCTCTTTCAATCAAGCAAAAGGTGATTCAGACTTGAGTCACCTGTCCCTGCTATCAGTTGAAATTTCACCTATCTTCCCTCTTTCAATCAGTGTCATAGACAGATCCACAAAAGCCTTAGTGTCTTTTTCTGTTATCTGATCATGGCAAAGCAAGCATCCTCATTATTTTCAGGCTCTCTAACTTAGGGATTTATGACAACCTGGACAGGAACCTGGCTGACATTAACCTTTGCTGACCAATCATTCTCTTCAAGCAAAGCATAATTCATGGTGATAGTGACACTATATAGCTTACTAAGAAAGTGGGAGAAAAAAAAATACTTTGCTTTCCAGCTCCCTCAGGGAGTCTACTATAGTGTTATGAGCACTAGATGGAGAATTAGAAGACTTGGTTTCTAGTTTTGTCTTACATAACTTTGGACAAGTGACTCTATTTGTGGACATGTTTCCCCCCTCTATAAAGTGAGGAAGATAAACTGGATGATTTCCAAAGACCTAGTTTAGCTCTAACATTCTCTATCCTAGGATTCTATATTCTAAGGTCCCTTCTAAGTCTGAATCTATAAGACTGTATTATTGCTATTTAGTCATTTCAGTCATGGTGTCCCTATTTAGGAGTTTTCCTGGCAAAGATATAGGAGTGGTTTTCCATTTCCTTCTCATTTTACAGATGAGGAAACTAAGGCAAACAAGGGTAAATGACTTGCCCAGGGTCATATAGCTAGTAAATGTGACTCAAGAAGATGATTCTTCATGATTTCAGTCATGGTATCCTATCCACTGTGTCACTTTGCTGGGAAAACTGTGGTATTTTCAAAAGACATTTATTTACATATCAAAATCTGAAAGGCAACTTGGTTTAATGGATAAAGATCTGGTCTCAGGGCCGGTCAGCTTTTTCCAATATATATTGATTCTGCCACTTGTCCTCTCAATCTCCCAAGCTATTCGCCCACACTCTAAGTTACAGAGAAAATGCCTTGTTGTAGGGAATGTCATCATTGGGAGTATAGAGAATCAATGAAATCACAGGTCTGACCCTAAGACACAAGGGCTCAGATGAAAATATAGGAGATGGGAGATCTAGGCACATTTCTCAATATGTCTCAATGGGATGGACCTTAGAGATCATCTAGTTCAATTATTTTATTTTAAAGAGAAGGAAGCTAAATCTTAGGGAGAAATGTCTTATATAATATCACATAGGTAGTAAGTAGAAGAGCTGGAATCTGAACGCAGAGCCTCTGTCTCTGGACTCAGGGTTTTTTTTTTCCCTCTCACTGTACATTTTTTCAGCAATCCTCTTATCATTATCAGCTCATCAATTGAAACACAAAATTGTCTTCAAAGTTTACTCTTTCATTGGTAGGGACTGGTAAAGTGGACAACAGAAAAAAGAATATAATAAGGAAAGGAAATTTAGAACAGTGGTTAGAGTACTGGTTCTACAGTTGGAAACTTCTGTCCAAATCCCACATTGGATGCCATCTCTATGATCTCAAACAAGTCATTGAAACTCTTCAAACTTTAGTTTCTTCATCTCTAAGTCAAGTCAACAAGCATTTATTAAACACACCCACTGTCTACCATATACTCTTAAAGAAATAATTCGGACTTCTGACATACACATACACAGACATGCATGTACCTATACACATACATCTATATGTATATATGCTTATATGCACACGTGTGTATATGTATAAGTGCACTTATATGTACATATATGTGGGAATATGTGTTATGGCACAAGTTCCATTGTGATAAGGGTAAGGAAGAAGCATTGAATACAGCATGTTTTCCAACGCTGATCAGTACTCATGGAAAATCTCTTTCGGAAGAGCCCAAATTTAATTCAATTTTTGTTGACTAGATTTTTTGCATCTGCTCCACAGTTGATTTTGAAATATTGTACTCCAAAACAAATAGACTATATGATAGCTACAAGAAGGGGTCTTGGAAAAGAGAATGTTAGGGCTAATGTTTATCACCCTCAAAAAGTCTAATTTGTACAGACTGTTGAATGAGAGAAGGGAAGTAAGATGTCAAGAAAGAATAAAGTTATTAAGGGTCAAGCTATAAAAACCTTTAAATGTAGACAAAGGAATATGATCTTGGAGATAATAGAAAACCATTGTAGTTTATTGGGGTTGGGGGGGATGTCATTGGAGACCAATTATAAATTAAAAATAAATGACCAATTTTGGCCTTGGCCAGAAGGGTCTCCCCTTCACTGGAGATAAGAAGGAAAGAGGAGATAGAAGAAAAGAATGAGATGAGAACAGGAAAAATGCTTTGTGAATGATTTCAATCTTCTCAGTGAAGTATGAAGCAAGGTCCTCATAAAAGAAGGGAAAGAAAAGGTGATTTAAAGAAAGAAGTGGTTTGAAATAGAAAGTGGTGAGTAGGTTAGACATAGTCTTTTTCAGCAGTGTGATCTGAATGTTTCCTGGGTAAGGGGTTAGTTAGTAGAAATCCATTTTCTTTAAAGTCAGTTCCTACCTTTATGGTGTTTATATTCTAATAGAGAGAAACAGCCAATTTAAGGGACTGATGTCCAAAGATACCAAGAAGGGCATCAATGGGATGACCAACCATGGAATCTATAAGGAGGTGGGCAAATAAAGTCAGGAAGACCCTATGGAACTCCTATGGGAAAGGGGCCCAGGGATTAGAAATTATGATAAGAGGGAAGAATGGGTCTAGGAGGAGATAAGGTCGTGGTAAAAAAAAGAGCATTTAAGTTTACTATCTTGGAAGGTTTAGTCCATTTCTGTCTCAATGTCTTTGCCCACATCATTCCTCTTACCTGAAATACCTTTCCTCTTCTTATCCTTCAACCTGAATACTACAAGACGCAATTTAAAAACCACCTCATCCTTGGTGTTTCTGACTACTCTTGAGCACACTGAATTCTTTTTTCTCTGAACTTTTAAGGTATTTATTGTTTTCTCTGTTCATTCAATGTTATATACGTAGATAGCATTGTATATATGTATATAAATATATATATATCTTATATACACATATGTAAACTTATACACAATGTATTATATATTTGTGTGTACAAATGTATGTTTGTGTACATATATGTGTATATGTATAACATACAGATATAGATGTACAAATATTATTAGTGTTTTGTGCCTCAACTTCCTCGTTTGAAAAATGGGACTAAATGCCCTCTAAATCCCCTTCAATTCTAAAGACAGCTCCCTTTATTGAAAAGCTGAGTGGATCGCAATCAAAGTACCTGTGCTGCTAATGGGCAGCAAGGTGGTGCAATAATGCACAGTTTACCAGTCCTGGAATCAGGAAAACTCAGTTTCCTAATTTCAAATATGACCTCAAATACTTACTTAAATGTGTAATTCCAAGCAAGTCACTTCACCCTGTTTGTCTCAGTGTCTTCATCTGTAAAATGAGGTAGAGAAGGAAATGACAAATCTTTGCCAAGGAAATCCCAAATGGGGTCACAAAGAGTTGGATACAACCAAAAATGTTTGTATAACAACAATATTCTATTTACACCTGTATGATCTCAAGCATGTCACTCAATCTTTTTCCTCAATTGCCTTAACTATAAAACATAAAGGCTGACCAGATTTTTTTGAGGTCCTTCCTTGCTCTGAAGCAATAATTCTGTGAATTTCAACTCTGCTACTATCTGGTTCTATACTTTTGAATAAATATTTCTCCCTCTGTTTGTTCCTCTACAAAATCAAGGAGGTGGACTGGATAATGGCTAAGATCTTTCCCAGTTTCTAATCTTATCATCCTCTATTTCCAGTTGCCCTACTCCTTTGTATGTAGAACCATGTTTTACTCATCTTAATGGCTACCTTAATGTTAGATTTAGTATCCTGGACACAGCAGGCTTAATACCTATTTGTTGGCTGCCTGGTTGATTTTGAAGAGGTCTACTTATCCTCCTATTTTCCGTTCTGGTAATAGGACAGAGTCTTAAACACTATCGTTACACAAGCCCTAGAGAAGAAAGAAGATTGCCAATTCTCTACAATCAGTGCAGCTAGTGGCCGTGACCTGAAAAAAGACCAGATTTTACCCAGGGTTCTAGGATCAAGCTTAGAGTCAAAAAACATCACTCTTGCTTAGAGAAAAGCTAGCAGGACTAAGCTCCTTATTTTGGCAGATGAGGAAACTGAGGGTCGTAGAAGTTTTTAATTAGCCAGGCTGGGTCTCGAGGTCCCATCATCCATGCATTGTTCTTTCTACCTATCCTTCATTTGGCTCTGATTAGCCCCCGCCCACCCAACTCTGCTTCTCAACTCACAATGCCCCCTACTCTATAAATCCAGTCATTCCCAGGCTTCCCTTGAGGCCCACAGTGAAAAGACTATTGATCTTCATGTATAATAAAGCAATTACAGGAGATGTATGTACCAACACCCAAGCAATTCAAGTAAGCAATCATGTGGTCAGCCACTTGGAAATGCCAGAGTGCGGCCCCAGACCACTTCCCTTCCTCCAGTATTTTTGAGTCAGGCAATGCAGCATGGAGCACTTTCATGGAGGAAATCATTCTTTGGAGCAGGGGGAATATTACCTCCGACCCCAGTCATTGGCAAGTGGTTTGATGCATTGGGTATTTTCTCAGTGAGAGACAGAATGGCAGAGACCTGGGAAAATACAAATCCTGCTCAGCTTCCTAGCTGTCTGATTGATGTGGAATATGTGGAGCTGGGTCACGGAGCATTTCTATGTTTCAGGTTTCCTGCTGTAAAATATGAGAAATAAAGCCTCTGCCATTCCTTTCCATGTCTCCTGACCCAGTCATGGTCTCTCCTTGGGAAAGGAGAGATGACCCTAGAATTCCAGCTGAGTGTCCAGCCTTAGACCGAGACTGATGATTTGAAATGGAAATACCTGAGCAGAACAACGATGGTAGTAGAGTTTGCCTTTGGTACCTGCTCACATCCCCTTTGGGCCCTTACCACCTCGCCCCTCGGTTTTCTGGGGCTTTCATATTACCTTCTAGATACCCAGAAAGATCCCTTTTCCCTATTAGAATGTCTGTATTCCCAAGATAGTGATCTGTACCACAGACCCACCTCTCTTCTTCCTCCAGCAAAAAATTCACCTGTCCTACTTCCCATTCTCAATTCAACAAGCTGTCATCTGGGCTAACAATCTAACAAAATAACCCCTCTTACTTGGGAATGAAAGATAATAGTTTAATGTGCTGTCTTTCCTAGTGTTATCTGCATTCATATTGCCCAGAAAACTCTTGGAGAAGTAATGCTTTAACATAAAAGAATGATAGTAATAATATCATTGTTGAATGTGGGAATGATAATGCTGTACATCTGTACACCTTATTAATGTGTTAGTTTCACTCCTAAGTATTGATCTCAGCTCACAAATTCAAAAACTCTGTCTCCTTCCCCTAAAACTCACACATATTTCATTTAGGGACATGTTTTGGGCCATTTGACTTGAAGGCAAATATTCCTTTACAATTCTGCATCTTTATGTTTCACTCATCTATAAAATAATAATAATAATAATAATAATAATATATTCAGGATCTTCTTGGGGAGAGAGGGAGTATTCAATACCTTAATATAACACCTTAAAGACCATAAACAGAATTATTATTGTGATTTTATTAATATTATTAACCATCAACAGAGATTCCCAAACTTCGAATAATGGAAATAGGTTTTCTTTGAATAATCTAAAAACTTCTCATTAAGTCTCTTCTGGGACTTAAGGCAAAGGTTGACCAGGATTAAGATGAAGTCTCACAACAAAATCAGGCTAATTTCATTTGGAAACCAGAACCAGTCCTGCCTTAAAATCTTCCTTCTCTGGGCTGTCTAATCTCTAATCCTTCCCTCTGAGCTGCCAGAGTTCCTGCTTCCTCTTCTGGAAATGCCTGGCCATAAAGACATGGAAAAGGAATGGATCCAGGATTTCACTGCTAAAGTTTAAACCTCTGCAACTCCAGCAGGGACATCCATTCTGAATAGGAGACAAAGGCTTGAGCTGGCTTTATATCTAACTGAGCTGGTTAAGCTGCACATTAGCAGGAGATAAAGCTTCTTACTCAATAACTATAGTTTTGCTGAGCCAGGAAGATAAATCCATTCTTAATACATTAATAATAAAAGTGATTTTTTTTGGCTGCTGCTTCTGAATCCATCACCCCCCTCTCAATTGTTTTCCATGTTAAACACCACCATCTAGTGGAAGATATAAAATATCACGATCTGTAAATAGATTGTGTAGAGCTAAATAGCTAGGTGACCCAATGGATAGAGTGCCAGAACTGGAGTCAGGAAGGCTCATCTCCCTGAGTCCAAATCTGGCTTCACACCCTTACTAACTGTGTGACCCTGGACAAGTTACTTAACCCTATTTGTCTCAGTTTCCTCATCTGTAAAATGAGCTGGAGAGAAAATGACAAACCACAATATTTTTTGCCCAAAAAGACTCCAAATGGGTCTTACAACTTTAACTGAACAAGAAAGAATCTTTTTTTAAAAGGAACATTCCTGAATTTAATCATATGAATGGATTTTATCCCCAGGAAAGCAGGTTCCCTTGGAAACTACCCTACATAGCTAATGATCATGTTGCCATAATTCAAATGCACATGGAATCTTCCTTAGGAGCTGCTGTCGATTCCTTGAGCTTTCCTGGTGGTGGCAAATTTCAGTCCTTCAGAGTATCGATTTGACATTTTGAAAGTGCTCAAAGGCTATTTAGAACCATATCTAGAGCCATAAATGGACCTTACTGAATGAAGCCAAGGATTTGTGCAGAGATCCAGTTGGAGAAGGATAAGCCAGATACAAAATCTTCAGAGGATGACAACAAGGATGATGAAGGGTCTCAGGACCATGACATATGAGGTCAGGGGAAAGAAGGAGATATTGAGTACTGAGAAGGGAGGAGTCATAACAACTGTCTTTGAATATTTGAAGGGTTTTCATAAGGAAGATAGATTAGATTTGTTCTGCTTAACTCCCCACACATGGCACAACTAGGAACAGTGAATAAAAGTTGTTGAAAGGAAGATTTAGGTTGGAGAGAAGGCAAATATTTTAAGCTGCCCCAAAGAGGAAGAGGCTGTCAGGTGAAGTAAAATATTTCCCCTCACTGCAATCCTTAAGCAATGACTACAAGATTGTTTGTTGGGGATGCTGCAGATGGAACCTTTGTTCAGATATGGGGACAAAATGATGTTTGAGCTCACCTTCAAATTCTCTGCTTCTATGATTCTATGAGGTAATTTTGGAGCCAGGTTTGTAAAGGGCCTTGAATACCAGGATAGCAAATGTGTACTTTAAATTAAAAGAAATAATAGTCCCTGAAAATTTTTAGCATGCAAGTGTATCTACAAAGTAGAGATTTATGTTCATGATGGGATAGGACTGAGACAGGAAGATCAGACAGGAAACCATTGCAATCTAAGGATTAGTGGTGATAAAGGCATATGTCTAAGGGTAAGACAACAAAAGTACAATAGTTTTCCATTATTATTCAATTGTATCTAACTCTTTATGACCCCATTTGGGATTTTCATGGCGAAGATATTGAATTGCTTTATTGTTTCCTTCTCTAAGTCACATTATGTATGAAAAGATGAGGCAAACAGGACCAAATAACTTGCCCAGGGTCACACAGCTAGTAAGTGTTTGAGACTGGATACGAATCTGGAAGATGAGTCTTCTTGACTTCCAGCCTGGAATTCTACTCACTGAGCCTTGGGTTGAAGTCATGGGACATGATCCAAAGGAATATGCCCAACATATGGTCAAAGCTCAAGCTGATGAAGTAGATTTTAAAATCATCTTCAGAGAAATGAGTCCTGTGAAAGCATGAAACCATGTGAATTCTTTGAGAGAGAAAATATAGAAAGGAGATAGTCATAATTGAATTATGGTGAATTCTTGACTTCCAACCTGGAATTGTAGCCACTGTTGAGAATGAGGTTGTGGGACCTGATCCAAATGAATCCACATATAGTCAGAGCTCAAGCTGATGAAGTAGATTTTAAAATCACCTTCAGAGAAAGGAGTCCTGAAAGCATGAAACCATGTGAATTCTTTGAGAGAGAATATAGAAAGGAGATGGTCTAAGACTGAATTATGGTGAATTCCCTGTAAGAAAAAATGAAAGTGTGAAATAGGTGAGGATGATAAAGACAGTTCAAAAAAGGAAAATGAAAGCCATGAGTCTAGATAAATAAGAAAGAATGACCAAGATAATCAATAAGCATTTATTAGGACTATGATCAGCACTTTGTTAAAGACCAAGGATAGAAAGAAGGTGGAATCTGTGATTCCTACTCTTGAAAAGCTCCGATTCTAATATGAGACAGCATCCAAACAACTATGTATGTATACATGGTATATAATTTAAGTGAGGGAAGCTCATTGGCAGTAGAGACATTGGGAAAGCTTATTGCAAAAGGTAAAATTTAAGCAAAGATTTGCAGGAAGTCAAAAGAGTAGAAGGAAATCTAGCCACCAGAGATCCCCAGTGAATGGCACCACATTTGCACATGGAGTGTTGTGTGCAAGGGGAAGCAAGAAAGCCAGTGTCCATCAAAGAGTCCATATTGGCGATTACATTTTAAGAAGATGAAAGGTAAAAGAGGTTAGGTTGTAAAGGTCCCCGGCAGTCAAAAAGAAAGCTTTTTTAAAAGCTTGCAAATCCAAGGAGAGAGTTTTTTTAAATGAAGGAGTGGTCACCACAGTCAAATGCTCAATAGAGAACAAAAAGAAGGAAGATGAAGAATAACAGCATTGGATCGGACCCAAGTGACCAGTGAACCTAAAGAGCAGTTTCGATAGAAGGCGAAGATAAAAGTCAGTCTACAAGTGGTCAAGGATGGGCTACGTGGGGAGAAGAGAGAGAGGCTTGGAATCATCAAAAAGAACACTTGGCTGGGAATGAGGATACCTGATTTCTGGTTTTTGTGTGACCCTGGGTGAGTTCCCAGCATCAGTGAATTGCAGAATTGGCAAAGACTTCAAAGGTCATTAAGCCCAACCTGAAGCATAAGAATCCAATTTTTCAACGTCTCTGACAAATGCTAATCCAGCATCCACTTAAAGAATTCCAGTGACAGTTAACTCACTACTGTCAGCCGCAGCCCCATCCACTTTTGGACAGCTCTAATTGTTTGGAAATTTTCTTTATGCTGAGTGGAAATCTGTCTCCCCTGTAACTTCCTGGTTCTGCCCTCTGGGGCCAAGCAGAACAAGTCTAATCCATTTTCCACATGAAAGACCTTCAAATATTTGAAGACAGCAATCATGAGAAGCAGCTGTGATGTAATGGAAAGAACCAGGGACTTAAAAGACTCTGTGCCCTGAATCTGACATTAACTAACTTTGTGAAAATGGGACCTCCATCCCATCTGTAAAATGGAGACAATAAGACTGACACTCCCTACCTTACACTTCTTAGAAAAGTGATCCATAAACTTTACAAACTTGCAAAGTTTTCATAGTACTTACAAAGTTGTATTATGTCCCCTTTCAGTGTTCTCCAAGCTAAATGTTCCCATTCTTTTTACCCCGTTCTTTCTTTTCTCGGAGTTTCCAGTTTACCTGCCGTATCAAATGAAAGTAGATAATGGTAACTTCCACTTATAGCCGCGTAATCTTGCTAATAATTGGATCATTTGTCCCCTTTAGTTTGTTTGAGTTAATTAGCTGATCTCTTAGGTCTTTTTCAGCTTTGAGAGTTTAAATGAAGCTGATTTAATGAAGCTTTGAATGTCTTTCTGACTTGTATTTCTATTTGTTCACTTAACACAGTGTTTGGCACATGGTAAGAATTTGATAAATGCTACATGACTGATGACCTGGCCAATTATTTGTGTGTGGAGGCTCTGATCTCTATAAACTATAACCTGGAGGAAGTGCGCTTTCTATTCGTGGCTCCATGGACAGGTTGCTTAATTTATTTGAGTGCCCTTATCTATAAAATAGGAATAGTGATTCTTGCACTATCTCCCTCAAAGGATGATCCAGAGGAAAATGCTTTCAAAAAGTAAAAGCCCTTTAATATCAATTGGGAAACAACATGAGTTATCTATATTTAAAGGCTCTGGAGAGGTATTAGCCTGACCTATAGTAGAGTGAGGAGAGATAAGGCTGGCAAGATCATGCCTTGAATTCCAGGCATTCAAAACTCAAAAAGAATTTGCAAAATAATAATAAATCAATCATTCCTTAACTGCCTGAAGGGAAGAGTCTGATCAAAATAACTTCTTGTTGTTTTCTTTCAGCTTCAAGAACCATCTAATAATAACAATTATGATAATTATAATTATAGTCAATATTTATATAGTGCTTACTATGTACCTGGCACTGTGCTAAGAATTTTGCAAATATCATCTCATTTGATCCTCACTGTGGCTGTAAGGCAGATACTATTATTATTCCCATTTTATAGATGAGAAAACTGAGGCAAAATAGGTTCAAGGACTTGTCCAGGGTCATATAGCTAGTAAGTGTCTGAAGC
Source organism: Antechinus flavipes (assembly GCF_016432865.1). Lineage (NCBI taxonomy): Eukaryota > Metazoa > Chordata > Mammalia > Dasyuromorphia > Dasyuridae > Antechinus > Antechinus flavipes. The sequence goes on along the minus strand of NC_067401.1, from coordinate 34,822,864 downwards.
TAGATTTTAATTCAGATTTTCCTAACTCCAGTTCTAATTGAAGTCAGCATAGTATGATGAAAAAAATGAGATTTGTGATCAAAGAATCTAATTTCAAATCCTTGCTCTGCAAAGTCCTTGCAAAGGACTTTGACCTTGTAAGTTAACTTTTCTGGATCTCATTTTTCTTTTTTATAAATCAAGGTCTTTAGAACCAGGGGTCCTCAAACTTTTTAAATCGGGGGCCAGTTCCCTGTCCCTCAACTGTTGGAGGGCTGGACTATAGTAAAAACAAAAACTTTGTTTTGTGGGCCTTTAAATAAAGAAACTTCATAGCCCTAGGTGAGGAGGATAAACATCCTCAGCTGCTGCACGTAGCCCACGGGCCATAGTTTGAGGACCCCTGGAATAAACCCTAAGTCTTTTCTAGTCCCAAAACTGATGACTCTATAGAATATGACTAAGAAAAGGCTAGATAAAAGAGAGTTTGTACAATAGCAGACCCCTTCCAGACTGGCAATCATATTTTTTCCTCCACTCATTTCTAGCTACATTACTACTTCTCAGATTTTATAGGGAATTCAACTGGAAGTCTTTGGACCACTTTAGCTACAATAATAGATTCCTCCACATTGCAGGGAACTTGGCTTTTTCTGATCACTGGTCTTTGGGGGTCCATCTCCCATCAATCCTCTGCCATCCTTGGTTTAAATAGTATCTGTCCTGTGTGCCGGGTACAATTCCTTATATGGCATGCCCATTAAAAAAAAAAAACCCACAATACCACAGTGGTGGATAGAGCACTATCCCTGAAGTCAGGAGGACTTGAGTTCAAATCTGGTCAGATATTTAACACTCCCTAGCTGTGTGATCCTGGGCAAGTCACTTAACCCCAATTGCCTCAGGAAAAGAAAAGAAAAGAAAGGAAAGGAAAGGAAAAAGGAAATCACAGTGAAATGAGAATAGCATCTTCTAGACAAGTTTCAATTGGACAGAGCAATGATTCCATTGAGTGATGGAGGAGGACAGTGGTAAGGGTAGAGGTGGGAGGTCAAATCTGTTTCATAGAGGTACATTTTGGGGTGTCAGTATTTGTAGCTTCCCCATACTTGCATTCTCCTACTCCCCCATTTCCTCCTCACACACACATTTTCCATATTTTAAGTTTGCGATAGCTTGGGGGAGGTTTGTTCCCATTCAATGGTGAATGAGTGCACAATTGTCTTAGAAATTATGATATGGGAAAAAAAAAAAAAACACCTAGACCAGGAATCAGAAGACCTAAGTTCAACTCATCTCTGGCAACTAGCTGTATGTCCATGAATATGACCATGACCATGAACTGATCATTACATTTCTAGGGCTGGGAGGGATTTTGGAGATCATTTAGTCCATCTCTCTCCCCATTTTGCTACTGCTACTATTCAGTTACTCTAGTCATGTCCAATTCTTTGTGATCCCATTTGAGATTTTCTTGGCAAAGATACAAGAGTGGTTTGCTATTCCCTACTCTAGCTTATTTACAAAAGAAACTGGGGAAAACATGGTTAAGCAAGTTGTTCAAGGTAACACAATACTAATGAGTATCTGATACTATTTTGAAATTCAGGTTTTCCCAGTTCCAAACCTGATACTCTATTTACTGTGCTGCTCCTACCTAACCAACCTACCTGATCTCAAATCCCCTATAAAATATTCCCAACAAATCGTTATCATCTCTATGGAAACCACTCACTCAAAGGCACATGGTCAGTCTGGAAGACACTCCAGTACTCTGTCCACTGCACAAACTTGATGACTCTTATGCGGAAAAGCTGTCTTGTCTGAATGGGAATGCTCAGCTCTGGGGAACATTTAAATAGGAATTCTTGTCTGATTATACAACTGAGCAACAAATAATACCATTAAATAAAAATAATTAGACTAGAGCTGAAAGAGACCTAAGAGATCATCTGATCCAACTGCCTCATTTTACACGGGGTGAATCTGAGGGGATTTGCCCATATTCTCACAGATAGCAAGTAGCAGAGTCAGGAATTGAAGCTAGATCCATTTCCAATATTTCCACAGCATTCTGTCCAATATAACATACTGTCTGTCTCTCTAAACTGAAATTTTACCTGAAGAGTAGAAAAATATATACTTTAGGGATAATCATTCTACTTTATTATTTCTTTTCTGTTCAAAATAAAATAAATAAATATTAGTATTTTTAATAAATATAATTTAATAGTTATATAATTTATATATAATTTAAATGAAATATAAATTATTTTTTAAATAAATGGATTTGGACTCCATTGGTATAAGGAACTCCAAGTGTGGAAATACCTTTGACTTTATAGAACAATAACCCCTCTATAATTTGTTTTCAAGGAGAATTGCCTAGAACACTTAAAAGTTAGGTGACTTATCTAGGATCATACATCCATTATGTATCAAAAATATGATTTGAATGTGGATCTTTCTGACTCTGAGAACAGTTTTCTGTCCATTATGCTATATGGTTTTTCTCTAACTTACTTTTGGAAGGTGAAAGGGGTGGGGTCCTATTGAAGTTTAAAGATCATAGAGCATAGATGATCAATTATGAAAGACTTGGTTTTTCTCAGTGGTTCTATGACCCAAGGCAATTCCAATTAAGTTTGGATAAAAAACCCCTTCTGCATTTAGAAAAAGACTATAGAGATTGAATATAAATCAATACATGCTAGCTATGCTCACTTCTTTTTTTTCTGTTTTTTTTCCTCTCTTATGGTTTTTCACTTTATTTTTTTCCTCTCTCAACATGATTAATAAAGAAATATATATTTAAAAAGCTAACATACATTTGTAACCAAGAAAATAAAAAAAAATAAAGCAAAAAAAAAATCATAGAGCATATATAGAACCTCATAATTCATCTATCCCATTCCCTATCAAAAATTATAAACTTTGCCTGCAACTTCTCTGAGCAGTATCATCCAGTCTTTGACTGAAGACCTCCCCTGATAAGGAACTTCCTAAGCCATATTGGAAGAGATAGGTGAGTGGTGCAGTGGATAGAGAGCTGGACTTAGAGTCAGGAAGGCCTGAGTTCAAATCTAGCCTCAGATACTTACTAACTGTATGACCTTTGGCAAATCACTTAACTCAGTTTTCTTTTCTATAAAATGGGAATAATAATAGGCCTTACCTCCCAGGCTGTGAGGATCAAATGACATAGTAATTGGCATGAGATAGTGCCTAGCAAATAGTAAGTGCTGTGTAAATGTAAATGTAAATGTTAACTATTATTATTATTACCACAGAACAACTCTAATTATCAGGAAGCTTTTTGTCATAGATGAATTATTTCTTTGTAATATTTACTTTTTGGCAGTAATTCTGCCTTACTGAATATTTCTTCCATATTTCAACTCTTTAAATATATAACGTCTATCATCTAATTTGATGTCTGCCCTCCTCCAGGCTAAAAGTTCCTAGTTATTGGTCCAGCCTATCCCTGCAGCCTCACAGGGGACGGTGAGTGTCCTATGTTATTGTCACTTCCTCTGGACATTTTCCAGCTCATCACCATCCTCCTAAAAATGTGCCTTCTAGAACTAGCTTTTTCATGTGGTAGCTTATCACCACCTGCTGGAATGTTAGGATATTTAAAAGCTAAAGGCTTTTAATACCAGGCAAACATAGATTTACAACTACCCACCTCCATAGATTTTTAAACAAAGTATTTGATCCCTCACTTAAAAAAAAAGAAGTGCTAGCATAGTCTGGCCCATTAGCATAAAATATATGACTCAATGAAGATTAAAATTTATTTTGATTTGCTAAGGGTCTACCCTCAAAGCAGAAAACTTTACTAATAGCAAAATGTGAACAGATATAATTCATGAGTTTGCTAATTATTGTTCCCTCACTATTGATATTTATTCATTCTGTCTTCATTCAATAAATATATTATGCACCTATTTTGTTTAAAGTGAGGCAGCTAAATGCCTTAGGTTATAGAACAGTGTGATTGCAGTCTGGAAGATCCGAATGTGCAACTGTGTGATCCTGGGCAAGTCACTTAACCTGTTTGCCTTAATCCACTGGAGAAGGAAAGGACAAACTACTCAGTATCTTTGTCAAGAGAATCCCATGGACAGTATGATCTGTGGGGTCACAAAGATTCAGACGCAAACAAAAGACTGAACAACAACAATGAATTTGAGAGGGAAGACACTAGTAGTTGGAAGGGTCTGGGAAGGAAGGTTCCATCTAGAAAGCATATAATGGACAGAGCCTCAAGCCTAGAGTTAGAAAAATCTGAGTTCAAATCCAACCTCAGACACTTACAAGCTGGGTAATTTTGGGGATATCAATTAACTTCTGTGTCTAAATTGATTTATCAGTAAAATGAGGATAATAAAAGACTCTCCCTCCCAAGGTGGTTCTGAAGCTCAAATGAGATAAGACTGGGAAAGTTCCAAAGACCTTGTGATGAAGAGAGCTATCTATACCCAGAGAAACACTGTGGGAACTGAGTGTGGTTCACAACACAGCATTTTTACTTTTTTTGTTGTTGTTTGCTTGCATTTTATTTCTTTCTCATTTTTTCCTGGTTTGATTTGATTTTGTGCAGCAAGATAATTGCATAAATATGTATGCATATATTGGATTTAGCATATATTTCTACTGTGTTTAACATATATTGGATTACTTGCCATCTGGGAAGGGGGAGGAGGGGAGAAATTGGAACACAAGATTTTGCAAGGGTTAATGTGGAAGAATTATCCATGCATGTTTTGAAAATAAAAAGTTCTAATAAAAAAATAAAAATAGCAATAAAAGAGAGAGAAGACTGGTAAGACACTTAGCACCGAGTATGACATGTAATTGTTCATGCTCTGTTCTTGGAAAGGACCAAAGACTTCAAGGGTGATGACTTTACTTGAGTATGAACTGGAGAACTGGATTTAAATGAAGCTGAGTTGCACAAAGTCATCAGCCTCACTCTCTGTTCCTGTGACATGAAAATCTAGTGGCTGGGCAAACATTCAGATGGCTAGTGATGACCTGGGATGCAGTGGATGACTTTGGAGCTTTCCATGTTTAACCAAGCTCTAAGCATTCCACAGAGAACAGGCATCTGTCACTTTTGTGGCCATTGGAACAAATTGTTTTCTTCAGTCCCTTCCTCCAAGAGAAGTCTTCACAAATTTGGGGTAGACATCACCTTACCCCACCAATGGATTTGAGGACTGTCAATTACTCTCAACTTGGTTTTAGCTCATCTGCTGACAACGTTACTAGTGTGTGGCTATAGCTTCTCGGAACCACATAAACACATAGTAAGTGATAAATAAATGCTAACATTATAAGAGCTGTCTAAAAGAAAGAGACATCCTATAAGTTGGAGGTAAGAAGGAATAAATGCTATTTATGGGGGATAATCCAGACAAAGGCACAGAGAACAGAAATGCAGTAGTGTGTTTGAAGACTAGAGTGTCAATGTGATTCTGAGTAGCAAGGTGACTGGTACCATAGTGCTCCTAACTTCAGGCTTAGAGCTCTGAGTACTGTGCTAGAATTCAAATCTGGCCTTGGACATTTACTAGTTTTGTAATTCTGGGCAAGTCATTTTACCCTGTTTGCCTCAGTTTCCTCATCTGTAAAAGGAACTGGAAAAGAAAATGGCAAATTGCTCTAGTATTACTGCCGGGAAAAACTCAGATGGGATTTTGAAGAGTTGGATAAAACTGAAAGTTAAAAACTTAACAAACAACAACAATTTGACTATGTAAAGTACAGAAATAGGAAAAATGTACAATGAAGCTAGAAAGATAGTTTGGGGTCAAGCTATGAAGGACATTATAGATTGAACAATAGAATTAATTTTTAATCCTAGAGGCAATAAGGAGCTATTGCAGCTATTCCTTGAGTAAAGGATGGTAGGATCTGAACTTGAGGAAAGTCCTCTTGACACCTGTGTGGAGGAGAAATTGGACTGGGGAGAACTTTTGGCAAGGTTGGAGGTGATGAGGGTCTGAACTAAAGCATTGTTTGTGGAATTGAAAAGAAGTTGAGTGCTAAAGTTGTGAAGGAAAAAAGAATGATATTTACCAATATATTTGATATATGGGATAAGAAAAAAGATACTAGTAAGCTTTTAAAAGTAGGAAGAAAACAAGGAAGAGACGTGGAAAAAGCAAAGAATAATGTTTCTGGTTGAGGATGAAAGAAAAACTTTCCAGTTATGAGTTTAGAGACTCCTTGGTGACAGGCCAATTAGCTGCACAGTCACTGATCCCCGGTCTAGGCAGATGATAAATCTAGCACCTTGTGGTTCTTCAAGAAACAGCTGCTGGCCTTTGATTGTGCAACTTCCCCAGGTTCCTGCTCCCAGGATGTGAGCTATCACTCTGGGGGATGTGGGAAGCCAGAGCCCCAGGAGGGAAATTGAGAAAGCAGCCCTGTATCCCCAATCTGAAAGGTATTATTTCTCTAAAGGATTTCTATTCAAGCCAAGAACAGCTATAAAGTTGCAAGTACCTAGCTGAGTGTTCCCATCACTGCTGGCCTGAAAAATCGGATGCTGAGCCTGGAAATTACAGCCTCCATGGGCTTGATTGCAGGGAATTAGCTCCCACAGCTGCCAACTGCAACAGTAAGTTTCAGATTTACAACTGAGTAGCATTTACAGTTTAGGTACAAGGGGACTGGTATAGGAGACCTGGGCCATGAGAGTTATGGATGAAATTTACTCCAGGGAGAAAACTAGTAGCCATAGAGCCAATTGATTGGTCTAACACTTCAGAGACTCTCTTTTCTCTGAGGCTCTGCTAAATAATACCAAGTTTGGGGAAGGAGGCATCCTTTTGGATAATTGTGGATTATTTCAACAGCCAATGTAAGAAAACGATTGTGATTCAGAATGTTAGAAAAGGAAAGAACCTTCAAACACATACAATCTAATCCAGTCTTATTGTGGATAGGGAAAGAGAGGTCCTGAGATGGATAGAAATAGCAAGGTTACATAGTAATGTGGCGACTAATTAAAGTGAGAGAGACATACATACAGAGAGAGAGGGGAAGGTTGGAGGAAGGGAGAGAGGAAGGAAAGAGGAGAGAAGAGAGGGGGGGAAGGAAAAACAGAACGAGAGAGAGAGAGGGAGGGAGAGAAAGAGAAATGGAGAGAGAGGGAGGGAGGAAGGGAGAGAGAGAGAGAGGGAGGGAGAGAGAAAGGGGAAAAGAGCGAGAGAGAGGGAAGGAAGGAGAGAGAGAGAGGGAGGGAAGAAAGGAGGAAGAGAGAGGGAGGAAGAAAGGAAGAGAAATGGATAAATATTTTCAATACATTGATATATGTATATACATATATATATTTACGTGGATCAATGGATAGATAATGCTTTAATGGCTTAAAAATCTAAGACAGTGTGTGTGTGTGTACAGATAGATGGTTTCTGTACCCTCTTATTAGATTGTAAGGATGGGGGTGGGGGGAGACAAGCATGACTTACCTGGATTGCTGATAAATGCTCAACAACTGTCTCTCTGAGGGGAAAAAATAAAACAAAACAAAAATAAAGGAGCAGCTATCCGCATGATATTCTCTTAAGTTTATTATTAACATTTTCCTTTATTCCTTTCTTAAGTTTAAACCATCAATAAAACAATAGTTCTAGTCTTGCTTTTTACCATTTGGAGATCTCTCAGTGTAAGTGCATGCACTAAGACAGCAGAAGCTGAGTCCAGCACACATTCAGGAAAAGGACCATCTTTTGGCTCTTTCTATCCCCAGCATTTAACAAAGGGACTGATTGTGGACTGTTCATGGTAGCAGTATGAGAACTCCATGTGGTGGGAAAATCTAATCAGCCTAATGTTTCACATTTTCAAAAGGCCAAGAGAGCATTTTTTTTCCTTTTTTTTTAAATTAATGCTTTTTATTTACAAAAGATATGCATGGGTAATTTTTCAGCACTGAACCTTGCAAAACTTTATTTTCCAAATTTTTCCCTCCTTTCCCCCATCCTCTCCTCTAACTGGGAGGTAGTCCAATACATGTTAAATATGTTAAAATATATGTTAAATCCAATATAGGTATACATATTTGTACAATTACACATCCATCAAAATTGATCATCGTATAGCCTTCTTGTTGCCGTGTACAATGATCTGGTTCTGCTCACTTCGCTTCATTTCTTTCTAGACCTCTCTGAAATCCTCCTGTTGAGTGTTTCTTACTAAACAATAATATTCCATCACATTCATATACCATAACTTATTCAGCCATTCCCCAATTGATGGGCATCCACTCAGTTTCCAATTTCTAGCCACTACAAAGAGGGCTGCCACAAACATTTTTGCACATGTGGGTTCCTTTCCTTGCTTTAAGATCTCTTTGGGATACAAGCCCAGAAGAAGCACTGCTGGATCAAAGTGTGAGCACAGTTTGATAACTTTTTGAGCATAGTTCCAAATTGCTCTCCAGAATGGTTGGATCCATTCACAGTTCACCAACAACGCATCAGTGTCCCCTTTCTCCAACATCCCCTCCAACATTCGTCATTATCTTTTCCTGTCAGCTTAGCCAATCTGAGAGCTGTATAGTGGTATCTCAGAGTTGTCTTAATTTATATTTCCAGGAGAGTATTTTTGAAAAGCTAATAATAGTGTTTATGTTTATACTTTTTTTCTGTAAGACTGATTGATTATTCATTTCTTTAATATAGTTAAAGTTTTACAGTACTTTTGTTTAAGACAGAGAGACAGAAAATTTTCATTAACTCCAACTCACTATGAGCAAATAACAGTCCAGAAAAAAAAATGGAATCTAAAACTTTCTTAAGGATTATAGTGCCCCTGTTTGTGAATTTAGAAAATGATTCAATTATTTTATAGAGCAATTTGGAACCATGTCTAAAGGACTATGAAACCATCCATACCCTTTGACACAGCAATACTAAGACTAGATCTATATCCCTAAAGAGATAAAAAACAAAAATAAAATGGACCTATATATACAAAAATATTTATAGCAGCTCTTTTCAAAGGACAAAGAATTGGAAATTGAGGGGATGCCTATCAATTGGGGAATGACTGAAAATTTTATTGCATGTAATTATGATGGAATATGATTGGGTTGTAAGAAATGGTGAGCAGGATGCCCTCAGAAAAACTTGAAAAGATTTCCATGAGCTGTTGCAAAATGAAATGTATTGTGAAAAAAGTAACGGCATTATTGTAAGATGACATAACTATTTTCAGTAATATAATGCTCCAGGACAGTTCTGAAGGACTTCTAATAAAAGATGCTATCCATATCCAGAAAAAGAACTGATAATGTCTGAATGCAGAATGAAGCATTCTTTTTTTAAGCCTTATTTTTCTTGAGGTTTTTTTTCTTTTTGATCTGTTTTCTTTCTTTTTTTTTAGAACATGACTATTATGGAAATGTCTTGCATGACTATGCATGTATATATCCTATATTGAATTGTTTACATTCTCAATGGGTCAGAGAGGAAGGGAATGAAATTGAAACTCAACATTTTAAAAACAAATGTAAAAATTGTTTTTATGTGTAACTGAGCAAAATAAAGTACTAAACAAATTATTTTTTAAAAAAATAACTGTGTCCAGAGTTAGGGAACTCATAACTCTTGCACACTGTCCTTTCTCTAAACTTAAAACATTGTGCTCAGTTTGGGGACAAAATCCAGAAAGGTACTGATTGGCTAGAAAAAGTATAGTGGATTATGAAAACATTCAAGACCATTTCATGTAAGAATGGACTGAAGAAACTGGTGATATTTAACCTGGGAGAAAAAAAAAGTCTGGGAGTGAGGGGACATGATCTGTCTCCAATCGTTTGAAAAGCTATTATATAGAGAGATGATAAGCCTTATTGTTGGGGGGAGGGGCACAGAAGTAGGAACAACAAATAAAAACTGCATAAAGGCTAAATTGGGCTTGATGTTAGGAATAAGAATTAGACTAAGGTCTGTCAGGTGCAGATATTTCTTCCTACCATGAAAGAGTCAGGGGCAGCAAGATGGAACCATAGCCCATAGAGTACCAGCATGAAATCAAAGACTACTCTTACTGAGTTTGGATTCAATCTCTGACACTTAATAGCTATGTGACTCTGGACAAATGATTTAACCCTTTTTTCCTCAGTTCCCTCATCTGTAAAATGAAGCAGAGATGACTGAACAATGAGATACAAAGAAAGCTGGAGAAGGAAATGGCAACCAATCCAGTATCTTTGCCAGGAAAATTCCCAATGGAGTCACGAGGAATTGGATACAACAACAACAAATCACCTAAATACTGAGAGGTTAAGTGTCTTGCCCAGTGTCAGAGGGCCAGTATGTGTCAGAGATAGAACTTCAATCTGGCTCTATCCTTGCTTCAACTTTTCCTTAAACAACAATCCCCATTACAACATTTCTGACAAATGATCTTCAGTCTTTGCAAGAAGAATTCCAGTGAAAGGAAACTCATTACCTCCCAAAGCAGCCCATTTTATTTTGGGATACTCTAATTGTTACAAAGTGTTCCCTTACATAGAATTGAAATTTGTCCTTCATGCCTACCCATCACTCTTAGTTATGTCTTCTGTGTCAAATAGAATAAGCATGATATTTTTCCCATGTGAGAGCCTGTCAATATTTCACAGTTAAATCTTCTTTCCTCCAAACTGCTTTCAGAGTTCCACTCTTTCAATGAGTGTTCATGCAGCAAAATCTTGAGCCATCTTTCCCCCCCAACTGCTATATTAATCTTCCTTTTCCATAATCCTCCATTTTACCAAAGTCTTTCCTAAAGTATGATAACAAAGTCAATGTTCTCTAAGAGAATTGTTAGCACATCAACTAGAATCACTATCTCCTTAATCTGGACACTACATATTTATTAAAATCACCTAATTTTATTTTAATTGTTGTTTTTTTTTACTGCTGTTCCATACTGTTGACCCTCATAGAGCTTGTAAGTCAATAAAACTATCAGATTCTTTTTAGAAACACTGCTATCTGCCATATTTTACCCTATCTTGTACTTATGAAATGAATTTTTTGAACCCAAATGTAATATTGTGTACCTATTTCTAATAAATGTCATTATCTTAGAATCTTTGAGTTGAGGAAAAACTCTGAAAACTCAGACCACATCTAAGTTATCAGATTCAGTGATGGACATACTATTTTGAGAAAGTAGAAGTAAATAGGAAAGTGAGGTGGGAATCTGGAATTATGGCATAGGAGGGTTGGTTGAAAGAATCGAGGATGTTTAGCATTAAAAGAAAAGAGTTAGAAGTGACATGTAGGATTACCAAAAATAAAACTAAAAATAAAGTGGTTATGCCATCAATGACAAGGAAACTGGCTTCTGTGATCAACTGCCAGCTTTGCAATATGTAGGTTGGTTGACAAGCCATTATTGCTATCTGATGGACTGTCACATGGATGAGGAATTAGATTTGTTTTGTTTGACCCCAGAGGGCAAAACCAAGAACATTTCTTGGAAACTTATCAGTCTTCTGAAATCATAGTGACTCCATTGCATTGAGCAGAAGGCTTATATCTTCACAGTCATTTGTCTTTATAATGTCACTTTTATTCTATAAATTATTTTCTAGGTTCTGTCCATTTGATTCTGTATCAGTTCATACAAGTCTTATCACTTTTCACCAAAACTATCTAAGGAAGAATTATTGAACAAATGGAAAATAAGACTAGGGTACCAGGGTGCAAAGAGGCAGAAAAATAATAGAAACTTTTTAGAGTCACTGGAAGACTGGGAAGATATAGATATGAAATGTAATAAGGAATGATTTAGAAAAATAGTGTAATCAGAGGGCAGTTTGAGCTAATAGAGATTACAGGTACAAATTTTATAGAAAACTATAGATGCAGCAAGAGGGGAGCCTGTTAGATTAAGGAGTAAGTTAGCTATGGGAGGAAGCCTGAAAATAGGAATCAGCCACTGAGAAAAAGTTCTTCAAATTGAACAGAGAAAAGAGATTGGATAATAAGATTGATGAGAAAAAAACAGATTACCAAATTAAGGGTCCCATGGCAGCAGAGAATTTTTTTGTCTGGCTCCAGAGGGTAAATTTGAGCTTCTGCAAGGAAGAATTCAGATTCTAAAGAATAAGGTTAAAGGACTTTTTCAAGACAGACACAGTGAATACTTGTAATTTATTCAATTATATGCAGTTTTACCACCACTATCTCAAGAAAGCCAGAGTATAGAAAAAATATGGTACAGAAATATATATGTAATGTTGCACTTTAGCTGAATGCTATACTGAAGAGATATTAAGGAAAGAAGGACTTTTTACAGGTAGAAAGGGCAAGGCTTGCCATCTGTGATAAAATGGAAAAATTACCCCTCACATTTGTTACTTGTGTGAATTTGGATCATTCATTTAACTTGTGCCTCAATTTTAACATCTGTAAAATGCTAGATTAGAATTTAGTTAGCAGTTAGATTAGAATTTAAGGCTTCTTAATCTTTTTCCACTTGTGACCTGACCCCTTTTCACCTGAAAAATTTTTATGTGACCCCAGGCATATAAAATAGGTATATAAATCAAACATTTACTTATAATAAATTATAACTTCACAACCCCCACATTCAGTTGTGAGACCTCATATGGGGATACTATTCACAGTTTGAGAACCTAGGGATTAGATAATTACTGATTCCCTTTGGAATTGTAGCTTTATGATCCTATAATATCCAAGGGGATAAAATCCCTAAACCTTTGATGATGTTGGCAAAAAAAATTACCAGGAGAGACCTTCATTCTGAGGATTCCCTAGTCCTGTTTATCTCAAGGAATAACTTCATCTAAACTCCTTTATGGACAAGCTCAGATGTCAACCATCCAGAAGCTTTCCCTCATCCTTTTCTCAATCCACATTTGGGAGGGATAAGGAATCTCTCAGATTCAAACTGCAACGTTTAAACAAATTAGACCTGGGATTTCATAGATGTAAGGCGCCTCCTGGTGGAATCTCTACGAACACAGACATGCACCTGCTTGACTGAGAATCCTCCGACTTTTGCCTTGAACTGAGAGAGCTTACTGAAATGATTTGTCCACTGTCACAGAGCCATTATGTAACGAGATGGGACATGAAGCCAGGATTACCTGATTCCAATCCAGTACTCTTATTATTCCACACTACCTTTCTAATACACTATTCATATTCTAAGCCATAATTATTCATGTACAAGTCTTATTTCTGTTCTTATAAGAAGGGAATGTCTGCATGTTATTCATTTTTGTATCCCAGAGTGCTTTTTTTCATAGTTAGATGTAATCGTTGTTTTCTGGATTAGAAGGAATTGGTTATACTTTATGATAGAATGAAGACTCCTTTACTTTGGGTATTGCTACATTCTTTATAACTGTCTTCCTAGCACCTAGCATAAGGCGTGACGTGGAGGTTGCTTATCAATTAACTGACGTGGACCTAAACAGCTCTGTTTGTAGGCTTATAAAAAGTTAAAGGTGGTGATTTGGCTGGACAGACCACTTCTAGAGCATGAAGTTCAGTTCTGGGCGCCCATCATAGGAAGGATATTAAAAGGCTGAACAGACAGCATGCAGATGAAGACACTAGAGATGGGAAGGAAATTACGAACGCTATTGAAAAAGGATCGACTCAAGGGAATGGTTTGTCTGCGAGAGAATTGTGTGTGTGTGTGTGTGTGTGTGTGTGTGTTTTGGGAGAAAGGTACATAATAATGTCTTCAAATATTTGAGGGATTGTCATGTTTAATTGGCATGAAATTTGATCTACTTAGTACCAGAGAATAGAATTAGGAACACTGGGCAAACATTATAGAGTGGTAGATTTCAACTTGATGTAATTTTCCTAGCAATTAGAGCTGGCCAAATGTGGGAGGGGCTACTCTAAGGGAGAGTGATCTGTCCATCACTGTAAAGTTTCAAGCAGATGCTAGAAGGTGACTTTTTTTTTTTTCCTGAGGCAATTGGCCCAGGGTCACACACCTGGGACGTGTTAAGTGTCTTAGAGCAGATTTGAACTCAGGTCCTCCTGACTTCAGGCCTGGTGCTTTATCCACTGTACCATCTAGCTGCCCCCTAGAAGGTGATTTTTTTAAAGGGATATTGGAATGTGATTGAGACACAGGTTGGACTATACATTCTCTGAAGTTCTTTCTGTCTCTGAGATTCTGTTTTTATGATTTAGTGAGATAATTTTTAGTAGAACTCTGGAATTTAGAGCAAGAAGAGACAAATCGTAGGGACGATTAAATTTACCCCACTCATTTTAGAGATAAAAAAACTGAAAATCAGAGTGAGGGAGAGACTTTGTCTACTTCTATTAAATACCAGGAACCAGACTAAGAGGATTTTTGGATGAATTCCATAAATTAATCTTGGCTGAGTCAAGTATTTATAAACAGAATTATCCAAGATGCCACTCATCAGTTCTTTATTTTCAGAGGCAGCCTCTATAACATTCAAAAGTTCAGACTAAATGGGAATTGTTCTATTAAGACATACCCATAATTTTTTAGTGGTTGGGGAGAACTCATCTACATACAAACATATACATATATCTTTTCTATTGTATATACATATATTTAATTTATTGTAATATTTTGTTTTTCATAACCTCTCTTCCTAGACCCAGAGAGGCAACCCTTATGGAATATGGGAATGGGGAATAAAAAATAAAAAAGGAAAAAAAATTAGAGAACTATTCAATACTTTAATCAGAGTATATTCAGTTTCCCAAAGCCATAGTCCTTCATTTCTAAAAAAAAAGAAGAAGCCATTTTCAAAGTCAAACCTGGCCATTAAAGTTATATAGCATTTACTTTCTATTTTACAGTAATAGTCCTTTCCGTTTATACTGCTGTCTTCATCATCATAGCATTTTCCTGATTCTGCTTAAATGACTTTGCATCAGTTCATACATGTCTTCCCACACATCTGTGTAATCTTCACATTCATCACTTCTTAAGATGCAGTAATATTCCATCTTAGTTGTTGACCCTCATTTGTTAGCTATTCCCCATTCGATCTGCATTTATTTTACAGGAGAATATTTTTAAAATAAAGCTTTTTTGGTAAATTTAAATGTGTTAGTTCATAGATCATGAACTTCTTTGGAAAGAAATACAGAAGTATATGGGTGAATGGAAGATTAATAAAGGAAGGAAGAATATAATTTAAAAAACTAAAGTCTTATTCCTTTGAGTTATGGCTCAGATAATACATTTCCCAAGAAGTTGTGCTCCCCCAAGTATTCACTCCCTTCTCAAATTTTCCTAAAGCTCTCCATCTCAATATCTTTTGCTCTATGATACTCTACTTTGTATGATACTTTATCTATTTATATACCACATCCCCTAGAGTAGCTTATTTAGAGATTTAGAGAAGAAAAACCCAGTTCATGCTCACAGGAAATTTACCTAGATATAATTTACTGAGGAATGAATGAATGAAAAAAGTAGGCATTAAGTACTTACTTTGTTCAAAGAGCTGCTAAGAGTTAAGTGCTAGAGATATAAATAAAAGAGCATAAAGTGCTAGTTCTCAGAGATCTCATAATCTATTGGAAGGCTGCTAAGTGGCATATATAGTGGATGGAGTGCTAGGCTTGAACTCATAAAGAGAGGAATTCCATTTCTACCTCAGATACCTACTAGCTGTGGGATCCTGGGCAAGTCTCAGCCATACTCATCCTCGGTTTTTTTAATATATAATTTGTAAATAAATTTGATAAATTTATGATATATTTATTTAACATGTAGAGGACTGCTTGCCACGTGGGGGAGGGAGTGGAGGGAGGGAGAGGAAAACTCAGAACAGAAGTGAGTGCAAGGGATAATGTTGTAAAAAAATTACCCTGGCATGGGTTTTGTCAATAAAAAGTAATTTAAAAAAAGATAAATTTATGATAAATAAAATGATATAATACTTTATAATGTAAATATAATAATATTTACATAAACATATACAAAATCTCATTTGAATTTCACAACAACCTTGTGAAGTAGGTGATAAAAAATTTAAATTTTTATATCTCTCTATTTTTGCTTTATATATGTTACAGTTCTGCATGTAGATAAATATATAAGATGCATATTGTCTATATACCTACAGCAAAGTTATATAAATACTTATAATATAATGTTATACATATCTATATATATTTTTTCTAGCATTAAACACTAAGATGCTAGTTATTCTTTTTGTTCTTATGCTTATTCATATTATTAATAGGAGAGAAGATACACATGGGAGGTTTTAGTTTTGTCAGCTGGAAAAACCCCAAGTTCCTAAGATAAATATTAATTCAGGAAGTAATATGAATTCTTCTTCAATATTATTTCCAGTAATAAAATAATTTTTTTTCTAATGATGCACTATTTGATAGTTCCAGAACTAGCAGTGACAATTTTCTTTTGTAGGGTTTCCTGAGCTGTGGTTTCTGAGCAGGTGAGGTCAATGGTACTTGAGGAAGCAGTAGAGAAGCCACATCTCTACCTGGTTTGCTATGAGCTGAAGGGGTGCTGTCATTCCCAGGGTTCTTGAGTTCACTTGCCTGTGAGTAGCAATTGGTCAGTTGATACTGGTGATGATAAGAAAACTTGCCTTCTTCTCCATCATTGAACCTGGCTGGAAACCAGGCAAGTATGTCTAGAATCCACTGCTACTCTTACATTTTAATCCTGGACTAGGTATTGAGAGGAAGTTCTGATCAAAGTGAGGACAATAGTTTGATATGTCTGACACATGCCTTCTTCTCTTTCATACTCTCAGGATATCTTACTACTTCAGCTATTTTTGCTGCATAAACAAAGCATGCAGTTATGGGCTCCCCAATCTTGAAATCACTGTGGTTGTTGTCCTTTTTGTCCTGATTCAATATATACTTAAGCCAGGAGATGTCCAGCTTTGCTGCAGTTGCAGACTGATAACTTCAGAGCACTGATATTCAAACTGATTTCTTAGACTCAGACATAAAGAGGGAAATGTTACCTTTTCACTTTATATATTTTTTCAATAGTATTTTATTTTTCCAAATATATGTAAAGATAATTTTCAAGTTATTTTTAGGACTTTGTGTTCCAAATTTTCTCCCTCTCTCCCTTACCTTCCCCATCTCCAAGACAGCAAGCAATCTGATAGAGGTTAAATCTGTGCAATCCTTTTAGGCGTATGCCCATATTTGTCATGTTGTGAAAGAAAAATCAGACTAAAAGGGAACAAACAACAACAAAAATAGTGAAAATACTATGCTTTGATCCACATTCATTCTCTATAGTTTTCTCTGGATGCAGATGGCATTTTCCTTCCCAAGTCAATTGCAATTGCCTTGAATCACCACATTGCTGAGAAGAGCCAAGTTCATGATGGTTGATCATAATATAATCTTGTTGTTACTGTGTATAATGTTCTCTTGGATCTGCTCACTTCAGCATCAATTCATGTAATTTTTTCCAGGATTTTCTGAAATCAGTCTGCTCCCCATTTCATTGGGTTTTTTAAATATGACTTTTTTTAAAAATAGCTTTTTATTTTCAAAATATATGCAAAGATAATTTTCAACATTCACCCTTGCAAAATCTTGTGTTCCAAATTTTTCTTCCTCCCTTCCTTTCACCTCCTGTTCTAGACAGCAAGTAACCCAATATATGTTAAACATGCACAATTCTACACAAGAAAAATCAGATCAAAAAGGGGGAAAAAAGGAGAAAGAAAACAAAAAGCAAGCAAACAACAAAAAGATGAAAATGCTATGTTGAGATCCACATTCAGTCCCCTCAGTCCTCTCTCTGGATGCAGATGGCTCTCTTTATTACAAGTCTATTGGAATTGTCCTGAGTCTCCTCATTATTGAAAAGAGTCACATCCACATATTTAACATGTATAGGACTGCTTGCCATTTGGGGGAGGAGGTGGAGGGAGGGAGGAGAAAAGTCAGAATAGAAGTGAGTGCAAGGGATAATGTTGTAAAAAATTACCCTGGCATGGGTTCTGTCAATAAAAAGTTACTTTAAAAAATAATAAAAAAAGAAAAAAGAAAAGAGTCACATCCATTAGAGTTTATTATGCAATCTTGCTCTTACTGTGTAAAATGTTCTCCTAGTTCTACTCACTTCAGTTAGCATCAGTTCATGTAAGTCTCTCCAGGCCTTTCTGAAATTATCCTGTTGATCACTTCTTATTGAACAATAATATTCCATGACATTCATATACCATAACTTATTCAGCCATTCTCCAACTGATGAGCATCCACTCAGTTTCCAGTTCCTTGTTACTACAAAAAGAGCTGCCACAAACATTTTTCCATATGTGGGTCCTTTTCCCTCTTTTATGATTTCTTTGATGATTTCAGGGTCTATAATTCTGAAATGAGACTGCTGAATCAAAAGAGATACCGAGCTTTTTAGCCTTTCGGACATAGTTCCAAATTGTTCTCCAGAATGGTTGCATCATTTCATAATTCTACCACAAAACATTAATGTTCCAGTTTTCACAGATCCCCTCCAACATTTTTCGTTATCTTTTCCTATCATCTTAGCTGATTTGACAGGTATAAAGTGGTACCTCAGAGTTGTGTTAATTTGCATTTCTCTAATCAATAGTGAATTAGAGCACTTTTTTCATATAATTAGAAATGGCTTTAATTTCTTCATCTGGAAATTATTTATTTGTATCCTTTGATCATTTATCAATTGACTTGTATTCTCATAAATTTGAGTCAATTCTCCACATATTTTAGAAATGAAGCCTTTATTAGAAACACCAATACAGATACCTTTTTAAAGTGCTCCAATTAAGAGTTAGCCAGATAAAATTGTACATTAGGATTGAATCAATTATTAAACTACTAAGTGATCATTTAATCTTGATTTTATTTAAATCCTCACACTGACTCTCAATCGTTCTGAGGAAGGATCCTAGTCTGAAAAGACTTTTCTCACATCTTCTAATAGAATGTAAACCACACTCCTTGAAGGCAGAAATTCAGTCAGTCTTTAACTTTGTATATCCAGCTCATGAAATGCTTCATGAAGATAAAGGAAGACTTGAGATAGGAGGCAATAGAGTATAATAACAACAACAACAAAAACAACAAGCATTTATATAGTCCATTAAGATTTATAATGCACTTCAATCATTTTATCTGATTTGATTTTCACAATAACTCAGTAAGGTGAGTGCCATTATTATCTCCATTTTCTAGATAAGATAGCCTCAGGTTCAAATAGATCTGGGTTCAAAACTTACTTCTGACACTAGGCCTACTATGAGTCCTTGCACAGAGCATTTCTTGTCTCAGGCAGCTCTTTAATTCTCTAAATTCTAGAGCAGTTACAGATTTATCTTAATAAAGGATATGTGGGACAGCACCCTTACCCAAATTAAAATCAGAGAACCTCAAGGTAAAAAGCAAAAAAGGATTTACTACAATCTTGTGAGAAAAGGCAACTTTTGATAGACAAGGTTACTCACTAGAGAAGTGCAAAGTGCAAACAGCAAGCACAGGTATATAGACCATAATCCAGAAGCCCCCATCTTCCTTCTGATCTTTTCTCCCATTGGCTGATAAGTTCTTATTTATCCAGAGAGTAAATATGGACCTCAGAACACCCTTTATCCAATTAGGTACCCAAATGCTAATGAAAAGGTGGTGGGATGGGTGGTGAAAGAAGGAAAATGCTTATTTATCTAAGATAATCAAACACCCGCAGCTTTCAACTATAGCTCAACTTGTTATTGTATAGTGTCAAGTCACAAGAAGAGCATAGGTCGAGGATGCACCCTATAAGAGGTCTTCACTCAGTTTATCCCATTCAAGGGCATTTTCTTTTGGGGAGTTCCATATGTTAATGAAATCTCAGGACTACACTATAAAATGTAGCATAGCCAGATATAAATGAATCTTCAGATAATATGTTCCTTGCTCCACCTGATATCATATACAAGAGACATAAATGTCTCTAGGAACATCAGAAACCCATCAATCTAAGGAGGCATCTGGAAATTTGCCTTAAGCTCCTCTACTTTTTCCTTCTGTCCCTTCCCTTATTTTCTATCTTCCACCCTTCTAAAGTATCTGAGAGTCATGGTTCATAGTTAGCTTGAATGAATTGAGACATTCTCTTATTGTCACAAATTGCAAAAATTTAACAGAGCAAACTCTGAGAGAGTCTGATAAAAAAATGGGAGAGCTTTATATACTGAAATTTGGGGCTTCAGTCAGCAAGTTAAACAGAGAGCAAGGTACAGATAAGGGAGGAGATAGGATGTCTTTTAGTAAAGTATTGCCATTCAGGGAAGGAGACAGATAAGAAATCAGGATATAAGATAGGAGTTTTATAGAAGACAAATAAGGAATAATGAAAAAGAGGTTTGGTTTTTTTGTTGGTGTTGTTCTGTACTCCTTAGCTAGATATACAATTTTTAGTAGACTTTGGACTCTGACTCCTCATCTCCCACTGTATGTCTTATGGGGAGAGGAAATTCTGGGGACAAGGTTGGGGGACACATCACTCCTCAACTTTTTTTTTTCTGATGCCTATAAATCCCATGTCTGTCTTTAGAAAAAATATCTTCCTTTTTCAAATCTAATCTATCCATTTCTCACCAGCAATTTCCTACAAAGACATTGCCTTTGGGACAAATTGAGAATTTACTCCATCCTCTGTTGTTAATACTTAGAGAAATACAAGGACTGCCCCCTGGGGCTGTCCAAACCCACCTGAATAAGGAAGCCAAAGGGAGGTTAGCCCAACATATTGATGATTACAGCTGGGATGTGGAGAATTGAAATGACAGAGACAATCACAGCTCAGCCAGAGATAGGTTTTATTTTTTGTTTCATTAGGATTTGGGGAATAAAATAAGGTGGAAAAGGAAAGTTAAGGGAAAACCTTAACTTCATTTTTTTTTATAACTCAGGGATGACTGGCATGGAGATTGCCAAGAGGCTCTTCTCTTTTATTCTTTTATATCACTATTTCTCATACCCTGAACAGCAAGAACTTTATTCTTATTCAGGGAGACCTGAATTCAAACTCCACCTGTGTGATCCTGGGCAAATTACTTAACTTCTATTAGCTTTAGTTTCCTTAACCCTAAAATGGAAATAGTAATACCCACCTCCCAGAATGAGTGTGAGGATCAAATAAAATAATGCTTGTAATGTGCTTTGAACAGTTCCCAGTACACATTATGTACTTAATATTTGTTCCTTTCCTTTCCTCCTTTTTTGCTGAAAGTACAAAGGATATGAGCTTAATTGTGACTAGTACTGCATGTTCTCTCCCCACCCCAATCCCTTGCTCCCAGTTCCCAGCTACTTGTTCTGACTACTTTTTGAAACTTGTTAGTTAATGAGTCCTTCAGTTTCTCAGTTCAGACTGATGACAGTTATTTAATATCCTCTAATATTTCAATACCAACCTCTCAGTATAAGATAAGTTGGGATGGAACATGAAATCAGATCTTAGTTTTCTTCCCTGGTTGTCATAACTTTTCTCTAGACCAACAAAAAGATAAGACTGCAAAAAGCAGAGACAGAGTTCCTGAGAGAAGACAGACAGACAGACAGACAGACACACACACACACACACACAGACAGAGAAAGAGAGGGAAGGAAAAGGGAGACACAGACAGACATAAACACACATAAAGGGACAGAAGCAGAGAGAGAGAGAGAGAGAGAGAGAGAGAGAGAGAGAGAGAGAAATAGAAAGAAAAAGAAAGAGATCCAGAAGTACTCTAGTTCATCCTTCTTTCCTCCTTCTTCAACCCCAACTCAACCTGTCATCATGAATCTCCCTTGAAGGCAGATACACTTTTATTTTTCCAGATCATAATATTATTGATTCAAAGATTAAAGAAATCTCAGAGGCCACTAAGTTCAAGATCCTCATTTTACAGCTGAAGATACTGAAAGGCAGAGAGGTTAAATAACCTGTACATCAGGTCACATAGGCAGTGAACATCAGTCATTCGATCTGTGCTAAATTCCTTTGACCCCAAAC
Source organism: Antechinus flavipes (assembly GCF_016432865.1). Classification (NCBI taxonomy): domain Eukaryota; kingdom Metazoa; phylum Chordata; class Mammalia; order Dasyuromorphia; family Dasyuridae; genus Antechinus; species Antechinus flavipes. Next base: position 34,800,868 of record NC_067401.1, on the reverse strand, counting down.
CTCTGTTCTTTTCACTGCACCTTATTCCTTTTTTATCACTATCTTGAGGTTATTTCATTCATTTTATTTATATTCCCAGTACCTAGTACAATGCCTGACACGATTCCTACTTAATGCATACTTGATTGATTGATTGAGTTATATCATTTTTATTTCTGAATATATATCCTTCCCAATCTCCCTTTGCCATCTCTTCTAATAATGATTTTAAAAAGCAGAGCCATTTTATTTTCCCCAGTTACTCAAATGGAAAGGGAGAGGGAAAGGGCAAATTTCCTAGCACTCCCTACATTCAATAAATGCTTTTGAATTGAATTACCTCTAGCTCTAACCTTGGTCCTGAAATCTCCCTCTACAAACATTCCCCCAGGCCAAGCTTCTTAGAAGGCATCAGTAAGTGTGCTGCCATAGGGAGTAAGAATGCTGTGGGCACAGACTATGCGGATAAACAATAAATTGAATTTCAACATAGAGCTGCAATACTTTATTTCAGAAACTGGAACAAAAATGATGCAACATGCCCATTGCAGAGACCATGAGCGCCACATATATATTCAGACAGAGGAGTGATGGGGATGTGATTATCTGTTCATTATAGAAAAGTAAAGTCGGGGAAAACTGAAAATTCAATCTTACTTAGCGACTCCCCATTGTAATTATGACAGTCAACACAAGTACCTAGAATAGATTTTCCAGCCTTGGAGATAATGTCGTCCTTCCTTCCTTTCCTCCCAGAACTGAGAATGCTTTGTGTTTTTCAGTGCCTTTTCTTCTTGGTCTAGGATTTTTCTAGTGTGCTCTGGGGGATTTCCTCCATTTTTTGATTTCATTACTCAGTGACCCAAGAACTCCACTTTCCTCAGGTCTCCATCTATCCTCTCTGACTTGTCTTCCACCTGACTTCTTTTCTCCTGAGGATCAATATGTTTCCTCTTCTACAGATCAGTCTTAGGGAAGGAATGGTTTCATTAGTAGGGATAAAGAAAGGAAAAGATTAAAAATGTGAGGAAGATGGAAAAAATAAATAATGGTCTTTTCTTAGTAATCAAGGATGGAGGGACTATTTACAATTGCCCCCAGATGTATTAGAAATGGTAATAAAGACTAAGATGGGAAAACAGTGAGATTGACCCAAATGTATATAGAGATCTTTGCTAGAGATAATACAACTGAGAGAGCTTTAAGAAAAGCTGGGAAAGAGAAAACAGAATGACTGCATTTCCCAGGTCTCTTGTTCTTATCTGTCTGTTGGTGACAATTGGTTAGTAGTTAATATTGGTGGTAGTGGCATAGCAGGCACTTTTTCCAAGGAGGTTGTTTCCCTGGATGAGACCTATGGACTGGAAGCAGAGTTGGTGATCTGGGAGAAGCAGGAGGCTGCTGTTCCTGGGACTCTCTGAAGCAGGGTCCTTATTTGTTCCCTTCAGGATCTGAGAGCAAGGAATGGTGATGGAGGCTTGGCATTCCCAATATATTCCACTTCCTCTTTCTCCCTTAGGGTGCTTGTTAGTTCAGCAAGACTCACTTGTCTGCCTTTTTGGCAGAAGTTAAGCATCAATTGGGGATAATAGAACCCATCTCTTCAAGATGATAGCTGAGAAGCCAGTCTGTGATTAGGGCCTTTATTACTAGGACTAAAGAATCCTGGGGTAATAGGAGGAATCTCTTTGCACATAATGCTTGCAATCTCTCCTTCCCTTCCTTCTTTCCTTTCTTTTTACCCCTTCCCCAGAAGGGCTTAGTAGAAGGGACAATGAGTTCAAAGTGCTGTAATTTCTTCTTTATTCTGTGACCTTTGGCAAATGTCATCATACTGGAGGTAGGTTTGGAAGGTACATAGACTATCCTTTCCAAATCTGGGATTCAATGAATAGAAACAGTGTGGCCCAGGGGAAGACTTCTGGGAGCCCCTGAAGCCTTTTCCTCTTTGACTAGTTCCTGTGAGATTTCCAGTGGAGGGGGATTTCTCACATTTGATAGTAGAGGAGAAAATAAAGGGGCATTCATGCCCTGGTTGGGTTGGCCAGCTCTTTTTCCCTCCATGGAGCATGATAACACAAATGATAAGTAAATTTCACCACAGTGGTGAGTTCTTGGGGTTGGAGTGTTCCTGGTGCTGTAACTGGGCTAGTTCTGAAGTCTAAACTGCCATTGTCATGCGGATAGAAGCACTTTGGAGGCTTAATCAATTCTGGACCTGGGAGATACTTTTGAGATTATTTCATTGGCTAGGACATGCTTCTGATGATGCCCAGTTTCAAAATTCCAGCTTTCTAAGGACCAGTTGGTTAGATCCTCCCCAAGAAAAACCCCAGTTTGCCAAGTTCTGGACATTTGTTATCCAGATGCACAACAATGATCACAAGGGAGGCAAGGAAGATCTGGATGACACAATGCAAACCTATATAGTTTTAAAATTTGCAAAGATTACTTTACAAATATTATTTCTTTCTACCCTTACAACAACCCAGAGAGACAGGTGCTATTAGTGTCCCCATTTTACTGATAAGGAAAAGGAGAGAGAAAGAGATTGAGTATCCCAGGATCACATTAGAATTGACTGAATATGAATTTGAACTCGGGTCTTCCTCACTCCAGCCACCTAATGGCCTAAAGGAAATACAACTCTAATACATTTCCTTTGAAATAGATATCTTGGCCAACATTGCAATTCTGGTGGTTCTGAAAATGACAGAATCACTTCTGTGATTACCCAAGAGTCTGAGATTTGGAGTCAGAACACTTGGTTTTAAATCTTAATTCTGTTCTTAATTGTATGATCTCAGGAAAGTCATTTCCTACTTGTTTTTCTAAAGTGAGAGCTGAGCTAGAACAGGAGGGTTTTTTTTTTATGTTTTCTGTATGTGTGTGTGTGTGTGTGTGTGTGTGTGAGAGAGAGAGAGGAGAGAGAGAGAGAGAGAGAGAGAGAGAGAGAGAGAGAGAGAAAGAGAAACAGAGAGAGACAAAGAGAAACAGAGAGAGACAAAGAGACAGAGACAGAGAGATAAAGATTGAAATGTATCTTGTTGGCAGCCTGATAAAGCCTATGGATTCCCAGATCAGCTAGTGAGAAGGACAGCAAGCTGGAAGTCTACCATGCACCACTTTACTTTTCTAGGATTATAAGTTCATTGATTTAGAATCACAAGGGACCCTTATAAATATTGAGTCCAACTCCCTCATTTTACAGATGACAAACTAAGGCACAAAGAGATCACATGACATAATATCAGGAAAATGGCATCACCTATTTGATTTTCTGTTTGAGCTTCAAAGGCCACATTACCCAAAGAGAGGCAGGATGGTAAAGTGAGAAAAATGAGGAAAAAAACCCTAAATAGAATCCAAAAATACAGGTTTAAATTCTGGATCTGACACTATAGTTCATCCTTTGTTTTCAAAGAAGACTAATGATTTCATGAGGGTAATATCTTGACTTGTATTAATAACCATCATCATCTTGCTTATATTATTTACCTTTTAGGGGTCCGATCTGTAATGAAGAAAAGTTATATTAGAGAAGCTTCTAGGCCTTTTTTCAGCTTATATTCCACAATTTTCCTTGAAGGTAGCATAAAATAGCTCTTCCCCTCATGCCCCAATCCCAGACACAAACCATGATTCTAAATTTTAAAAATGAGCCCATTGCACATTGGCCTGATGGACAAGCTGTAAACTTTGGAGTTGGGGACTTGGATTCACATCCCAACTGTGCTATTTATACACATGTATGTATGTGTGACTGTGTGCAAAACATCGGAATGCCTCAAGCCTCCATTTCCTCATGAGAAAAATGAGGGAATCAGGGTAAGGTCCCTTCCATCTCAAAGATACTACTGGGGATAACCCTTACCTGGTGCTTCCCACAGGTGCTGATGAATCATGTTAATTTACCCTTCTTTTACCTCCTCTCTCCCTACAAATTAGAAGTGTGAGCCAAAGCTTTTGTCAGACCCATGGAGTCAGAGAATACTACTTGGTTAGTGCCAGGGGACAGTGCCCTGAGCCTTTCCCAGGTTTGGGACCTCTTCCTCATTGGAAAGAGGAAAGAGAAATGAATATGATTATAGGGAATGAATATCTCATATATCTCCATTTTGGCCCAATCAACTTTTTAAAAGGGATCTTCCATGTTATTCAAATTACCAGTGACTCAGGAAACCACTTAGTAAGTGTCCCTCAAAGCCCTAATTTTAAACAGAAGAGTATTTTATAGTTAGTTCTCAAAGGCTAGCACGATTGATCAAAACTTAAAAGTCAGAAATGGAAGGAAAGGTCTTGAGGAAGCCTGTATGTTTCTCTAAACTGCAAACAAGTTTAATACCAAGTCCCTGATGCTTTTATAGACACAACACAGAAATTTTAGCTAGTTTTGGTGTGTGGGGAGAGACAGTAGATATTCCACTAGGTGATTTCTACCCATCAAGCTTCCCATAATCACAGAAAGGAAAGGGTATATCCATATCAGAGATAATAAATTATTAACATTCAAACTGACCAGATTGTGCTGCTTCAGATCTCTTATTAAAGTTAGGACTTGTTCCTTGATTGATTTGAAAGGGGAGTCTGGGATTTTCTGGTTAAATATTGACCACACCCCCAGAGACAGTCAACTATAAACCTGATGATCTTTTAGTCAGTTGATATACTTTCCATCTGGGCAGCAGCTTTGCAGCTATATCAGAGGGCAGCAAGGGGCAGAGACGGTTTTTCTCTCTTCTTCCTTCCATTCACCAGGGCATCTTGAAGCAGTCTATGGTCTATCAGTAGAATATAGTGAATCTAGCAGGAAGCAGACAGGCTTTCCATAAAGTCAGACAGAAAGACAGTATCCAAACAGCTTCAAGAAGTATCTCTAGCAGTCAAGAAGAGAGTTGTCTGTGCTTTCTTGGGAGGGATTGGGAAGGGGACTACATTCTGAGGTAGTCCTATATGTTATAGCTGCTTATAAAGAATTATTAATGTTCTTTTCCAGATGGAGAAAATGAGACTGGAAAAGTGATCTGCCTAAGAAGGGTGACACATCAGAGCTAGAATTCAAGCCTCATCTAACCTTAGAATTAGAGAATCTGGTTTCTGCCAGCTCTGCCAAACTGTGACTTGAGAGGAGTCACTGAGTCTCAGTTTCCTCAATTGAAAAATGAGGAGATTGGACTAGAAGGCCACTAATATTCCTGCTCATTTTAAAATGATGAAGAAGCAGGAGAAAAGCCAGAAGGAAACCAGTGCTCTTTCCACGGCAAGATTCTGTTTCTCCATTGTAAGCGTTGTCCTTAGCAGAACATAGGAATAGTTATCAAAGGATGTTTAGATAATGAACATTTAGGATTCTAGACCCATTCCTTATAAGTACCATGAACTTGGGCAAGACACTTACTAGGAGCATTAATTTCCTCACCTGTAAAAAGTAGATGACATCTAAAATCCTTTAGGTTTCCTTCGAGGTCCAAACCAATGGCATCTTAGTTTACAGGTTTAGAACTAAAAGAAAAATTAATAGCCATTTAGCCCATTTTTATAGATAAATAAACTGAGACCAAAAGATGTGAAACAATTTGATGAAACTCAATGAATTTGAACCCAGGTCCTCCAGCTCCAAATTCAGCATTGTTGTCCTCGAGACCAAAGTTTTTTACATGAAGGACTCATTTAAGGACTCGGTAACAGGCCTGTTTGAGTAAGAGTTAGAGAGAGCTGGGCATAAGGACTGGAATCCTAGCAGAGCATACTGGAAGTCAGAGAAAAGCTTTGAAAATCCCCATCTTCTCCACCCTCCTCTCCCCACATCCTCCTTCATTCCCTGTGTTGTATGTACTGCCTACAGTCACCACTAGATGGAGAAAGAGACTAGGAAGAGTGTGGCCCATTGGGGCCATATCAGTATGCAGCAGGGATGGCTGGAGAGACAGCAGCCCCCTGCTGCCATCTGATTAATAATGGGGCTGTAATTATCTTTACACAATCCCTCCAGCCAGCCTGATGTAGCCTGCAGCTGAAATTAAAATAGCACAAATAAGAAGTGGGAGGCAAACCTCCCCTCTGGGCCATCCCCACCCCAGGATGGCACCCCTTCTTATTAGCATATCAAAAAGGAAGGGTCTTCAGCCCCTGTTTTCATTTCCATAACAAAGGGGGGCCCTTCTTATCTCCTCCACAGCCCAATTTGTATTTAAATGGGTCTGTAAAGACAGATAACATTGTTATTTCAGAGTTCCAACCATCAGGATATCTCCCATCTTTTCCCTAGGAAAAACAAGAGGGGCTTTCTGTACTCATTATGGGTGTCCACCCTGACTCCATCTTGCAAAAGGAGAAACTGGGATGCACTCAACTGTAAGCTCTCCTGGGATGCTCAAATGTCTCTACTGGGAAAGTTTACTGGAGCTAAGGGTGGATTTCTATTCAGGCTTTAGTCTAATCTGGGCAGGTCCCTGATAGCAAACAAGGGCAGTGGAGACAGAGAGTTTCCCCATCACTGGAATTTGTTAAGGAGGTTCTGTTTCTATCCATGTTGGACTAGATAAGGGGCTTTGAACAGGGGTCTGTGAGCTTTTATTTCAATATAATTAATTGATTTCCTTTGTAATCCTACACAAAATACTTTATACATTAAAACAACAACAACAACAACAACAACAACAACAACAACAACAACAACAACAACAACAACAACATTAAGTCTGAAAGGAATTCCTAGGCTTCCCTGGCCAGGGGATCTGGACCCAAAAAGGATTAAGGAATAATTAGAGGTGAGGGATTCTGGATTGTTTTCCTACTATGAGATTCTAGGAATTTATCTTTATTTAAATCATTTTCTTTCTTCAATTTCTAAACTAGCCCATCCCTCCCTACTTTATAGCTTTTTATCTTCCCCTCCAACTTTATTTCCTTCCACTATTTTTTCAGACAATGTAAATCTAGGTAAGAGAAGTCTAAATTAATATATTACAGGGACTGAGAAATCTGTTTTTTTTTTTTTTTTTCTTAAGAAGATTCAATATGGATGATGAAGGTGCAGCTTCTAGGAGAAATACAGCAGTAATCCTGAGGTCCTATTGTTCTAACAATATGTTTGGCAATGATCCTAAAGTCTCCTGGTATAATACCAGAGAAACTGAGGCAAGCAGGTTGTGCCACAGTTCCCTTTTATTGTCCTGCTTCAGTTTCCCTAATTGTTCTGCCCCAGTGTCTTTGAATTGTTCTGCCTCACTTCTTTGAATTGTTCTGCCTCAACCCTCTCTGGTTGCAACACCACCCCTTCCTCTTAATCATTAGAATTTAGGGCTGGCTACTCTAAGATTATAAATTATAAAAGTTTAATTCAGATAAGGAGAAAGATTTTCTATCTTAGGCATCATAACTCCAGACCTTCCCAACTTATCAAAATATCCAATGCCTCCCCCCATTTTGTTATTGTTCTTCTTAATCCCAATTTATCAGAATTTATGGTCCTCATCCCCCACCCTGCCAGAACTGGATTGAGGGCCCATTCCTGCTCTCGGTACTCAGACTCCGCCACTGCCTCAATCTACCCCATCACTTAGAGTCATGTGTGTATATATATTTCATGGGAAACTCACAGTCCCTGATGAATGCTTTGAAACATCAGCCCTGGGGGCAACATGCCCCCAGCACAATCTCTCCCTCTCAAATAAAATATTTAAAACTCTCTAATCTCTGTCTAACCTCAGTTTCTCCAGCATTACAGCAAGAGATTGGTTTTTAATCTTTAATATGTAGTTTAGGCTAGCCACCCGAATTAGACTCTTGTCTAAAGCATTTGACCCAGATAAACTGAGGCAGGGAACTTTTATAGTGTTTGAGCTAACTAGGGTTAGCTCATACATAATCTGAGTATACAATCTTATTGGGGAAACAAAGGCAGATAAGAGGGATGAGGACACTGGAAGGATGGACAAGCCATAATTCCAGGAAGGGATTATAATTTAATCCTGACAGGATAGGGGTCCAGAGCAGGAGACAGTGAGCTGAGGGTTATACTTAAATGGAGGGGAAATTATCCTAGCAAGGATTGAGATAATGTACCTGGAGTTTATTGATACAATGGTATGTAAAGGTGATCAGAGCTCCAAGATTTTTCCCAGGTTTTTTTTTTTAAAAACTCAATTTCCAATCCTAATGGCAAAGAAGCGGGGAGGGATAGCTCAACACTGGTTTTAGGAATACTATAGTATAGTTCTAGAAACTTTGCTGACTGCCAGATAACAATCTGTTGGTCAGTGATTACAGGGTTTCTGAGACAATTGGTGAGTTGCATACCAGAATACTCTTCAATTCTACCTCTGGGCCATAAAATTAGCATATCAGTGACATGAAGAACCAAATCTCTCTGCTTTTTCCTATAAATTTGTTTTCTTGCTTCTGGTTCTTTGTTAAATCCTTTTGCAACTTAGTCTGCTTCACTTAGTGTTAATTATAATAAACTTTGCCCCTTGACTTGGAGATGGATTGTTTTGCAAATTCTTTTGAGGTATCTGGCAACACTAGTCTATAACCCCAACCTTTTGGGGTCTCCTTCTGAACCTCAAAATGGAAAAAGTAATGGTCAACTCAAAAGACAGAATCCTTTGCAGTAGAATTTCAGATATCGTGGCAGCTACCTGGGGTCTCTTTCACCTGCCCAACTCCCTCCCTTCCCATCCATGAAGCAGATCTGGATTTCATGCAAAAATACTTTCATTTTCCAGGTGTTTAATCCAGAAACCTTTTCTTTTAGCCAAGCTCTTACATTCAGAGAGAGAGCTCCCAAATCTCTTCTGGACTTTAACTATACTTTCTATATCTATTTCTCTTCTCAGTACACTAGAACTTCACTCTCCATTATAGAAAAACAGTTTATTGTCTGTAATTAGAGGTACACTGAGCATAGAGTTCAAAAACTCCTGAGTCTGACTTCAGGTCCTGGTTCTGTTTGATTGTCAAGGTGAATTTCTGGTGCCTGAAAAAAATTAGGACTGTTTGAAGTGCTTACTCCAAGTCCTGTCCAGGTCAGCTGGCTCATAGAGCTCTCTCCTCCCATAGATTGGAGGGATCCTGAAGGTCTTGGCTCTAAGGCAGGAGTAATGTGAAAAGCCCAGCAGTACATCTGCAAAGTCACAGGGCTAGGTAGAGTTCTGGAACTTGATTCCTTACAGAAGGAAAAGGCAGAATTAAAGTTCTCACCTCTTTCTCCAAAACCTCAATGTACTCAATTCGGTCCCTGGTCATTTACTCTGATATTAAACATACTGTTATCTGCCTGAACCCAAAAAGGATCACAAGGAGTTGGACATGATGTAAAAATAATTGAACAACAAGAAGCTATGTTAAGTAAAACCATAGGCCCAGAGGAGAGATCTGAGAAATCAGGCCCTCAGTCAAGCAACCAAAGAGCATTTATTAAGCACCTCTTGTGTGCCAGACACATGATGAAAGACAACAGGATATAGCAGAGTAAATAAAAAGCCCAGTGCCTGGCAAATAGTGGGTACTTAATAAATGCCCATTATTTTCTTTCTTCCTGCATCTAAAGGGCACCTCTAATGAAGGTAACCATGAGCTCTAGCCCCTTACTAATTGTGTTTCAAAGGCTAGGCTTGTCTCTTTAATGACTGACTGACTGAAACACAGAACTCTTGAAGAATTTTTAAATAAATCTCATACCTATTTCCCAAGCTCTCACTTTCTTGAACTGAAAATACTGAAGGAAAAAAAAAAAAAACTGAAAAAACTGAAATACATTGAAGTGAGCAAGGGAGGGGAAGAAAGAGTCTTCCCTGTTCCCACCCCAAGATTTGCAAGAGAAGCACATTTCATGCCTATATAATACATCCCACTATTCCCTATGCTCTCTAACCAATAGAAAGAGGCTATTTGCCTCATTTCCAACTTAACCTTAAACATCGAAGGGGTGTTGTCTTAGACAAACAGATTTGTTAAAGAACTTAACTTAAAAAGCAAGGTCTCCTACTGAACTTGGGGCCATCTCCAATCATCTTTATCTATTTCTTGCCACTGCATCAGATGGCTCCAGAGGAGAGAATGAGGCTGGTGACTTTTCACTGCAGTCCCTGACTCAAATCCAATTCACATGTAAGCCATGACATCACCTTCCCCAAGTCATTTTCCTCTGAAGGACAAACAATAATAACAATAATTCTTTCTGAACCTCAGTTTCTTCATCTATAAAGTGGAGACAACAATTACTTTAGTACTATTTATAGGGTCACTTTGAAGCATTTGCATACGGTAAAACATTATAGAAATCTCAGTCATAATTGAAACTTATGAAAATGCAACTTTTTAAGGAACAATTTTCTCAGCTCTCCCTACCCCCAGACAATGCTTCTGCCCTCAGGGTCTTTACCAACCATCCTCTAGGATCCCACTTTGGCTAAGTCTCTAGTAGTCCAAATACTGCTTGAATAAGAAGGGTCCAGATTCTAAGATCTAGATGGCACCTTAAGGTCTCCCTGGTCCAAAACTTTCAAATTTTCCTAAGAATTCTTTTTAATATCAAATAAATTAATTTTTTAATTAAATTTAAATTTAATTAATTTAATTAAGGGTTTAATTAATTAATTAAGACCCTTACACATGATACTAATAATAGGTAGCATTTATATAGGTTTATATAGCATTATATATAGGTTTATAAGGCACTTTACAAATATTATTTCATTTGATACTCACAACCCTCCAAGATAACTGTTATTGTTTGCATTTCACAGAAGAAACTGAAGTTAAGTTATTTGCCCTGGGTCACCAGCTAATTAATGCTCAAATTTGAACTCAGGTTTTCTTGACTCCAAGTTTAAGGCTCCATGTATCATACCACCCAAATGCCTGATAACAGTATTAGTGCTTTTAGTATCAGCTGGTTGATCAAATAAATAACAAGAATCTATTAGGAATTCAGGAACGCTTGTAAGTGAAGTTATATATTATTAATCACAACAGCATCTACATACATTTGAAAAATAATAATACAAAGAAGGTGCAAGACATTACTATTGATTCAGTCTCCAGAAGGGATGTTTGCTTACTGATTACATGAAGTCATTTAATGGGATAGTAGCTGCTATTTCATTTGCAGTTTTCAGAGATTGGAAAGTTATTTTCAAGAGATAGAAGCTTCAACTTTATATCAAAATGACAAATACTTGATGTACATATGGCTTCATGGACTGGTTACAATAATTTCAGAGCCCAAGGGAGTCCTGTAATAGTCTAAATCCCTCATTTTTTTTTAAAGGATGAAATTAACTTAACTCTGTGCCCTTGGAAAGGGATCTAAGACCTTCCTCATAGTTAGGGACTAGGCCTGGAGATAGCACAACAAAATTCAATGTTAATAATTGGTTAATAAGATGGTTGTCTTAGGAATTTCCTTATCCATTCCAAAGAAATATGAGGAAGTCATTGGATTATATCTTTGGTACTCACTAACTTTTATTTCTTTGCTCCTTTTCAAGACATTTTTCTTGGTCCACTTAAGTCAGTTTTATTTTACAGATTAGGAAAACTGAGGCTCAGAGTTCTTAGGTCCCTTCCTCAGCAGAATGATTTCAGAGAGGCCTGGAGAGACTGACATGAACTGATGCTAAGTGAAGTGAGCAGAATCAGCAGATCATTGTGTATATGGCAACAGCAGGATTATATGATGATCAATTCTGATGGATGTTGCTTTTCTCAACAATAGATGATTCAGTTCTAATGTTCTTGTGATGAAGAGAGCCATCTACAGCCAGAGAGAGCACTGTGGGAACTGAGGGTGGATCACAAAATAATTTCACTTTTTTGTTATTGTTTGCTTGCATTTTGTTTTCTTTCTTATTTTTCCCTTTTTGATCTGATTTTTCTTGTGCAGCACGATAATTGTAGAAATATATATATGTGAATTATACATGTTTAACATATATTGGATTATTTGCCCTTGGGGGGGAGGAGGGAAAATTCCAAAATCCAAAAAATTACAAATTTTACTAACATAAGGTTTTACAAGGGTGAATGTTGGTCTTTGTAGCTGTTAAGTGCCTTTTACCCTAAGGTTTCATTCCATCAACTTTGCATTTATCTTATATACACTGATTAGTATATTTTGTATTCCCCATTAGAACATAAGCTTCTTGGGGGCAGAGTTTTTTTTTCTTTGTTGCTCTTCCTTTGTTTCCCCAGTGCTTATGTGGTTGCAATCTAACAAGATGTTTGTTTGATTGATTATCTTTGTATAGCCAAAATTAAACACAAATTAATTGGCTTAAAGTTGGTGCTTAATGAATGTTTGTTGATTAATTCATTGGTGTGGGAAACAAAAAAAAAATGAACATGATACAATTCCTTGATCTTCAGTTGTTTCAATAATATGTGAGCAAATACCACAAACCCATAAGTCACAGGTTTATAACACAAGGTAGACTTTTTCATCATGGTAGAAAATTAAATTTCTATGGGGTAGACAACATATACAAATCAGGAAAGGCAAAGTATTGGAAGGCAACTTTAGAGAGAAAGATGTTTATGGCTGTGAGGATTAGGAGATATCTCCTGGAGAAGGTTGGCATTTGAGTTAAGGCTCTCCTCTGGTTTCTAATCTTGGAATGTGGTTATTAGTAGCCCTCTTTAGACAGTCCTTTTTCCCCTCCTACTTGATATGATTCACTTTCTAGGTACTTGATTAATTCTACCTCTACAGAGAGATTTCTCTGGACATTCATGAGAAAGGATGCTGAAGAATAGCATCACTTACCAGCATCATTCTTCCCAGACAATAGTGGTGATTGACTTCCTTTCATCTTAGGGCAAATGCCCCAAGCCTAGTTTTATCTGCTTAAAGACATTTGTTGATTAATAATAAATCAACATGCTCTCTCACATATTCCCCATGTGACCAATCAGTATTTAAACTTACCAATAATAATTCACTTCTACTTGTATACCAAGATCAGTCATTGGTCCTCTCTCTTTATAGCTATTTGTTTACAAATAATGAAAAACCCAATCAAAAGCCAATATTATTGATCATATATGATTGAGTAAACTGGTTTAAATTCTAATTAAATCAGGAATTGTGAACAACTTAAAGGACAGAAAAAACAACTTTGGATTAAAAATTTACAATCTCAGGAATCTAAAAAGGGCAGGGAAGACAGAGCTTGTCATTGTCCTACAATAGCTCTCTTAAAGAGATGGGATCCATCCTTAAGTATAGGTCCATGTCAGCCACACTCCTCCTCAGAGGTCTTCAGGACAAATGAAAGCCAGATCGAATTCCTGTTTTATCTTATGAAAAGCCTCTTTTGATTTGCATCTCTAATCATGAAAGAAACTGAGAATGAAACTTTGCCTCATGCTGCCATTTCTGGGATTTGCATCAAACTACTGATCTGAGCCTTCTCAACCATCACCCTCCCCCTTTTTTTTCTCTTCTCAAAATATTCTTCTTCCAGCAAGAGAGGAGAAACAACATTGTCAATTTGACATTTAAAGTTCCCTTTCCTTCCATAGTTCACACCAAACCAAAAAATTCCATTTCTTCCCATAGGACTTTACTTTTTAGAGTTTAATTCTCCATATCCAAATAGTGCCATGGATTGTGAATTTTATTGTGAAAGAGCTGGTGAGCACAAGCACATCTATACATGATCAAGGACAAAGTATACTTCTAAATGATCAGTAATTAAAATTGTATCAAAGAATGTTTAGGATTGTCAGCACATGCAACTCTTACATTTGACCATTTCTTAAGTGAGCAGAAGGCTTTATCTTTAACAAAGAAGTGCCAATATAATCCATTATATTTAACCTGATTTCTGTTGCCAGGCAATTTCAGCTTTATTTCTATAGGCACAGTGGATATATTGTTCTTCAGGCTCTGCTTTCTTTGTTCCATACCATATTATACAATTTCTCCCATTTTTTTTTGATTCTTTCTTTTCATCTTTCCTTATAGTACAATAATATCCCATTACATTCACACAGAACAATTTATAGCCCCCAATTTCTGGGCATTTACTTTGCTTCCAGGCTTTAGCTCCCCAAAATAACATTCATATAAATATGTGTGTACAGAGAAGCAACAGAAAAGATATTCTAACAACAAATATGTGCCAGATGAATTGGAGAATGGAAAAATTGGAGGCATCGAGACAAATTAGGGGCTTTTGGGTATAATCCACGGGAGAGTTGATAGTATGAATAGACATGGGATGATTAATATGAAAATTATTGTAAAGGTAAAAATGGCTGAACTTAAGTTGTAAGATAAAATGATGCAAATGGGGAACATATTAAATTTGTTGTCAGAAAAATTGTTTGAAACTCACTGCTAGCAATCATATTTGTGTATGTAAGTTGGTTAACTTCTTTCATCTTAATTCTTCCTCGATGAAGTAAGTGGGTTGAACTAGATGACACCTAAGATCCCTTTCAGGCATATCTTCCTGTAACATAGGACATGGCCAGAGATGACAATTTGAATGACTAAGGCTATGATGGTATGACAGTATGACTAAAATAGAGAGAGAAATGAAAAAGAACAGATATCAGATGTTCATTATTGATATGAGTAGAGGAGAGTCATGAGATCAATATGTGACATATTGAGTTTGAGGTAAAAACATAGAAAATTCCATTGGATATATGGAAACACATATCTGAAGCTCAGGAGAGAAATCAATACTGGAGACACAAAGTTGGGAGTGGTCTTTATAGAGGCCATAGGTGAGAGAAAATAGGATCAAGAACAAAGCCTTAAGGAATGCACATTATCTTAAATAAAATATTAGCAAAGAAATTATAGAAAATCATCTCCCAGATAAAATACTATGACCAAGTAGGATTTATTCTAGAATGCAGGGCTGGTTCAATAGTTGGAAAACTATTAGCTTAATTGACTAAATCAATAATCAAATTAACAAAAACCATATCATCATCTCAATAGATGCAGAAAAAGCATTTGATAAAATTCAACATCCATTCCTATTAAAAACACTGGCAAGTTTAAGAATAAATGGACTTTTCCTCAAAATCATCAGTAGTGTTTTTGTTTTTTTTTTTTTTAAATCATCAGCAAGCATCATATGTAATGGGAATAAACTAGAACCATTCCCAATAAGATCAGGAGTGAAACAAAGTTGCCCATTATCACCATTACTATTCAATTTTGTATTAGAAATGCTAGCTTTGGCAATAAGAGAAGAAAAAAGAATTAAAGGAATGCACATTAAAGGGACAAAGAGAAATATAATCCAGTGATGGTGAATAATAAGTAGTAAGAAAAGTAAGAAAAAGAAAAAACCAGTATAATGTAGTGTCTTGAAAGTCAACTAAGGCCATTGAATTTGACTATTAAGAAGTGGTTGGGAGCAGGTAGGTGACACAATGAAGATGGTACTGGCCTTGGAGTCAGGAGGACTTGACTTCAAATCTAGCATCAGATATTTCCAGGTAGTCCCAAGGAGGCAGAAAAAGCAGAAGAAACAGAAAGATATAACCTGAGCTTCCAGGCTAAAGAGATAGTAGTGGCCTGGGATGATGGAAAAATGATTCATATGACCCTCATCTCTGCCTTTTACAATTCCTCACTTCCTTTAGGCTTAGTCAGATAAAACATTCTACAAGAGGGCTGTCTTAATCTCCTCAGCTACTAGTGCCCTCTACACTATCTAACCAAATTATTCAGTATTTAGATTTTTTTTAAAATTCCCTATGCAATTTCCTCCCCAAGAGAATGCAAGCTCCTTGAAAGCAAATGGTTTATTTTTTGCTGTTGCTATATCTCTAGTTTCTAGTGTAGGATTTGGCACACAATAGACAATACATTTTTTTGGTTGAATATATGAATGAATGAATTAATGCATGAATAGTGAATTAATAATAAGCTCTATCTTTTGCTCTCAAGTCAACAGGAGTGAATAGAAGAGGAAGCCTTAAAATCCAGCTTTCAGCAAAACTGTAGAGAGATAGAAAAAACATTTGGAACCCAGTGAGATTTTCACAGTACAATAGTGACATCAAAAGCAACAATCAGAGGCTAGCTAATAGAGAGGGAAGCAGAATGAAAAGCAAGAATGAGGCATGAGAGAAGATGGCAGGGACGTTGCATATTGTGGAGACAGTATATCATAATAGATAGAGCTTTGGACTTAAAGTCAGAAAGACTTGAATTGGAGTTCTCCTTCCATTTGCAGCTGCATGACCATGGGTATCAAACACTTACTAGCTGTGTGACTCTGGGAAAGTGACTAAACTCTTTTTGCCTCAGTTTCCTCATATGTAAAATGAGCTGGAAAATGAAATGGCTAACCATTCCAGTACCTGCCAAGAAATGGGGTCATGAAGAGTTGGACTGAACAACGACCATGGACAAGTCATATAACCTCAAGATCCCTTTCAATTGTAAATCTAGACTCCTAAGCACCCAAGAGCATTCCAGAATAATTATAAGAATCCACAAAAGAGAATATGTGTAAAATACTTGGCAAACTTCAAAGCACTGTGTAATGGCAGTTTTGGTTATTATTGTCTTGGGAAGAAGGGAATGAATAACAGAGGATGAAAGGATAGAAACCAAAGGGAGACTAAAATGGAGTTTTGATGGATTGATCTTCCACCGAGGAAGAAAAGAGCATCAAGATATAATTTAGTGATTAGATAAACCTATAGAAATAGCAACCCAACTATTTTCATCCCCAGTATCCCATCTGGTACAGTTTTCCTCATACCAGTCTTCACAGATATTGGGTCATTGATTGATGATCTCTTTACATCTCAGCTTAGTTCATCTTTTTTTATTCATCTGTGTCTATTGAGCTCTAGGCTTCTCTCTCTCTCTCTCTCTCTCTCTCTCTCTCTCTCTCTCTCTCTCTCTCTCTCACACACACACACACACACACACACACAGCTCCTTCCCCTAAACAATTATAGGTAGTACCTGACAGATTGCTTTTGTCTTTTGTATCCATAGTACCAAGCATAGTGCTTAGCACATTAAAAATGTTTATTGAATGAATGAATAAGTGTTCAAGCTGTCCTTGTCAGTAGAGTAATTGTCCAGCCCCAATCTAATCTTCCCTTTCCCCAGCCCAAACACACACATATAAAGAGAGAAAGACAGCTACGGAAGGTCTTGAAGTGAAAGGGAATCAATTTGCAACTACAGAAGAGAGGGAGGCAGCCATGACCTGCAAACACCAAGCTGGGCCAGGTGCCTGAGGCCAGACCTGTGGAGACTGTGTCTGGAGACAGGAAGGAGAAAATTGCCTTGTCCATCATTGTCAGCATTATCAACAGCAGACAGCAAACAAAAACATATTTTAGGATGTGCAATAGATAACTGTTTCTTGCAGTGAGCAGAGACACTGGCAGGCTGTGGTACAGAGGCCGGGGGACTCATTCATCACTAGGAGCATCAGTGACCGCCCTTATCTTTATGGCCCCAGTTGTGTTCTTTAAGCTGAGGGTACCATAGCTGGATTCCACTGCAGCAAAGGGAGAAAGCAACAGGCTTGGCTTGACAGGATCTGCCTGTATTTCAATGTGCAAATCACCTACCCAATGGCACCGAATCGTCTGGCAGCACCACCAGACTTATGAGCTATTGAGTCACAAAGTATCTGACCTGAGAAGAAAAATGCAATCATCTTATGTGGTGTCCTTATTTTAGAACAGGGAGAAATTGGGACCCAAGAAAAAGGAAATGAGTCTAAGACACATTGTTAGTGAGATGACCACCCAGAGTAGTCAAGATTTAGACTCCAATCCTGCCTTTGATGCTTCCTAGCTGTGTGACATTAAGCATATTACTCAACCCCTCTAGGCCAGTTTCCTAAAGTGTAAAATAAAAGGGTTACATTGGACCTCTGAAGCCCCTTTCAGCTTTACAGCTGTGATTCCATGAATGGCGGATAGAAAATGTCAGAGCCAGAAACTGGACCAGCTGCTCCAGCCTCCCAGTTCAAAACTTTCATGTGAGGTAAAACAAAGAGTGCAAGACTCTACCAGAGACTTGGGACCCAGGTATTTAGTCTTCATGTGTATGTGTGTGTGTGTGTGTGTGTGTGTGTATGAAATATGTTTGTGTGTATTTGTACCTGTATGTGTGTGTGTGTTGTGGGAGATAAGAGTATGGAGAATTAGAGTGGCCTACCAGGAGAACCTTTAAATTCTATTTTAGATGCTGTATGACCCAGAACTAGTCAAAATATCCCTAGGCTTCAGTTCTCTCAGATATAAAATGAGTCCATTATAGTTCTACATCTATGATCTTGTAACTGGAAATGCCTCTGTTTGTCATTAAAGACTTTTATAATTTGGGCCCAATCTAGCTTTCTAGAATTATTAAATATTACTCCTCCTCCCCCTTTCTTTTCTCTTTTTCACATACACACACACACACACACACACACACACACACAGATTGATCTGGATCCCCACATTTTTTCTCTGTTGTCTTTACCCATTAAAATGTAAATTGAAACTATCTTCTCAGCACTTATCCCAGTGCCTAGCATACATAGGCATAATGTATGCCAACATACATTAATACTTAATAAATATTCTATTTAATCTGTCTAATCCATCTATTTGTCTATCATGTATCTATCTATTCTATGTTTCTAACTATTCTTTCTATATTTATCATCTATCTACCTATCTATCTGTCTACCTATGTATTTACCATCTATCTATGTCCCTATCTGCCTATCTCTATCTTTATCTCTACATATCTAACTATATCTATCTACCTTTCTATCTACGTCGTCTATCTGCCTATTTCTCTCTATCACTCTATATGTCTATCTATCTACATCTATCTCTATTTTTCTCATTCTACACATATATACATACATGTGTGTATCTATATGAATACATATGTGTGTAAGCATGTAAGTGTGTGTGTGTGTGTGTGTGTGTTTATGGGGGAGGCAATCAAGGTTAAGAGACTTTCTCAGGGTCACACAGCTAGCAAGTATTTAAGACCAGATTTGAACTATTTTTCTTCATTTTAGGGCATATAGCACTTAATTGCCCAATGCCACAATTTAAAAACCAATTCTGCTTGGTTTTCAATGGTTTGTGTATCATATTTTTTTCTTTTGTATATCTCTATATCTAGATATACAATTCAATACTTAACACAATTCGGCAAGAATCTGCTCCCTACTTTGTTGAATACAAACTAAGCTAGGACTTGGCAAAGTGGTGCCAATATTCTTTCTCCATCAATGCAAAAGCTGTTTGGAGTGAGATTTACTCCTCTAAACATTGCATCAAAAAGCTGGCAACCCCAGAATATTGTGTAGTTCAACCAAGAAGGTATGAGAAGAGATCCCACCTTTCCTACTCACTAACAATATGACCCTGGACAATTCATTTTTCTTGCTTTATTCACCTATGAAATGAAAATGTTGCTCAAGATCAAGAATTCTTAATTTTTTTTAATATGGGTCCCTTCTCATAATAATACTTTTAAATATTTAACAGTAAAGCATTTGCATAGCACTTTAAGGTCATTTATATATATTAATTCATTTTTATCCTCAGCAATCTTGGGAGGGAAATGGCATTATCCCCATTTTAGAGATGAGGAAACTAAGACAGGCAGAGAGTAACTTGCAGGACCATACCACAAATAAACAAGCACATGAAGCAGAATCCAAAGTGAGATCTTGATTTCAGGTACTCAATCTCCATGCACTCATTTTTCTTGTTTATAAAAGAAGAGTGAGGATTGAGCCACATTATGCTCATTTGAATCAAAGCCTACATTGATAGTAAATGTTAGTAAAAATAAAGATCTGATGTGAATGTATTAGGAATCAGTTCTAATTCATGGATTTCCTGAAATCTTTTTTAGAGACCACTTGGGAGTTTATGAACCTTAGGTTAAGAATTCTTGGTCTAAACCAATTCTAAGGTCCTTTGGAATTCTCAAGTAACTACATATAGCTACAGCCTGATCAATATCCTGTTCTAACTTAGCTTTCCATAAAGGAGAATGTGTCTTGTCTCAGTTGAGGCTGTGGCAACTTCCTAACCAGCAGCTATTGGAAGTAGAATATAAAGGTCAATGTTTATTTCCATTTCCAAATGTTTTTGTGATTAAAATAGGGGAACTAAAAAAAATGTAGGAATTATTAGTGGCTAAGCTTTTATCACTGCCTATAACACTGGGCTGACCCCTCCAAGACACACACACACACACACACACACACACACACACACACACACACACACAAACACATACACTTCCTTCTCCACTACTTCCCTATTTTTTGGTTGACTCTGTTCATGGAGAGAAGGAGCAGATCCAGGTTTTCTGCCTGCAGTCATAGGAAAAGCCTGTGTTTTCTACCAGAGGGTAAAATCATAGGAGGCTAGATGGCAAATTATCTTCTTTAACCCATCGCTTTTCTTGCTCAAATGAAGGTCTCTCCCTGAAAAGGCTTCCCCTTAACCACTACCATCCTGATACCCCCAATCCATAATTTTGTAACCATCACTAGTCAAGTTGTTCTTTCTTGTGAGCTTAGAATGGGCGGGGGGAGGTCAAATGGATTATGGTCCATGGATTTAGAGCTGGTTATTTAGTCCAACCCAACCATTTTAAAGATATAGAAACCAAAGCTCAAAGAAGTTATAACTTGCCCAAGTACATTCAGTTAGCAAGGAGAAGGATAATTCAAAGTTAAGTTTACTAACTATGTAGGTTCAAGGTAAGCAATTTGCCTCCACATTTTCCTAGCTACCCTTAGACTTAGACTTAGAACATCTAATGCAATTACTTCATTTATAGAAAAGGTAACCAAAGCACATAGACTTGAGTTGAGTTGTCCAAGGTCCTGAAAGTAATGAGTGATTTGAACTTGGACTCAGGATTTGAACTTGGGTCCTCTGAACAATAAATGCAGAAGTTCCCACCCACACTCTCTAGTACTATGCTTCCTCAATAATTCTATTTCCTTGTCTATATGAGTGTATATATTTTACTATCTTAAACAAATGAATTTGCAAATCTATTTACACTTATATCACTCTGACCTCATTCAGTTTCATCTTATCTCAGAAGCCAAGAGGTTTTTGAATCATTAAATGTTAGTACACTGCTTGGTAATACCAAAACTTTAGGAATTGGAGACTAGAGTTAAAGAGGGAGACTTGTAGACTGGAAGACATGGGTTCAAAGCCCACCTTAGACATTTCCTAGTTGCAAGACTCAATGCAAATCATTGCAACTTTCTCAATCTGTTTCCTCACCTGAAAAATTACAAAACTGAACCAAATTACCTCTGAGATCTTTTCTGGTTTTAAGTTTATTCCTATATCATATATATGAATATATCTATATCCACAATTCAGAACTTAAATATATGCTTACAGAAATTCTTAACAAATATTTTGCATATGCCTTAACCATTATATGTGTTTATGATCAATATTTATACACACCACAACTATATCTGTATCTGATAATAAAAACAACAAAAAAATGAAATATGTGTATGTTATATAGAAAGACAAAGACAGAGAGACAGAAAGAGAAGAAGAGAGAGACAGAAAGAAATAGAGAAACACCAAAATAGAAAAACAGGAGAGAAAGAAAGAAACCAGAGACAGAGAAAGACAAAGATACAGAAACAGAAAAACAGGAGAGAGAGATTAAGACAAAGATAGAGATACGGAGACAGAAAAACATGAGAGAGAAAGAGAAGGGGGGAGGGAAGGAGGAATGAAGGCAGTACAGCAGGGAAGAAAGAGAGAGAGTTGGATGTAGGGATTAGCATAAACACTAAATTTAGAGTTAGAATTTCTAAATACTTAATGTGGTACATCAGGAAGAGGTTTTAGATTGGAGTCAGGAGACCTGGTTTGAAGTCAAGTTCTGTTAATACTTTTCTAAATTTATACAACTAACTTTACTTTCTGGACCTCAGTTTCCTCATCTATATTATGACATTCACGTACTACATGTCTATTTTCCTCTACATTTTTACTCCTCAGAATCAGTAGTTAAATTAGCCTTCACATTCATGACCAATTTCACAAAAGGAAAAGTAGAAAATGAATGATCTGGAAAC
Organism: Antechinus flavipes; assembly: GCF_016432865.1. Lineage (NCBI taxonomy): Eukaryota > Metazoa > Chordata > Mammalia > Dasyuromorphia > Dasyuridae > Antechinus > Antechinus flavipes. The sequence goes on along the minus strand of NC_067401.1, from coordinate 34,778,789 downwards.
CTTGAAGGTATGGTAGAGATATTCTGACACGCAAGTTCCCCCATTCCCATTTCTCCCTCTCCCTCACCCAAATTGCTCTAAACTCAATTCAAATTATTCTAGGAGTAATGGGAAAGCCGTCCTCATTCTTACTCAGATGCCATTTTATAAAACTCAGATAGAGTTAAAAGACTTATTTCCCTTTCTTATTACACCACTTTCCTTACATCAATCTCACAATATATTCAATTCCCTGACTCATTCTAATTACTTATTGATTACTCCCTAGAAGCCTGAATCCTCCCTGGGGGAAGTAATGGTACCTCTTTTTCTCCCTCTCTGGATGATGTTTCTTAGTAAAGAGTTTTGCAACTCCTTCCACCAAATACCCCCACCCCATCCCCTCTACAACTTCTAAAGCTGACATCATGCCATAATATCCCTTTAAATATTTGATTCCTTGTCTAGTGCTTCCTGATGTCCTGACAGCATCTGTACCAAAGCTTGAAACATTCTCTTGGTCTTATTAAAGCTTCCAGATTTTCTCTCTCCTTCAAGTATCCTTTTGAGAGGAACAAATGAGGATTGCTCTCTTCTCCTCCTTCCATGTCTGATAGAGATTACCCTGACACTAGGACCTCTAAGGACCATAGGATAGTGCTGCTGGAGTGTGTGAGGTTCTGGCTAGAAATCCCTTGGCAGGATTCTTGCCCACAACTCCAGTCTAGATTTGCTTCATAAGAATAATTCTCTTTCACTATACAAGAACAATCACTTAGGGAAGAAATGCCTCACTCCTATAAGACAAAGAAGTCAATGCATCCTTCTAATCAGAGGGAAGGTTTTGCTCCTACCCCTGATATCTTATATTTGAATGTATAAATTCAAATAAATATAATAGAGAGACTCCAGAGGAGATCAACCAGGACTAGGAAGGACCTCAAGTTATGCCATAAAAGGATTGGTTAAAGAAATGACTTAAAGGAATCTGGAATAGAATAGAGAAGACTTGGGATGGAGCAAAGTCTGTCATCATGGCAACTATCTTCAAATGTTTGAAAGGTAGTTTCATGGAAAAAGCTTTGAAATTGTTCTATTTAGTTTCAGAAAGGTAAAATAGATTCATTTTGTTGAAGCTGAATTAAGTCAGATTGTACATTGGAAATAAAGAACATCTTCCTGACAATTAGCATATCTGGGGGGAAATGATTGTATCAAGAAAGGTGGACTTCCCATCATTGGAGGTGCTCAAGTAAAGATACCAGAACTTGTCAGCCATATCATACAGTTACTATTACATGAGTTTCAAGACAAATCTTAACTAAGGTAGTATAAAAAAGATTTTAATTTAAGGTGCCATATTCAATGTACACTAATATATTTCTTTTGCACTCCCTTCCTCCCCCTTAAAACACTCAGAATGGAACCAATCCACCTCTCCACCCAAATTCTTATTTTTTTTAATTTAATTTTCTCAGTAGCTTTAGAAGATTCAGAAGGAACACTTGCTTCTTTTCTCCTCATTCAAATGGTAGTCCTATATCATGAGAGATCCTTACTAATTACTCAAGTTATTTTCTTTTTCTCTATTTTTCTTGACTCATGTTTGTCTTCTAACATTGCTATATACTTCTGTTCTTTTCAACAAAAATGCTTAAATGTTCTCACTTCTATTGAAGTTTCATTTTTTCGTGTTATAAAATCATAATCAACTTCACAAAGTAAGTAGTTGTTGTTTGTTTTATTATAAATATATCTCTTTTGCTTATTAGGTAATTGTATTCCAAGAATTTTTATTTTAATGGAAATTACCAAGTCTTCTGTAATCTTGACTATGGTTCTTTGGGACTTAAATGATTTTGGTAGGTATCGTTCCCATTTTTTCACATAGAAATTCTGGATTTTGACTATTACCTTCTTGAGACTTTTCCTTTGTGGAGAGTTCTTTCAGGAAATCTCTGGGGAAGACATTCTATTATTACTTTTCTTCTTTTTTTTTTCTTAGACATAGGTAGTTTTGATTTATTATTTCTTGAAATATAGTGTTCACACTTTCAAAATAATTTATCATCATTTTCAGGGAGTCCATTAATTCTTAAATGACTATCATCTTACTTTTCTTTCTATTCTTTTAAAATTTTGATTTAGTTCTATTTCTATTCCATGGAATCATTGATTTCTGATTTGTCTCTTTCTAGGAATCTAAATGTTTATCACTTGGTCTTTTAAACTATTTATTATCCTTCCAGTTCTTTCTTTCATAGCTTTTTATTTGTTCCAATTATTTTTATGTTCCTTGTGGGAAATCTTCTATTTCTCCCTTGAGTCTATATTTGCAGGTGTTATAGAAATATTCTCTCCTTATTTGAAGAAGATTATCATGATTGTCTTATGTCAAGATATTAATAATTGAGAGGACTTCTAAACAAAGTAGCTATCTGAATGGAAGCAGACTTCTCACCATTCCATCTTACCCCCAAATCCCACACACTAAATCTAGCAAAAACCTGAAATTCAAACCAGATTTTTAAAAATCTAATAAGGAACTATAATAACTAAATTCTTCTGTCTCAGAAATGACATTAACTTCTTAGTCATTCTGCAAACAAGATACTTGGCTCTGTCAAATTTTCTCCTATATTTAGAATCCTTTCCCACCTCCATTTTATCTAATGTCTTCTCTATCTTCATTTAAGTCCCAACCAAATTCCTTCTTTAACTGAAAGTCTTCCCCAACTCCTCTTAATTCTAGTACCATCCTCTGTTAATAATTTTTTACTTATCCTACTTATAGTTTGCTTTATGTACATATATTTATTTACATGTTCTCTCTCATTAGACTGAAAGCTAGTTGAAGGCAAGGACTGTCTTTTGCTTCTTTTTGTATTTCCAGAACTTACCATAGTGACTAGCTCAGAATAGGCACATAATTAATATCTACTGATTGATTACTTGAATTCTTGCTTTGGACCAGCATTTTAAGAAGTGTCCAGGCCAGTTCTCTCCCATCTCTATAATGACTCTCCCAGGATTTCCAACTTGTATCTTCCATCACCGTTACTTCCTACCTTCTTCTTATATTCTGTGTGCCCCATTAGAATGTAAGCTCTGAGACAATCATGTGGTGCTGTGGCTAGAATACCAGCCCTAGAGTCAAAAGAACCTAAATTTAAATCTGGCCTCAGAAACTTGGCACATTAGCTGTCACTCTGAGCAAGCTACTTAATTCCAATTGCCTTGCCAAAAAAAAAAAAAAATGAACATAAACTTCTTGGGATAGGGATTAAGAATTGTCCTTTTTTTCTTTTTCACTTTTTATTTGTATTCCCAGTACTTAGCACTGTTCCTGGATTAATAAAGGTAAGTGTTTAATAAATGCTTTATTTGTCTATCTCTTTCACTTATTAAGAGCCTATGACATTTCCCACATCATTAACAACATTACTCTCAGGAGGTGGTCTCATCTCCTACTTTGCTATCACACAATATAAACTTACTGTTTCTCTCCTTTCCATCTCAAAATTAGTCTTTAATTCATTATACATTTCTTTTCTTCTTGTTGCAACAAGGAAATGACCTGTCCCTTTTCAGATGTTACCCTATTCAGAAAATCTATGCAATTGATTCCACACAGTGGGAGAGCTGTAGCTACTACCAGGAAATACAAGGAGCTCTGTAGCCTCTCTTTCTTCCTTCAAACTATTGCAGCCACTATATGAGGTCAGAACCAGTCCAGCCTTCAGGGTTAATATTTTTAAATTGACCTTCATACTACATTATTAATATGGGGAACCAGAGAACCAAGTGAAATAAAGAGGTTTCTTTATGTCAGAGGAGTGAAAAAGTAGGGGGCTGGTTTCTGAGAGTGTTTCCCTTGTGTTATATATTTTTATGCCCTGGAAAAAGTCTTGTTACACTATAGGCTATTGTCGTAAGGTACATGATTGATGTAGAAATGTTTCATATGACTTCATATGTATAATGGGTATCATATTTCTTTCTTTCTCATTAGGTGCATAAAAGGCAAAGGAAGGAGAAAATGGGGAACTGAAAATAAAAACTAAAAAAAAGTTAAATGTCTAAAGGTACAGCAAATGCATGGAGAGTTGTGACATTATGTCAAAAGTTCATCAATAAAATCATCATTTCTAGAGCAATTTCCTGAGCCTATGAGTGTATTTCTACAAGAGGTCATGAAATCCTCAGATCAGACACCACAGGAACCTGAGATACAAGGCTCACTTTTCCATATGTAGTCTTGATTCTCTTTTTTATTACCTTCTCTAAGATCTTACTCCATTGGTTATTTCTATCATTCTTTTGTGCTTTTTCTCAGCACTCACATGTTACTCACTATTACCACTTTGTCTGGAATGCTCTCTCTCTTCATATTAGCTTTTTAGAACTCTTTGTTTCTTTTAAAGCTCAATTAAAATGCCATTTATTAGGAAGGGTCTTTCTTGACTTACCCATAGAGCCTAGTGCCTTCCTACATTCACCTTCTCCTGACAAAAATAACAACAAATTCATTTTATATTTATTTATACAGTCTGCATATACTTAGATATAATTTTTATACTCTTAAATATGAGATGCAATGTAACATTATGGATAGACAAGTAAGTAATCTTAAGCCAAGAAGACCTAGGTTCAAATCTATCCTCTGACATATACTGGCTGCAGGACCCAGTGAAATTCATTTAAACTTATAATGGCCTGGGCCACTGATGTAAAACTCAAATAGAAATGGATCTAATAATTTGCATACTTTAATTAATAGTCTGTGGTATTGACTTAGTTCTAAAACATGTTTCATACATTGAATTGTATTTTGAGGACATCTAGGTGGCACCATAGTGGATAGAGTGTTAGGTCTAGAATCGGGAATGTTCATCTTCCTGAGTTCAAATCTGGCCTCAGACACTTACTAATTGTGTGACTCTGGGAAAGTCATTTTGCCTCAGTTTTCTCATTTGTAAAGTGAGCTGGAGAGAGAAATGGCAAACTAGTCCAATATCTCTTCTGAAATACTCCAAATGGGGCCACAAAAAGTTGGACATGACTGAATAGTAACTGTATTTTTATTCATTTTGTTAAAGCTTTCCCAATTACATTTTACTTTGCTCTGGGGCAGCTGGATGTTGTATTTGACACTTCTGCCCTAGTCAGAGACTACAAGTTGCAGAAAAGGTACAGACTTGTAAAGAAAGAAGAAGTTATCTCACCCTGGCATTACCTATTCTAAAACAATCATACATTTAGTTCTTATCCTCTATACTTTCAGACATATATGTATTATCTCACCTGAGTATAAACTCCTTGAGGATAGGGATTGTTTTTTGTTTTTTTTTTTTTTGGTATTTCTTTGAACAACATTGCCTAGCACAGTACCTGGCACAGATTAGGTATTTAATAAATGCTTACTGATTGGTTGACTTTGAGATAGATCAGCCAAAGCTAAGCAGAAATATTCTTGTAACATTCCTACAATAAATAATTTGTTAAACAAAATAATGTTCTAAGCAAGGCTATAGGGAGGAATATTTAGAATACTTCAGAGAACTAAGAGTTTTTTTTTTTTTAAGCCTACTCAAGTATTTTATAATCATCCATTTACATTCAAACAATTGATATGCTAATTATGAATCATTCCTATCTATTCATGAAATTAGATCTGAGGATCTGCCAAGTCATTTTGAATGAATAAATGAATGAATGTGTTTTATTAACCTAGTTTAGGTTACTGTCTATACTTCAAAATAATAAAAATTGCATTAAGTAGCTATAAGTCCAACTAATTCAGACTGGCCTTCTCAATGTTATTAAATTGATAAGATTTTTATTATGTTCACAATACTTCAACATTCATAAATACTTAGAACAAGAAGGGGCTGTAGTAAGTATCTAGATATGTTTTTAAGAGATTGGATTAGGCAAATTGAATGTAAGGAAAATTTCAAAGGGAATATTGAGTCTCTCCAAGAAAACAAAACATTTCTAAATATTCAGAATTTATTTACAAATATGAATAATTTATATGTACACAACAGATTATACCTATCTAAGCTGGAATTCAAAGGTACTTGGAGACACTTAGTTAACCCCCTTTCCCTGTGCTATGTGCATCTTAACTAAAAAAGACGATTACATTGAACAATTGCATAGCTCAAATTTTTCATTTGTTCAGACTGGCAAGTTGAAGCTAAATGAATATAGTTTGAATACTCTGGGAAATTTCTGTGGCTGATTTATAGAGTGATAGATTTAGAGCTGAAAAGTCACCTAAGACTTCAAATATATGGATTGAAAATAAGACCCAGATAATGATGTATGTACCAAATCACACTAATTTAAAACAGAATTTTAACTCTTGTCTTTCTAACTCCATATGTAATGCTGGAGAAACTGAGGCAAGATAGAGATTAGAGAGGATTTTTCATATTTTATTAGACGTAGAGTTTGGCATCTAAACAGGATCCAAGTCCAAACAAGATCCATGTCTGACCCTAGACAAATGGATGGGACTCTTGTCTCAAAGCATCCAACAAGGAGTGAGAGATTCCAGGGACTCTTATAGGGCTCTGGAGATCAGGGAAACAAAGGCAAGGGGGGGGGGGGTAGAACACTGGTGAGAGAGAAGTTCCAGGAAAGGACCATAAATTCAGTTCTGACAGGTTGGGGGTAAGGAAGGATCATAAATTCTGATAAGTTAAGAGGGAAGAGGGAAGAAGCTAGGAGACACTAACTCTGATTCAGAGGGTCCCATCTAAGTATTTCAGATAAGTCATCTGGAGTTTTATGATTCTTTAGAATGCCAGTGGCCAGAGCTCTGCAGCCCTAATTATCTCAGTTATAATGGCAAGGAAGGGAGGTTGCCACCAGGAAGACTGAGGCAGAGTAATTCAGGGAAACTGAGGCAAAACAATTCAGGGAAACTAAAGTATTACACATAGCCACTGTCCAACCCATTGTCCCATTCTATATATACATGTACATGCCCACATGTACATATACAGAGGGTAAGTCCCATTTTGTAATAGGTTCAGTAATGAAAGAACATCATTTCCCCTTCTGGGATGGTAGCTCCTCCTGTCCATCTCCACCAAGCTCAGTCTTGTAAAAATGATCTGTTCACTGGCACCATGTGTTATTTTGGAGACACTCCCTGACCTCAAACATTTGCCAGCAATTTCTCCTTTAAATGTACTCTGTACTCTATCAAATAGAATCCCTAACAGCTGGTCAGCCCGGCTGTGTAAGTTATGGGCACAAAAAGAAAGCCAATTTCTTCTTGTTAAAAGGTCTATAAGGAAGGTCAAATACAAAATACAAATATAAAAAGGAAAAAAAATGTACTTAGGAAGAAACGATGCTGTCCCAAATTCCAATTTCCTTGCAAGGAGAAGATGCTGGGTGTTTGTGGGATTTCCTTTAGCACATTAAAGCTCAGTGAATCCATCAACCTTCAGAAACACTTCCATGGAGATTTGCCAGATTGAAAAGGGCAGGCAGGGTCTGAAAGGAGCATCCAGGATCTGAACTCTGTTTAACTCTCTATAACTCAAGGTGCTTGGAAAAAGGAACAAAAATTCTGGTGTCTTCAAAAGAAAGCTAGATTTTAGCAAGTATTAGGAGAAAGCAATGGCAGAGGAAGGATCTGTAATCATAGGATTATAGAATGAAAAGTGGAAGAGACCTTAGAAGTCCCATTAGCATAGAAATTCTCTGAGGAAAAAGAACGTTTCACTTGTTTTTATATTTTCAGCATGGAAGACAGGGATTAACACATAATAGGCAATTTATATATGCTTGGTGTATATATTATTATAAAAGTTATATAATAATATATAATATATACATGAATATATTGATGCTTGTTCAGAGATTCAACCAATCAGCAAGCATTTATTAAGGTCCTACTAGGTATTAAATGATGGGGGAGGAGAATTGATAAAAAGTTTAAAATAATACTTCCTAGGATCAATGAAGCAGAAATTCAGAATTTAAAAAGATCCCAAAATAATTGAATATGTCTCCCCTCTATCTTGATAATGGAAAAACTAAGGTTAAGTGATTTGCTTAGAACCCCAACTAATAAACATCTGAAGGAGGATTGTAGCCTAAATTCTTCTGTTCCCTATCTGCTACACAGTATAGAAATGGATAGATGGCTAAAGGTCATACAATGAGAAGGTGACAGTACATGGCATATTACATGGATTTAGACTGAAAAACCAATAATGTGTGTGGTGATGGGAGTTCAGGAGAAGGTATAGGCATGTATAGGTGGGGTATCCTCCATTGTCATCTGTGCATTTCAGCATCCTGATTTTCCCGTAAGTTTCAGTACAAAAGAATAAGAAAATTAAACAGATGGTTGTTTTGAATTCTGTTCTGGTCGAATTGATTACACAAGGAACTTTTTTAGATCTTGTTTTAGGAAGGATATCAATAAACTTGAGAGCACTTAGAAATTAGTAGCTAGGCTGGTGAAAGTTTTTAAGATCATGTTGCATAGATCAGATTAAAGGAATAGGGTCTGTTTAGACTGCAGAAGAAAAGAATCAGGGGAAACACAATTGCTATCTTCCAATATTTGAAGGATTGGCATATGAAAGATTGATAATACTTATTCTTTCTTCCATCAAAGTAGAAAATCAACTGGACTGAGATTCCAAAAACTTGGATTTGAGACTTTGCTCAACTGTTCAGAAGGGATGGGAACCTGGATGAATCATAGAACTTTTCAATCAATAAGCAAGTCAACAAGCCTTTATGAAGTATTTTTATGAGCTAGACCCTATGCTAAGTGCTAAGGAGTTTACTCACTTGTAAAATGAGAAAAGACTGGATTAGGTGAATGCTAAGATCTCTTTCATCCAGGAGTATGTTGGACAGAGATCACACAGGTTCTAGAAAGCCAATTGTTTTTGGTGTGAACATTTACACTTTGGAAATCAACAAAAGCTACAAATTAGGATTTTGTTTCTTTTTTTTTGTCTATTGCCTAGACTTAGGAAAGAGATGTAGAAAGTGTTGATAATGCAGGTTAAAAGTATGTAGGGAACCTTTTTTCCTGGTTATTAAAAATTTGCCTGTACATTATCACTTTCTACTTTAAATATGTGATTCTGTAATATTAAGAAAGACAAAAACAATCCCTGTCCTGAAAAAACTTATGATTTAGTGGTGAGGAAAGCATATATTTATATATACAAGATAAATGCAAAGTTGATGAAGTGGGTCTCAGAGCTCTCATTTGTAATTAGAAGAGTTAGCCAGGTTGTTCTCTAAAACTCCTTTGGCTCAATTTTAGAATATGAAAACAACTATATAACAGCTTTTTAAACTTCCCATTCATGACCCTTTTTTGTCTCCAAATTCTTTATATGACCCTGAGTATGTAGGTATATAGAATACATGTACAATTCAAATGTATACTGTTAACAGATCTGAATTCTGTTACCTCCTCAATCAGTTATGAAACTCCATATGGGGCTGTGACCCACACTTTAAGAAACTGGAATCTAGATCAACTCACTTCCCCATCCCATTTTATGATGGGGAAAATTGAGTCCTGGGATACCTCTACTCTTATCTGGAATGCTTCTTACTTTTCCATCCTTCAAGGTTTGGCACTATCCTAAATCAAACCTGTTCTGAGAAACTTCCAGGAACAGAAAGCTTCCAGTATGTCTATACCTGCTATTCATTCTATCATCTTTTTTTCTTTTTCCCTCTCTCATATGATTTTAAATAAAACTTTACCAGAGTGACATTTTTCCTCTTCTTCCAGCTCTCCTGGTGAAATGTTTACACAATATAGAGAAGGGGCCCATTTGTTCTGACAGTTTTGTATAAGGAGCTAGAGCTGCCCCGATTGGGTGCCTCACCAACATCTTCTGCATCAATGGGTAGGGAGTGAGCTCAGCTGGAATCCCTCAACAAATGAAGCTGACAAAGGATCATTTCTTGTTGTATCAAACTCTACAACTAGAGAGCCCCATCAGAGCCCCCAAACACATGTTATGACAAGGCTGTTGCCAACTTGTCAGTGCAATCATAGACATACATTTCCTAAACTTGGCATACATTTCACAGCAAGTGGGGATTTTGAAAACTATAAAAGGGCTAAAGGAGTTCAGAATCACCTCTACTAAGACATTTTGAAAAAAGGTGGCTAATTCAGATCTATTTCTTAACAGCCCATGTAGGGCAGGGTTGCAAAAGCAAGGGACTAGACACCAAAGATGGACATCTACTTACATCCTTCCATAGATAAGAGTTGGTCCAACTGTACTTTGGCAAGAGAGATCCCCTTGATAGAAGCATGGAATATTTATCTGGAAGGGAACCCAGAGATTCAGCTCTCTCCATCCCCATTTACATATATATATATATATATATATATATATATATATATATATATATATATATATATATATATATATATATATTATATATATATATATATATATTTAACAATGGGAACTGAAGCCCAGTGAGGGAGAATGACTTACAAGATATATAAAGCTAATAATCAGAAGAGTCAGAATTTACTCAGAATGACAGTTGTGGGAATACCACAACTGGAACCAAGAGGTTCTATGTTCAAATCCTAATGCTGCTACTTTAATAAGCATTTGTGAGTGTAAGTGATTTCTTTTCCGTCTTTGGGCCTTAGTTTCCTACTCTGTAAAAGGAAGGGGATAAACTAGATAACTACATGAAAGTAGCAAGGTGGTACAATGGATAGTGTCCAGAGCCTGGAGTCGGAAAAATCTGAATTCAAATCTGGTCTCAGATACTTACTAGCTCTGTGACTCTGCAGTTAATTTCTGTCTCAGTTTTCTCAACTGTAAAATGGGAATTTCAAAATCACTTACCTCCCAGAGTTATTATGAGGATCAAATGAGATCCTTTTTAGGCTTTTTGTAAATCTTAAAGTGCTATGTAAATGTTAATATTCTTCTTTTTTTCTTCATTTCATATCTCTTATTGAACTCAATTGCCTCTAAGCTCTCTTTCCCTTCTAAATCAAATGAATCTAGGTCTTTGGATGGAGACAAATCTCTTTTTCCATTAATATCATAAATTGATAGCTGGAAAGGACCTTTAAGGCCTCTTGGTCATCTAGGGCAATCTCATTTTATAGATGAAAAAACTGAGAACTGAAGGAGTTGACCTTGCAGGGAGTGAAAGGTCTAGAAGTTCACCCATCTCAGACCCAAGACTCTTTTTTGCTTTGGAGTGCAGTAGATTACATTTCTTCTCTATTGTAAAGAAAAGGTCAGGGGATACCTTTCTCAGTGCCAAGACTCAGAAACTATAGATCAACCCTTAAAATCTCAGTGTTATTGATCGTTTTTCTTGATAATGACAATTGAAATTTTTTTCAGCTTTTACAGTTATAATCTACTTTCTGTGTGTGCATTGTCTCTGATAAAGACGGATAGTCTTTCATTAAGTGGGAAATATAAAGCATAAGTAGCAGAAAATACCTTTGCAAATAAAGCTAGTGGCTGCTGGTTTTTTGATTTAATCCTTATGAATCACATAGATATTTATTTAGTAATTACTATGTGCAAAGCTCTGAAGATACTGTCTCTGGAGATATTGTAGACTGTCTACAAAAATAGTTCCTACCTTCAAGTAACTTGTATTCTACAAGGGAATATATCACTGAAAGAGAAAATGTGTGATGTACTAGAAATAGTTCTGAATTTGGAGAATGGATACCTAAAATCTTGACTTTGATATTTGGTAGTTGTGTAATTTCAGGCATTAATCTTTCTAATCATTAATTTTCTCAACTGTAAAATGGGGATAATATTGTTCATATTGCTGGAAAAGTTCTTTTTTAGCCTTGATAGACTTTCCTTAATAGGAAAGAGTTACTATTATCGGAAAGAGAAAAAAATCACCTGAGGCTCAGAAAAGTTAAACTTTGTCCGGAGTCACAGAAATAGGCATCTAGGAGATGCAGCGGATAGAAAACTAGGTTTGAAATCAGGAACATTCATTTTCCTGAGTTCAAACCTGGCCTCAGACACTTATTGGATGTGTGACCATGGCTAAGTCATTTAACCCTGTCTGTCTGTTTCCTCAACTTAAAAATCAGCTGGGAAAAGAAATGGCAAACCACCCGAGCAAGAAAACTCTAAATAGGGTAATGAAGATGTGACTTGTGACTAATATCAATTTTCCCTCAAACAGTGTACCTTATAAGTAGCAGTCTTTTGCCCATTATTTTACACACCATGGAAAAGAGATTCATAAGAGCCCATGAATAAATACAGAAATATAAAATTCTTAAATATCCCATTAGATTCCCAATTGCCCCCAAAGTAAAGATTCATTGGTAGGCAATTCATTCAACTTGGACCTACAGCATCTTAATGTAGTATGTCCTCTGGGATACTCTTCTCAGCTTGCATCTGCAATCAAAGATTATTTTCCTACAAGAACATGACTACTTTAGTAGTAATCCTACAGGTGGTTATTAACTAAAGGTCACAAGCCCCATGTGGTATGCTTAGCATTAACAATCAGCCAACAGACAAATTTAGCTCTTAGCAAAGGCATTTATTAAGAGAGCATCATTAAAACAGTTGCTGTAAAAATCCTTATTCCATAAATCTTGGATTCACTATGCAACAGACTCTCAGCATCTATGGGAAGAATAAATAAAAATCTAAAGTACAATGATATGGATTCACACACCTGTGGTCACAGCAACTCAAAGCTCTTGGAATTACAGTCCTCTTCTCCATAGTTTAGCATTTAATTTCTAGGGCTACTTCCCTTGAACTTCTTCCTTCCTCAGGTGATTTTTTTCTCTTTCCAATGCTCTTGTAGAATGTATATTTCTGCTTCCTGTTAGATGCAGTATTATGTAGCAGTGTTTTAAAGTAACATAGGCAAAGGGAAGACAGGAAAAGAAAAAAAGGGCAAAATATAAAGTTCATTCTTCTTCCCCTTGACCTTCTCCAAGATATCTTCAATAGATATCCCCAGCTTCAACAGATATCTATCCTACACTCAAATCACCTCTCTAATAATTGTAGGAAAACTAGTACCAGATGCCATGACTGAAGTGTGGATAGAAAAGGAATAAAGATAAATTTCATCCTGCCTCCTTCAGTAATATTATTCTAAAACTGCTGGACTGTCTCAAACTCCTCAGGACCCAGCTGTTTAAAACCCCTCAGAAGTGTGGCTAATTTGTTTTCTCATTCAATTGATTTGTTCTCTTCTTGACTTAATCAGAGAGGGGTCCAAGTCTAATAAAGGCATCAGGGCATAGATACATCTTGTTTACACATTAAAGTCTCATCATGTGTGATTATGTTATATGACTACATCAACTGAGCTGGGGGAGGAGGGGAAGTCAGTGTTTCTCCCTTACATAAGTATATCATGTCAAGAGCAGAACCTAAGTCCTGTACTTGTAACACTTTATTTCTTCATTAATGAGCATATCATCACTTAGTTAAGATGTGATAATTCGCAAAAAATAAACAATATTTCAGAGTTTGTTGTTTTTTTCTGGGGGCAGGGAGGAGACATGGGAGGATAAGACTATTGAGAGTGAAAATAGCCATCTTCTTTGTCTCTAGGATTCTGCTCAGATATTACTTGGAATTAGATATTCACACAAACAGGCTTTCAGATGTTGAAAACAAGGGCTTTTGATTCCACAGGTAGTAAGTCCACCAGACAAGATTTGATTCCAAGTCCTTTTCTCACATAGCAGGTCTGATTCTTAGAGTTAACCATTTCACTCCCATTCTTGACATGTATCTGGAAGAAATGCTTAATATAGTGCCTGGCACATTATAGGCACTCAATAATTGTTTAGGCATTGACTGATTGCTTCACACAAATAGTATACACCTGTGGCAAAGTATACATACTTGAATAAAGTATAGATATGATTTCTGACAAAATAAGCTTGATCAGTCAGCCCCTTGACCATGTGGTAGTCATGACCCTGGTGACCTGGAGTCCTATTGCCATCTTTCTTGCTTTTTTCTCTTTACCCAATAAACAGTAGAAATTGCAGGTCCCTCTGGACCATTCCCCCAGAGGTGAAGCTATAGCTCCCACCTAGGTTTACTGTATGATTTGCAGGGATTATGACATTGTTCAAACAAGTCAAGGACTTGTAAGGAAGAGACTACAAAGGTCATTTTATGAAGCAGAAAGAATGAAACTGAAGACAAAAGGAAGAGAAATTACTTGCTTGGAGTAATCTAGATAGTAAATATTAGAGTAGACTCTGAAGCAGGTATCTCCCTCCAAACCCAGGGCCCTTTCCATTATACTAAATGCAATTGTCTGTACCCAACGCTGGCGCAGTGGCTTTTTAAGTAGAATTTAATTTAATGAGCATTTATTTGGACTCTAAATGCAAACTATAGGGATTATAGGAATAATCTCTGGCTTTTTGAGGAGGGGGATTCAATAATCTCTCTTAAAAATAAAAAAAAAATACCATTTCAGAAAGGAGAAAGAACTAGGAAGATGGGGAGAAATTAGGACAGGTTTTCCATAGGAATTAATCTTTTTTAATTTTAAAATAATTCTGAGTTTAACAAATACCAAGTAAAGTTAGTATTTCCATAGAGATATGTACATATGCACACATATGTGTATGCATGTGGATATGTGTATATATTATGTGTATTTTCATGTGTGTGTATGTATATACACATATACATATAACAGAAGGAGAAGACTTTATAGGAGACTGCAGATTTCTATTACATAGAATTGGCTTTCAAGGAAAATATCTTGAAGGAAGATAAAAATGAATTGATTTTTCAGTTTCTTTTTCTCTAGGGGAATAAGAGAAAAGTCAAAAAGTAAAATCAAAGATCAGAAGATCGCAGATTTCGAGCAAGGAGGGACTTCATAAACTTAAAGCTAGAATCAACCTTAGATGTCATCTTGTCCAATCCCCTCATTTTGCTTTTTCTAATATGCTGACCTAAAACTTTAGGATTTTAAAAGGAATATTAAGAGATTATATGAGCTAATCAAACCTCCATCATTTTACTGATGAGGATCCTGAGGCCCAGAGAGATTAGATGTCTTTCCCAAAGTACATGGCAAGCAATGTAAATACTTCAAATCCACATCTTCCAACTCTAAATTTAATTCTCTCCCCATCATCCCATGCTTCCTCCCTAAGGGAACAAGAGAAGGCCACCCAAAAACAAGGAAGAAGAATGTAGGTACAACTGAGACAAGGTAGATCTGGGACACCACAATTTGATCAAAAGTTGACAAAATCATGTTGACAATAAAGTAGTGATTTGCTTTTTGGAAATTTGCATCTTTGATAGGCTAGAGGAAGTGATGACAGAAACTACTGGATTAAGTGGGGAGATTTACTGAAAAGACATACCATTTCATAGTGAGAAAAGGCCAGGATTTGAAATTAAATTGCCTGGATTTGAGAACTTGTTCATTTACTTGGGAGCCATGTGACTAAGAGCAAGCTGATTTCCCCAAGTTTCAATATTTTCATTTGTAAAATAGGACTTAATAATTCTAAATAGCACAGTGGACAATGTGTCAGTACCTGTGACTAGAGACTTGGTTCAGATCTGAACCACTTAGATCTAAGATAAAAATCTTATTCAGATATGTTCTTATTCTTTTTTTTTCCTCAGTAGTATTTTATTTTTCCAATTACATGTAAAGATAATTTTAAACATTATTTCTATAAGATTTTGAGTCCCATTTGTTTTTCTCTCCCTCCTTTACCTTTCCCCTTCCCAAGATAGCAAGCAATCTAATATGTTACATAAGTGCAATCCTTTTAAACATATTTCCATATTTGTCATATAACTAGAGAAAAATCAGAACAAAGGGGGATACAATCATGAGGGGAAAAAGCAAACAACAAAAAATAGATGAAAATAGTATGTTTCAATTCACATTCAGTCTCCATAGTTCTGTTTGTGGATGCAGGGGGCATTTTCTGTCCCAAGTCTATTGGAATTGTCTTGGATCACTCTATTACTGAGAAGAGCTAAGTCTGTCATAGTTGATTATTATACAATGTTGCTGCTATTGTGCACAGTATTCTCCTGGTTCTGTTCACTTCACTCAGCATCAATTTGTCTAGGTCTTCCCAAACTTTTCTGAAATCAGAATTTCTTTTAGAACAACAGTATTCCATTACATTCATCTACCTCAGACATTTTCTTGCTTTGTGACCCTACGCAAATCACTTAGCCTTTCTAAGCCTTAGTTTGCTGCTCTACAAAGTGTGGATAATAACAGCACCAAGCTCACAGGCTTGCACTGAGGATCAAGTGAGATTTTGTTAGCTTTAAAGATCTATTGCTGGCTGCCTCACAGAGCACAAAGAGGAGAGCGCTTGAACTCTGGAGACTTGATCTGCATGGGTGAAGGTTTAGAGGGTGGGTTCAGGGACATATACTTCCTCTGTATTTGTCAGGATGTGATGTTTAGCAAAGCCAAAAGAACAAAATGGAAAAAGTCAGAAAGCCATTTGTTTTTATTTCTGAGTCTCCAGAGAGATGCCAAGGAAATAGAAAGGAATCAAGCTGAATAAAAGTGTGATTGACAGACTGGAGGAGGTGAAGGGGGTGTTTGTGACTAGATTAAAGGAACAGATTATTGATGGCCTGGTGAAAAGGAATTAGGTGTTGGATTCATAGAGGTTTTAGAGTTGAATAAGACTTCAAAGAGCCAAGAGGCAGTATGGTATAAGGGGGAGAGCACTATAGATTCAAAGGTGTTTTTTTTTTCCTTTTAAAAGATAAAACTGGGTTAAATCCTGGTTCTAATATTAATCTTCAGGACCTGTGCCATCTTTGAGCCTCAGTTTCCCCATCTGGAAAAAATTTAAATGGGAAACTTCATGATCTCTAAATTCTCATGATAACCAATTGGTTTCGCTTGCACTTACTTCCCTAATCCTTCCTTTATAGAGGTGTTGAAATAATCTGCTGAAGTTTGACTTGTTTAACTACATCCCTTTCTCAGAAACTTTCCTTAGTTCCCTATTGCTTTTAAGATGTAACACACACTACCCAACCTGTAATTTAAGACCCTCTCCAAGCAATTCGGAACTATGCTCAAAAAGTTATCAAACTGTGCATACCCTTTGATCCAGCAGTATTTTTACTGAGATTGTATCCCAAAGAGATCTTAAAGGAGAGAAAGGGACCCACATGTGCAAAAATGTTTGTGACAGCTCTTTTTGTAGTGGCAAGGGACTTAAAACTGAGGGGATGCCCATCAGTTGGAGAATGACTGAATAAGTTATAGGATATGAATGTTATGGGATATTATTGTTCTGTAAGAAAGGAACACCAGGATGATCTCTGGAGAGATTTACATGAATTGATGCCAAGTGAAATGAGCAGAACCAAGAGATCATTATACATGGCAACAAGAAGACTATATGATGATCAATTCTGAGGGGCATGGCTTTCTTCAACAGTGAGATGATTCAAAACAGTTCCAATTGTTCAATGATAAAGAGAGCCATTTACATCCAGAGATAGGACCATGGGAACTGAGTGTGGATAACAACATAGCATTCTCACTCTTTCTGTTGTTTGCTTGCATTTTGTTTTCTTTCTCAGTTTTTTTCCCTTCTTGATCCAATTTTTCTTGTGCAACAAGCTAACTGTATAAATATATATATGTATATATATACATATATATATTTATATGTATATTAAACATACGTTAAATCTAATATGTGTGTGTATATATATACACACACATATTAGATTTAACGTATATTTAATTTAACATGTATTGGACTACCTGCCATCTAGAGGAGGGGGTGGGGAGAGAAGGGAATAATTTGGAACAGAAGGCTTTGCAAGGGTCAATGTTGAAAAATTACCCATGCGTATATTTTGTAAATAAAAAAGACCCCCTCCAGATTTTTGATAACACTCTCATTCAATCCATAGTCCAACCAAATTAGACTATTAGCTATTCCCCAAAGAGAATAAACTATCTCTTTGAATTCTCTCTCTCTTTTTTCTTTTTATGCAAGTCAATTGGAATCAAGTGACTTACCCAGAGTTATACAACTAGTAATGTTAAGTCTAAGGCAGGTTCTCCTGATTACAGAGCTGTTTCTCTATTCACTGTGCCACCAACCTAGTCCCTCTCTGAAATCTCTTAAGCTGTCTTCCACACCCAGAATGCACTTTGACCTCATGTTCATCTCTCAGAATCCTTAACTTCTTTCAAGGATCATCCCAAGTATCTCAGTCTACATGAAGCTTTCCCTGAACTTGCCCAATGAACTTGTTCATTGCTCCCTCCGATGCAAAGCACCATGTATTTACTAGTTTCTGCATATGTCACACTTCCTTCCTTCTCAGTAAAAGGTAAGCTCTTATTTTTTGTTTTTCTTCCCAGGTTATTTATACCTTCTGAATTCAATTCTCCCTGTGCAACAAGAAAACTGTTCGGTTCTGCACACATATATTGTATCTAGGATATACTGCAACCCATTCAACATGTAAAGGACTGCTTGCCATCCGGGGGAGGGGGTGGAGGGAAGGAGGGAAAAAATCGGAACAGAAGTGAATGCAAGAGATAATGCTGTAAAAAATTACCCTGGCATCGTTCTATCAATAAAAAGTTGCCTAAAAAAATAAATAAATAAATAAATAAATAAATTTTTTTTTGAAAAAAGGTAAGCTCTTTGAGGGCAGGGTTTATTTCTTTTTTTTAATCTGCATTTCCCAATAATTACCACAGTTTTTTAGATGATGTGGGCCCTTGATAAGTATTTATTGAATGGAATGGAATTCAGGCCAATTTCAACCTCCCATCCCATAAAAAAAATTATTGTTACAACATCTGTGTCAAGTGGTTATCTAGACCAGGATTCTTAATTTTTTTCTAGTTATGACCCCTTTTTCTTCTGAGAAATTTTTATGCAAACCCAGGTATATAAAATAGATATATAAATCACAACTTACTGGTAATAAATCAAAATTTGGTGATTCTCCTCACATTCTTATATGATCTGATATAGAATATGACTTACAGTTTAGGAAGCTTTGATCTAGTCTTTGTAAATACCTCTAGCCACAGGGAACTCATTTCCCTACAAGTCAGTCCTTTGGTAGAACAGCTGTGAATGTTAAAAAAAAATTCTTTCATATATAGCAAAATGTCTTCTAGAGTTGTATTCATGTATAACATGAAAAGGAAAACTTTTTTTACATGATATTTCTTGGTATATTTACATACAGCACACATGACAGGCTAAGTAGCCCCAGTTATTTTGGCTATTCTTCCTCTGAATAATTATTTTTGTAACATCAGTCATCTATTCATCCCAGACTGTTGAAAGTATAATCCATAGGGGAATATGAGATCAGAATTCTTCCACTTATCCTGGACTTGGAAGTGGTCCATTGCTAGGGATGATAAGGAGCTTTGTAGAATAATCAATCAGGCTATCTAGTGATAAAAAGCAATAGTTCTCTCGATGTCTGCATTTCTCTAAACGAACTGGAGGCAGCAAAGCTGAGAGTACAGAGAAGGAAGCAAGGACAGTAAAGGAAGGACAAGAGGACAACACTGTCAGTCCGACTTTCCCAGTCCAAGGAAACATCTTACACCTCCAATAGGAAATAATCAAGGTTAGATTACAGGGGTGCAAGTAGAGTTGTCTCCAGATCCTTTCATTTGAGGAGGAAGTGATCATGATTAACAATGACTTTGGGAGAGGTTGCTCCTTGAACTTGGCAAACCTTCATTAAACTCTTTCCACTTCTTTTGGGCTCAGTGGGTTCAGGACTCCTGGATTCATCATTACTCTATGTATCAGAAGGTTCTCAAGGATATGTCAAAGGTCTGATTGATTTATAAGGCAAGGAAGGAATTTATTGAAGTGTACCTACCTGGTTTCCCCTACTCTAAGGCCATAGGAATATTAAACTAGGACTAAAAGAGGTCATCTAGTCAACCCCCCTTATTTTATAAATGAAGTAACTGATATGCAGACAGGCCAAGTGACTTATGGAATCATAAATCTAGGGCTGGAAATAGAGTCTATGTAATAATTTAACAAATAAGGAAACTGAGGCCCAATGAAGGCCTGAATTATCTGGTTTCAAAATGATACTACTATAGTTAAAGTTGAAACTGAGGAAGGCTCTGTGTTAGTTGGGAAAAGTGGACTGACAAGCAGGTGGGACCCTCTGACAGGAGATGAAAGGTTGAATGAATGGGTCTATTCACCAAGTGCAGACTAAGCTAAGCAGACATTCACCTATCTCTCAATTCAATTTGTACTTTTAATGCTTCCCAGCATTTGAGGTATCGGGTCTCTCCCATTGCCAGCAATGTTATCAGTAGCTTCCTACTCTTGGGCTGCGAGATAAGAAAAACTGTCACCATTCCTGGCCCTACGTCCCTGAACATCGGGTCCCTGTTCCATTTCAGCTCTTTGCTTTTTGCACGGCTCCTAATTTTTTTTTTTTTTTCCTAAGCAGGGACAAAAAAAAAAAAAAAAAGTATTTTTTTTTTCCCGTAATATCCATTTTACAACCATTTGGTGCAAGAGCTGAGAGCTGTCAGCACCAAAATGTACTGCATCAAATTAACATATTTTTCTAAAATGGTAATTACCCCCTTTTTGTGCAGCCCTGAATACATATTTTTGAAGTGTGAATGTGGCACTGACATCAAAGTCTCACTTTAAATCATCATTATTAGTGCATCTGTCCAAATGATTCAAGGGAAATGGCTGGCTCGGGCTTTTAAGTTTAAAGGAATTTAAAGGTAAAACATAGTGCTGTTTCAGTTTGCAAATGTGCTGACTCTGAATGTTGGGAAACCTGGCTTGAGGACTAAGTTTAAGATAGACTTTTTTTTTAAATGACCAAAAAACTTCAGAGGTCCCTATAGCCTATTGGATACAATGCTAATCCCTAACTTTGGTATTTAAAACAACCTTTCCCACTCTCACCTTTGCCCCCAGTTATAATTTACCTTCCCCCCCTCATTTTCACACTACTTCCTTTTATTCAGAGGCATAATTAGGGATTCTAGGAACTAAAGAAAAATTCATTTAGGGGAATTAAGATGCTCAGGAACCCAGGCCATTGCTTGCCTAGGAGCTGACGAGCATTTGTGCCTCAGTCCTGTGGACCGAAAATGTTCCAGAGGAGTTCATCTTCTGCCTGAAAATAATCTGATCTTTGTTCTGGAGGAGCTTCTTTTCAGCTCTATCCGGGGACTATTCTAACCATCTAGCAGATGCTGTATTGGTCTGGAAAAGAAGTATCTCTCCAATAGATTCCATACTTATAAAAGCCCTTTATGCTAGGATGGACGTGTCAGAATTCTTAGAGACTCCCTTCTCTTTCTTTCCTTTCCTTCCTCTGGGCAGAAAAGAGAAGGGCAGAAGAAACATGTCCTCAGCCCCACCTCGTTGCCCTGTTGCACCAAAGTTAGACTACTCTTTTTCAGCCTGTTGACTAAATAAAACCATACCTGATTTTATTTTATCTCACTCTGTATTTCTCATAGGCAATCTTTCATGTTCAGAAGGCTCACCTTTACCTTTTTGAATATTACTCTTCCTTTAAGACCCTACTCAGATTAACAATTTATCCATGAAGTACTTTTTAGCTGAAAGTGATCTCTGTTTTTTAATGTTTCTAGAGCTCCATTTCTGGAACTCTCCATGGTTCTTATGGTCATTGAAATTTCGATTATTCCTGTGATTGTTCCTGTTGTTATTCAGTGATTTCATTCATTTCTGATTCTTTGTGACCCCATTTAGGATTTTATTTTTGGAAAGATGCTGGCATGATTTCCATTTTCTTCTCCAGTTCATTTGGCAGATGAGAAAACAGGCAAAATGGGCTAAGTGACTTGCTCAGGGTCACACAACTGATAAGTGCCTGAGGCCAGATTTGCAGTCAGGAAAATGAGTCTTCCTGTTTCTAAACTCTATCCATGATACCACTTAGCTGCCTGTATCATCCAAGTGGCCTAAGTTAAATTATGAGCCCTCCTCAATCCAAAATTTGCTTTTGGAAAGGGGGAAATATTTTCTGAGCAGGAGGGAGCTGATGGCAAAATTATTCTTCTTCTCTAACTGGAATTTCCCACTCATCACTCTTCAGAGTGTATTCTAAGAGAATGCTTAATTTCTCTATATGGCTACTCTATAGGAAGTAATTAGATCTATATTCTCCCCAAGAAAATCATTCCTGCCATATTATCAAAACCAGAAGAGCCTGCTGTCAACATGGAGAGGCTAAACCAAAGCCCAAGGGTTCAGACATTATTCAGGTCTGAAGAAGAGTAACAGGTCAGGCAACAGTCTCAGCAATAGCTGGATCTGTCAGAAAATGTTCATTGGAATTGGCAAGAATCAGCATCAGAGATTTCTTTGGTATCTGCCTTTAGCTGCTTTTCCTATCTGGGAGAGGTTTTGATAGTGGGAAAACTATGCTGTTTACATTTGCATTGTTTATATAGGTCTACTGTGAACTTGGGATTTTCTTTCTTTCAGTGGTTTGGAGTCACTTGACCTAACTGTTTCTCATCCTGGGTCAATTGACTAGGAACTATCACAAGATAAATATTTTGTATTTTCTTCCCAGGAGAATAGGGAAGACTGGACAAGAACTTGGCTAGTCTGAGTCCATCAGGAAATGGATCTATATAAAAGTCATAAGGTCTCAAGTCAATCAGATTGCTAGGGAAAGTGTTTAGTGACATGGACTGGCCCCAGACTAAGCTAACCAGGGTTTTTTCTGAAAGGATGGTTCTAAGGTTCCCACCTCCTCCATCTTTGTTCTTAAAAGAAGTGGACATCTTACCCTCAAATTATCCTACATCCTTTAATGCTCAATGCCTTTCTCTATGCATCTTATTTCTCTTTTCTCCCCTATCAAAATCTGATCTTGGCAAGGTACCTGAACAAATGACATGACTGAATTTAATTCTCCATGTTCCATCTTCCAGGGGCAAAGTCTTCTTCATCTAATCTCTCTTTGTGAAATGAAAGCATGTTTTTAGCTGAAATAAACAATTGCAGGAATGTTTTTCCAGGTGAGAGAATGTTTTTTTCCTAGTCCCTGGATTCAAAACTGCTTATAGTGCCTACATTAGATATTATCTATGACTTTCCCTGTCCTCTTCCATTTCCATCCACCAAAGGACTATTCTGCAAAGAGAAGTGAGCAGCGAGCTCTGCTGAAATACAGCATCTCTACATATTAGCACATGTATGTACACATATACATGTGCATATATAGATACACCTACATTTACCTGAATAAATTTACACACACACACACATATATTTGTATCCAAAATGAGTGGAGTAAATAGAGCCCAGAGAAAAATTGGGAACAAGATTTGGAAATTTGATAAGAAAACAGGTGACTCTCTGGGAGAAGAATAGATAGATAAATTGATGAAGTAGACCGAAGCACTAGATTTTGGATGCAAGGAACCCTGGTTCAAATCTTATCCTTGTCACTTGTTATTTCTGTGATCAATTTAATTAGTCAATATGCATTTATTGAGTGAATTAAAACCAAAAATGGGATAATCCCAAACCTTAAGGCACTTATATTCTACGAAGGGAGCTAATATATCATGACTTGGGTTGTCCCAAAGTCTTAGTGTGGTTTTAAGTTTTAACAGTTTTAAATGATTAAAATTGTGCTCAAACTTTTGGGACCCATCCCATCTATAAAAAATAAATATATTGAGACAACCAAATAAGTATTGTTATATAGTATATAATTATAACTTGAGAGATCACAAGTACTCCAAAGGTCCTCTAATCCAATGCTTCATTTTATAGAAGAAAACAACCAGAGAGGTGAAAAAGTTTGTTCAAGGTCACAGAACTAGTCACAAGCAAGATTTGAAGCCAGGTCCTATCATTAAACATCTACTATCCTTTCTGCTGTACTTTGCTGATTATCAGCTCCTCGGGCCCTTCAACTTGTTCTCAAAGATCTTGACCTTTCTGGTTGTCCTCCTCTGGACATTTTCTACTTTATCCTCTACCTACCAAAATGTGCTGCCGAGAATTGAACATAATACACCAGTTTGTGGCAGAGAACAGAGGGATTATCCCCATCCTATTCTTGCCACACTTAATGCAGCTTTCAATTTTAATACATTTTTTTGTCCACCAAATACTCAAACTGAATTTTTGCCCCCTTGAATCAAATTAAATAAAATGACTTTTTCTTGAATTACACTGTCAATCTGTGATGGAGTAGAATTAGAATTCAAATATAGGGTTCCCTCCACTGTCCGGAAACCAATTTTAAATAGTAGGAAGGAAGAGAGAACGTGATATATAATGATGGGATCCAAACACCATGTCCAGGACTTGACCCTTTTTTTCCAATGCAACATAGTGATACAAATTCTCTATTCTTTGTTGACTGCCGTCACCATAATTGAGCAGAACAATCTTAAATGCCTGGCTTGAGGGATAGTCAAGTTCATTGTTCTATATATATCAAGGACTTTATTTTATTATCCTATAATGAACTTTTAATTTTGAAGTCTCAGAACCAGAGACTCAACCACTTGTGGCCAGTACTTTATTATTTTATTTCGTCAGTTAAAGAAATTGAAATTTAAGAGGAGACAAGCACACAAGAGAAAGTGAATATAAGAAAAAAAAAAGAAAATGAGAGACAAAGAAAAGGAGTAAAATAAGTGTTAAAAGATATTGAGAGAGAACTAGGAACAGAGGGTTTTTTAAAAAAGACAGAGAGACTGAGAGAACATAAGAAATAGGGTACATAGAAAAGAAATAGAGTGTCCATAAATGAGAACGAGATTCACAGAAAGAGGGAGTATGAGAAAGACAGAGCTAGCAAGCAATTGAGACATACAGTGAGAAACAAAAAACAGAGGCAAAAGTGTAAAATAGAAACAAAGAGGGAGGCAAAAATAGTCAAGTGATTTGGGACATGTAAAAGAGAGAGCATACATGGGAGACAGCAGGAGAAACAGACGGAGAGCAATAGTTATAGAGATAACCATTCATCAAGCATTTATTAAGCATGTACCATGTGCAAAGCATCAGGCTGTTTTGAGATGGAAATACAAGATGGGGAGAAGAGGGAGGAGAGTGGGAATAAAGAAAGGAAAAAGAAAAAAAGTGAATAAGATAGAGAGAAATTTTAAGGACAGGATGGAAAGAAGGAAGCAAGGGGAAGAGAGGAAAGGATGGAGAGAAGAAAGGGTAAGAAAGAGAAATAGCTAAAAACAAAGACAGAGATGCCTGTACTATATAGGAAAAGGTTTGCCAAATCAGGCCTTAAATATATACTTTTCAGCCTCTTGATACGATAACGGCAATAATAATTCTACCTGCCATGAGGAGCTGTAGATTGCATGGCTCAGCAGGATTCTGAAGACTGGGTAGGCACAAAGAAGGAGAAATGACTGACCTGGAGGGGCTTAAGCTCTATCTCTCCTGATGAAAATCTTAGGATGGAATGGATTTTTTAGCTATTGCTGCTCCTAACATGTCAGTTGGAAGCAATCCTTATAACACTCTCAAAAATCCCTTCGCTGAGTATGGAAAGTAGAACTGGCTCAAAGGGAAGACCTGATTGCAATCTAAACTCCTAAACCCTTACAACTATCAGATATTTTCCTGCACATGAACTCATCTGGTTCCCACAATAAGCCTGTATAAGAAGGACTATAAATATGAAGAAACCTATATAGAATAACTCTAATTTGAGGAGGGGGGTGATTTATCTATAGTCATATAGCTAATCAATAGAATGGCTGGAATTCAAAATCAGATTTCCAGTCTCTAAAGTTATAACTGATAATTCTGTTATCTAAAGACCATAAGAAACAAGAGGACTTTTAAAGGAAGTGCTTTCCCACCTCCTCATCCTCCCAAGAATCCAGGAACCTTGACCAAAACCTTAATCAGTTCAGATATTCGATCATCTTTCTCTTCTGTTCCTGGTCAAGATACAGGTCTATATAATGGCCCTTCCCCCCATGGCTTTAACAGAAATCTCTGTTTATTTCAGTTTCCTCATAGAATTCAAATAGTTCTTCTTTTCATGGTAAAAGAGTAGGGATGTAATTTCTACCCTCTCCCAAAAAAACTCATTTGATGTAATCATAGAATACAATTACACAGGATGAAGTTTTAATGTGAAACTAAGATCTATCTATGCCCTAATCCCTTTCTGAAGTATAAACCCTTCTCTGATTGAGTCAAGATGAGAACAAATTAATTGTATGAGAAAATAAGGTAGGCACACCTTTGGGGACTTTAAATAAATAGCTTTGAGGAGCTCTAGGCTGTCAAGACTCAGAAATTGTGGAGTGAGACACTAAGTAAGTTTTTTTTAAAATAACTTTTTATCGACAGAACCCATGCCAGGGTAATTTTTTACAACATTATCCCTTGCACTCACTTATATTCCAACTTTTCCCCTCCCTTCCTCTATCCCCTCCTCCAGGTGGCAAGCAGTCCTATACATGTTAAATAGGTTGCAGTATGTCCTAGATGCAATATATGTGTGCAGAACTGAACAGTTCTCTTGTTGCAAAGGGAGAATTGGATACAGAAGGTTGAAATAACCCAGGAAGAAAAACAAAAATGTAAGCAGTTTACATTCATTTCCCAGTGTTCTTTCTTTGGGTGTAGCTGCTTCTGTCCATCCTTGATCAATTGAAACTGAGTTAGATCTCTTTGTCGAAGAAATCCACTTCCATCAGAATACATCCTCATACAGTATCATTGTTGAAGTATATAGTGATCTCCTGGTTCTGCTCATTTCACTTAGCATCAGTTCATGTAAGTCTCGTCAATCCTCTCTGTATTCATCCTGTTGGTCATTTCTTACAGAACAATAATATTCCATAATATTCATGTACTACAATTTACCTAACCATTCTCCAATTGATGGTCATCCATTCAATTTCCAGCTTCTAGCCACTACAAACATTTTGGCACATACAGGTCCCTTTCCCTTCTTTAGTATCTCTTTAGGATATAAGCCCAGTAGTAGCATTGCTTGATCAAAGGGTATGCACAGTTTGATAACTTTTTGAGCATAGTTCCAAATTGCTCTCCAGAATGGCTGGATGTGTTTACAATTTCACCAACAATGTATCAGTGTCCCTGTTTTCCCGCATCCCCTCCAACATTCTGCATTATCTTTCCCTGTCATTCTAGCCAATCTGACAGGTGTGTAGTGGTATCTCAGAGTTGTCTTAATTTGCATTTCTCTGATTAATAATGATTTGGAGCATATTTTCATATGGCTGGAAATAGTTTCAATTTCTTCATCTGAGAATTGTCTGTTCATATCCTTTGACCATTTATCAATTGGAGAATGGTTTGATTTCTTATAAATTAGAGTCAATTCTCTCTATATTTTGGAAATGAGGCCTTTATTAGAACCTTTGACTGTAAAAATGTTTTCCCAGTTTATTGCTTCCCTTCTAATCTTGTCTGCATTAGTTTTGTTTGTACAAAAACTTTTGAATTTGATATAATCAAAATTTTCTATTTTGTAGTCAATAGTGACCTCTAGTTCTTCTTCGGTCATAAATTCCTTTCTCTTTCACAGGTCTGAGAGGTAAACTATCCTATGCTCTTCCAATTTATTTATCATCTCATTCTTTATGCCTAGGTCATGAACCCATTTTGACCTTATCTTGGTGTACAGTGTTAAGTGGGGGTCAATGCCTAGTTTGTGCCATACTAATTTCCAATTTTCCCAGCAATATTTGTCAAATAATGCATTCTTATCCCCAAAACTGGGGTCTTTGGGTTTGTCAAACATGAGATTATTAAAGTTATTGGCTGTTTTGTCCTTTGAACCTAATCTATTTCATTGATCAACTAGTCTATTTCTTAGCCAATACCAGATGGTTTTAGTAACCGCTGCCTAATAATACAATTTTAGATCTATTACAGCTAGGCCATCTTTGTTTGATTTTTTTCATTAATTTCCTTGAAATTCTTGACCTTTTGTTTTTCCATATGAACTTTGTTGTTATTTTTTCTAGGTCATCAAAATAGTTTTTTGGGAGTCTGATTGGTATAGCACTAAATAAATAGATTAGTTTAGGTAGTATTGTCATCTTTATTATATTTGCTCGTCCAATCCAAAAGCATTTAATATTTTTCCAGTTGGTTAGATCAGACTTAATTTGTGTGGAAAGTGTTTTGTAGTTTTGCTCATAAAGTTTCTGATTTTCCCTTGGCAGATAGATTCCTAAATATTTTATACAATCAGTAGTTACTTTAAATGGAATTTCTCTTTGTAACTCTAACTGTTGGGTTTTGTTAGTGATATATAAGAATGCTGATGATTTTTGGGGGTTTATTTTGTATCCTGAGACACTGAGTAAATTAAGAAGTTTTTCTCTTCTCATCCACCCACCAGCAACTTGTTTAGAAGGAGCAAAAATACAGAAAATGCAAAATATTACAGTCGGAACATGTTTAAGAATTGGAGATATTGCAATGGGATGGGGGTGGGGGACTTCCTGGGAGGAAATACCCCTTCAGGAGGAGAGGAAGGATTGCCCTCTCTTCTCCCCAACATTGACTATGTAGCTTTGAAGGGGAGCTTTGTACCAGTAGGAGACACCACACTCAGTAGAGGAAGAGATACAAATTCCAGACAATTGTGAATACAGAAAATAGAAATCAACTATGGGAAACAGCTTTAAGAAGTGATATGACTAGTAACTGAGAGTCAAACTGTGGAGAGGAACAGACTCTAGGAATACAGCATTAGGAGTCTAAGAAGAGAGAAAGGATTTCCAGATCCTATAGTAAGGCAAACCGTGAGAAACCTTCACCATGTGTATATTTGTGCTGTAATATTCTTTCCATGAACATTGTTAAGTAAATGTGTCTGTGAAATAGCCCCATGTTTATGAAAAAATGGTTATAACTACCCTTCTTGCTCTGCTGTTTTAGCAAATGCTTTTTCTAAGAGCTAAATGTTTCTATTGGTATAACTGTTAACGTGAAGTGCACTGATAGGGGCTTTCCCCAATTGTGTTAGAAATTCAGCTCCACAATTTAAGGAATAGTTGCCCTTTAGGTATTTAGTCTTCAAACCTGAATGTCACAGAGTGGGTGAAAAAATTGGACACACCTTAACCTTGACTTGCCACCTTTGGCAACATTTATTCCCATTCAGACATGCTTGAGAATCATTCCTCCCTTAGCTCTCTGCTTGGAAGACTCCTTCCTTCAAGGTTCACCAGCTTCCCTAAGAAACCTTCTTGGACTTCCTAGGAAAAAGTATCTCTCCCTCCATACATTTCCCTCCAGGGCTTTCTCTGGATGTGTCCTCTACTACCCTAACTCTACAGAATTAGGCTTGGATTATGTGTACTGCACTATAAAGTCTTTGAAGATATAATCTAAAGTCATTTTTGTGCATTGAATATTATTGAACTTATATTAATGTTATTTTTTTTATATTTAACATCTAAATCATCGTTAAGATCATTCTGTTGCTCAACTATGCAGGCATAATTAGCCTGAGAGACACTTTTATTGATTCTTCTTTTTTTGTTGTTCTTTTCAAGTATGTTTAAAAGAAGAAAATTCCAATTCTTTTTTATATTATCTGGAATTAATGCATTCTAGCTGTGTATCTGCTCATTTATTTTGTCATCAAAAAGAACACGTTGCTCTAAAGAAAGAATATATATCAAGAGGATATATAGATATATACACATATCTATATATATATAACATATATACATATATCATTGTTGATCATTTGTCATTTATTTATCTGTAAATTATGTTCATACATGATTCCCTTTATTTTGTGGATTACCTAAAACTTTAAAGATTATTACTGAAGTTTCAACTGACATTTATTTTGCTGATTGTGAAATGTGGCATATCTAAGAACATAGTATCTTACTTCTATCTGGCTCCATGAAGAGCTCTGGAGAGCAGGATAAATACAATTTTTTCTATTTAAATTTTCTGTTAATAATCTTTTGTAAAAATGACTTCATTTCTCAATAATTTGTCTTCACCTACAATATTAACCTCCCTTTTAGTAACAGTAAGGCCAAAAATTAAAATTAAAAATCCAGTCTAGACAGCAAATTCAATACATTGGCCCTCTGAAAATAAGATACCCAGTCTACCATCTCCAAGTTAAGATAAGAGAAATGTTTCACCATCAATCCTCTGAAGTCATGATTGATCATCATCAGTGTCATATAAATTCTCATCCTGGGTTCTGCTTATTCCACTGTGCCTTAAGGTCCCCCACATTTCCCAAATTTCTCTTAATTTTTCATAGTCATTATTTTTTGCAGCACAATAATACTGCTTTACATACACATGCCATAATTTATTCACTCAGTGAGCACGTATTTGCATTCTGTTTTTTTTTTTTTGGGGGGGGTTACTACAAAAATTACTGCTATTAACATTTTGCATAAATATGACCTTTCACTCTGTCTTTGAACTCCTAGGGTTATGTGCTTTATATTGCTGTCAAAGTTTAAGTTAAATCATTAAAAAACAATAACAACATAATTCCAAATTGTTTTCTAGAAACATTTAGTCCAATTCAAAACTTCACCAGCAATACAATAGTTCCTATCTCTCTATAGCCTCACCAACATTGGATATCATTAACTTGTCTTTATGAATCTGATGGTTGTGAGGATGAATATCAATGAAGTTTCTATTTGTATTTCTCTCATTAATGATTGGGAGCATTCATTGTAATATCTTTTAATAGATTCATTGTTTTGTTTTGAAAACTGATTTTTGATGTCATTTAGGCTGGGTTTTTTATCTTTGAATCTTGAGAACCTAGAATAGTACCATGCACATGATAGGTATTCAATAAATGTTCACTGAATGGAGTAGGATGTCTGCATCTTCTGGATACCTTGCTGCTGTATTTCTCTCATTGACTCAACTGTTCATTAACCTTCAAAACTATATCTTCCTCATTACCTTTCAAGAACTCAGCTGTGAACTGGACTTCTCCTGACTGCCTATTTGTATTTCTACTAATTAAGTGCCTTGCTCTAGAAATTTGACATCTTGCATCCTTGATCATAGATATAAAGCTAGGATGACCAGTCAATCAATCCCTTTATTTTGAAGTTGTGGAAACAGAACAAGGGAGATTAAAGGTTTCCTAAAATCATATTACTAATAAGAGTCAAAGGGAAGGTTAGAACCCCAAGCTTCTGTCTCTAGAACCAATGATGCTCCATAAGGAGCATGTTCCACTATGTTCCTTGAAGTTCTGGAGGGAATAAGGATGGAGTCTACATCAACCTTAACTTATCCTGTTCACATTTCTTTTTCCTTTCCCTTGGACTAATTTAACCTCAAAACCAGTTCTCAAACATTTGTCCCAAGATGCCTGTTTCTAGATTAATGGCCTCTAGTAAAATATAAGGTCATCAAAGACAGAGAATAGATTCTATGTTTCATCTTTACATTCCAAGAGCCCAGAATAGTGTCTTATCCATAGGAGGTGCTTAATTAGTGCTAATTGGCTTGAATTAAATACCTGTGTACTATTTTATTAAAAATTCTTGTAGAGCAAATTCAGAGTCATATTTTTATATTCCTGGTATCTAAACAGAACCTAGAATCTATACTTTGTTGGACTGAATCAAGTAGAATATGAATTAGCCTGTATTTAGATCATAATCTAAATTCAATCCCAGAGGTCTACCTTCAGATATTCTTGGTCAGACTTTCTACACTATATACCATTTATTGAACACATATCTCTAACAGGATGTTCTAGATTAAACATATTCAAAACAGAACTCATTATCTTTTTCCTAAGCCCATCTTCCTTTTTCTGAACTTCCCTTTTCCAGTTAGAGCATGACCAATTCTTCCAATCACCAAGATTTGCCCAATTGATGTTATTTTTGACTCCTCATTCTGAACACCCTTCCTCCCATCCCGCAAAAGCCAAATACTATCTTTCATTTTTTAATTGTCTCACCACAATGAAATTTTCTAGACTGCTACTCAATGACTCTTTCTTACCTAAAACACAGAATCTCTAGCACTAAAATAATTTCTCAATCTGACTCTAGTTTACCTTTCCCGATGTATTACATATTACTCTCCTTAATGCATTCTTTGTTCCAGTTAAACTTCTATTCCCTGTACATATCACTTTATCTCCCATTATCATGTCTTTGCTCAAGCTGTTTCCCATGATATAATGCTCTCCCTCCTCACAACTGTCTTTTAGAATCCCTGGTTTTCATCAAAGCTCAGTTCAAGTCCTATCTACCCACTTGGCCTTTCCTAATGGATCCAGATAATAATACATCCCCCACATAATTGCTTTTTACTGACTTTGTTTATATTTTTATTTAAATACCGATGTGTATTCTGTTTGCTCTGAAAGAATATAAGACCCTTGAGGATAGGGATTATTTCATTTTCGTCATGCATAGTCAATAGACAAAAGTAGCTGCAATATAATATAATAATAAAAGTAGATGCAATATAATAGTTGAAAAACTAGCATTTATGTTGAGTTTTATGTTAAAGTGCTTCTCACAATATCCCTGAAATGTAAATATTATTATTATCCCCATTTTACATGAAAAATTATCCCATTTTCATGAGAAAACTGAGACACAGAAAGAGTAAATGACTTGCCCAGGGTCATATGGCTAAGATAGGATTTGAACTGAAGTGATGTGGCTCTTCAACAGTGAAGTGATTCAGGCCATTTCCAATGGTCTTGTAATGGAGAGAGTCATCTACACCCAGAGAGATTACCATAGGGACTGAGTGTGGATCACAGGGCGGTATTTTCGTTTTTTGTTGTTGTTTGTTTGCTTTTTGTTTTCTTGCTCTTTTTTTTCCCTTTTTGATCTGATTTTTCTTGTGCAGCAAGATAACTGTAGAAATATGTATAGAAGAATTATACATATTTAACATATTTTGGATTACTTGCCATTTGGAACATAAGGTTTTGCAAGGATGAATGTTGAAAACAATCCATGCATGTGTTTTGAAAATAATAAGCTTTATTAAAAAATGAACTGTTTTTCTTAATTCTAAATTCAGGACTCTTATCTAGTAGGCCAGGCATATAATTAATGCTTAATAAATGTTCTGATAAATTAGATCTTCACATCTCTGGGATATAAGAGAATTATTGAACTTTTTTGAGCTACATTTGAGAATGACCATTTTCAAGCCTAAAGTTCAAATACAAACACCAGGCAGCTACCCAATTAAGGAAGATCCAAGTTGTTCCGAGGAAGGCATGTGTGTAAGGCAAACACCAACAGATAATATGTCAAGTGCTCAGAAAGCTGGCGGTAGAGTGTATTGTGGGTTATGGAGTAGCAGATGGGATTATATCCTCACACTTTATATTCTTCAGTTTTTTGGGGGTGTCTGCTTGATGATGGCTTCTGTTCCCTTGATATCCTCTCCTTAAATTCCTTCACTACCCACTATGTTCCTTGAAGTTCTGGAGGGAATCAGATTAAGTATTTACATGATCATCCTTGTGTGGGAAGGCCAATGGAAACTGTGAAAAACTAATAGCAAAGTTCCAGAGTGAGTTGGTTTTTCCTCTTTCTCTTCACTATCCCCAACACCACATAGCCCCCTGTTTTTGCAGATGATACAGCTATGCAATCTTGCTTATACAAGAATATATTCACAGCTGATCCAGCAGGGTATGGCATCTTTAGTTTCAGAACCAGACACATTAGAAATATATATACATATATGTGTGTGTGTGTGTATCTATGTCTGTGTCCATAATATTATA
Source organism: Antechinus flavipes (assembly GCF_016432865.1). Taxonomy (NCBI): domain Eukaryota; kingdom Metazoa; phylum Chordata; class Mammalia; order Dasyuromorphia; family Dasyuridae; genus Antechinus; species Antechinus flavipes. Next base: position 34,744,971 of record NC_067401.1, on the reverse strand, counting down.
TGTATCTATAGTTAAGTATAAGGAGGGAAATTCAGTCTTGGAGATAGAGGACATTTGTTAAGGCCCTAGTACTACTTCTTACCAGTTGTGTGACCTCAAAACAATCCCTGGATCTCAGTTTTTCTAATTTTAAAATGGAGATAGTGAGACTTGCATTCCCTATTGGGGTTGTAGTGTATTATACTTTAAATAGATGAGTATAGGAACTGGCATTAATATGTTTTCTACAATAGTGGGATGTTTTTTGCCTTTCTACTAGAGTGGAAAATCCTATAGCTGACTAGGCAAAGGGAAAGATACTGAAATATGGTGGGGGTAGGGAGTGGGGGAGGAAGGGGGCAGGCAGAATGGACTGGTTTTTAAATATCTAATTCATTCCTGATAAAGCTCCCATCTTTCTCTCTCTCTCTCTCTCTCTCTCTCTCTCTCTCTCTCTCTCTCTCTCTCTCTCTCTCTCTCTCTCTTTCTCTCTCTCTCTCTCAAAGCAGCATTAAACCACATTGCTGTTCTTTTAGTTGGTTGTAAAATATGGCTTTCCAATAAACCACTTCACCCATATATTTGTTCATTGCTTCGGTTCTTATATGTACTCACTGTTGGTTACTTATATAGGAGATGAGGAAAGCTAACTACTCACTCTTACAGTCCTCCACCCTTGGAAAGTGTGTATTACTAGACTTCTCTATGTCCTTCTTTTTTAAAATTCCCTCAGGCAACATTAGTCTCTAGTCATACACCTCGGCTACATTCCTTGCAGAAGGGTCTTTGTGAGTGTTAATGGAAAAGAAACAGTGGAGAAAGGGCCACATAACCATTTCCACAAAACACCAGATAGCCAATCTGTTTTATTAAGCCTTATTTCCTTTAGTCTAGGAAAATATATGACTCGATCTTTTTCTACTTGGGGAAGAATTTGCCAAATATAGTTGTCAATTTTCTTTAAAAAGTTGCTCAGGAATCTATAGTCAACACAGAATAAAATACTGACAATTTAAATTAAGAATCTAAACTTTCTATGATGAAATTATTTTGTAAACCTTAAAATATTTAAGAAATATATTATTACTTAGACAAAGCCTCTTAATTTAAAATGCAAGACTCAGAGACTCACAAAGGAAACAACTTGACTTTGGTCCAGGGGGTTGAGTTCAGGTCCTTGAAGACCAATGAACAGGGCCAGGATCTGCAGTAGGACTAATAAAGCTCAGCTCTCCTGGTCTGTGAGATTTTGTAATCACTTCTTGAGATCTTCTACCTTTTCATAGAATAATGATAGAATCAAAGCTATATGAGATAGAAGGAATCTTCAACACTATAGAGTCCAGCCAATTCATGTTATCAAGTAGGGCATTGAGGCCCAGGGAAATAAGTAACTTATATAGGGTCCCGCAAAGTAAACCAGAAAGATGAAACTGGAACCCAGTCTCCTTGGTTTCAAATTTAGTATGTCCTCATCTATACCATGATTCCTAAGACTAGAACCATTCAAAATCAAATGGCAGCTTTTCCTGACAAGGTCCTCAGTAGTTAAGGAGTCTTCTTTGGGTTAAATTTACTCACTCTCACAAAAACTCTCTGGAGGGACTAAAGGAGCCTATGTGCTTTTTTTAAGTGTCCTAGGAATCTGGGTCACTTAATAGAGATCTAGAAATAGAAGAACGTCAAAGACCATCTTGTCCAACCCTTTTATTTTACAAATAAGGACACTCAGTCCCACAGAGTTGAAATTTCTTGCCCAAGGTCATAGAGATAGTGAGTAACAGAGGTAGGATTTGAATCCAGGTTCTCTGACTTCAGAGCCAATGCTCTTCCCCTCTCCCCATTGTATCACTCATATTAACTCATCAGACGAGGATGAGTATTAATAGAGGAAAAATCATTGACATTTAATACTGTATTCCATCCCTATGTGATCACTGTGGTCTATACTTAAAAACACCAGGTGGCCTAAGTTAGTCACTAACAGCATGGAGTTAATCAGTTGCACTCATATCTTGGTTAAGCCAGATGTTACCCTATAAAGTGACCCTATAAATGTGAGTGCTCTATTCTCTTGAGTGTACTGATAGTTATTCAGTGTTATAATTTCTATTGCATTAGGTCACATTCTGAGGATTCCCATATAATAAAACTTCTTTTTGCATTGCTTTGGACTATTGTGTTTCTGCACTTATTTTTGGTATTCTTTAAACCCATCTCAAAACATCTACCTGTCAGGGAACATAATTCTTCTTTTTTTCCTGCTCTAAAATGTTATTTGTAGACTAAACAATTTTAATAGCTTTTTATTTACAAGTTATATGGATGGGTAATTTTACAGCATTGACAATTGCCAAACCTTTTGTTCCAATTTTTTCCCTCCTTCTCCCCCATCCCCTCCCCTAAATGGCAGGATGATCAATACATGTTAAATATGTTAAAGTATAAATTAAATACAAAATCAGTATACATATCCAAACCATGGTTTTGCTGTACAAAAAGAATCAGACTCTGAAATAGTGTACAATTAGCCTGTGAAGGAAATCAAAAATGCAGGCGGACAAAAATAGAGGGATTGGGAATTCTATGTAATGAACCCAATTCTTCTTACCTTTCCTACTTACTTCCAGGAAAAGGTACATAGGAAGGAAGGAAGGAAAGGAAGAGCTGTTTTAAAAGAGAGAGAAAGAGTACTGATTTTGGGAGGGCCAGCAAGAATTGGCAGACCCAGGTTGTGGCAGTGATTTGGCAACTACCAAATGTCACTTCCTGCAGCTCTCCAGCTGCCATTCTGGATGAATCGGCCTTTGGTTGGGGAGTATTGACAGTGAAATGCATGCACTATATAGAGATCCTCTGACAAACACAGATTGATGGAAGGAGGTATATGGAGCCATTGCCAGGGAAGAGACATTGATGGAAGGAGTCTGAATGCTATCTTAATCCAAAGACTCTCCAAGCAGATTAAATGAGTTGCAAATACATCAGTCTAACAATCCCTAATCACTGGGTTGGTTAAAATGTACAAGTCATTATACAGGATGTGACACCACAAAGAATAATTTGGGATTGAATTCCAATGGCTGGCTTTGGCTGTAGATGAAGCCATTCCATCATGCATTAAAGTGATGGAATGCAATGATCTGGACTCTAATAGAACAGTGGGAAAGAGTAACAAATTTAGGATCACTTAGAATCTGAACTCAGATCACATTTTTCTTTCAGTAAGTTTTCAGATTTCCTTGTATATTAAAAGAGGTGACCTCTGAGTTCTTTTCTAGGTCTAGATCAATGATTCTATGATCCTGTACTCTGTAAAGGAATTGAGTTCAAAAGCTTTCTCTAATATTATTTGTCTGCTTTTGGGTAAGTTGCTAATGGAGAAGTGAGGTGGAAAAGACGGTGATTAGTACATTATTGGTTAATTGACTTCCCCAGTCCAGCTAATGAAATTATAGAAGGCAAGTGGATATTATGGTCTTAAACAAATAAGGGAAGAAGACTTATATTTTGTTATCTGTTAAGTGTAAAAAAAAAAAACTTTTCCATCAAGTGGTCATTGGCTGAACTTTCTACAATCTTGGTGACTTTCTATAATATGGGGCAAACTCTGTAGGAATCAGTAAAACAAGAAAAAAATCCTGAGTATGAACTGTGGTAGAAGAAAAGAAAGGCAACTCTGGAGAAATAACTCAGTCCCATCTTTGAATGAGGTGTCTTGCATTGCATTTACTCACCCAGTAGAAGACACCACACCCAGCTATTAATCGAGGCACAAGATTGAAAGAACTTTGTGAATCGAAAGAAATTTAATCCTAACATTTGGAGTTAAAATGAGGAGAGGAACAGACCTAGGAAATCCCAACGAAATGACCTCCTCAATAGAGACATTGCTCCTAGGGAGAGAAGTATGATGGCACCTTTTGAAGAGGAAGGATGTCGAGGTTTTTCAGTGCTGTGTAAGCTACCTCGACCACCTTATTCCATGTTTATGCATCCTGCTACTGGCATACTCTACGAGTGTGTTTACTCTTCCTACCAAAATTGTGTGCATTCATAGGAAAAGGAAACTTAATCTTACTGGAGTGGGAGTGTGAAGACTTTTGTAGCTATTGCTCTTATAATGTCACTTTAGTAAATGTCTTTGCTTTTAGCTGACTGTTTCCTCTGCCTGATTATTAAATGTAAACATACTGTAGGGGCTCATAAGTTATATGTTCTTAGGAATGATGGACAGAGGTTGCCTTGATAGTAGTCATCTCTCTTAGATTTAAATCTGCAAATGTAAGGGGGAAACGGATTGTCCCAGAAGGATGCTATATAAACTTCTATTAATTTGTAAAATGAGTGGTTTGGATTCATTAACATCTGAAGTCCATTTTACCTCTAGTTCTATCATCCTATTATTTCTATTACTTTGGAATTCTGAGTCTTGGGCCCTATTTGAAGTCCATCACCCTGAGAAATTCTTCCTATCCGTAGAAGCTGCTTACAACACTACATCTTGGTCGATCACTTAGCACAGTGTCTGGCACATTTAACAAATGTTTGTTGACTGTAAGAGTCACAAAGGCAGCATGGGAGAGGGAGAAAAGCTGTGGAATAAAAATTAACTCATTATGTAACCGTACATAAGTCATTCTCCTGGCGAAACCTCAGTTTCTTCCTGTAAAAAGTGAGGCATTGACAGGATGATCTCTAAGGGCCCAGCAAGCTCTGACATTTTATGGTTCTACAAAAGAAGCAACTGATCTTGCTAACTGACATGGGATGGGCCCCTTTGGAGATAGTACATCAAAATAATAGCTGTGTACTAGGAGAATGGCTTTCTTCATCTTTTCCTGGCAGTTGGTTTTATTGTTGGGATTATTAATGAGCAGTCATAAGGCCCTTCACTTATAAACCATGCTCTGGAATTCTCCTCATCCATTATTCTTCCCTCTTCTCTTTTTCCAATTTTCCTCCTCTCTACTCAACCTGAAGAAATAATAGTACAATGAAAAGAGGGATGGGTTTGAAGACATAGGATGTGGATTCAAATCCCAGACTGCCACTTAATACGTCCATAAATTTGGGCAAGTGACTCTCTATATGTCAATTCCTTAATGGTGGAATTACAAATTATAGACAGAAGTTATGATATAGCCTGTTCTTCTCCACCTGATAATTTTCTTTCCCTATTTCCCATCACAGTGCCAAAAATTCCACCATCAAAGAACCATGATTTTTGGTTAAAGCATTACTTTGCCAAGGCACACTTTTTGTAAATATAAGCAAGTGGGGCAGTTCAAATGGGGCAGTTCATCCAGTGTCAGACACTCAACACTACCTACTGTATGGCCTTGGGCAAGTCACTTGTTTCAAATTGCCTCACATACACACAAAAAAATTACTTTTTAAAAAAGAAAATGTAAGCAAGCCTGTGAGGGGTATCATCAGCTAGCCTAGCAATCATTTCGATTTCAGGGTAAATACAGATACAGCTGCTGATAAAAGTGATATTGGGTTTACAACTGAGATTAGGTTAGATGCTAGTTAGAGCTAGTAGAGACTTCAGTAAACCTCTAGTCCAAAAATTCTCATTTTATTGATGGGAAACTGAGGCCCAGAAAACTTAATAGACTTGAGCAAGGACCCACAGGGAAGTAAGTGGCAGTAGAAGGGATTTGGACTCAAGTTCAAATCCAGGATCTTTCCTACTGTGTTCTGTTGCCATGAAAATCATCAGTTCTAATCCTGGCATTATATCTGTAGCTGCTGCTTCTGCTCGCCTCTGCATCTCTATGGAGATCCTAAGAGTCCAAGAAATGATACACTCAAAGGAAGAGCCAAAGACTGACAGAACAGTTTCTGATGATCCTGGCAAGGGGGAAATGATTATCACTATCACCTCTCCCATCATTAAGATCTTGGACCAACATGATCTGTTTTGCAACTAGAAGATAAGATTGTTCAACAGGATACAAAGGATATCTCTAGCTTTTCTCTCCTTTGTCTCTGTCTGTTTCTGTCTCTATCTCTCTGTCTTTATCTGTTTCTGTTTCTCTCTCTGTCTCTCTCTATCTCTTCCTCCTTCTCTGTCTCTTTCACTCTCTGTCTCTCTCCCTCTATTTCTCTGTCTTTGTCTTCTCTTTCTTTCTCTGTCTCTCTTTCTCTATCTCTGTCTGTCTCTTTGTGTGTCTTCTCTCTTTTTCTGTCTCTGTCTCTCTGTATCTATCTTTCTATGTATCTCTCTGTCTCTCTGTCTCTCTCTTTCCCCCTATCTCTGTCTCTTTCTGTGTCTCTATCTCTGGCTCTCCTTTTTCTTTCTCTCCTCTCCTCTTGTCTGCCTTTCTCCCTCTTATCTTTTCTCCATTTCCTTCCTCCTTTTTTCTCTTTCTTCCCTTTATTTCTTTTCCCTTCTCTTCTCTGGCCTCTCCCTTTTCCCTTCTTTTGGCTTTGGGAGTCTAACTTCTAAGGCATAATTTTGAATACAGGAAGTCGCTTTCACTTTTAGTACATGAGCACCTTTGTCCCAATCCTTTATGTGACTCTTGACTGTATGCAATCAGTATTATCTCTATCAGCAGCCAAAGATCTGAGAGGTGACTGAGAGAAAGACGAGGAGAAGGAGGAAACTGATGGGGGCTATTTCCATACAAAACTCTTTGGTCTATTTTTCTGTATACTTTATCTTAGCTACAATACATGATGTGATCACAGCATGCTAAGTATCTGAATCTGTGAATGTGATAGAAAAGCCCTATGTGGTGGGTTTCTTTGTCAATTAACATAGTGCCTAGCACATAGTGGGCACTTGATAAATATGTATTGATTACAGATTTTTAAAATACATTAACAATATCATATTTTAATTTTTGGACTAGATTAAATAGTAAGGGCTGAGACCAAGCTGAAATTTTAGCTTTCTGTCTTTAGGGAGTAGCCTGGGTGTATGCAGGCTTGAATGCTCTCTAGTGACCAGATTGGGTACTGCTGCCAGGAGGAAGGATCCTTTCAGAGCATGTGTACCAACTCCAAAAAGTAGATGGCTGCCCAGGGACTGACTAGAGAGACCGGGTCTGATAGCTCAAACAGAATGGCACTTCATTTTTTTTGTTGTTGTTTTGTTTTGTTTTTTGGAGAGAAGGAGAGGACTTACTTCCACCCTCCCCACCAATGTAAATTGGCCACTGCTTGAGCAGTTAAAATTAGTTTTAGTTTTAGATAACTTCCTGGGACTCTAGAGTTAAGTAACATGCTCAAAAGCAAAGACCCTGTATATGTCATAGGCAGGACCTAAGCCAGAGTCCTCCAGACCTCGAGTTCAGCTCTCTCCCCATTATATCACAGTGCTTCGCAGTCTTGATATATCCACACTCTATTAAAAACTTGACCAGATCACTAATACATTGATTCTCTCTCTCTTTCTCTCATTTTATCTGTCTCTCTCCATGTCTGTCTTTCTCTCTCTCTGTCTCTCTATCTCTTTCTTTCTCTATCTCTGTCTCTCTGTGTCTCTTTGTCTCTGTCTCTGTGTCTCTGTCTTTCTGTATCTTTGTGTCTATCTCTGTCTCCTCTGTATCTCCATCTCTATCTCTGTCTCTCTCTCTTTCTCTCTGTATATGTGTGTGACTTTCTTGCAGTCTTTGTCTCCCTCTTTTCCTCTCTTTATCAATAAGGCAATTATATCAAGGAGCCAAAACCTGTTACATATAGATGAGGTAACAGGTTTAAAAAGGAAAAAATGATTTCCCCAGTGTCACGAAGTTCTGATGATCGCATAGTGAATAAAAAGTGTGGAAGCTCAAATCTGGAAGAAGGGTTCAAATCCACCTTTGCTAATAACTATGTAGCTATGGAGAAAGGTTTCTCTCATCCATAAAATACTATCCATAGTAACTGCCTTACAGACAAATAATATTATATAGCCAAACTTTGCAAACTTAGAAAATTTCTATGTTATTTATTAATGATCATTAGTGAAGCTGAGATTTGAATCCTGGTCCTCTGCATTTAGATTTAGTATACTCTTCAGTAAAGAGGAGGAAGGAATAATTTGGGAGCACAGAGTGCTGTATCACAAGGATAGACTGGGGGACACACAGAATTTGCCCAAGAGGACATTGTGGTTGATAAGAAATCACATTGGGAGCCTGGGCAGGGAGGTAGGGAATGGGAAAGCAAAACTTTGTCTGTTATACAATTTCTCTACAGGCCTATGCTATCTCATAGATAATTCATTGATTTTTTAGCTCTTTCCATAAGATTTTACCTCAAATCTACAAACACTGAGGTTCAGATCCCACTTTTTACACACAGTGTCTGTGTGATTCCAGACAGCTCATATAACCTCTCTGTACTTTATGCAGCTCTCAAAGATTATAAATTGCAGAGGAGGTGCCAACAGTATTGGTAGAGAGAGCTTCTCAACTGTTAGTGCCCTATATCAGTGAAATCACAGATTCAATGACTATCTATCTGGATTCTCTGAAAAGCTGAGGTCAAAAACAGTAAATTTCTCTTCTGCTCATATTCCAATAAAGATGTCAATAAAATAGACTTTTCACTTCCTACTGCCCCACCCTCTTAACTAAGGACCTTATTTTATACTTTACTCACCAAAATTAAGTCAATCAAAATCTTCTTTTCTTACCTTTAGACATCCTGCTATTATTACTTAGCTTCTCTTCACTCCAGACTCTAATAAATATTACCAATTCCAATATTTCTCTATATGTTTTTATCTCATTTCTCTATCTTCTATAACAAATTGCCACCACTCCCACTTCCTTTTTCTCTCTTCCCCTTCCTTTCTCTTTCTCTTTTTTCCTCTCATTTTTTTTCTTTCTTCCTTATTACTGGTTCCTTGTCTGTTGTCTACAAACATGTTTATGTCTTTCCATCCTTAAAAAAAATCTTTGCTAACTATCATCCTGTATCTCTCCTCCCTTTTCTAGTCTAACTCTTTAAAAAGGTCATCCACATTAAATGCCTGTACTTCCTCTCCCCCCACTCTCTTTGAAATCCACTTCAATCTGTCTTCTAGTCTCATTCATCATTCAACTGAAGCTGCTCTGTCCAGGAACTCGCCAAAATTTCCTCAATTACCAAATCGAACGGCATTTTCTCCATCTAAAGGCAGTCAAGTACACAAGCACAGTCGGTACCAATGTTCTTCCTTTTGAGTTTAGGAACATTTTGACCACTTGTTCAATCTTTTGAGAAAATGAGATGTTTACTGTCCTAACATTTTCTCAACAATTCTGAGTAAAAAATGTCGAGCATCTCAGAGAATAATGTGATCCAGGTGTGGTTAATGCCTCAAGTGGCCACCAGAGGGAAGCCAAGAGCCAGATACAGATGCTAGTAACTAATTGAGATCTGAGGTTGCTGGATGTTCAGTTCAAAACACCTGATGCCCTGGGCAAGGGAAACAGAGCAAGTTGATTTCCAAAGCATAGAAGTCAAAAAAGATGCAGTCCGTGGGTAAGACAAAGCAAGAAGTCAACTCAATGCACTGTGGTAGTACCTTGGAGAGAGGGTAGCCCTACCAGGAAGTATCAAATAAAGTAGAAAAGACAATGATTTTTTTTCATCACACTATGTGCCCTCCTTCAGGTATTGGGAGTCAGAACGGGATGCTTGCTAGCTTTATTGACTGGTTAGCTTAAAGGTAGATCTGAATCAAGTGTTGTTTCCTCATCCCACCTTCCCTAGGGCTCACATTTCATGATGAAGGAAAAGACCCAATGAGATCTGTTTCAGGAAAAAGTGCCCAAATGAAGATAATCATCATAAATCTCTTTGAAATAATTCTAGAGGTACATTTCTCAGCACAAACATAATCCAGAAGGAGATATAAGGTTATCAGTCCTTCACACCTCCTCATTAATTAGTTTAATCAGTTTGTTTTTCTTCCTACAGTTATGTGTTGCATTACAATTAAGTATAGATAGTAAATAATTCATGTAAACAAGTCTATTTCATATCCAGGTCCTTAAGCATTAGAGATTTGAATGAGAGTTAGGGCTTAGAAACTGAGATTCCCAGTTTTAGTTCTGGTTCTGCTAGCTGTGTATCCTAAGGCAAGTTCCTTGAGTGCTCTGGGTCTCAATTCCCTTATTTGCTTTACTTACTTTGATTTTTCAGCTGATCTTTTGATCCAATCAATGTGCATACTTCCTTCTCTAGTGTGGATCTCATCTCTCCAGTTTTTATCCAATTCAATTGTTGTCCATAATTCTTCCATAAAAACTCTATTCATGACAGGCACAATAGTTAGAGCACCGATTTGGGGATCACAAGACCCCATATTTTGGCGAGTTCTGGACAGAGCAGCTTCAGTTGAATGATGAATGAGACTAGAAGACAGATTGAAGTGGATTTCAAAGAGAGTGGGGGGAGAGGAAGTACAGGCATTTAAACCCTGACTTTGACACTTATTGCTTGTGTAATCTTCAGCAACTCATTCCCCCCTCTATGAGTCTAAGTTTGTTCTTCTGTAAAATGAGGAGATTGTGTCCCACGGCCTTGATGACTCTTTCCAATGGTCCAAATATTCATTACACTAAAGACCTTCCTCCCAATTCTCTGGACACTGTAGGCATTGGTGTAACATTTGAATTCTGCTCTCCTATACTTCCACTAGAGGAATCAACATTTTTTTGTCTTTTCCTTCCATTCATAATACTATTTGTCATATAGCAGCCTGTTTACAGATACTCTCATTTCTCCATTGGTCCTTGGGTCGCTTGCCACTGATTTTTCCAAGGTCTTAAATAATATGGGAACCATCTCCAGTCGTCTGACACTGGACCCTGAATGACTCTGGAGGAGAATGAAGATTGTGACTCATTCAGCTACAGGACTCATTGGCTCACTTCAATCCAGTTCACTTGTATGTCATGGCATCACACTCTTGATGTCATTGAGATATGAGAACAAAGGCTAATACAGGCCTAGGTCAGAATCACCTCTGATAACTACCCTTTGAAACAACTTCCATTCAAACTTTGTTCAGACTCTCCAGTCTAATGCTTACCTTTTGGAAAACCAAGCCACAGAACATAATAATTAAAACAATGTGTGTTAGTGGTTTCAAAGCACTGTGGGAAAAGCACCTATGATTAGAACTTGATTCTCCCATTAATTTAATAGGTTACTACCCTCTATGGATCTTGGTTTTCTCATCTGTAAAATAAGGGGGTTGGATTCAATGGCCTTTGAGGTCCCTTCCAGCTCTAAATCTACTATTCCATGGAGATATTTAATTAAAGTAAATAGCAAGATAAATAATGAGAAAAACAAAAGTCCTCTTTAATGAACTGATTCTGAGGGACATGGAAAGAATACTCATCCTTCAACCCATTCTTTCAGGCACCCAGATTTTTGACCTTCAATTTATCTTTAGCTCTTCACTCATCCTCATCTTCCAAATTCAATCATTTATCAAATTTGTAGATTTTACCTCTGTAATATCTCTAGCATCTGCCACTAGGATCAATACAATTTCCTCTGCTTGACATTGAGAATCTATTTATAATTTGATCCAGCCTTTCTAGATTAATTTCACATGTCTCTTCCTATATATTCTACATTGTAGTTGAACTGGTCTACTTGCTATACTCCTTTTATCCATGATATTTTATCTCCCAGAATTTATTTATCTGTGAACAAGTCATTTTTCCCAGTAGAATAATAGCTTCTTGGGATCAGAGCCAATTTCATTTTTGTCTTTATATCTTCAGATCCTAACATAAGGCCACTTAATAAGTGGTTACTATTTTGGGAGTCAAGCCGACAGCCACACCTAGCCAGCCCAACAGAGTCAGGCAAAAGAAATATTTTAAGCTATTTCCTCTCATAAAGAACTTGCCCAATTCTAATTGATATGGAAGCTGAGGCCCTTCTAATTCCTATTATTCCCTTGAGCAGTAATGTCAAGGAAACTCTGGAGCTTTTTATTTAGCCACACCAGAGGGATAAAGTGGAGCTGACGACCTTTCTACATTGCTGCACATAAACTCTGCTGTGCTGCCTACACACAATGCCCACAACCACCATACTATCTCTTTGTACTGGTATTACATGATTACATGTGATCCATCCTTATTTCTTTGTGTTCAACATTTGCACTGTTAGATTATGAATAGTTATTTTGATATATGTTCAGATTTTGACATTTGCTAGCTGTAGGACCTGGGCTAGGTATTTAACTGTCTCAGTCTCAGTTTCTTCTTTTGTAAAATAGTGATAATACAATCCATTTTACAGTGTTGAAATATTTTACCAACCTTAAATCATTATATAAACTTTTAAAAAAATAATAATTATTTTTATCGTATAGGGTTTTGTGGGATATAGTATCTATATAAACATTTTTCCCAACACGTGGCTTTACTATTATTGTACTTGGAGTGCCAAGGCCACCTTTGAAACCATCGTGACATTTTGACATCTCTTTAAGAAATTGATCAGTAGACTTCCTGGGGTGAAGCCAAGATGGTGGAATTAAGTCAGGAAACTGGTCAAGCTCTCGCAATTTCCCTCAAAAAACACATGAAACTAAGCCTCTGAACGGAGTCAGATGGAATGAAACCTCTCTCCATTTCAAGATAGACCAGAAAAAATTCATAAAAGACCAGTATCACTGAGGGGAATAAAATAGAAAAAGAGGAGATCAATGAATTAGACATGCAATTAAAGAAGCTAGAAAAAGAACAAATTACAAACTCTCAATTAAATGCCAAATTAGAAATTGTGAAACTCAAAGGAGAAATTGATAAAATAGAAACTAAGAAAACTATTGAACTAATAAATCAGAGCTGGTTTATTAAAAAAACAACAACAACAACAAAATAGATAAACTTTTTGTTAATTTGATTAGAAAAAAGGAAAGAAAAAATCAAATCACCAGCATCAAAATTGAAAAGGGTGCACTTACCACCAATGATAAAGAAATTAAAGGAATAATTAGGAACCATTTTCTCCAACTGTATGGCACCAATTTTGATAGTGTAGCTGAAATGGATGAATATTTGCAAAAATATAAATTGCCCAGGTTTACAGAAGAAGAAATAAATTACTTAAATAGTCTCATTTTAGAAAAAAGAAATCGAACACATCATTAATGAACTCCCTAAGAAAGGGTTAATTTACCTATCAGATCTTTGGAGAAGGCAAGAATTTATGACCAAACTAGACTAGAAAATATTATGAAAGATAAAATGGACAACTCTGATTACATTAAATTAAAAGAGTTTGCACAAACAAAACAGAAACAAGATTAAAATGAAAATAACAAAGCTGGGGAAAATTATTTGCAGCCAGTATTTCTGATAAAAGTCTCATTTCTAAAATATATAAAGAACTGTATCAAATTTATAAGAATACAGTCATTCACTAATTGATAAATGGTCAAAGGAGATGAAGAGATAATTTCAAATGATGAGATTAAAATCATCTATAGTTATATGAAAAAATGATCTGAATCATTTTTGATTAAAGAAATGCGCATTAAAACAACTCTGCAGTACCACCTCACACCTATGAGACTGGCTAAGATGACAGGAAAAGATAATGAACAATGTTGGAGGGGATATGGGAAAACTGGGACACTAATGCATTGTTGATAGAGTTGTGAAATTATCCAACCATTCTGGAGAGCAATCTGAAACTATGCCCAAGGGGCTATATACTCTTTATGTCTTATACTCTTTAATCCAGCAGTGCCATTACTGGGTTTGCATCTCAAAAAAATCATAAAGGAGGGGAAAAGATCCACATGTGCAAAAATGTTTATAGCAGCTCTTTTTGTGGTAACAAAGAATTGGAAAATGAGTAGATGCCTATCAATTGGGGAATAACTGAACAAGTTATGATATATGAAGGTAATGAATTATTATTGTTATGTAAAAAATTATAAATAAGCTGACTTTAGAAAGGCCTGGAAAGATTTATGCATATTGATGGTGGACAATGGAAGATGCTCTTGAGCTTTTCCAGCCAGCAGTGGAATAAAACAAGGCTGTGTGCTTGCTCCCATGCTTTTAGGCATAATGTTTTTAGCCATGGTGTCAAACATCTTCAGTGAGAATAAACATGGCATCAAGGTCAGCTATCCCATTGATGGTTAAATTCTTTAATTGAAAAGGCTACAAGCCAAGACTAAAGTAAAGGGAGTATCTGCACGTGATTTTTTTCTTTGTAGAAAAAGTGGAGGCACTCAGTGTAGCCTCCAAAGCTGAGATGCAACAAAATATGGATCAATTCTCTGCTGCTTATGCTAGTTTGGGCCTAACAATTAATGCCAAGTCCTCCATCAGGCAGTACTACAGTAAATGGAGAAGTTTTGAATGCTGTGGATAACTTCATTTACCTTGGCAATCTACTTTCCAGGGAGGTTCACGTTGATAATGAAGGCAATACATGAATTGGCAGAGCTAGCTCAGTGCTTGGGTAGCTCCAAAGGAAAGTGTGGAAGAGGAGAAGTATTAGACTGACTACTAAACAGAGTCATTGGGCTATTCTCATTGTTGTATATTGTGAAACCTGGACAGGATACCAGCACCATCTCAGCAAACTTAAGCATTTCCATTTGAATTGCCTTAGGGAGATTCTAAAGATCACATGGCAGGATAAGACACCAGCCACTGAGGTCCTTTCTTGAACTAAATTGCCATTCAAACTCTACTGCAGAGAGCATAACTCTATTGAGATGGTCACAGTGTTTGAATGCCAAATGTAAGATTGCCAGAAAGACTGTATTATGGAGAACTCGCAGAGGGCAAACACTCACATGGTAGTCAGAAAAAGGACACTCTCAAGGTCTCTCTTAAGAACTTTAGAATTAATAAAACAAAAAAAACTTAAAAATTTAAAACAAGAACTTTAGAATTGATTGTATGACATGGGAGACACTGGCATGGAATGGTGTAGTATGGTGTAACCTCATAATAGAAGTTGCTGTGTTTTATAAGCAAAGCAGAAATGAAGTAGCTCAGAAAAAACTTGAAATGTGCAAAGTCAGAGAATTCATCCCAAATGTTCATAGAGACTAATGTTTGATCTGTGGAAGAGCATTCTGAACTTGTATTGGTCTGATCAGTCACAGCAAATACACTGTAGTGTGACTCTAACATAGTGATGTCATTGTGATCTTCTTCCAGAATGGATAAATGCTAACCAACCATAAGACTTGTCAATGAATTGGATATGGAGAATGAAAAAAGGTGGCATTCAGGACCCTACTCAGGTGGAAACTCAGATGGAAAATCTAAGTGATTGGAGGGATGATGGCATCTTTAACAAAAGAGAATGAGAGAGAGAGAGAGAGAGAGAGAGAGAGAGAGAGAGAGAGAGAGAAATATGGAAGAGGGGTGGGTTTGGATTTGGCATAGAATCAGAGTGTGTGATAGCAATGAACTTGAAACATTATGGTCATAGATTTTGAGCTACAATGATTCCTATTTCCTCCAGGATAAAATACAGACTCTTTTGTTTGGCTTTTAAAGCTCTTCACAATCTGGCTCCAGCCCATTTTTTTCAGGCTGATTACACATTACTCTCATATTATTTTTAATTAACAAACTCTTATTTTCTCCACACACACAATTTAAAAGAAAAAAATCATTATAACCAATATGCATAGTCAAGTGAAACTAATCCTTGAGTTGTCCATCTTAAAATCAGGTGTCACCCTGCTTCTTAAAGTCTTCATTGCTGTCTCAGAAACTAGATGGTAAAGAACACCAATAGATCCATTTGTCTCTTTGAGATAAGTCTACATTTCAACCTCATTGGCTTTCTAGCTGTCTCCCAAACAGAAGAACGTGATATTTTCCATGCTTGTGCTTTTGCCTAGACTGTGCCCCATGCTCAGAATTCAATCTCTCTCTCCTCATCATTGCATCTTGGAATGTACAGTTACTGTCAAATCTCAGCTTCAGTGCCATCTGCTATACAGGTAGTTATTCCTTTTTCACTCCCATCCCTGTTGCTATTAGTCTTATACCCTAAAATCACTTTGTACATATTTTTATCTAATTTTCTATAGCCTTGTTTTCCATGATATAAGTTCCTTGAATACAGGGACTGTCTCCTTTGACTCTTCATTTTGTTTATTCATTCATTCTTTTATTCATTTTTTCTCATCTATTAATTTTGCTTATTTGTTCATTCACATATATTCGTTCAACTTATTTAATTATATTTATTCATTTTCTTCTGTCTTTCAGTCCATCTATCCAGCTATCTATCTGCCAATCTCACCATTGATTGATTTTAATCCATAGCTCCTGCCAGGGTCTGGCATTCTTTTCTCTCCCCAGTAAGGAACTTGCTTGTATCAATGTAGCTAGGTAACTTTTCTTCAATTTATAATCTTTCAGAGTTGTCCTGGGTCACTGAAAGGTTAATGGATTTGCCAAATACTAAAGTCTTCCTAACTCCCAGATAAGTTCTCTAAACATTATATCATGCTGTGTTTTTTGCCTGGCACATAGTTGATTCTTAATAAATGTTTTTGTAATAAATTCAGAAAAAAAAGAAAAGGAAGGAAGGGAAGAAGAGAGGTAGGGAGGAAGAAGAGAGGAAAGGAAGGAAAGAAGGAAGAAAGGAAGGGAAGGAGGGAGGGAGGGGGAAGGGAAAAGGAAGGAAAAAGAGAAGGAAGGAAGAAAGGAAGGAAGGAAGGGGAAGGAAGGATGAAAGAATGGAAGGAAGGAAGGATGAAAGAATGGAAGGAAGGAAGGAAAAAAGGAAGGAAGGAAGGAAAGAAGGAAGGAACGAAGGAACGAAGGAAGAAAGGAAGGAAGGAAGGAGGGAGGGAGAGAGTTAGGGAGGAAGAAAGGAAGGAAGGGAGAGAGGTGAGAAGGAATAAAAGAATGAAAAAAGGAGAGAGAGAGAAAAAGAAGAGGAGAGGAGAGGAGAGGAAAGGAGAGGAGAGGGAGGAGAAGAGAGAAGAGGAGAGGGAAGAAAGGAGAGGAGAGGAGAGGAGAGGGAGGGAAGGAGGAAAGAAAAGAAACAAGTTCAGGTTCTGGAATCAAAAGAACCTATATTTAAATTCCACTTCTGCTGCTTTCTAACTGCATGGCCTTGTACAAATAATCTCATTTCTCTGAGCCACTGCTTCTCCAAATGCAAATTTTTGTATTTAGAGTCAAAATTCCCTTTTAATTATAAATCTGTGATCTTGTCACTGTTTAGTGCAATCTCTTCATTTTACAGATAGGGAAAATGAAGTCCCTGACTGGAGCCAGTGAGCACAAGTTGCAAAGCAAATCATGGCATTCCCACATTTGCTTTCAATTGCACCTCAGTAATAGAATACTCTGAGTGGAGTTGCTGATTTTCCCAGAAGTCAATTGTGCTTTTACTTTGGCTACACAACACATTCAAGATGCTATAGAAAAGGTGGATTCCTGTTCAGATTCAACTCAACACTGTCACCTCTGAGTGATGAGGGGTTGTATAGGTTAAGGTGACTAAAACAAATGAAAACATTTCCTGAGTTTGCTATCATTCAATATAATTCTGCAAGATTTTCTTCTTGTGATCTGAATTGATTCCCAGTTTTGGCTATATGATCCAAAATTTTATAGACTGGAAAACAGAGATAATGATGTAATACCACACACATACAGTGAGTTGGATCTTTTAAGGCTCTTCAGGCAGATTTCAGTTTAATATAAAGAACAATTTACCAACAGGATCCCCATTACTGAAGGTCTTCAAGAGGACAGTGGGTGCCTACTTCTCAGAGATAATGTCAATTTGGAATGAAAATGATCAGGTACTTTTTTGGTCAATTTAGTAAAACCTATGTACCCTTTCTTCAAATAATGTTTTAAAATTTAAGTAGTCCAATTCATTAAATTAAATTAAAACAATTAAATTAATTAAATGTAATTAAAATAAATGCATAGGATTAAGAAGGAATCTAATTATATTTTAACAAAGGTGTAATTTTTAAAAATCCAACTTCCCAGCCCCCTCAAATTAGGTAGAGAACCAAAAATCCAAATAATAGAATTGGAGCTGGAAGAAATACTAGATACTGTTGTAATCCAGATACATAGTTTCCAGAGAAGAAAAGAGAGTTTCAAAAAGGAAAAAATGAATTTTTCAAGGCCATAAAAATTGGAAATGGAAAAGTCAGATTGTAGACATCAGAATTCAGGTTTTTTTTTTCTCTCCAAACCCAGAATTCTTTCCATGACACAGATGATAACCTCTAGCATGCTGGGAACAAAGCTCTTCTCCACCTAAGATATGTAGCTAGGAATTACCTGAGGTCAATCAACTCATGACAAAGAAACACTTTTCATGTACCTCTTGGGAATAGAGGACTGATTTAGGTGTTGGGGAAGATATAAAGCTTAAATAACATATAATTCCTGTTCTCATGGAGCTGCCTCTTTTGTAGAGGTGCAAGATATAAATAGAAATAACTATAATGTTCAATATAACACAATGTACATTTTAGTGTTGTTGTAGTGGGGTAGGAACTCACAGTGTGAAACTTTCTCCCACCAGTGCAGGTTAGCACCTCATGATTTCATAGAGGCTGTATTGGCTCAGTAGATAAAGTTCTGGGCCTGGAATCAGAAAGACTGAAGTTTAAGTCTAGCCTCAGATGCTTCCTCTCTGTGTGACCCTGTTCAAATCATTTTACTTTAATTTTCTCAACCATAAAAAGAGGGATAATAACATCTACTTCCCAGTGTAGTTGTGAGGATCAAGTGAAATATATGTCAAAAAGCACTTAGCATGGTACTTAGTGCTCTATAAATCCTACCTCCCCCTCCCCAAGAGAGAGTTGTCTGAGGCACTGGAAAAGTCGGGATCTGCTAAAGCAAGTCTTTCTGGTTCTCAACCTGTTCCTTACTCATATTGCCATGTTGCCTCTAAAGAGATACATAAGAGAAAGAGAAAGAAACAAAATGCAGGTATAATCTAGGGAGGAAAAAGGCCATAACCAACCAGTGTAATCATGAAGGCTTCCTGGAAGAAGTCTTACTGGAAAAAATGAGCTTTAAAGGATAGGGAGTGATTCCACAATATTTTATGTTTCAATGGATAATTGAGTCAAAACAGGAATTTAACCCCATTATTCGATCTTTTTACGAATTTTACTCCTTAAAAATTTTATTAATACCACAGCATATTAATAACTTATTTAACAAATGCAAGGTGACTTTTGTTTAAAATGAAATGTAGCTTAGAAAGTATGTGTAAGCATTCCATAGACTTCAAGTACTACATACCATTACTTAATATAAGACTGTTGTTGTTAGGTCATTTTTAGCTATGTCCAACTCTTTCTAACCCCATGTGAGGTTTTCTTGGCAAAGATTCCTTCTTCAGCTCATTTTACAGATGAGAAACTGAGGCATAGAAGGTTAAGAGATTTTCCTAGGGTCACAAAGCTGGTATTATCCGAGGCCAGATTTGAACTCAGGAAGATTAATTAGTCTTCCTGACTCTAGGCCTGGGACTCCATCCATTGCACCACCTACCTGTCCCTAATATAAAACTATTTTTCCTATTTATTTTGGATAAACCCTTTTAATTTCTCTAGTCTATGTTGTTTCAAGGACTAAAAACAAAACAGTCAGCCCTTCCCTGGTAACTTCCCTCCTTATACTATTTTAACTCTCATCAATGGTTTGTCCTTGTCATGCTACTCAGTGTTCATCTATCTTAGAACTAGCCAATCTCCATCAAGAAAGAAAGGTGCCTTGCTAAGCCCAGGAGGGTCCTTACTGTGGAATCGTCTTCCCTGTTCCAGCTTAGAATATCCCCGAAAGACAAAACAAACCTCAAACTACGTGTCTTTGGTTTCTGCACAAAACCCAGTGGATGTCTTTTTTTTCCTAATCAGAAGAAGGTTCCCTTGGCAACCAAGTCACTCTCTACTTCTTGCCAAGTGATCTGTTTAGCTTCGGTGCAAGAGTTCTTTTAGTTCCATGGAGTAACTAAAGATTATCTGTGATTGGCCAGCAACTTTTCTCAGAGTCTATATTTCCAAACCCAAATATCAGCTTTGTTTCACTGTGCCAGATACAGGACTTTAAATACAACTCCTGATTATTTTCACCTGTTCAGACCACAATCTCTACCTCTTTTCCAAAAGAACTCTGGACTCCAGCCCTGGAACTACCTTGGAGCCTGTTAAGCTGCCTTTGACCTCCTTAGGTTTCTTGGATCCCAGTCTCCACTGCCCTTCAAGACTTTTTTTCAAGTCACACCACCATCCCACCTGTCCTCCCCTTTTATGTGAGCTTTGGTAAGCTTCTTGATGGCAGAGACTTTTGCTTGTTTGATTTGTATTTCTAGCACATTTATATTCTTAGCACAGTACCTGGTACATAAGAAACACTTAATAAATGCTTTATTTCAAGTGGAACAAAAGGTGTACTCAACTATTGATGAGAGAAGAGGTGAATGGAAATACATCCACTGTAAGATGGGAGAGAGAAACCCTGGAAAAGGCCACTGATGGGAAAGCTGCTTCTTTGCCCCTTAACTGGAAGAAACAGGCCAACTGTTAGCTTCCAATTTAAAATATTTATTCTTGAAAAGTTACCACTAGGGCAGTACCGTGGATAGAGCATCAGCCCTGGACTCAGGGGGAGCTGAGTTCAAATCTGGCCTCAGATACTTACTAGCTGTGTGACCCTGGACAAATCATTTGACTCTTGTTGCTTCCAAAAAATGGAAAAAGTTACTACAAAAGTCAATTTCTCCTTCATATTTTATGTACTCATTTTTTATGTTTTGGCATCCTTCTTACTGAGGGGTGGCAATGAACGGAGAGCTAGTTTTTACTCCAAATAAGTGGGGGAGAGAGATTGGCAGGTATGCCAACTTTTCCCATACCCTCAAAATGTCACTTTAGTACCAGATGGAGTAGCCTGGTTCAATTATGAAAAGCTAAGAAACTAGAAATGAAGTGATAAGAAGAAGAATGGCTGAAATTAGAAGTGGTCTTGGAGGTCATTTTGTTCATTCCTGTAACTTAAAAATTATAATAGCTTTTTATTTTCAAAATACATGCAAAGGTAGTTTTTATCATTCACCTCTGCAAAATCCTTGTGTTCCATGTTTTTCTCCCTCCTTTCCCCCATTGTCCTCCCCTAGATAGCAAGTAATCCAATATATGTTAACATGTGCAGTTCTTCTATACATATTTCCATAATCATCATGCTATACAAGAAAAATGAGATCAAAGAGGGAAAAATGAGGAAAAAAACAAGCAAACAACAAAAAATGAAAATAATACTATTTTCAGTCTCCCTAGGACTCTTTCTGGATACTGATGGCTCTCTCCATCACAAGTCTGTTGGAACTGGCCTGAATCACTTCATTCTTGAAAAGACCTATGTCAGAGTTTATCTTCACATTATCTTGTGGTTACTGTGTACAATATCCCATTGATTCTACTTGCTTCACTTAGCATCAGTTCCTGTAAGTCTCTCCAGACCTCTCTGAAATCATGCTGCTGATCGGTTCTTATAGAACAATAATATTCCATAACATTCACATTTCATAACTTATTCAGCCATTCCCCAACTCATGGGTATCCATTTCTTGTAACTTTTTAAAGAAGAAAACAGGCTACATATACTGACTTTGAATTTATAACCTGGATCTTCTCACCTTTCACCCAGCAGTCCTTCAGCCACATCGTTGAAACCTAGTCTTCCAAGGGGACACTGGCTCTTCTAAGTTATAGATTCTTTTTTCACATCTCAAAACACAGAGAGCCATGGCTGTCAACTCTGAAAGGGGCCAAACCAGGTCCTAAGTGAGGATCAGATACTATATCAAAACCTCTGTTTTCTTCTTTGCCTTACTCAAGGAGGTCTATGAAAGAGTAGAGCTACTGTCTCAGTGAAGATTCCTGTGCCATTTATCACCTCATCATTATCTCTGCTGGGCCATAGTTCTGCCCCTCTCCCACCAGCCATCAATCTGTATTCTTCCTTAGAGGAGCCCAAAGCAGCATGAAGTCTTTAAATTTCCTACCCTGAGATGAGAATTTTCTCAACCTTGGGAAAATTCCCACCCTGCGATAAAGTTCCAATTGCCTCATCTTAGTATGGTTCTACTACTAAAAACCTTTGTGATTTTACAAATGACTTCTCTCTGGACCTCTGTCACTTTACCTATAAAACAAGAGAAGGCTTTGGACTAAAAGATCTCAAAGATTTTTTTTAGGTTTTTTTTCCCTGAGGCAATTGGGGTTAAGTGACTTGCCCAGGGTCACACAGCCAGGGAGTGTTATGTTTGAGAC
Organism: Antechinus flavipes; assembly: GCF_016432865.1. NCBI lineage: Eukaryota > Metazoa > Chordata > Mammalia > Dasyuromorphia > Dasyuridae > Antechinus > Antechinus flavipes. Next base: position 34,722,716 of record NC_067401.1, on the reverse strand, counting down.
CAAATTTGAACTCAGGTCCTCCTGACTTTATGATTGGTGCTCTATCTACTGCACTACCTGCCGCCTCAAAGATTTTTTTTAAAACAACAATCCTATGAACTTGGAAGCAGTGTAGCATAATATAAAGCATGGTGAAATCAAGAATCTGGATTTAGATCCCTGCTCTGGCATTTATTTGTATGACCTTAATATCTGAACCTCAGCTTCCTCCTCTTCGAAATGAAGGAGTTACAGTAGATAGTCCATAAGATCACCTAAATGTCCACATTCTATGATCTAGAAGGACATTGTTTCCAAAAAAAAGTAACTATCTAACACATAGTTACTTGGTGTTTCTTTATCTTCCTTAGTTTTCACATTTGGGAAATGGAGCCATTATATTCATGTCATTTTCCCCCAGTACACACACACACACACACACACATACACACACACTTACATGTATACCTACATTTATGAACTTGAACTAAGAAAAAATCCTAGGCAGAAAAGAGTCTACCAGATAGACAAAGGGAGACAATTTGGATTGTCAGATCTCTGTATCTTCAATGGATAAGATGGTTTTCAGATCTTCCAAATTAACCTCATCCCCTGCATCCCTTTCCCAGAAGATGCAAGTGATTGGGTGTATATAAATTGAATTCAAATTGAAAGCAAGTGGGGTGGATGGGGCATTGAGAAAAATGCAGTGATTAGTCTCCTCTGGGCCTCCTTAGGTTGAATGCAATAGTTTCTGGTCCACAAACACAAGTCACTCTCTTTCCTGAAACAGTAAAATTGCAGGTAATTGCTTTGGGGAAGAGCCGAGCCACTGATGGCTTCTCTCTGACCAGATTTATTTTAATTCTCAATAAACAGAATAATAGAATTCCTTTCTCCATTCCCCAGGCCATTAAAAAAGTGGCTCTGGCTGTTACCATTCCTGAGCATGAGAGCTGGAAACCAATCTCAGCAAAGGACAGTCAGCCAATAATTGTCCTCTCATTGTTGCTCAGGCTACAATGGAAATGGGCCAGAAGCTTCTCCAGATTCCTCACCTGGCACATGAGATGGAAAGGCTTATTTAGTACAAAGACGGCTTAGATGGTGACAGCAGGCTGGGCTGGACTTGGATGAAACTGACCTCAGCTAAGTTTGTCTCTCATATTTCCTCCTTTCTGTGTAGAATTAATCTCACCTACTTGTAGCACTAGAATACTCCTTGAGGACAGGGAATATTTCATTTTTATCTTTGTATCCAAGCATTTTACACAATGCTGGACATGTATGTACATAGGTACTTTATAAATGCTTATTAAGTGATTTTTTTTCCTCTTTGTCCACTCTGCTACTTCCCCAATCTTACAAAGCACTTTCATTCCAATCCAAAAAAAAAAAAAAGAAAAAGGACTCTTTAGTGCTGTCCAGGGTCCTTAAAAGCTTGTGATAAAAACCAGTCTAATCAAACCATTCATAATCAAGGGTTACTAATTCATGCCTTACCCTTATCCCCATTCCCACCCACCATACCCTGACAGAGACGGATGTGTGTGTTGAATTTTAACGAATAGAATGGAGAGGACAACATTTAACCTGAACATTTATCATTGACAAAGTGAATATCTATCTGAAGATATGAGGTCTGGGAACAGTATAAAATGAGGCTAGTTTGGAAGAATTAGGGATTTCAGCACAAAAGTTAAAGGGGAACATGGTCACTGTCATAAACCACTTGGAAGACTTTATTCTTATAAAAAAGAATAAAATTTGTCCTATATGGATCATAAGAGGACCAAGAGGTAGAAATCATAGAAACAAGATTTCTTAAAGGTCAACATAAGAACTTTATAATTGAAGTTATCCAAATGTGAATACACTTATGTGAAAGGTAATGAGCACTCTGTTACTGGAGGTATTACAATAGAATCTTGATCATGACTTATTAATTAAATAATTAATGATATTAGATTATATTATAATTTACAAATACATAAATTAGCACAAATAAATAAATAATTGGATAGAAAGTATTCCTGTGAGGATGACCTTTAAGATCCTTTCTAAATTTAAGATTCTATGAGTCTAAGTGTCTATTACTATATGATAGAAACCGTTATTAATGGTATAGTTTCAGGCATCACTAACTAGTTAGTATGGGAGTTACTTTGGGGCCAGGGTTCTTCCCACGCAGAAAATCATGTCATAGATAGAGTGAAAAAATCCCTAATGGTAGTGTGTTCCCTAGAAAGCAAAGCTAGTGAGCTGTTTGACAGTATAGATCTTAAGTGACGAGTTTTTCTTTAGCAGCCTATAAGGTCTACGTTTAATTTTAAGGGTAATCAAATTTGGAAATATCAGGACTTTATGGAGTTTTTTTTGGCATTTGTCCATGGATTCTTTTGAGTTCTTTTTGTCTCATACATTTTCTGGGATGAGGCAAATAATTGTTGTTCAATATCTAATACCCCTATCATAGATGGAATACTTATGTAGGAGATAGGAAAACTGTTAGGCTTATTTGGGGAAATTATTCAAAAGATTTCCCTGTAGTAAAATTCTATGATGGATGTGAGAAACCAGAGATAGAAATTGACCCTTTATGAGTCACGTCCTCTAAGACTATATCTCATTTGTGTAAGTCCTAAGATAGAGATGGCAGTGAGTCCTGGGCGGGGGGAGAGAGAGCAGGACAGGGAGGATATGATGCAGAAATGCTTGCTGGCTCATATTTATTTATGAAAATGTTATATTCAACAGTAGAATGTAGCATACTTGAGGAGCTGAGTATTTTTGTTTGTTTTATCTTTATGAAGCTCTCTGCAGGGGTTTATATCAAGACCTGATACACAGTAAGTATTTAGTAAACACTAGTTAAGTTTCATTGGATTGATCAATTAATTGTGCAGTGAAAATGCGAAGGATGTGGCGTCAGGAAGACCTGAATTTGAATCCTAACTCAGATGCTTAGTAGTTATGTGATTTTCGGTAAGTCACTTAATTTCTATCTTGCTTAGTTTCTTCATCTGTATGGTAAATAAAATAATAATATCTATTTCACAGAGTTGTAAAAATCAAATGAGTATTATTATAAAGCACTTCACAAACCATAAAGCACTATATCAAGGCTAGATATTGTTGTTGTTATTAATTAGCTCAACCCACTTAGACCCTCCACAACATAAAAGCAAAGATTCACAAAATCTGAGAGCTGAAAAGGTTCTCAATAGCCTTCTAATCTGGTCCATCCATGAAAGGAATCCCCACTAGGAAAATATGGTCATCCAGCCTCAATCTGAAGATGCTCAGTAATGCGGAACCCATCACTTTCAAACACTAAGAATTTTTTTTTCTTTCTCCTGAAATCAAGTTGAGCTCTCATTGTTTAAAAACTCCACAAACCGATTCTGCTTCTATCATCTAAAATCAAAAAAATCAATCAACAATAATTTATTAAGTACCATTATATGCCAAGCACTATGGACAGAAAGACAAAAATGAAGTTCTTTCACACAGTGATCCTACAATCTAATAGGACACTTTTATGCACAGATATGCATATGAACAGAACACATGCACAGTAAATATAAGGCATTTGGGAAGAGAAAGTATTGACAGCTGGAAGAATAAGGAAAATCTTCATAGATAATATGGTGTTTGAGTTAAACCTAGGATTAGGGATTCTAAAGGTGGCAGTAATGAGAGAATGCACTACATTTATGCACAAGAATAATTACAAGTTCTTCTCTATGTGACAGTTCCCTAAATATCCAAAACTTCTCACCAAATTACCGCTAGAGTCTTCTCTACACCCTCAATTTCTTCAAGTCATCCCCACATGGCACAGACCCAAAGCTCTTCACTGTTATAACTTTTTTCTTCCAAATGTCTTTCAGCCAATTATTGTCCCTCCCAAATTTTGGTCCTATGAAAAAACTAAAGGAGGGATTAAATATGTAGAGAGGAAACTAGGAGAATGAGGCATTTCTAGAACCAAGGGAAAACAAAGTATTTAATAGGAGGTCATCTTCAACAGAATCAAATGTTATGGAGAAGTCAGGGAAGAGTTGAGCAACACGGGACTACTGGACCTGAACTTTGATCTTTTCTCTTCCATTTAATAATATTGAATTAACTCTTTTTCTTTTTGGCACTAACTTTGCTCATTTGTAAAATAGTCTTGTTCAGATGATCCCTAATGCCCCCCCCTATATTTAATCCCTGTGATTCTATGACCTGGAATAAATATCTCCCTCAATATAACCTTGGAGGGGATGATTCCAATAGGTTGGTGAGTGCAGAAACCAGAGTTCAGGAACATGAAGAGTGAACGGGAGTCAGGATATGATGGTATTATATATGAAGATCTTTTAAAAAAACACTTTTAGTAGTGATGGGTAGATAGAGAAGATCATGGAACTGGAGCTAAAAAGGATCTTGGAAACCATATAATCCAAATTCTTTTTACAGATGAGGAAACATGTCCAGCAAGTTTGTGGGTTTGCACAAATTCACACAACTAGTAACCATTAGAGGCAGAATTTGAACCCAGGTTCTCTGACTCTAAAGCCAATGTTTATTCCATTGAGGTATAGTGCTCCCCTCTGAGCCTAAACCTCAGGTGAGGCTGGATGGGGATATTATAAAGGAATAGAGACAATTCTTCTGAGTTGAAAAGTGACAGAGGAGAGAGTATAACAATAATAAAAATTGGGGGGACTGGGAGAAGAACACTCACATTGGATGGCTTTCTATCTTCTCAGTAAAGTAGTTTTAGTCATTTTCTGTTACAGTGGAGAGAGGGGTGCAGCTGAGGCCTGAAGGAGAGAGGGAAAGGTCTGGAACAGACACTGGGGAAAAGAAATATAAGGATGATTGGATGTCAGTGGGGTTAATTAGGAAAGGTTTCTTGGAGGAAGTGAACACTGAGTTAGATCTTGATGAGAATTATCATGGGGGAATGGGTGGGAGGGGATAAAAAGAGCAGAAGTATAGAGGGAAGAATTGCAGCATGTGTCTGTGGGGAGGATGAAGTGGGGAGGGAAATGTCTACAGGAAGAAAGATGAGAAGCCTGAATATAAGGATATGGATGTTTCAGGAAGTCCGAAGACAAAATGATCCATCCAGAGTGAGTTCCTGCTTAGAAAATCTCCTGGACACTGGAGAAAAGAGAAAAGGACAAAGCAGTACTAATTAGGAATTAAGATGCTGAAGAAATGGAAATCTATCTTGTAACCTGAGAACCAGATGAAGAAACTTTCAAGGAGCAGCTCCTTTTCAACTCTGGGGCCTTCTTCATTCATCATCTTGCAGACCAGCTTTCCCCTTCATTTACTTCCTTTCTCTTTCCCTCCTTTTCCCTCTCTCTTCCCTTTTCTCCTTTCCCTTGCTCTTCCCTTCCTTCTTTTCTATTTCTTCTTTCCTCTCTCCTCTCTTTCCTATTTATCTCCTCCTTTCCTCCTTTTCCCTCCCCTCTTTTCTATTTCCTCTTTCTCTTCCCTTCCCTTCTCTGTCCTTCCCATCTTTTCTTCCCCTCCCTTCTTTTTCCTGTTTCCTCTTTCCCTTTCCCTTACTTTCGTTCTTTTCTCCTTCTCTCCTTCTCCTTTCCTTTCTTTCCCTTCTCTTTTCTATTTCTTCTTTGCCTTCCCCTTCCCTCCTCTCCCCTTGCTTTTTTTTCTTTCCCCATCTTTATTTCCTATTTCCTCTTTCCCTTTTCCCTTGTCTTCCCTCATCCTGCCACTCTCCTTTCCCATCCACTACTTCAAGCAGCATAGGAAATATAAGGGAGTGACTATCATAGTCTTAGAGTTTAGAAGGGCCCCTGGCTCTAACTCCTCATTTTACAGATGAGACAACTGAGGATTGAACAGATAAAATGACTTGTCCAGCCAGAATCATTCAAATATTAAGTGGCTGAGCCAGGATTCAAACCCAGGAATTCTGGTTTCTGATCCTAGGCTCTTTCCATTGTACATGAAGTATGGGGGACTAGGAAGGGCCTAGGGAAAACCAGAATCAGGATGAAGAGAATGTATGCAGAGCAACAAACAAGATGGAGGTAGCTCTCTAACCTTGTCTTCCTCTCCTCCCTCCTCCCCACCTCCCATGTCAGGGATTGGGGAATATTCCATGTATGTATTTAACTGATAACTGCTGCCTTTCCCAGGGGAGGTTAACCCAGCAGAACAGTGTTTATTGAGCCTGGCAGAGTGATAAATGGGGCTTGGGTTTATGGAACACTTTGCTCTTTGGGGTTTCAAGGGAATTGAGAGCGTGTAACCTCACCGAGCACGTACATTCTCTTCTAGTGCAAAAATTTGTATTGTCAGGCTGTATAGAGATATCGGTATTTATGCATCAATCCCCACAAATCTAGAAGGCTGGGACAATTTCTGAATAGGCCTTTACAATTGATAAAAATGTCTTCATAAATAGCTAACAGGATAACAGTCCCCAACTTGGCTTGCCTCTTTAGGGTTCTCTGGGTCAGCTCTGTTGGCTGCGCCATAGGGAGATGATAGAGAAGGAAGAAGTCATCTTTGAAGTCAGGAGATCTGGAAGTGAATGTACTTCTGAGAGTTGGAGTTGCTCCTGGGTCTTAGTCCACCATATCTATTCAAAGGGGGAATTGGAATCGATGAGTTTTGTGGTCTAAATCAATGGGGCTAAAATTTTACCTGGGATCTTGTTGTAATTACATACCCTGGCTTGGGAATCTCTGAGCCATTAAGATCTGCTCCACTCCCATCTTTGAGCCAGAAGCAAAGGATTTTACCTAATTATATCACACAGGGTATGGCTATTTCCCCCTGAAAAAAATTTTTTCAATGGCTCTCCATTGCCTCTCCTATGAAGTTGGAAACATTCTTTCTGGAAATCAAAACCTTCTAGGACACTATGATTCCTCTGATAGTATTCCCCTCCATTCATTTAATATTTTAGGTAAAGTGAAGTGCCCTCTACCCAGTCAACACCCCCTGCCCTATACAGCTCCATGTCCTTCCTCAAACTGTTTTTTATGCCTGAAATTTCCTTTGCCCCCTTCTTCCTTTTTATAGTACCAACCAATCCTTGAAAGTGGAGCTCAAATATCACCTTTTCACTGAAACCTGATTCCTCCTCACAGGAACAACCTTCCTTTCTCATAGTTCACATGTTATTTTGTTTTGTAGTTTTCTAATGTACTCATTATCCTTTCTAAATTATTGGCTCCATTTTTTATCAGTTTGGTCATTACTGAAAATCCCACATACATAAATTTATTTAATCTTTGCAGGTAGCAAAAATTAAAGATAAAGCAAAGAAAAAAGAAAAATGATTCAGAAAAACCAACCAAGAGAGCAAAAGTGATTGATAGTAAGAAATGTCCCACCTATAATCTCTCACCTCTATATTGACAGGATGGAGTTTCTCTAATATACTTATGAATCATTTTATGTAAGAAATACCTGTATTCATGTGATATAGACTGTGTTCTTCATGATAGCAGGAATCACAATTTACCTAAACTTTGTATTTCCCCTGGTGTTCACCACAATGCTCTGTACACAGTAGGTGGTTAATTAAAAATGTTGTGCTTATGCTTATTTTGGAAGAACTATTGATTTTTCAAGATTGATGGTTAACCACTGAATACTTTGTGCATCTCACTGTTATCTTCATGTTGTCAAGAAAATTTGAGGAAGGTCCCCAACAATATTGGATGGATCCATTATATGGATGGATCCCAAACATATGGGAGGATGTGGGTAAGGGTTAAACAGAATGGACAATCAAGGAAATGTTATGAATACATGATTGGAGAGAACATCTACATTTCTGAGATCAAGTTCACTAAAGTACTTGAATAATTGAGTTGTTGTTGTTGTTATTGTTTTGGGGTGAGGGGTTAAAAGATGGGATGTGGAGAGCAAAAGGATTCATTTATCTAAAAAGAAACCAATCAAATGGAAGGAAAAGGCTGGTAAAATTTATTCTTCAATTCCCAAGGTTCCTGATGTGTTAACAAACCCCTACTGAGAAGTCAACATCAATTAAGTAAATAACCAAATAACCTCTTAAGCTGAGTACAAAGTACCATTATAAACAAAGATAAATGTCTTTGGACATTCCTTGTTGGATGTATGCTAATTCACACACACACACACACACACACACACACACACACACACACACACATATATATATATATCATTTTAAATCTGGTGGACTTTGGTTATAGTTACCATAATTTCTGTTTCCAACCCCCCCTTTCTCTTTTTCTCTGTCTCTCTCTCTCTCTCTCTCTCTCTCTCTCTCTCTCTCTCTCTCTCTCTCTCTCTCTCTCTCTGCTTCTGTCTCTGTCTCTGTCTCTCTCTCCTCTCTCTTTCTGTCTATATATCTGTCTCTGTGTCTGTCTGTTTCTCTATCTTTGTCTCTCTCTGTCTCTCTGTCTCTCTTTTTCTTTCTCTGTCTCTTTTTCTCTCAGATTAGAACAGATCTGGAAGACAATGACAGATAACTAATTACCAGTTGACAGAAAGGCACTGGGAAAACACAGTGAGTGCTCAGTAAAAACCTCCTCAAACTACAAAATCAAGAGCATAATTATGGACATTTGGAAATTATTGGAGCAACTTGGCCCACTAATAACAGCTCTTAAAACACATCTAAGTCACATCAAGTTGTTTTATATATCTTCTGTTTTCAGAAGAAAGGCAGAAACATAGGGTCCCAGATTTTGCATTTCACAGCCAGTCAAACCCAAATCAGGAACATGATCCACAGTCATCCCTTATCAAGGATGAACTGTCAGGGTAATTTAGTGCTCCGACTAGAAGTGAGGACTGGGGGCTGCTGGAGCCAGCTCTGGAAAAGGCAGGAGACACAATGAAGGAGGAAAAGAGAGAAACCATCTGTCTGGTGAAGGCTGCACAGCATGCAGTCCATGATAGATTATGAGAGAGAAACCATTTATCTTCATTCCTGGGGTGGGGAGGGGGTGGTGACAAAATTAGGAACTCACTTGGGACAAAACCAAGAGTAAATGATCAAGGTTCTCTCTTTCCCTCCTTCCCTCCCTCCCTTTCTTTCTCTCTCCTTTCCTCCCTCCCTCTCCCCCCACCTTGTTCCTTCCCTCTCTCCCCTCTCTGTCTCTTGGTCTCCCTCTCTCTTTCACCCTTTTTCCTCTCCCTTGCCCCCTCCCTTCCCTTCCTCTTTACCCTCTCCTCTCCTTGCCTGTCTTTTCTGTCTCATTTCTCTGTCTCTCTGTTTGTTTTTCACTATCTCTGTGTTTTTGTATCTTTCTCTTTTTCTCTTCCTGATCTTTCCTTCTTTCCCTCTGCCTTCCCTTTTTATTCTTTATTTCTTCTCTTTTTCCCTTGCCTTTTTCTCTCCCCCTCTTCCCCCCTTTTTCCCCTCTCCCTTTATTTTTTGTTCTCTCTCTTTTCCCCCTCTCATTTCTCTCATCCTCTTTTATCTTATCTCTTTTTCTCCTTTTCATCTACCTGAGCAACTCATTAAGAGTAAGAAAGATTCCTAAGCAAGGAGCATAGATTTAGATCTGAAAGGGATCTTACGGGTCATTTATTCTAATTCCCTCATTTTGCAGATAAGTAAACTAAGACTGAGATGAAGTGACTTGCCCAATGAAAGGGCATGGCTAGAATAGAAACTCAGATCTTTTGACTCTAAAATGAGACCTTTCCCCTGCCCTTCTTCCTTGTATTCACTTTCACAAGAGTTTCATTTTCTATTTTTCTTTGTTTCCCCAATGCCCAGCAGAGTGCCTGGCATGTAATAGGTTCTTAATTAAATAGCATCAACAATGATAAGAATAACTAATATTTATCTAGCATTTACTTTGAGCCAGGCAATGTATTAAGCATTTTACAATCATCTCAATAGATCTTTAAACTGCTTTTAACTGTTTTTTCTCTCTTTTTAAATCTTTAATGGGGGATCTTAATGGGGAAAGACTGAAAAAAAGATATATAAAGGTATGAATATAATGGAAGACCAAAGGATATTTATAAGAAAAAAACAATCAAGAGAGAGTGAGATGCATTCACATAGGAAGTTACCTAGCAATGAGTTTGGTAGTGAAAATGTCCTGCATCAAATGCACTATCCTGTAATCTTGACCTCTCTTTGAGCTTGTCCCTTTGTCAGTCAGTGTCTCCTAGCTTCTGGAATGAACATATCTGAGAGTGCACAAGTGGTTTCAGAATATATTGTCAAAGATTGTTGTTCACTCTTCATGACCCATTTTGTACTTCTCTTGCTAGAGATAAAATGGTTTGTTATTCTTTCTCTAGTTCATTTTACAGATGAGAAAACTAAGGCAAACAGGGTTAAGGACATTCAAGGTCACACAACTAATAAATGTCCAAAGCTGCATTTGAACTCAGATCTTCCTGATTCTAGGGACCTGAAGCTTTGAACAACTTGCCCATTGCCTAATTTTATTGTTTGGGTTAAACACTGCGTTGATTTGGACCTCCTCTTCCTGTCTGAACTTAGTTCCCTGGAATGCAGACTCAGACTTGTGTATTTGAATACAGTTCTAAATTGTTCCTCAAATAATCTGATGATCAATCCACCTTCTGTCCAAGTGGCTCCAGGCCACTCAAGATCCTCTTGGCTAACCCCTTCAGAACCCTGTGCTAGGTATGAGGCAGAACAGGAGGTCTTCAGGGATGCCTCTTTCCAATTCTCCCTTTCACATACCTCTCATGAAGATGAGCCACTGAGGAAAGCAGTTTCTTTCTTGAAATTCTGGCCTACTATTTAACTCAGCAGTGGCCAGAGAGATGAATGAAGTTTCCAGTCACTTGGGCCATTAATTGTAAAGTCTCTACCACTTAGAGGGGACCCCAAGGAAAAGACAGCTTGATTTGCTTAGTAAGGCAACATGGAATAGTAGAAAATATGCTGGGTAAGGTCAGAAGCCCTGGATTTAAATCCCACTCTTCTTGTTTATTATTTATTTTTGCCTAAATGTCCCTGATTAGGAAAGGAGAGATTGGACTACATGACCTTTGAGATCACGCTAATTCTAAATTTATAATTCTAAAAATTATTTTAAAAAGCTGAAGCAATGAACCTTTTCAAAGTTGACTAAAGTACCAATACTTAAGGGTGCCTATGAGATCAAAATTTGTCTCTGCTAAATTATTGATCATGTATCTGCAGCCTTTGATTCCGTTGCTCTGCCTACAAATCTAGAACCCTCCCAAACCATTTGTTTTTTGGGTATCATCAAAACATTGTCCAACTTTTTTCACTGATGCTATTCCTCAAACTTTTATTCTTTTTTGTTTGTATTGGGTTTATCAGAATGACGTCCTACTTTCCAAGGATTCTCCCCCTCAGTCACCAAGTATTAGATATATAGGTAAAAGTAAAGGCTTTGGATCCTGATTCAGATTCTTACTCTCTGTGTGGAAAAAACATGACCCAAAGATGTGCTACAAGGAAGGAAACAAAACTCAAAAAAGGCAAGTTCAGTCTCGTCATGGAGCTTGAAATGAGTTAGGAAATATGAATCAAAACATGGAAGCCTACCATGAAGGGACCAATAGAAATTGTCAATCTTGCACCATTTCTCTTAAGACACAATTCTTCTTGTTGCTGCTGTTGCATCACTACAGTAGCACTGCCATGATCTCAAACAAGTTCTAGCCTAATCCATGGGCATGGCCAAGTTCAAGTGTGTCATTTGTTGCATTGGTTAAACCCATAGTAATGAGCTGTCGAATGACAGATCTGGGACGGTCATGAAGTTGATCAAACTAAGCAGGCTGATTTCATTCTATTTCAATCAGTGTAGCGATACATCAACCAGCTCTTCACAATGGTTGTCATGTAAGCAAAAAGAAAAAAAAAATAATCCCATTCTGGCTTTTCCATCTGACAGAATAACCTTGTCCTTACCATTCCTCCATCCTCCTGCCTAATACCATTTTCCTTGGTGCCTTTTATACATCCCAGAACCTTCAAGATCTATTATCTGTGTAGATACAAGGGAGAGCAGATGGTGAAGTGGATAGACTTACAGACTGAGAGTCAGGAAGATCCAGTTCAAATCTGACCTCAGATACTTACTAGCTATGTGACCGTGGGCAAGTCACTTAACCTTCTCTGCCTCAGTTTCCTCATCTGTAAAATTAGTTGTAAAATGAGAAGGAAATGGCAAACCAATCTAGTATCTCTGCCAAGAAAACCCCAAATCGGGTCATAAAGAATTGGACACTCAATAACACCAACAATAACAGCTTGCCTTGTACTTTCTAGGCTGCAAACTTTTGTTTTCCCAGATAATTGGTGCCTGTAATGTCAGATGTGGGAAACAGATGGGATGGAGCAGGATATTCCCCCTTCTCGACAACCTCCCTGGCAATCTTTAACTTCCCAGGGCAGTCTCTGTTTCATGGAGCAGTTGATGATGACATCTGGGTGGTACAGTGGAGTCCAGAAAATGAGTTCAAAACTTGTCTTGGATGATTGCTGCTATGTAACTTGGGCTTTAGTTTTCTCATCTCTAAAATAGGTGTAATATCAGCACTTGCTTCACAGGGTTGTTATGAGGCGTTAATGAGATTATAGGGATATATTACACATTTTACCATGCATAAATATATGCACATACATATGTATTTTATTATATTGACTACAACCATGGATGTATGTGTATCTGTGTATAAATGTTCATTGCTTTGCAAAACTGTAAAGCGTTGTATCAATATTATTATGATATTGGTGATGATGATGATAATGATGATGATGAAGGACCCAAAAACCTTACCCATCCATATGGTGGAAACTTGGAATGTCAACATGCCAAGTCTAGGAACAATCTATTATAAGACCATTGTAAACAATGATCATTCCCAAGACTCTTTAGTAATATCTTGTCTTGTATCTCTTGCCTGCCCTTCTCTGTCCTGCTCTGGAAGTGTTGATCCCAACCTCCAGCGCAGTTACCAATTGTCTTACTTTCCAAGAAGTAACTGCTGTGTTCATTTAAGGTTAAGGCTTTGGTTATCTGCCAAATAACCTCCCCTTGTTGCATCCGACTTCCCTTTAATGATCTCATGGATGACTGCAGGCAATCAATCAAAAGCATTTATTAAACTCCTACTATATTCCAGGTGCAAAGAATACAAAGGAAAAAAAGGAAAGTTTTAACCTTCAAGGAATCTACAGACAACCAGAGGAGAAAATATTTACATTCACAGTAATATACAAATAAAATAGCAAGTAATTTAATGGGTGGAACACTAGTTGCTGAAGACATCATGACCTCTCTTCAATGGGCTTACTCTAACTCTTCTTCAAAATCTATTTAAATCTCAGCAATGGAACATAACAAGAGTGAATGAGCGATCCTAATTTTCTTATTCATAGTTCCCTAAGATTCAGATTTGGAAGGGACTTCTGAATGATTTCAGCGTAACCCCTAAAAATCCATTTCAATGGTGATTTTGAAGATAAAGAAACTGAGGCACAGTGTCTGTATGATTTTTTGCAGATTCCCACTAGAAGTACAGAATAGAGCTGGGATTTGACCTCAGGTCCTTAAGTCTCAAACTCAGAGCTCTTTTCATTACAGCAAATGACCTATTTGGACTGATTACCTCACACTTTATAATCTACCTCACAGTAATCAGCCTAGTCGTCAAAGTCTCCCCTGCCTAGGAAAATAGAACAATGGGGACTTATGGCTTCTTAAAAGGTCAGCAATTGAGTGGAAATGACTAGTCATCCTTAAGTTGTTCTTTGCAACCCTTATCCATTTTCCAACTAATGCTCTATGAGACCTTAAGACTAGAGAATCAAAAGGTTCCTTCTGAATTGTCAATGCATGCTCAAGTTGGTGAGGTTTGTTCTTTTTAAATATCACAAGCCAGTCACACTTAACTCCTATTTCTACTTCTTGATTAAACATTAAAGGTTTGCACTGGCTCAGCAGAACTCAAAGCTGTCTATTAACTTACAATCTCACTAAATTCATAAATCTAATTTGGTACTGGCACAATGCCAGGAGCAAATGTATGATTAACTTTTTTGGAAATATCAGGGCTGGAAATTCAAATTCTTCTAATGTTGCTGCTTTTCTCTTTAATTGATTGATTTAACAGAATTCCTAGGGGCTGCTCATAGATTTCCCTATGGTGGGGAAAAGGGAAAGGGAATTAAAAGAAGAATGAAAGAAAGTTCAATTCCTTTCAGGTATTTTCTTCAGAAAATTCATTCATGATAGAGAACAAAAACAAGATGTGAAACCTCAGCTGACCTCAAACTTCTAGAGCCATAAAATGCTAGAACATAGAATACAGGAATATTAAAATATGGACTGCCATCCCATAGAGACCATCTGGTACTGGAGAATCAATCAATCAATATTTATTAAGTACCTATTATGTGCCAGAACCAACTAGATGGAGCAGTGGGTAGCACATTGGGCTTAGAATCGGGAAGACTCATCTTCCTGAGTCCAAATTTGGTCTCAGAAATCCATTAATTATGTGACTCTGGGCAAGTCACTTAACTCTGTTTGCCTCAGTTTCCTCATTTGTCAAATGAGCTGGAGAAGGAAATGGCAAACCACTCTAGTATCTTTGCCATGAAAAATCCAAATGGTTTCATGAAGAGTTGGAGTGACTAAAAAAAAATAACAAAATTAAAATATAACAGGTGAGCTGAGTGTTGAGAAACAATATTATCTCTAGAATCAGGGGATATGAGTTCAAAACTCACCTTAGATATTTTGTATTCCTACCTCTTAGTTTGCTCTTCTGCAAAATGAGAGGAATTCACTCAAAAGTTCCTGGAGTTACTCCAGGCTCTAGAACTAGGATTCTCTGATCTCATTTGAAGCTCCTATCACATGATAATGGAAGGAATAAGCTAGAATGTTAGCATGGGGAATGTTAGAACAAAAAGTGTCAGGAGATAGAATGTCCAAGCTGGAGGAAATGCCCCCCTCTTCATTATATAATAGTAGAAGCTAACGCCCTGAAATTCTATGGGACTTGGCCAAAATCACTCAAATGGTTATGCCAAAGCCAAGGATAGACCTTGTCTCCTCACCTTCCACTCAGTGCCCTCTCCTACTAAAAGCTGCAATCATGGTGTACATTCAGACTTCCAGATTGTCACCCGCTTGACAGCAACACAGTTCCCATGTCACTCGTTTCAGCCCAAAGCTGTTTCTCACACCCACTTGCAAACTGAAGAAAGTTTATTTTTGTAGAGAACTTGCAGATCAGGGAGGGGAGAATATTGTGCTCAGCTTGACCTGTGAAAATTTGATTTCTGTTTCATGAGCAAGAGCCAAACACCAGGAGCTGCCAGATGCTTGTATTTCTCCTAGACCAGATGGAAACCAGGGGGTTGTTTTCTCAAAGGTCGAGTGGTGAATGACGAGTTTCTCACCAAGCTCTCGGCAGGGTATATTTGTGGCATCTCGAGCATCATCGCTCAGCTAAAGGAACTAGATTTTGATTCTCTGGAAGATGGACAAGTACTGAGTTGGTGAACTGGGAAAATTCTAGGCAGGACAAAATTGTCTAGGAGGCCAAGCTTGTCTGTCTTGCCTTCCCAATTCTGTCTCTTAGGTACCCACTCTTAGGCAACCCTAATTTTCCCCAACAGTTTTGGGGAAGAGGAGAAACTGTTTTATAAAACCATTTTTTCCTAGCAGTCATTTTCACTTTAGTGAGAATTGGATGCATGTCTCTTCTCTCAAGGTTGTATGAAATTGAAGCATATCTTTACAATCAATTAAATGATTGGAGAAATATTTCTACAAGCAGGGGGTTTGCCCTGTTTATGCAAAATCACATCATGAAAGCAGTTGGAATTCCTTATTAAAATTAAAATTATGTTTGGCTTAAAAAAACTACAGTTAACAACAACAATATTTATATATTTCTTTAAGGTTCTTTAAGAAATTTTCATGTTATCTAAGCAATCGATCTTTCTGACAGCCTGTGAGGTAGAGGCTGTTATTATCATCTCCATTTTCCAGATAAAGAAATTGAGGCTAAGGGATGTTAAGTGACTTGTACATGGTTATATACTTGGTTATTTACTTGGGAAATAACTTGTCTAAGGCAAGATTTGAATCCTATGTCTAGTGCTTCACCTGCTGTATCACTTAGATACCTAAGAATTGTATTGTTTGGCAGGAGGGGAGAGACCTTTCCTCTTCCCTAAGGAATGAGAAGGGGAGGAAATTACTAAGATGAAGAAACCAAAGAAGGGAAGTATAGGAGTATAATGACTACTGAGCTGGCCTTGGAGTTAGTATGATCTGCATAGAAGTCCTGCTTATGACAAAAATTGTGGAATTATGAGCTAAACATTTAACTTCCCAGGGACCTACATAATTCTCTGAATCTTATAGAGGACAGAGCAAATACCAATCTGAATTAGGAGAAGAAACACTGAAGGAAAGAGGGGGAAAGGAATGAATAAAGAAGAAAGGTAGGGAGAGGGGGGGAAGGAAGGAAGAGGGGGGGAAGGAAGGAAGAGAGGGAAGAAGGAAGAAGGGAAGAGAGGGAAGAAGGGAGAAAGGAAGAAGGGAATAAGGAAGGAAAGAGGGAGGAAGGGTAGGAAGAGAGAAAAAGAAGGAAAGGTAGAGGAAAGGGGAAAAGGAAAGGAAGAAAGGGAGGGAGGGAAGGAAAAGAGAAAGGGAGAAAGGAAAATGGAAATGAAAGAGGGAGGATAGAAGAAAAATAAGAAAGAAAGGAAGGAAGGAAGAAAGGAAGGAAGGAAAAAGGAAGAAAGATAGGAACAAAGAAAGGAAGGAAAGAAATAAAGAAGGAAAGAAGGGATAGAAAAGGAAAGAAGGAAGAAGGGAGACAAGCTTTTACTAACTACTTATTCTTTACCAGACACTGTGCTGATACAGGAATACAAATACAAGCAAAAAAAGAAAGACAGTTCCTACCTTTACTTTCCATAATTTACTTTCTTTGGAGGTATTTAACACACAAAAGAAAGATAGAAAAGGGAGGGGCCATGTTTTGGAAGTCCAAAAGCCAGTACCTGGGTAAAGAGTAGAATGAAGGCTGATTTAGGACACTCCACAAAATGGAGACTCCAGGATGAATTCATCAATGAGATAGTGGGGCAGACTTTATTGAGAGCTGTTCCAGGCTGAGAGAAGTCACAGGTGTGAGTGAATAATTACCAGGCAACAAGGCCCCAGGTGCTGAAGGAAGTTTTAGGATGAGAGGAAATATCTTGGTGCAGAAGTCCTGCACATCAATGAAACTACAGGCTAGTTCAAAGCCAGTATTTATCTATTAAGCTCAAGTGTATGTGGGTATAGTCAATACACACACACACACACACACACACACACACACACACAGAGAGAGAGAGAGATCTCTACATATAAATCAATGAAATACAGCTTGGTTAAAAACCAATATTTATCTAATGAGCACAAATACCTTTATATACATACCTACATTTATGTAAAATCAGGGCTAAATGAGTGATGCAGACGCTAAGGCCAAAAGCAGTTTATAGGATAGATTGTTATGAGTTAGAGGAGACTCCATCGAGGCACTGGAACTCAAGAGAAAAGGGACACAGGGATTCCAAACAGCAAACATTAGCAGGAGTACTCAGGAAAGCACTTAGAATTCTGGGAGAAAAGCTCCTCTGGGCAGTAATTAATTTGAGAAAATGAAGAGCAGACTGGAGAACCTTGAGCTCCAGACTAAGAAAATGAGACTTTACCCTATAGATTTCAAAGAGCCCCTGAAGTTTGTCAAGCAGGCAAGTGACCCCATCTTCCAAGCCAGCCGGGGAGTGTTTGGGGAAGATGTATTTGGCATTGCCTAGCAGCAGGGGGCAGTGGAGAGCTGTGCCTTAACCAATATGAATATGAGGTACAATTTTCTGCCTCAGCTTCTTGCAGAGTTTAGCCTTAGCACTGAGGGATGAGGGAGCAGAGGGCAGCATACCAAACAGAGAGCCATATTCAAACCCAAACTCATTATCTTTTCCCTAAAACCTGCTTCCTTTTCTTACTCTTCTGTTTTATTGGATGATGCAGTATCCAAGTCATACCTGCCTATTTTTATTTTTTCAAACTTCAGTTATCTTGGGGAGAAAGTATGACATGTAGATGAACATCCTCTCCAGCTTCAGAGGACTTGGTTTCAAATCTGAAGTCTACTCTCTGGTCACCTTGGGATTGGTTTCCTCATCCAAAATAATGAAGGCAATGGGAAAAGCAGCATCCTGAGGGTTCCTTGCAGCTCTCAATCTATACATGTATGAAACCTCCAAGAGAGGAATGTAAAGTTCAAGTGTAATAATCCCCAGTCATTAGTCTCTGTTCCTAGTTGTATTCTTTTTCCCACCACCACCAAAAAAAAAAAAAAAAAAAATGGCGGCCAGCTCCAATGCCCTCCATAGAACTGATCAATCTATCTCCATTTGGTTATCAGGAAGCAAAATCATTTTAAGAACTCACAAGGACTCAGGAAACTGCTAGTTCTCTCTAAGAAAGGCAAGGAAATTAGATCCTTCTTCCAGGGAGTGTGTTTTTGATGATTGATAATCAACACCTTTCTATCCCATGGAAATAGTACTGAATGTGCAGACAATTCAAATACTGCCTCTTTTTCTACATGTGTGACCATGGATAAACCATTTAATTGATGATTAATGGGAGAACCTTTAAATTCTATTTTAGATGCTGTATGACCCAGAACAAGTCACAATATCTGTGGGCTTCAGTGCTCTCAGATATAAAATAAGTCCATTATAACTCTAAATCTATGATCTTGTAATTGGAAACTGCCTCTGTTTAATATTAAAACCTTTATAATTTGGGCCCAACCTACCTTTCTAGACTTATTAAATATTACTCTATCTCTGTATCTCTCTCTGCCTGTATATTTTTCTTTGTCTCTATTTCTCTCTGCCTCTCTCTTTCTTTCTCTCTCTTTTTCTCTATTTCTCTCCAGATTATTGAGGTTAAGTGACATGCCCAGGGTCACCCAGCTAGTAAATGTCTGAGGTCAGATTAATTTTAGGTCCTCCTAATTTTAGGACCGATGCTCTATGCCCTGTACCATCTAACTTCTCCCACTTCTGTGAAGGCTCAGTTTCCTCATTTGTAAAAAGAGAAGGTTGGATTTCTACAATTCCCTCCAGCTTTGACTTTATAATCTATGATTCAGTATAGGGAAGGTTGCCATGTAAGCAAGCTAAAATTGGAAACAGGAGACCTGGGATCAAAATCAAGCACATTTACTGTCTTTTTAGATATGAACAAATTATTCCAACTCCTTAAGCCTCAGTTTCCTATATCTATAATTGATTATTGAAATAATAGAACTATTTACCTCCCTTACCAGGTTCCTTTGAAGAAAACACTTTGTAAACCTTAGGGGACTCTGTGTTATACATGGACTCATCATTATTTATGGCTTAAACTCCCACAGATCCATGGGGAAAAAAAAAGATTGGGAGACAGAAGACTTATATTTTAGCCCTAGGAGTTTGAATTAAATGACTGCGTGACTTTGGGGAGATGATTTGACCCCTCTAGGCTTCAGTTTCTCCATCAGTATACTGAGAAATATGGACGATCTTCAGGGTCCCTTGTAGATCTGACATTCTGTGGTTCTGTTATTTTCTCAGACAAACCCAGGTTGAGCTGACAGCTGGGCTCCCTGCTGTTTTGGCCCTAACCCAATAGAGGGACTCTACTGGTGGGAATTTCAGGCTCACTGGCAGCCTGAGGAGGAGGGACTTTTGAAGAGGCAGGGTTTTCTGCCACCCTGCTTATAAGGAGGAGCCTATTCAGGAGAGCTCTTGTGCTTGGGGTGGAAGAAAGGAAGCTGGGTTAAAGGGAAAGAATAGATTTTAAAAGAGCTAAGATATTGAAGGGGCAGGAGACAGTGAGGGAGGGAGAGAGGAAGGAAGAAAGAGAGACATTCAGACAAACAGAGAGGGAGAGGGAGACAAAGAAAGAAATACACAGAGAGACACACAGAGAAAGAGACAGAGGAACAGAGAAATTACAAAAAGAAAAAGACAAAAACAGAGTCAAGGAAGTTTTCCTCTTTGCTTTCTCCTTATTTTGGTATCTAGTTATGTATTTAGTCTTATTCACTTACAAATGGGAAGAAAAACAGAAATATGCCAGTTTTCCACCAGATTCTGGCTGCATGAAACATTTCCAGGAGCACAAGTCATTTAAGTCTAGTTAGTTATGCCAGCAGCTGGAATTTGGACACAGCTACCACTTTCAGTAACCTTCATTAATCTTTGAAACTCAAAAGTTCTCACTCTCATTTCCCAAAGACAAGAGGCTTGTTCAAAGTTATATTTGAGCTAGTGGTAAATATTTTTGTTTGCTTGTATTTTCTTTTGCCTCTAGATCTCCTGAAATTTATCCCTTTCTTTCATAATTCTTTGATGCTTAGAAGGGAAAATCGTTTTCAGCTTTAAAGAGATTTTGCTTTTATAGATTTGTGATTAATAAGTGATTGGATGTTGTTTACATTCAGAATGTCCTTTTCTTTTAAATTATGAACTTGAGATTTCAGTATTTGGGGTCTTAGGGAATCAGGATCAGGCAAATGTAACCCTACAACTCTCTTGGTTTCCCCATAATGCTAAATGAGTCCTAAGTACCTAATCTTACTGTGGAATGAAATGTAAAATAGAAGGTTTGAGATGGAAAAGGCAAGGGAGAAAGACCAGCATGATAAAGCTTGGTCAGGAGGAGAGGAAACAGTGGTATTCCTTACCTAGCTGGTACAAACTACAGATACTCAGTGGGGAAGAGTCAGATGGGTAGTGACTGTGATAGGTGTGAACCAAATTTCAACCAGACAAAACTCAGCTGGCATAATACCAAGAGGAAAAAAAAAAGGTCAAAAGAAGCAGTAGTGGGAAACTCAGTCTGAGATAAATGAGGTAGTACCCAACACTAGCAGAAGGAAGAAAATTAAGTGGGAAGACTGAAGTCTCTTACTTGAATTTTAAGCCATAGGCAGATCAGAGTGGGAAATAAATTGGAATGGAACAAAGACAAGAAACTGGGCAAATGGGGATGGAGATGGTATCAACACTAAGGCAGGATCCAGACTAGGTCTCTAGGTAACAAATTCATCTATCACCCCATCAATCAGCACTTAGTGAGCACTTACTATATGCCAGGCTATTGTGTTGGACATAGGAGATACAAAGATAAAAATGAAATGGTCTCTGCCCTCAAGAAACTTACATTCTGTCAGGGAAGATAATTTGCAATTATCAAAAGTTCCTTGGAATACAGATTGTGCTTCTGAAGCCCAGTGTCCAAGTTCTGGTCTTTGGAAGTGTACTAAAGATAACTCCATCTTGCAGGGGATAGGTTATTTTGGTCTTCAATGGGAATCTTCCAAGTACAAGTTAGAAGTCATTGGAATATATCCCAGATGAATAGGGCCAGGATCTTTGGGTTCTGGTTGAATCTATATATTGGTGGGAAGAAAGAGAATAAGGAAAAGGTTGTAAGTAGTGAGATGGAAGAGAGGGAACATGTGAGAAATTGTTTTAAATGGAGAAAAAACAGCCTATATGGCTTTTGGTAAATTTAGGGGGAAAAATCATGTAGTTCACTACATTCAATTATACATTAGAGATTTGGGCAAGATTACTCCCTAAGCAATTAGTGGGACATAACTTTGCCTCTTTAGCTTGTTGGTTTGCTCATTGGTGCCTCACTGAGAGCCCAGGGGATCCTCCTGGGTTTGTACTCCATCAGCTAAGACTGGCTGGGCTGGGACTGATGGAGAGGAAAAGGTAGATTCTTCTTGAGAAGCAGCATCTCTGTGCCTGCAAAGAAAAATAAATAATAGACAGATCACTCTCACTCATTTTGCACTTTTTCAACTTTTCCTTGTTAAAAAGATAAATCACAATGCAGCAGAGTAGACCTGGTGTTTAAGTGGAGCTTGAGGGAAGTCTGTGCATGTTCTCTATTTCCTTTCCAGTACTCTCCCTGGGAATCGTTAATGTTAGCTTTGGGATAGAAAATATATGTACTAAACAAATTTATGACTTCTGGAGGCCTCAGAGTGGACTTAGCCAACCCAAATAAAGTCAACATCAGGACAATGACAAAAGTCCTACAGATAAGAACAAACATGCTTAGTCACTTGGTAAAAGTTGGATATTTATTGCAGTGTTCCTGAATATCAACTAAGAGAAAGATAGATAGCATAATGAATAGAGTGCTGGCTTTGGAGTCAAGAAGACAACTTCAAATATGGACTCAGGTATTTACTAGCTGTGTATCCTAGACGAATCGCTTAATCTCTGCCCCAGTTTCCCCATCCGTAAATGGAGATCACAGCAGCATTTATCTCCCAGGAATCTTTTGAGGATGAAATTGGATAGTATTTATATATTACTGTGCAAACCTTAAAGTATTATATAAAGACTATCATTATTTTGGTTTCTCAATCAGACCCTAGCTTTTTAAGAGCTATGGTGGGCCAGTTGACCTGGTTGCCTCACAGATAACTCTCAAGTTCTCTCAACTCTCAATTCTACAGTGAAAGGTGGTTGCTGAACACTTTGCTTCTTAAAGGACATTCTGGAGATGTCCCCATGCCTGTGACCTTTTCCAACAATTGGTGAGTTCCTCCTAAGAACTTCCATTTAACGAAGCACTTATGACAGGTGTGTGCTCATCTCTAATAGCTGTCTTTCCTCACTAGAATGTAAGCTCCTTAAGATCAGGGACTGTCTTTTCTTTTGCTTATCTTTGTGCCTGCATGTAGGAAGCACTTACAATCTGATGTAAATTTTGGGGGAAAAAAGATGACTTAACTGTCTCATGCTACCAGAGAAGCAATATGGATTAAAAATAAGATTTGGGGAGCAAGAAATGAGAACCTTACCTCTCCCTGTTATTCATTCAGTGAAGGGCTGATGAGAAAAAAATATTTAGTAGTTGGAGATATGTGTTTCCCTTCCAGGAGAGTCTAAGCACTTAAGTAGTATCCTAAGACTGAATATCTTTGGGTGTGAATGTCTTTGAGTCTAAATGGTTTGTGTATTTGGTAGGAGTAGAGATAAAAGAAAGATTCTTCTGAAACACTGGGGAGTTGCTTGTTCAGTGGACTTAAAGTATGTTTGACTACTGGACAATGACTAAATCACAGAGTGACTCTAAGAGTCTAGGAGACACTTATACTACTCTATTACCCTGCTTTCAACACTGGGTTAGTTCCCTTCCAGGGACAGCTTATGGGCTATTTGAATGTTTTATATGTTTTCCATATTGGCTTTATATACTCCATTGAATCCTTTATATTACCTGAATTTTTTGCAGGGTGAAATAAAGGCCATATTCTACCTATACTGCTATTTAAATGCTTGTATAGGAGCTGAGGATCTTGTTACCTACACTTTGGAAAATTTAGACGCAAGCTATATTTGAGTTATGGGTGGAGACTTTATTGGAACAAATTCTGGGTAGGAGAAATTAGCTAAAGAGAACATGAACACATTTGTACCAGTCCTCCAGGTCAAATGTAACTCCCTTAAGGTGAGAAAGGGTCTGGGCCAAAACTTACAAATAATTCATTATTGTGTTCCCAATTATTTTCTGTGTGATTTAGAGTTAGTCATTTAATGATGTTTTTTCCCTTTTGGTTCAGGACCTTTGGAATTTTTTCTGTATAGATAACTTCCAGTACAGAAGCTTTTTCCCCTCAAGCATACCAGTAGCTTTCCTGTAGCTCAGGTAGTAATCAGAAGCACCAAAAGCCTAAATAATTCATCCATGATCATAGAGCTAGTAGATGTCATAAGACAAGGAGCCTCAGTTTTCCTGATTTCTTGGTAAGCTAATCTAGGTCTCTATGAGTGGAAGACTTCAGTGAAGTGGGAAGCTGGGAATAGGGAAATTATAATTAGAAAGTCAATCATAGGGCCATAGATTTTGAGATCAGTTGACATCAATGAGGCAGCTAGGTGGTACAGTAAATAGTGACAGCCCACTAGGCAGGAGTACCTGAGTTTACATCCAGCCTCAGACTTTCTTTATTTGAGGGACCCTGGGCAAGTCATTTAACACTGTCTACCTCAGTTTTCTACTCAGTAAAATAAACTAGAGAAAGAAATGGCAAACTATCCCAGGATCTTTACCAAGGAAACCCCAAATGGGGTCATGAACAATTAGACATGACTGAAATGACTGAACAACAACATTATTCAGTAACTTTAGTTGACATCACAATTATCTGATGCAAGTCATGGGACACTGTGGTCTCAGAAGGTCCAATGGGGAAGAACAGCATGTAAAATAGTGTCAGTAGATTGTAGCATGCCGACAATAGTTACTTGCGAGCAAAATGTATCATGCAAGACTTGCATACTATAATGCATCTCCACAATGCAATACCTCCATAGTGCAAATACGCTCCTCCCTGGAGCAGATTGCAGCCTGCCTATACCTTCTTGTTCCATGTACCTCTTCCTGTCCCCCCAATAAATCCTATACTATAAGGTTCACTCAACATGATGAAAGCTTTCCTTTATTTCCTTTATTCTTGACCTTACAAGGATACCAATGGAGTATATAAGCTGTTTCTTCCTTCTTCTCATTGCACAACTTGCTCACCTCTCTTTCTAGTCTGATGTGTCTTAGATGATATTTTCTCCACCAGAGCTATCAAATTCAGTCCCTAGACTCCTAGTGGCAGCAAAACTCCAGGGTGCAGCCTAACTAGATTAGAATATAATTGGGAAATATTTAACAAAAAATAAAAATACGACACAGCAAAGGCACTGTTAATTTGTGGTTTAATAAACTAATTTGGAGCCAACAGGGATCCATTTTTATTTGATTTTGATACTATTGTTCTATGTCATATTAAAGGTATAAAAGTCATGAAAACATCACTGAAGGAATGTACAAGTAAAGGAATTGTTCTAAACACAACACTAGGTTTAGAGTCAGGAAGACTGATTCCAACTTTAATGACTTCAAATCCCATTTCAAATATTTACTA
Organism: Antechinus flavipes; assembly: GCF_016432865.1. NCBI lineage: Eukaryota > Metazoa > Chordata > Mammalia > Dasyuromorphia > Dasyuridae > Antechinus > Antechinus flavipes. The sequence continues at coordinate 34,697,711 of NC_067401.1, read as the reverse complement.
GCCAGGTGATCATGAGCAAGTCATTTAATCCCTAATTACCTCAATTTTCTCTTCTGTAAAATGGGAATGTTAATAGCATCTACCTCCCAGGGTTGGGGTGAGGACCAAATGAAATAATAATTTAAAGTATTTAGCATAATGCCTGGTACATAGTGTGTGCCACTATTCATTATTCATTATTATTTATTATTATTATTATCATCAATGTCAAAACAGATGGATAGCCATAGAATATGGCCTTAGATGGAGTCTAACCCAAAATTAAGATCTTCTATGGGGAAATGATGTGTGTATATTAATACCCCCTCCCTCAACCTTCTTTGCCCTTGTATTGGAGGGCTGGAACTCTCCCAATGCCATCCTTTATAAAAAGCAGAAACTAGATTTTAACCCTCTGCACTTCACATCTGCTTCAATAACATGGAGCAAGACATTCCCCCATTGGTACTCCCTAGTGTCCTAGACCTTCTCCTATCCCTCCCCCCCGGGGGTATCCAACACAGAAGTATTTGGTTCCATAGTGTTGAAACCAGGCAGAGCAGCAGATACAAAATGGAGTAATTTGACAGTGCATCTCCTGCCCTTTTTAAAGTATGACTGTATTTGTTTTGGTCACTGAGCTGGTGAGAAGCCATATACCACTTTGTTTTTATCATCTATGGCATGGGGTTAACAAAGTAAAAGTCACAGAAAAGGCAAAACTCACAAATGCCCATAAAATAACAAAGAAATAGAAATATGCTGGCAATTCCAGAGAAATCACAAGGTAACATGGGATCAGAGATAAGTGAGAGGATAAACTGTTAGGACAATGGAAATCCTGAGCAGAGATTTGAACTTTGACAAGGATGAGGAAGGTTTCTGGAGTGAGATGAGCCTTCAAGTTAAGCTGGAGATGGAGGAATATAAGAGCAGAGGGAGAAGGGTACTAAAGGGTTCTACTGACAGCGAGCAGCCCATTTCTTGCGGAGCGGAGAGTTTGTGCAAGGAATGGCAATTAGAAGGGACATCCTCTGACAGAACAGAGGAGCTACACAGCCAATGTATGTTAGAGACAGCACACATGAATCGGTGTTTTCTTCACATTGAGACAAGCTCACTATCTACTATCCAAACTGCTTTCCATTCAAAAGTCTCTATAGCCCAGAATTTTGTGATCAAGGGCATGATCATTGTATCTCCATGCTTGTGGTCATCTGATGGATGTCAGTCATATCTCCTTTCTGCCCTGGTCCTCCCCATCTTAAAAAGACCTTTTAAAATCTGAATTATAGAGTTGGCCCTTTCTGAGAAGACAAAGGAGAAATACATCATTTAGGGCATTGAAAACAGATTGGGAGAAGCACCAAGAAATATACTAAAGGATCAATTTCTTTTCAGCCCTTGGGCAACATATTCACTCACTCTATCCATTTCCATCTTTAGCCACTGCAACAGCCCAGGATGTGATTAATCTATTCTCTGGACTGAGTTTGGTCCAAAGGCTCCCCCAGTCTCCCAGGAATTCTCTCTAAATGCATTTTTTGAAAGTAAAGTCTTTTTTTTTTTTAGCCAAGGGTTAGGGAAAAAAATAACAACAATAATACAACCTAAATCCAATTTTCAATTTAGCTTTCACAAAGAGGGGAAAGAGCCCACGTCTCAGGGCCCATAGCCCAGCAGACGGTTTGCCATTTTTGTTTCGATACAGTTGTTCTGTAATTCAAGGAGTAGCTCAAATGGGAAAAGCTGTCCATAATTGCTGGCAGGGCGAACAGTCTGCATTAATGGAGTGTAGGAAAAGTCTTTGGGGAGAGAACATTAGAAAAATGGCAGGCTGGGGTTAAGACTCAGGAGGGTTATTTTTTATTTGTGCAGGAACAAATTTCAGATCCCTTTTTTTTTTTTTTCTTGCTTAGATTTTTTTTTTTTTTTTTTTGCCTTCAAAGCCCCAGATGAATAGAAAAAAAAAAGTGAGCTGAATTGGTTCCAATTTTCAGTGAGAGTGCAATTCCAATTGATTTAAAGTAGAGAGCAACACAGGTAATGATCACAGAAAGAGGCTGGAATTAGTCAATAAATAAGGCGCAAGGTCCCTAGTCCAACTTCTCTTTCATTAGCTTTAAGGGATGAGAATAAAAATATAGGTAGTTTCATTTATCAGACTCCTAATAAAAGCTTGTAGTGATGTGTCCCCAGCTCAGGCTCAGGCACTGGTAGTATTTAGCTTTAATCCAGAATTTACCTCCGATTCAATCCCTGCTTTAACACCCAGGCCATTCACTTAACCACTGTAGCCTCTGATTGCATCCCTTTTCTGCTCTCAACCTTAAAACCCCCAAAGCAGACTCCTCATGATTTTTACTCTATGAGGAGAGTAAAGGAGGAGACAAAATTCATAGATGAAGTTCTGTGTCCAATAAGAACCTCCTTCCATTGTTCCATCTCTACAGGGGCCACCATCCTTTCCCTGATTGCGGATCAATACAGAATATACTTATCCAAACTGGATCCCAGCCTCCTTCATCAAGTCTTTAATGGCCTAGTGGAAAGAGTACTAGAATTAGAGTCAAGGAGCCCTGCTTGAGTGATCAAATCCCAGAAATGTCACATTATTATAAATGACTTTCCTTTCAAAAACTTTGTGTTCCAATATGACCTACTTGGTGGTTCTCAAACATGACACAATCTCTCATACATTCTTCACCTTTTCACCAATCCTATTGAATTATAATTATATATGCATTATATGCATTATACATATATATATAAGCTTTAATAACTTATTTTATATGGATGTGACTATTTAAGCTTTAATAGCTTTAAATTGCATAAGACCTTTGGGAAACTCTTTATAAGCACTATGTGTATATATATATATATATATATGTATATATATACATATATATTCACATAGATTCATAAATTCACACACATGCATTTCCATTTCCATATGTATATATACACATATATATAACTACAAAATATTTTAGGGAAAAAGGGGGGTGGAGGATATGGATCTGAAGATAAAAGATAGATTAAAAAAACCCTCACCTCATATAGAAAATTACTAAAGCCAAGTCTAGAATAAAACTAAAGACTATAAAGGGAATACATAAGAAGGCCCTCTGAAATTCATCCACAAGTACCGCCCCTGGCCCCCAAGAGTTAGGAACCCTTGCTGCATCTCCTGGTCTCATCTCTAACCTCCTATTTCTCTAAGCTGTTATTCCTCCATGCCTGAAATGTATTCTCTCTTTATCTATTCCCTTTATAGTCTCTAGTTTGATTCAATACTCATCTCGAGTCATTCTCCACAAGAAGCTTTTCCTTATTCTGAGCTCCACACATCCCACCATGTTACTTCTCTTTTTCCTTTAAAATACCTTGTAGTTATATGTGTGTGTGTGTATATTTATATGTATGTATGTATGTGACTCTATGTTTGCATAATATGTATACATATATAATATTTAAAGAATATTCTAAAAGTCAATGTTATTTTAAGCTATTAAAGCTTACATACATATAATACACAAATAAACTATTAAAACTTAATTGAGGAAGACTATACGTGCGTATATGTGCAAGTGTGTATTTCTGTGTGTATAGGTAGAATATGTTTATTGAGGACAGGGACTAATTCATTTTTTGTACTTACAGTCCCCGTGCTAAACACATTATAGGTACTTTAGGCATGCTGATCAATTAATTAAATAATTAAATTGTCAATACCTGTGTAGGATCACAGACTTAGAGTTAGGTAGGGCCTTAGAAGGCATTGAGTTCAACCTCCCATTTTTACAGATGAGGAAACTGGGGTCAGAGAAATGAGAACTGACCAAATTCCCATTTATCAATGAACAGACTCAGGGTTTGAATTCAGCTCCTCTGACTCTAAACCCTCAGCTCTTCCTTACTATTTTACATCTCCCATCCTTAATTTCCATCTCAGCAAAATGAAGACATGGATGACTAAATGACTTCTAAATGTGGGCAATGTATGATATGCTGCCCATTAAATATAAAAGAGACACATAGAAGGCTAGAACTGGAGGAACTCTTCCCATTGTTTATTTTATAGGCTAAGTGATGTAGTTGAGTTTTGGACTTGGGTTGGAAAAGATCTGAGTTGAAATCCTATCTTAGACACTTACTGGCTGTATAAACTTGAGTAAGTTCCTTAACCTCTTATATGCATACATGTATATTGGTATATGCATGCAATCTCCTGGTCCATATGTTTATATATGTACATATAAAATTTATATACATGTTCATATTATATTTCTGTGATTGTTGTTGTTGTTCATTCACTCTTGTCTGACACTTTGTGACCCAATGTACCATACTGTTCTTTTGCAAAGATACTGGAATGCTTTTCCATTTCCTTTTCCAGTGGATTAAGGCAAATAGAGGTCAAGTGACTTGCCCAGGATCATACAGTTAGAGTCTAAGGCCAGATTTAAATTTTAGTCTTCATGACTCCAAGCTCTGCCCTATATCCACTGAGCAACCTGACTGTCTCCTATTTGTATATATACACACATGTACATGCATATTTGTGAACTCTCACAAATACACAAATCATTTTTGTGTGCGCACCAGAAACAGAGACAGAAAGTGGGGAGAAAGAAAGAGACAGAGAAACAAAGGGAGGGAGAGAGAGACAGATACAGAGAGAGAGGCAGGGAGAGAGGGAGAGAGCCAGGGAGGGAAAAAAGAGGCAGAAACAGAAAGACAAACAGAGACAGAGACAAAAAGAGAAAGATAGAGACAGAGAGACAGAGAGAGAAATGGAATGAGAGAGGTGGAATGAGAGGAGAGAGAGAGAGGAAAAATAAAACACAGAGAAGAGAGTCAGACACACAGAGAGAAGTGGGGAGAGAGAGAGAGAGAGGAAGAGGGAGAGAAGGGAGAATGTGATTTCCAGGTAGGGGAAAAGCATTGGCAACCAAAAGGATCACTATAGGCTAGAGATGCCACCTGATCTGAGCTCTGAAGGAAATAAAAATTCTCTAAGATAGGGGAGGGGAGGGGCAATGAGGGAGAAGCATAATTCAGCATAGGTGATGTCCTTTATGTTTTCATTTCTTGGATAACCTATAGATGTGACCCTGAAACAGCACTACACGAGATTTTTCATCCATAAACATAGGGAAACATAAACAAATATAGATTGGATAAAGACAAAAGGTGTTAACCGAAGCCTATTAGGAAAAATAAATAAATAAAAGGAAAGCATCTCACCCAGTCCAATCCCATCTTCCAGGTAGGTCAGTGCCCAAGACAGATGGATACCTGCTGGATCTGGAAAATCCTACCAGGAAGGCAGCAGCTTTTAGTTATTCTGGCATTGAGTCTTCCCGTTAGTCTAATCAAATCCCTTCATGTTGTTTTTGAAGTCCATGCTATTGAATGCAGTAGCCTGAGGGAAGCAGGGCCCCTTCCAGGCAGGTAGAAGAGGAGACAGAAATAAATATAAATACACACACAAATAAAATACAAAAGCATTTCAGAAAGATCAGGAACGGTCATATGTGGAAAGCATCATTTGGGCTTTAAAAGGGAATCAAGGAATCTAAGAAGCAGAGAGTTAAGCAAGATCTGAGTTCAAATATTGTGCAAGTCTTTTAGAGTTTCTGGGACTTGGTTTTTACATTTGGAAAATGAAGAGATTGGGTTAGATGGCCTCCTTTGGCTCTTAATTTGTGCTGCCATGAGCTACCTTGCAGCATCTTACAGAAGTTAGGGCCTGATAAGGTGATGATAGTTCAGTGTATGGAGTAAGAAAGAAGGGGAGAAAGCTGGCTAAGGTTAGTGGGAAGGGAAGGAGAGATGATAATGGATGAGTCGGAGCAGTGGTCCCTCCTCCCAGATCCACTGACCTGAAAGAAATAGCTGAGCCCTACATCATTAGCAGCTCAGCTATTTCCAGCCAGTAGGGCCCTTTCCTGACCTCTTCCTGTCCATTGACTGCTTCCTGTTGATTTCCCCCTGGCAATCCTGGGAATAAATGGAACCAGAGTGAGAATGTTTGTGAGAGAATCTGGGACCTTGACCAGCACATAGATTTTCTTCCTGACACATCTTTTCCCACTCTTCCCATCATGGACAATATAACTTGCTCTTACACATGCCTGGTGGGCCAATATTTATTCCTCTCAATGTGACCAAAAGACTGGATTAGGGCAAGGAACCTTGTTTATTTCTGGGTTTGGGGTTTTTTTTTTGGTGTCCCCTTTATTATGCAGTCCTCAGAATATAGATTAAAATATGGAGGATTATAAAAGAAAATAAAGGTTAGTAAATTTTTGAAAATTCCCCTTCATCCAAGTTCCCCTGACATCTCTCCTTTGGATCCTTTGGGAGCTGGGCACTTCAGGATTAAAGATGTGAGGCCCTTCCCAGCTCTAAATAAAAGACCCACTGATCCCAGGACAAGGAAAGGAAGCAGTTCCAATAATCAGCCTGTCCATGAGTGAATGAACCCGAGGGGCTGAGATTCCACAGATCTGTGAAATCCAGGGATTTCAGCCCACGGAACGTTTCATGTCTGCTGAGGGACTACCTGGAGTTGAACGAGATTAATAATGAGAGAGGGTGCAAGGGTGAGGACATGGAGGGACCAGGGTTTCACTGATAGGTATTGAAGCAGCTGTCAAAACCTGAATTTTTTTTCTTCAATATCTGCCTCCTTTTCAAATTAGATTCTGTGTTCCTTCACCCCTCCCACTGCATTGCCTTACAAATTAGTTTCCATGCAATATTATACCGACGTATTGTTCAGCTTTGCTTCTCTGAAGACCTCCAGTTGCAAGGAAGACCTTCAAATGAAATATTAATTTTCTTGTAACCCACATTAAATTAATGTCGCCTTACTTTTTCTTTTTTTTTTTGAGATTGTTCTACAAAAACTTTCAATGAGTCCAATCTGCTTGCTAGGAAGAAATGAAGTAAGTCCCAGCTCCACTAGAAATTAGCTGGGTAACCTGGGCAAGTTAGCTCCTTCTCTGGACCCTAACATCCTCCTTTGGAAAATGAAAAGGTGGGGTCAGATGATATTGAAGGTCTCTTCTTGCCCAACAGTGGCTAGTATGTTGGATTAGGAATCCCAGCCTCTGGTACTTACTAAGGATGTGGAGTTGAGCCATTTCTCTAAGCTTCTGCCTTATTTTCTTCATCTATAAAATGGGCATATTAATATTATAAAATCCACTTTGAAGAGTTAGTGTAAATTTTGAATGAGATAATCTATTTTAAGTGCTCTGCAAATCTCTAGAAGTGCTCTCAAATAATTTCCATTCTCCCTTTTTCCTTTTCTCCTTTTCTTCCTTTTCTCCTTCCCTCTTTCCTTGCTTCCCACCTTCTCTCCTTCCTTCTTTTCTTCCATCTCTCCTCCTTCCCTCTTTCCCTCCTTTCTTCTTTCCCTCCCTCCCTATTTCTTTCCTTCCTTCTTTTTTTCTTTCTTTCCTTAACTCCCTTTCCTCTTTTTTTCCTTTCCATATTATTCTCCCTCCTTCTTACCTTCCCCTTCCCTTCCTCCTCACCCCTTTCCTCTCCACCTATTGAATTCCCACCTATCCTTTTTTGTTGTTGTTGTTTGTTCTTCTTGAAGAGGACCATGATGTCAGAGAGGTGATTCTATGACATAAAAAAGAATTGAATTTAAGCAAGGGAAGACTGTGCAAAGTCACCAGACTCACTTTCTCCTCTAGTGACAACATATAGATCAGGATGACTGGAGATGGCCCTGGACCCAGACCTATTTTAAAGTTCATCACAAATGCCATCTCTTTGGAGAAACTTTTCTGAATCCTCATGGCAACCTTCCATTTGGCTCATATTTAACACTTTGCTTATGTTTTTCATTAAATTAAAATTATATATATACACATACACAAATATATATGTATGTATGTGTGTGTGTCTATGTATTCACATATATAAATATATAGGAAAGAAGGAAGGAAGAAAGGAAGGGGAGGAAAGAAAAAAGGAAGGAAAGGGAAGAAAGGAAGGAGATAGTAAAGAGAAGGAATGAGGAAGGGAGAGAGGAAATAAAGAAAGAAGCATTAATTTAGCACCCTCTATATGCCAGGCACTATATTAAATCCTTTATAAATATTTCAGTTGTTCCACACAATAGCTCTGTGAAGTAGGTGTTATTATCTCAGTTTTACAGTTGGGAAAATTGAAGCAGTGAGAAGTTAAATGATTTTCTTGGGATCATACAGCTATTAAATATCTGAGGCAGAATTTGGACTCAGGTCTTCCAGATTCATGACATAATGCTTTGTCCATTATGTCACCTACTCATCAGTTATTGATTTGCTGCTGTACCCCAAGGTCCTGAGTACCTTTCCATCTGACATAGTTGACACAACCTTGATGCATTTGTCTTTGCTTCTCATATTAGAATGTGAGTTTCCTAGGACCAGGAACTATCTTATTTTTCTACAAAAAGTACATAACACAATACTATTTATACAGTAAGTGTTTAATAAGGATTTTCACCCATTCATTCATCCATAGTTCCCTTCTGGTGCCATCCCTGTGAATTGTGTAGAGTTTTGCTGGTTGGGGGCCATTTGAAAGATACAAATCACTTACCTGCCCAGCTGAATGAGTAACCACTGTTCCTCCTCTCCTAATCTGGTATAAATGGCCTATACTAGTGAGGTGTATTCAGTTATCCCCTCCAGACATAGCTGTAGCTCTTTGAGGAAGTCTGCCTTGGGACTCCAAACAAGCTTCCAGGAATTCTTGGCCTGTGAAGGTGAGACAAAAAAGAAAGATCTGACTCTTATTTGAAATAATGTTGGAACTCACAGCCACAGTGAAAATCCGTAATCCGGCCCCCGTGGGATACAGACGGGTTGTAACTTTCTAGCTATCTCTATATTTCTTCAAATCTAGTTTCCTACATGTTCAGTGAACATAGAGCCAAGACTCCGATCAATATTCATTGCATGTCTGTGATGGGAGGGCAGCTAGACATATTGGAATGAGCCTTCATTCTGGAGGTAGAGGAGGACCAGGTTCAAATCTACCTCTGATGATACTCTCTGTGTGATCAACTCACTTCCTGAGCCAGCTCCCTGTTGCTCTCTCTCATCTGTTAAATTAGAAATTGGAGAGATAGCCTGTTAGTTCTAGATCTACGATCTAATCATGGGAAGGCTCATATATATGGGCAGGTCATGGCATAAAGATTTCCAATCAACTTAGGCAGAATGTACCCACATAGAAAGTATTTTGAATCACTTCATGTCAACCAATGTCAAGGGATACAGTGTCTCTAAACTGAGGTAGCCTCAGATGGAAGAGGAATGAGAGCCCATATCAGTGAGAATAATGATTTTGTTGTTCACTCATTTTTTATTTGTTCTTGTCAAGATATCACTTGTCAATGTGGTTTGCCAGTTCCTTCTCTAGTTCTCTAGTTCACAGATGAGAAAACTGAGCTAAGGAGGGTTAACTCACTGTCACATGGTCACAGAACTAATAAAAATCTGAGTCTGGAATTGAATTCAGGAAGATAAGTCTCCTTGAGTCCAGCCTTGGCTTTCTGTGCACTATGACACTACCTTATAGTCCAACTATGCTGATTCTGTCCTTTGTGGTCAGGAAAGTAGTTTCTGAGAACCCCAATGCTGAGAATCCGTAGCACCTCATAAACAAACTCAACTTTTATATTTATACTATTCATTCCCAAATCCCTCACCTTACAGAGGAGGAAACTGAGGCACAGGGAATTTAAGCCCAAGATCACACAGATGGACTCCACATCCAGCTCTCATCCCTATGCTACTTGAGCACTGTGGCCATTCCTTCTATTCCCATTCCACAGATGAACTAAATCAGGTTTAGAGTTTAATGATTTGTCCAACATCCCACAGCTAGTTGATGGTAAACTTGATCTCAAACCCATCTTTTAACTACAAATCCAAGACTGTTTCTATTACAACATGGTTGATACCCATTCTCTCACAAGGCATTCTAGGGGCTTTATGTTTCTAGAATCCATAAACATTTTTCTATTTTTCAGCAGAAGGAGAGTAGAAGCAGTGGAAAGGATCCTCCAATTGTCACGAGATGACTTGGATGTAAAGTCACACCTTGCAGGGACCTCAGAACTTAAATGGTCCACCACACACACATCTGACACCACCACCCATCCAAACGATGGAACAGGAAACCACTTCCCAGAGAAAGAAAGTGACTTGGTGAAGGTCACAGTCACTGACAGTGCTGGGATCTGCCTCAATATCAGCCACTAACAATGCACGAACACCTAGGAGCAGACAAGGGAAAGGAATACATTAGCAATTTCTTTTTGCTAGAATCATTTTGTGCTCTGCTCTTTTTCTTTGTGGGCCTCGGGAGAATGTCCTCCCTTAGCAGGGAGATGCTTTCAAAGGCCTGCCTTTATTTCCCATCTCATTGTGCATGGAGTTCACTACTCCTTCTAAAGAATCGGGGACAAATGAGCAGACTGCCTAGATAAATGGACATTTTTCTAGATACCATTCTGAAAAAGAATAAAGAAGGATCTGGAGTGCATCAGGAAAGCCTTTGGACATCCAGGCCTTTCTGTTCTTTCAGTTGTTATACTCAGGGCTTCTTCAGAAAGCCTTGTTATAGGAGATAGAGGACATGTCTCACAGGCGATATAAGTTAATTATGTCCCCTAGGAGTTGTCGGGGAGAAGGCAACCCATACCTTCTGGGTCTCTGGGGTCCTGATTAGTTCCAACACACCTTCCCCTTTTCCACCCCAACCTTCTATTATGTCCCCTACTGATTCCAGCTGAGCTTAATTTTCTATTTGCTTTATTACTCTTCCTGAGGATGATTGTGCTTCCAACTTGTCCACAGCTCTCCAGGGGTTCCAAGGAGGACTCATTGGGGCTTCTGATTAACCTGTTGCCTATTTTAATGCTAGTTTTCCAGGAAATTAGCCTTGTTCTTCCTTTTAGACCCTTGGCAACCTGCTCCCCAGTCACCTCCCCACCCTTGGACTGCTTCATTTATGAAAGTGGTTTGGCCTCCTTTGGGTTCCTCAGTAATTGAGGTGATTACTCATTCCGTCATTGAACAAATTTGGGAGCTAGCAGCTAGCCCAGGAATCCAAAGCTCCAGACCTCTTTCTGCTTACTTGAAGTGCTTTTCTTCCCAGAACTTGGGATCATAAATTTAGAGCTTTTAATCTGGACCTTAGAGTCTCACTCCTTCATTTTACAGACAAGCAAACTGAGGCATATCATTCCAATGATCTTGTGATGAAGAGAGCCATCTACACCCAGAGAGGATTGTGGGAACTGAGTGTGGACCACAAGATAGCATTTTTACTCTTTTTGTTGTTTGTTTGCTTACATTTTATTTTTTTCTCATTTTTTTCTTTTTGATTTGATTTTTCTTGTGCAGCAAGATAAATGTATAAATATGTATGCATATAATGGATTTAACATATTTTTACCATGTTTAACATATATTAGATTACTACTTGTCATCTAGGGAGGGAGTAAGGGGAAAGGAGGAAATTGGAACACAAGATTTTGCAAGAGCTAATGTTAAAAAATTATCCATGAATATGTTTTGAAAATTAAAATTAAAAAGCTTCAATAAAAATAATAATAAATAAAAAATAAAATACAATTCAGATACTAAAAAAGAAAAACAAAAGAAAATTGAGGCATGGAGTGATTAAATGGTTTCCTTAAGATCAAATAGTAAATATATGAAGCCCAATTGTATCTAATGCTTTTCTGACTCCAAGTCCAACATTCTATTCTTTTAATTATTATTTAGAACCCAGAAATCTCTAGGAAAATTGGGGATAGATTTAAGTTGAAATGAAGATGTATCAAAGATTCCAAGAACCAGGGTGGTTATGTATCTGATGAATAGAAGAGGGATGCTAAAGAAAAGGACCTATACCATAGGTGGACTCTAGCATTACTTGGTGGAAAGAACATCTGATAGACAGGATGTTTGATAACTTGGGTTTTAGTTCTAGTTCTTCCACTAATCATCTCTATGGAGGATCCTTCCTCTCTCTGAGATTTAGCTTCCCCTCTACAAAATAGAGGTTGGGTCAGACCCTGCCAGCTCTAGAATTATGTAGTTCTATGATTTCTTTACATGAACAGATAAGACCCTTTCCAGTTCTGGAACTGCCATCTCTGGTTCTAAGAAGATTCAATATGGGCATGGTCTGAAAACCACAGTATCAAATTTGTAGAATCAAGGGAGCAAAGAATAGCATGGCCAAAAGCTCAAGGTTAGAAATACATGCATTAGATTGGCAAATTACCCAATCCAAAGATAAGAATATTCAATTTGAGTGGATTAGTAGGTTTCAGATTTTCCAGAGGAAGAAGCTAAGGATCAGATGGCGAAGCCATCTGCTCAAGATCACATAGGACATTAATGGTAGAGCTAGGACTTCTTTCATTTCTTCCTAGCAAGAATAGGATGGACCAGTTTAAAGTTGGTTGGGATGGAAGAAGATCCATTAAGGAAGAATATAAAGAATTGGATTATTTATGACATCCAGGTTTATAATCAGTAGATGGAAGGCATTAGAATTAAGAAGGATTGGGAAAGATTTCCCTTAGAAAGTGAGATAGTTATGCACACAAATGAGTTGTCCAAGCCTGAAAAGGGCTACGGATACATTGTGTGACCACACAAAAAAAAGTGAAACCAACTGAATTATTTGAAGATTAAGACCATGGCCTCATTAGTACTATTCTCTAGCTGATTGAGCTAATAAATTTTCTGAGATGAGACTGCTCACGGTCATGCTTCATCTGATTTTTTTACAAGCCTAATTAGGGGAAACTTTTTTTTTCTCTTTGATATGAGGAAAGATCTTGAGGAACAAACCTGAATTACATTCCTGAGGCCAACCTGAGAAATTTGAAAAATAATCTCTCTTCCTTAAATACCAGAGACCCTTCAAAATACTATCTAGTTGTGATTTTTTTTTTGGTCTTTGATCAAAATATCCTTAATTCATCACTCAGTCACCAGCCCATTACTCAATAATCATTGCTAACCACAGTCAGAAAACAAACAATGACAACAGAATGAAGTAGCAGAATGGTGCTTCCACTTCAACCTATACTCATCCAACTGTAAGGGACCTTTAAAAAGCATAATCCAACCATGTATAGATAAGGAAATATATCTAAAGAGAACTGGCTTGCCCATAATCCCCTAGCTCATTATTCTCGGAGTTGGGTCTAGAACCCAAGTCTCAAGCATTAATAATATGAACTCCCCACTACTCCATTCCAGGAACTCAAGCTGCTGGGAGTTTCTGTCAAGCTCATTTCAGAGTTCTCTCAACCCTCCTGTGCCCTCCACCTCTCCAGGGCTCAAAAGTTTGAAGCAATTCTTGGCTCACTTGATGATGATCAGAGCTAGTTTAATAATACCTTCCAAAATTAAGCAAATGCCTCCTAATGAGAATCAGTGAAGAGTGACAACAACTCTTCATTAATTCCTAACCTTCTGGCAGTCCTGGGTTCCTGTAGTTAATAAGGCATTGCTATAAACGAGGCAAGAAAGGAGAATGTAGTAGTTGGTTTGGTTTGGTCTAGAGGGGCCATGGAGAAATTAGTGATCTGTTCTCCATTTTATGGTTGGTAGAAGAGATGGGGGAGGAAAGGAGGAGAGAAATTCAACCTCTGGCCTAGGGTGGAAAATGGGGAGAGAACACTACCATCACCCCACACCCCCCCTTCAAACACAAGCATGCACATGTTAATACAGGGATATAACCCTTATAAGCTAAAACAGGTAGGAGGAATTAAGTTGAACCAGGAGAGAAAAGGGAAACCAAGGGGAGCAAAAGCTAGTTAGTGCAATCATGGTCCTTGATGGAATTATAAATAATAACAGCCTTTAATTGATTTGGGCCTCCTTATGTACAGAGCACCATGCAATGCACAGCACAGAGACAGAACATTTAGACTACTTGCCTTTTAAGACCTCTCTGCCCTCCCTTTCAGTGGCCCTTTCCTCTTCCCTGGACACTCAGTTCCCTGTTGCTGTTCACGTATCTCTATTCCAGCATCCCACCTAACCTCAAATCTTTGCAATGGGCAAATTTCGGCCCATGTTACAGGGTTACCATCTCCCTCTTTCCTCCATCCCTATCCATACTTTATTGCCTCAACAGAAGCTAGATTTGGTTTAATTTTAGAACAAAAGTTTCACATTAAAATTAAAATAGTGAATTTCTAATACCCATCAGGACCTGGCCAAGAAGTCATGTAAAAGGCTAAAGCAATAAGTGAACTTAGAGTTCATCCAATGAGACATTTCCCAACCTCACAAAGCTATCAGGTCCTCATGTGTTAAAATATATGCAGTAAAAATGCTCTGAATCTTCCTTTTCCTTCCAGCCCAGTCTCCTTTCTCCTTTTCTGCTTTTCATCCCTGCTGTGCCAATGCTAAGGGAGTCAGGCAAGCAAACATCTTGCTGTATTTACTAAAGATCTACTATTTGCCAGGCATTGTGTTAAGCTTAGGGACACAAAAAATAAATGAATGAATGAATGAATGAGTGAATGAATAAACAAATAACAACAAAACCAATTTCTGCCTGCCCTCAAGGAGCTTATAGTCTAATAAAGGAGATGACTTAATAATAGCAATAATTGACATTGGTGTCTACTATGGTGTCTACTATGTGCCAGGCTTTACAAGTATTGTCTAAATTGAGCCTCAGAAGAACCCTAGGACATAGTTGATATTATTATCTTCATTTTGCAAATGCGGAAACAAAGGCAGCTGGGCAGCACAGTGTATAGAGCACTAGACCTGAATTTAGGAACACTTATCTTCTTGAGTTCAAATCTGGCCACAGACACTTACTAGCTATGTGATCCTGGATAAGTCATTTAAGCCTGTTTGCCTCAGTTTCCTCATATGTAAAATGAGCTGGAGAAGGAAATGGCCAACCCCTCCAGTATCTTTGACAAGAAAACCTCAAATGGGGTCATGAAAAGCAAGATGAAACAGCATAACAACTACTGGGATTAAGTCAGGATCACATGGCTAATAAGTGTCTGAGGTTGCATTTGAATTCCATTCTTCCCATTGCCAGTCCAGCACTGTAGCCACTGTAGCCACTTAGCGGCCCCTATGTATGAATAATAATGTACAGACAAGATAATTTCAAGATGAACTGGAGTTAATCAACAGAAGAAAGACATTAGTATCAAGGGGCATTCGCGAGATTTTAGCTGGACCTTGAAGGAAGTCAGATTTTGGAGATGAGGAACATGGGGCATATATTCTGTGTTTGGTTTAAGAAATATGAATTCAATCCATTCCTCCAGTGGAAAATGATGCTCAGGGGAAGGTGACTTATTTCAATAAGTCCTAACAGGGAGAGAATTGAGACCAGAACAAATCTTCAGCTTCCAAATCCAAATTATGGATAACTCCTGCGTCCTTGTCACCAGCCCGCAGCCACCTCCTTTGGAAAAGCATGTTTGAGACAGCATCAAGGTTTGTGGATTTTGAAAAAATAATGGCAAAATGTATCATCCAAGAGAAGGGATGGAAATGAAAGGACAGATAGAATTTGAAATTCAAAACTTAAAAAAAAAGAAGGTTAAAATGTGATTTTTACATGTGATTGAGGAAAAAATAAAATAGTATTTTTTTAAAAAGAGATAATGGCATATTGGGAAGAACACTAAATAAGCAAAAGAGTTGAGTTGGAATCCAACTTTTACTACTTGCCAATCACAGCATTTTAGAGCTAAGAGGAGCATCAACAGCCATTTAATTCATGTCTCAAAAGGATCTGCCCAAAACCCAAACCCAGCAGGTCAGCCAGTCTGTGCATGAAGACCTCCAAGGAGAGATCTCCAGAGACAACTTATTCCACTTTGGGATAGCTCAAATTGTTAGAAATATATTTTCCTCTCTGACAGAAAGTCTAAATTTTCCTCTTTGCAATGTCGACCCCTGGGGGTCAAAGAGTACTTTTCTACACGACTGAATTGCAAGATATTAAGGCAACTTTTACCCTCCCTAACTCCTACCCAAAGACTCAAAGATCCCCAATTTCTTCAACCAATCCTCCTATAATAGGAACTATCCTTGTTGGTTTTCTCTGGGTTCCTTCCAATCTGTGGTTCCTAGAACAAGATATGGCCCTCCAGATGTGATGGGACCTGCATCTTTGTTACCTGTGTAATCTCTGCCAAATTCTCAGTCTCCTCATTCACAAAATGATGCATTTAGATAAAGCAGTTATTCACAATCTGAGCACAGAGATCTCCTTTTAACAACAGTAAAAAGGATAGGCCTTTCGATGACAGTAGTTATACTTTTTGCATGCGTTGGCTGAAAAAATTCATGCTGACTAAAAGCTACTAGGAATTTGGTAATTCTTCAAAATGAATGTATATTTTATTAATCACCACAGGATCTATATACATTTGAAAAATACTCATGCTAAAAGGGGTGAGATATAGTATGGATTTGTTCTCTAAGATATATGTTGGTTTATTTATTACAGTGAGATATTGAAAGAGATAGTTGGTACTTCACTGAAGCTTCCAGAGATTAGAAATCTGATGAAAGCAATGAAAGTTTATGCCCGAGAGCTGGTCCCACATCCAACTTGCTTTGGTATTCAGATCCCAAGGCAACAAATGCCCATGGATTTGTGAACCCCTTGCAATAATTCCAAACCAAGCAGGCTGGAAATCAGATTAGATTATTTCTAAGGTTGCTTTCTTTTCTAACATTTTATAGCATCATTCTATCTTCCCCATTTGTTTGGCTGTCCGCCATGCTTGAAATGTTCTCCTTCTATTTATCCACTTCTTTGGAATCCCTGCTTTCTGTCAAGACTCAGTTCAAGTCAACAACCATGTGAGTCAGTGAATAAAGGGCTGGGCCTGGAGCCAGGAAGACGAGAGTTGCAAGTTAACATCAGACTTTGTCTGTGTGGTTCTGGGAAAGTCACTTAATCTCTATGCCTCAGTTTCCCTTTATGTAAAATAGGTCTCATATTATCATCTCCCTCCCAGTGTTATTGTGAGTCTCAAATGAGAAATTTGTAAAGTGTTCTGCAAATCTTAAGCCGCTATTGAAATGTTACCTATAATTTTTATTAATTCAACCACTACTTTCTTCATGGACCTCTCTCTAGTTCCCCCAGATACTATTACCTCTAAATACTCACCTTCCCCAAGGTTACTTTGCATCTGTTTTCTATATATTTTGTACATATCTCATATATTCTCTCCAACTTTAGAATTTCAGTTCCTTAAGGAATAAAGACTGATTAATTTTTATCTTATCTCTAATACCTAGCATGGTCCTTGGAATATAACAGGTGCTTAATAAATGCTGGTGGACAGCATGAGTAACAGATAGATTATGAAAAATCTGACTTCAGGCCATACAATTCCCATTATCTTCTCAGAATAGGCTCCCACTTGTTAGGGAAAGTTAAATATCTCATTGGTCACCCTGATTTCTGGCAACAAAATCCCAGGCAGCCTCTTGGGGGTGGCCACCAATTATTAGGAAGAACAGAATCTGGAAAGGATGTGATAAACCAGTGTCAAGTAGAGAAACTGTGAAATCTATTTTAAAATTTAGGAGCTGTGATTCTCCCTCTCCCTCCTTCCACCTTCTTTCTGTAAACTGCAAGACAAAAAACTAACTGAATTAAATCCCCTTTATGTGGAGAAAGAGACTCTATTGGGACTACTGCTGCTACTAAGCAAATTTTAAGGTCTTTACAGCTGCACGTGGAATGGTGGGCTACTTAACCACCAAAGTGCCAGGAAAAAAGGGGGGAGAATGAAAATCCATGTCAGTTGAGCAGAAAAGAAATGTGGATGACATTGGATGGAGCTTATAAGAATCTGTAGGGCCAGGTATAGGCTCTGAAAATGTCCTCACTTCCCCAATTTCCAGAGTATCTCTTTTTTCCAGAAGCTGTTCTCACAAACCAAGAAGAACCCAATCCAACCCTACAAATTTAAAGGCTGGGTGGTGACGGTTCAGAGCATCATGAATTTATAGCCGTAAGGGACCTCCAATGCCATCTCATCCCACTCTATATTTTTGGTCTTGAGTTCGTTTCAGCTAAAGATCGGTGAAAAGAACTGGGGATGTGAAGCCTGGAGACAAGACTCAGGAAGACACGACAACCATGTTGAAGTATTTAAAAAGCTGTCATTTGGAAGAATGAGAAGAGCTGTTCTATTTGGCCCCAGAGGGCAGAATCAGGAACAGAGCAGGGAGTTCCTAAGAGACAGACAGCTAGGGCTAACAGGGAGAGCAGTCCAAAAATTCAATGAGCTTCCTTGAGAGATTGTGATTCATCTCTCCTTGGAGCCATCAAGTGGAGGCTTACATGACCCCTTGTGGAAAATGTTAAAGGATCATAGATTTAGAATGAGAAGAAACCTCAAACGTGTTCATAACTAACCCTCTAACTTTATAAATGATGTAGCTGAAGCCCATTGAGTTTAAGTGCCTTATATAAGGTCCTACATTATTTCTTTCATATATAAATTAGATTGGATGATTGATGGGGTTCCTTCTAATTCTCAAATTCCATGATTCCATGATTTGATAAGATACCATGCTAGGAAGTCTTTCTTTCTTCTACTCTTTTTCCTCACATATAGAAGCTAGCTAGCTAGCTAGCTAGATAAATGGTGGATAGATAGATAAATAGATGATGGATAGATAGAATGATAGTTGGGGAAAAGATGAAAAAGTATTAAATGCCTACTATGTGCGAGACAATAAAAAAGCATTTATTAAATGCCTACTATGTGTGAAGCAATAAGGGAAACACTTTATAAATTTCTGATTTGATACTCACAGTCACTCTGGGAGGTAGGTGCTATTATTCTCATTTTCTAGATGAGTAAACTGAGGCAGACAAAGGTTAAATGACTTTCCCAGGATCATACACCACTAGTAAAAGCATCTGAGGGCACATTTGAACTCAAGTCTTCCTACTTATACATCCAGGATTTTATCTACCTAGCTCTCTATATAATAAATGTTAGATACAATAATAACTTCCATTTCTATGACACCTTTCTTGCCTCCTCTGTTCCTGGAGCTGAAGGTAGATAAGGTTAATTGCTGTGATCCATTGTATTTAAAGAGCACCTTGGAGGGATTCAGGGTATGCCCCACCCTATGGAGCCAACACTTCTTGCTGATCTAATTGACCATTTTCAGTTCATTAACTGGATCGATCAACAACAATTATCTTTGACTTTTGTTTTACTACGTGTTCCCAATTGTCATTTGCTCAGCTTTAAATCTGCCAAGAGGGCCTATAAATATACCAATAGAGTAAGTAAATGGGTCATCTAGGTTGCCTTGGCCAAGACTTGGTAAAATGTGAATTACTCAAGTTATGGCCAGTTCCAAAATTAAGGGGTCAGATTTTAAGAATACCAGAGTTGAACAAAGAGAGCGAACACAGAGATCCCATACATGATACTGAGAGATATGTGCAAGGTTTCTGAATAGCTGGGATCTCACTTATGTTTAAAAAGGGTAAGAGGTTCAGAATTAAAATGTAGAGAATTAAGCACTGCATGGGGGGCTAGGAACAAGTAGGTGCAAATTCCTTTCATACATTTATATATGGCAATGCATTGGACATGTAGGGTAAGCAAGAGTAAGGAATAAAGATAGTGATCCTGTGAGACCTGAAAGAATAATGGTTCTCTCAACTATAATAGGAAGTTTGGAGGACAAAAGTGTTTTGAGTTCCATTTCAGTTGCAGTTGACATGTCTATGGGAATCCAGTTCAAAATGTCCAAAAGATAGTTGGCTATGTAGAACTAAAGCTCTGAAGATTGACTAGGGTTGGCTATCTTGGAGTCATCTGCAGAAAGTGAGAATGAAACTAATGGCAGCTGGCAGAGAGAAAAAGAGGAGAGGATTCTGGAGAGTGCCTTGGAGGATTTCCAAAGTTAGTGAGAATGACATGGATGAAGATATAAGTAATGAAAACTGAAAAGAAATAATGTTATATGCAGGAAGAGACTCAACAAGGAACCTGATCATGAAAACCCAGAAAGGGAGAATTTTCAAAAAGAAAAGGTAATCATTGGAACAGAAAGGGTGAGAACTAAGAAAAGCTCATTAATCTTGGTCTTAAAATATATTTGATAACTTTGGGGAGAATAGTTTCAGTTGATTGTTGAGATCAGAAATCAAAAGTGCCTAATTTATATAAGGGGTTTAGCTGATAAGGGAAGGGAGAGATAGAAGTAGAACTTGGCAGAATGTTAGAGTCTAATGAGGGGTTTTTAAAGACAAGGTATACTTGGTTATGTTTGGAAGAGGCAGCGGGAAAAAAAGGAGAGAAAAATTAAATATTAGGAGGAACATAGAGATGTTAGAGGGAACAGTGTGCTGTGAGATCAAGGATACATATAAAGGGATTGTCATTATCAAGAAGGACCATCTCCCAATCAAGGGAGAGTCGGTGAGAGTTATACAAAGTAGAAAAGAGTGTGCTCTGGAAAGTAATCTCAATTTTTCAGGCAAGTAAGAGTCAAGACTCTCCACTGAGACTCATGGGAAATGAAGGAGAGACAAGAACATTTGGAAGAGGACTGGAATAAAAGGATTGTCATACTACTGTAAAGGCCCAGTTAAGATTAGAGCTAAAATTCAGGAGTCTTATTTCCCAGTTAAAAATTCTTTCCACTATACAATATCCAAATACCTATCCCTATTCTGCTCATTACAAGAATTGTATATCTTTCCTTTTCCCTGAAATTTTTCAGATATGGTCAGAGGATAATAGATTGAAAACCAGAAGGTACCTTCAAGGTTATCATTTTACCAATGAAGAAGCTGACAAATGTCTAAGACAAGATTTGTATTTAATTCTTTCTAATGTCACACCTATCACTCTATGCACTATCTCTCAAGAGCAAAGGGTTCAAAAACTATAGTATAGAAAGCAGAGCTTACAGGGTTAAGAGTCAGGGCTAACCCTATACAATTACTTAAATAGATCATGGTTCTGCTAAGTAACACTTTGTACAAACCTTGACTAAACTAGTGAACATGTGATCCATCCTCTTCCATGGAACTAGGGAGTTGGATAAATATTTCATAATACCTCTTCCAATCTTAAAACTGGTAAGCCTTGGAAATTTATTTTTAGTTTTGATGTTTTGCCCTCAGTGATAGACTTCTCATTCTTCTCCCACTCTATCCCAACATTCAGAATCCAAATCTCTATATGTTTTTAATGATCCCTTCAATTTCTCTCCTGTCATTCAAATCTATTCAACATCTTTCATTGATGATGTCTTAGAAGACTTAGAGGCACTAGGGGTAGAGTCAGGAAGACCCGAGTTCAAATTCTGATTTGGACATTTGTAGTTTTAATCTGGGTAACTTATGTAACATCTTCAGTTTCCTCATCTGTAAAGTAGTGATATTAAGAGTAACAGTTATTTCACAGCTATTGTTTTGATCATGAGAGCTAAATAGAATAATATATGTAAAGAGCATTGAAAGCTTCAATTTTCTTTCTTTCTTTTTTTTCCCCTGAGGCAATTAGGGTTAAGTAACTTGCCCAGATTCACACAGCTAGAAAGTGTTAAGTGTCTGAGGTCAGATTTGGACTCAGATCACCCTGACTTCAGGACTAGTGCTCTTTTCATTGTAACACCTAGTTGCCCTAAAACTTCAACTTTCAATTAGTTTAATTATATTAAGACTCTTCTCCAGAAAAGATTCTCCAGAATCATTTAGACAAGTGTCAAAATATAGAAATAAAGCTTCAGTGATGAGATTCCAGATAGAAACTGAGGGAGAATGGTGATGAGGTAAGGAATAGCATGTGAGATCCTTCTCTGCACCCCCAAACTATACCCTTATAAGCCATCTCAAGTCCTGCCTCCTCATATGGCCAACATGGATCCAAATATTGAAGGATAATCCTTTACCCATACCCTCTGCTTACTCAAGACCCTTGTCCACTAACACATCCCTTACCTTTCTGCTATCATCAGCACTTAGGTCTAAGGGCCAGAGGGCTTATATTACACTCCTAACCTCTAAGTCCAAGGATTGAAGAGCCTGCATTTGTTTTATTGTGGCAATGATAATGAATGGGCAATATCTATGTGATATCTGAAGCTCCAGAAAGATTGAACATTATCAATGTATTCACACTCTGAGCAGTGGGTTGGCTGAACTGAGATGTTTGTTGTTGTTGTTGTTGTTGTTGTTGTTGTTGTTGTTGTTTTTCTGCTTACCATTATGGTAGTTGAGCTCCAACTTTGGCTTTCTGTTTGCTACTCATTGTTAATGGAGATTTTGGGCATTTAACAGAGTGTGATGGTAAAATGTTTCCTTTGGGGTTTCAGATTATAAAAAGATGTGTTCCAAGACTGACAGTACTTTGTAATTAATTAAGGTGATAAGGAGAAAGTGAAATGGGGATTGATATTTCTGAGGCAATCTTCACATGGCTCAGAGCACGGCAGGAAATAATGGAGAAATCAGCCCAGAGTGTTGAAATACAAATTCTGGCTTTCTATAAAGTGCATGTAATAGCTTAGAGACTGGAGGGAATAAGAACAGAAATGAGATCTCTCCAAAGAGGAATGAACTCTTTTGGTATTGAATGGGGCAAACTAGAAGATGACACTTATAGGGCTCTGGGTTCAAGCTTGGTCTCTGTCATTGACAATTTGCATATTTTCCTATGCATAATTTTCTTCCCCTTGTCTCCCAGGGACTGTACAGCTCACTAAAAATTGAAAACAACAAGCATATATTAAACATCTCCAGGGTATAAAGCTTTGGACTGGATATAGGGGATAAAAAGATTAAAAAAGAAACCCAGCAGTGATTTTTCTGCCTCTATTGAGAGAATCATGTGGTTTTTGATATTTTGGTGTTAAATATAATTATTTATATTCATTGTTTTCCTAATGATAAACTACCCTTGTGTCCTTTCTATGGCATAAATTCAATTTGATCATGACACTCATTTATATTGAAAATTCCACAGAATAAAATCATAGAGATTTCCTTTTTATATATGTAAGAAATGTGTATCTAAAACCAAAAGCATATTTAATGTGGAAATAATGGAAGCTCTTCTCAAAAATACAGGAGTAAAGCAAGGCTTTATTCTGATCAAATTGTTTTTGGCAGCTATGTAGTATAGTGGATAGAGTGTCAGAACCAGAGTCATGAGAACCTGAGTTAAAATCCATCCTAAGACACTTACTAGAGGTACCCCTGGCAAATCATTTAACCTGATTTGCCTGAGTTTCCTCATTGTAAAACGAGCTAAAAAAAAAAAAAAAAAAAAAAAGGAAATGGCAAACCACTCCAATATCTTCTCCAAGAAAACCCAGGTAGGGTCACAAAGAGTCAGACATGAATGAACAACAACAATGCAAGGAAATCCTCTTTCCTTAATATTGTTTGATACACCAATCCATCCACAAGGATCTATTAAAAGCCTACTATATTCAAGACATTGTGCTATGTGTTGAGTTTATAAGGCCAAAAATGGGAAAAAAAATGAGCTCATTATAAGGAAGAAGATGGGATTCTTGATCAGGTGGTTTAGGTTGTCTTTAAGGTCCCTTCGAATATCAAGATTCTACCCTTGCCTTAAGGCTGTGAAAACCTATTTTTAAGGGGAGAGAGTGAGAATGGCCAGGAAACTAACCTTCACAATTCTGTGACTTTGGCCAATAATTTTCCAGTGGGAATAGGAAGGAAAAGTTGGGCCCATTTTGAGTTGTGGATTGATTAGTGGATCTGTAACAGCAGAATGGTGAAGTGACAAGGGATTTGGGAGTAAATGAAAATTCCTTGTTGAAAATTCAAGAATGAAAGCTATGAAGGAAAGGAAGTAAAAATAGAATGGGACTGATAGACTGGAAGAATGGAAATGTACAAAGGAATATGAGATCATTATAAGGATGAAAAACAAGTTTGGGTAAGAGGATATTCAAAGCAGTAAACAGTGTTTAGAGAGTAGAATTTCAGAGATATATTTTCCTTGGTATAGAAATAGCTTTGAATGATGAGAGAGATCTAACTCTTCATCATTCTTAGACAAATTACATTAACATTACATTAATACCCTGTCCCTTAATTTTTTAAATAAATCTTATTGAGGTTGTTTTTCTATTATATCTATTATGAACATATACTTCCATTTGCCTAGCAAGTCATCCATTTTAAAAAATGTTTAAAAGGGTGGGGGGGGAGACAAAGAGCTATAAATTCATTCATATCCTCTGACCTAACAACACCATTGCTAGGCATGAATATCAAAGGAGATTAAAAAAAAAAAGAAAATGACCTATATGTACAAAAATATTTATAGCAACTCTCTTCTCTGATCAAGATAAAAAGGAAATTGGGAGGATGCCCATCACTTAGGGAATGGCTCAATAAAGTGTGGCATGTTTTGTGAAGAAATATTATTGTTCTAAGGGAAATTGTGAGCAGGATGCTCTAAGAAAAAATAAACCTG
The DNA here is from genome assembly GCF_016432865.1 of Antechinus flavipes. Lineage (NCBI taxonomy): Eukaryota > Metazoa > Chordata > Mammalia > Dasyuromorphia > Dasyuridae > Antechinus > Antechinus flavipes. The sequence goes on along the minus strand of NC_067401.1, from coordinate 34,673,173 downwards.
GAGAGTCCTCCATGAACTCAAGCAAAGTAAAATGTATGATATACATAATAATATCAATGCCCTGGGATGGCCAACTGTGAATGACTTTGCTATTTTTAGCAGTACAATGATCTATGATTATCTGAAAGACTTGTGATGAAGAGTCCTATCCATACCTAGAGAGGGAACTGAGTGTTCCTGAATACAGATTGAATTATTCTCTGTCTCTGTGTCTCTGTCTTTCTCTGTCTCTCTGTATCTCTCTCTCTCTCTCTCTCTCTCTCTCTCTCTCTCTCTCTCTCTCTCTCTATATATATATATATATATATATATATATATATATATTTATTTATTTATTTTATATATAACTTTTTATTGACAGAACCCATGCCAGGGTAATTTTTTTACAATATTATCCCTTGCACTCACTTCTGTTCCGATTTTTCCCCTCCCTCCCTCCACCCCGTCCCCTAGATGGCAGGCAGTCCTATATATGTTAAATATGTTGCAGTATATCCTAGATATAATATATGTTTGCAGAACCAAACAATTCTCTTGTTGCACAGGGAGAATTGGATTCATAAGGTAAAAATAACCCGGGAAGAAAAACAAAAAAAAAATGCAAATAGTTTACATTCATTTCCCAGTGTTCTTTCTTTGGGTATAGCTGCTTCTGTCCATCCTTTATCAGTTGAAACTGAGTTAGGTCTCTTTGTCAAAGAAATCCACTTCCATCAGAATACATCCTCATACAGTATCGTTGTTGAAGTATATAATGATCTCCTGGTTCTGCTCATTTCACTTAGCATCAGTTCCTGTAAATCTCTCCAAGCCTCTCTGTATTCATCCTGCTGGTCATTTCTTACAGAACAATAATATTCCATAACATTCATATACCACAATTTACCCAGCCACTCTCCAATTGATGGGCATCCATTCAATTTCCAGTTTCTAGCCACTACAAACAGGCTGCCACAAACATTTTGGCACATACGGGTCTCTTTCCCATCTTTAGTATTTCTTTGGGATATAAGCCCAGAAGTAACACTGCTGGATCAAAGGGCATGCACAGTTTGATAACTTTTTGGGCATCTCTCTTTCTTAAACTTTGTTTTTCTTGAGGGTTTTTATTTTCATTAGGATGGGAAATCTATGTTTTCTTTTACAACATAACTTATGGAAATGATTTATATAATTCCACGTGTGTTTTTTTTAAATTGTGGGTGAGGATACACATCTCTCAAATTGGCTAAGATAATAAGCAAAGATAATGATGAATGTTGGAAGGGATGTGGGAAAACTGGGACATTAATATATATTGTTGGAATTGTGAACTGATCCAATCATTCTAGTGCACAATATGGAATTATGCCCAAAGGGCTATCAAACTACATATCCTTTGATCCAGCAGTGTCTCTACTTGGCCTGTATCCCAAAAAGATCATGGAAAAGGGAAAAGAACCCACATGTACAAAAACTGTTTGTAGAACCCTTTTTTGTTGTGGCAAGGAACTGAAAACCGAATGAATGCCCATCCTTTGAGGAATGGCTGGGTACATTATGGAATATTACTGTTTTATAAGAAATGATCAGCAGAATGATTTCAGAAAGGTCTGGAAAGACTTACATGAACTGATGCTAAACAAATTGAATAGAATCAAGAGAACATCGTACATAGGAACAACCACATTATATATTGATCAATTCTGATGGAATGGCTCTTTTCAACAGTGAAGTGATTCAGACAAATTCCAACGGTCTTGTGATGGAGAGAGCCATCTGCTCCCAGAGAGAGTACTGTGGGGATTGAGTGTGGAACACAGTATAGTATTTTCATTTTTGTTGTTATTTGCTTGCATTTTGTTTTCTTTCTCATTTTTTTCTCCTTTTTGATCTGATTTTTCAAGTATAGCATGATAATTGTAGAAATACATATAGAAGAATTGAACATGTTTAACATATATTGGATTACTTGCTGTCTAGGAGAGGGGTTGGGGGAAGGGAAAGAGGAAAAATTTGGGAGCACAAGGTTTTCAAGGGTGAATACTGAAAATTGCATGTGTTTTGAAAATAAGAAGCTTTATTAAAAATTATGAATGAGGATAAGGGAGAAAACCTGAAACTCAAAAATTTCAAAAACTAATTTAAAAAAGAGTTTGTTTTGAATGTAACTAAAGGAAAATATTAAATAAATATTAAAAAAAGGAAGAAAGGAGAGGAGAGAGGAAGCAGTTAAAGAAAATTAGTTAATGCACCATTTAATTCTAATGGTGAATATATAATATTGCACAGTCATAGCCCTCCACCTCTGCAAAGTATAGAAGGGGGTATATTGTCTTGTCTCTTTTTTATTGGTCCTGATTTCATTTTATTATTTTTCTGCTTGTTTTAATTAATGTGTAGTTTCCTTTATTTTCCTTATATAGAAATCTTCCCATGATTCTCTAAATCTTCATATTTAGAATTTTTATGACACATATTCTTTAAGAAAGAAATCTGGCTCATTGACTGAAAGAAAGAACAAAATGAATTAAAGAAGGAAAAATAAAAGACAGGAATGAAGAAAAAAGGAAGAGAGAAAAAGAAAGAAGGGAGGGAAGGAGGAATTGAAGAAGGAAGGAAAGGAAGAATGTGAGGGAGGAAGGAGAAAGGGAAGGAGGAAGGAACAGAGAAAGGAAAAGAGGAAGGAAGGAGGATATGAAGAAAAAAAGGAAGGAAGGAAGGAAGGAAGGAAAGAAGGAAAGAAAGGAGGGAGGAAAGGAGGGAGGGAAGAAGGAAGGAAGGGAGGAAAGAAGACAAGGAGAAAGGAAAGAAGAAAGATAGAAAGGAAGGAAGAAAGAAAATCATTCTGATTTACATCTTGCCACTGGAGTCTGGAGAAGAATGTGAGGTTGATAACTTTGTACAATCCTTCCTCACTTCAATTCACTTGCGAATCATTGTATCACCTTCCTGATGCCATGATCCTCTTTGATAATGAAAGACAAAACCAATCTACAATACAGTATTATTCTATTACATTCATGTATCACATTTTGTTTCAGTATGGCCCAATCAATGGGTATTTTGTTTTTAAATCTTTGCTACCACAAAACACTACTAGTAACTTTCTTCCTCAAATTCCTTGAATTGAAATCTCTCGGTCAAAGGGCATGGACATTTTAAAAAAGCATAATTCCAAATTACTTTCTAGAATTGATGACTAATTTGCAATCCTATCAACATTGCATTAATGTGCCTACCTTCCTACAGCTGTACCACCATTGATCATATCTATTTTTGTCATCTTTGTCAATTTGCTGGATATGAGATGAAATCTCAGAGTTGTTTTGATTTGCATTTCTCTGATTAATAATATTGAGCAGTCTTTCATATGATTGTTAATAATTTGCAATTATTTTTAAAACTACTTGTTCTTATCCCTTGAGTACTTTATTCGGGGACAAATGGTTCTTAATCATACTTGTGTTAATTCTCTTGGTATCTTGGTTACCATATCCTTATCAGTTATTTGATGCCAATTTTTTTTTTCAAATTTAGAGTTTCCCTTATAAGCCTAAATAAATTCATTTTGGTTAAAAAAAAAACACAAAAAATCTTTTTATGTAGTCAAAATGATCTATTTTATCTTTTGTAATTGCTTCAATTTTTTGTTGTTTAAAAACTCTCCCCAGAGCCATGAAAAGGACCTGATCTTACATATATATTAATGGTATGGCTTTTTATATCCAAGTTGCATAATGAATGCCTTTTAAAAGAAAAATTATTACTTAAAATTTTACATTTACAGAATTGATAAAGTGAAGACATTAGTATATTTCATAGAATTGGAAGCTACTATAACTTAATGAATTTAGGGCCTAAAGTACCCAGGATAGGATGCAGCCCAGCAGCTCTTTTAGACTTCTAAACTATGGAGACAAAAGCAAGAGGGGAATTAAATTGGAGGAATTTCAAGCATGGAATTAGAGAATTCTTAGACGTGTCAGAAATGTGTATGCTCTGGGGGAAAAAACAGACTTAGTTGGATGCTGGAAGAAAGACATTAAGTCAGTGAAATGATATAAAAGTACTTCCAGTTCTGTTTCATGCAACATCCAAGTGGAAGTAGGCTCTTGGCCCAAAGACATAAATTCTCATCTTGGTTTTACCATTAGCTAGCTCTGTTATTTTATATAAATCCCTTGACATCCCTAGGGTTCATTCTCTTCTTTAACAAAATGAAGACTTTGGAATGTAAAGTATAAGATCCTATCCAACTCAAAGAGTGAACAGTTCTATGGAAGATCATACAGGAAATCAAAGGATAGTTGATATTTACAGCAAATGGGGGGAGAAGCATAAACACAGAATCTGGCACGTAGGAAATGCTTAATAAATGATAATTAAGTCACTCATTCAATATAGAAGTTTAAAGAAGCCCTGAGTGTTATTCATAAAAATGTTCTATCAGTATTTGGAGTTTCCTTTTTTATATTTCAAGTCTATCAGGTTTTCCTGTCTGAGTCCTATCCTCAAATTGACCCTATAGATATGCAGGTAACAAATATATAATAAGCTTACTATGTGCCAGGTACTACATTGAATGCTGGAGTTACAAATAGAAACAAACAAAATGATAGTTCCTGCATTCATGGAGCTTGAATTTTAAGGATAAAAGGCAAGATATAAAAAGAATAATAAAGGATATATGGATGGGGACATGACGGCAAAGTGCTTAGAGTCAAAATCATAGACAAGAAGGGAATGAAGGAGGGCTGATCTGGGCCTGTTCCTCAAATGGAAGACCTGAAAGGAATGCACCAATGGGGGAAAGGGACTGATATAGTGAGAGGATATTGCAGGGTAAGAAGTCCTTAGTTGCTCAGAGAATTTCCAGGATAAAAGGACAGTTGAGGTGAACAACTCAATTGAACAATAATTGAGCAAAGGAAAAGAGTCTGAGAACAAAAGAAGAGTAGAAAACATGGAGGGAATTGGGATGAAGACTCCATCATTCCTAGAGACCCTTTTTTGAGCATGGAATTGCTTGCAAGGGTAAAATGAAGAGAATTGGAGTCTACTTTATTCATAAGAGTAGTAATAGAGGGAATAGGGAGGACCTTGAATAATTTCAGGAGTAATAAGAACATCTCACACACACACACACACACACACAACACACACACACACACACACCCCTCTCTAATGCATCCTCCACATCTTTACAAATGTAGCAGAAAATTCCTTTAGAGATCAAATTTCATCTCAGAGGCAAAATTAGATTGGTAGTGATATCTGGCGGCAAATAGGTTTGCTTAAGTGACTGATATAAGATCCTTTAGACAAATGGGGTGGCACAGGACACTAGTAATGGTGCCAGAGGAGAGAAAATATAGGATATTTGGAAATGAGAGTAAGTGAATATAGAAAAAAGAGAGGTCCTTCACAATCTTACTGAAAGTCAGCTTTGCAAAAGGAAAATGATGGTCCAATTATGAGTAGCCAAAGTTCTATAGATGGAACTCCATGAAAGATATTGAGCTCTCTCTTTCTTGATGAAAGTTTTCTTTGTGCTCAAAATTATTTAACTTCTTTGACCCTTAGTCTCTTCTTGTGTAACATGGAGGGGAATTAGACCAAGGATCTCTACAATCTGTCCCAGATGTTATTTTATGAACTATCTTGTAATTCTATAATGAGTCCAAAGTCAATAGCTAAGAAAGAGTCACATCAGACACATCTTCACCCCCCACTGCAGGGTATGCTATAGCTAAGAAGCAAAGTTTCTTATGCCATTTTAGATGCCGGGCCACCAAATAAATGTCCATTCCTCCTTTTATGCACTGAAAGACAAGAGGCTGCTCGGGGTTGTATCCCCAAGCTTTCTCTGACTCTCTGTGTCCTGAATTGCTTTTCTTCCCTTAGCTCCATCTCTTTGTGTTGGAGTATTTTTTTTCCCATCAGTCTCCAGTCATATCATGAGCTCCAGGCCACTCTGTCCCTAATCATGTCCTTCACACATTTTGATTGAGTTCAGTTGGGCTAGATCACACAGTAGATAAAGTATTATTCCTGAAGTCAGGAAGACATGAGTTCAAATATGGTATCAGACACACTCATAACTATGTGATCCTGGGAAAATCACTTTACTTCTGTTACCTAGGTTTTCCCATCTGTAAAAAGGGAGGTAATATTAGAGACTACTTCACATGATTATTATGAGGATTAAATGATAGACCATTTATAAAGCATTTGGCATAGTGCCTGGCACATAGCAGGCGCTATATAAACACTAGGTATCATAATTATTGTTACTTATAAAGACATTATATAATAATAATAGCTAGCATTTACATAGCCTTTCAAGTTTTGCAAATTGTTACATATGTTCTGTCACTTAAGCCTCTGTGAGACAGGTATTAGTATTATTCCTATTTTGCAAGTGAAGAAACTGAGTCACAAAGAGATTAAAATGACTTGCCAAGGTCATATAGCTAGTAAGTGTCTCCTTTAGGCTTTAAACTCAAGTCTATTCTGACTTTCTGACTCTAACTTCTTTTAATCTACTGTATTACCTAGCTGTCAATCTTTGTCAGTCAGTCAAAACTCAATAAGCATTTATTAAGTCCTTACTATGTACCCACTACTGTGCAAACACTGGAAAATCAAAGAAAAATAAGAACAGTCTCTGCCTAGAAGGAACTCCTATTCTAATCATAATATATATAAAAACAAATATATCAGTAGACACAATATAGACATCTCCCTCCAGTACATGACTTTTAAGCATATCAGGCAGCCACCTTTTCGGCAAACTTAAAACTCAAGAATCCATCAGTTTCCTCTCAGACAGGCATTTTTGCCTCAAGCCTCCCTCCTCAATTTAATTCCACTTCTTAAAAAATGCCATCCTTAGGCTTTTTTCCCCTTCGTTCCCCTCTGCCCCCCCAAAGCTTTTTGGAGTGGGACCTAAATCAATCCCCACATAGATGGGCATCATCTAGGAAGGGAGGAAAAAAGGAGGGGAAATTCCCAAACCTTAATTCTTTATTTTGGAAAAATAAAATTGGTGTTCTTTCATCTCTACAAAGAATTTTGTATTTATGGAGAAAGGAAGTGAGGAGGAAATGGCACAGAGAAATGGGCAGGTGGGAGTTGGGGAGTAGAAGATGGCCGTCTAATAGCTGGTCTTGTTATTGAGATATCCTACTCATTTACCAGTTCACCCTGGAGAGAACAGGGGATGAGAAAACTGAAAAAGGAAAAAAAATCTATGCATTGACAGCCCCAGGCAATTCATGATTGGTGGTAAAGCTCCACTACTCTTGCTGAACCGTGTAGCTACTGATGATTGTAGGTAAGAGGGAGTTAAAATTGGGGAAACTGAGCAGAGATGCTAAAGGTTAAGAAGATTCTTCAGTCAGTCTTTAGGAAGGAGTAGAGCAATGTGGACATATTGATAGGTTGATGTACTTTGAAGTCAAGATGACTCGAATTCCAATCTTACCTTTGACATCAGTCATGTGACTTAAAATAAAACATTTTACCTTTCTAATCCTTAGTTTTCTAATCTGTAAAATGACCACATAATACATGTGCTAGCTACATCACAGGCTTTTCCATCTCATAGAGTTTCAGCTTTCAGAAATATCATCAGGTCACTATTCTATTTCATATATGTATTGCTGGGATTTATCCTTCATTCTCAAAAACAACCATGACAACCGGGAGGTGATGCCATGCCATGCAACTGAATCGGATTTAAGAGAGGGAGGGCCATACAAAGTCATCAACCTCACTTCCTCCTCCAGAATCATCTGGGTCCAGTGACTAGACAGATAACAGAAGGACTGGAAGTGACCTGGAATAAAGAGGGAGATCTTGAGCCTTTTAAGCTAAGGTTTCTAAGAGGTCTCCATTTGACACAGGCAATGCCCATTCAGTGGATCAGGTGAGGTAAGAAATGAAGCAAAGAATGGTCTCTTTTGCCTAATCAAAAAAAAAAAAAAAAAAAGAATCAATTCAGAGAGGGAGACCTTCAAGGTTCCTTGCTAAAGCCACACCAATTTCTATCTGCATTTATTCTGAGACTATCAGAGTCAAAACAAAGATCTAGTGCACTTGACCTGAAAACTTTTGTCAGCCAATCAAAAAGGCATAGAGTGATTTGGATTTAAGGTGTGATCCATAAGAAAGAAATCTAGCTATTGCCCCAAGATTGAAAGTAGGGAAGGGGAGAAAGAGAACTCTTGGTGCAGCAGATTTTGCAGCTTGCTGTTGCTCTCACTACCATAGGAGCATTGTACAGCAAAATCCAAGATGGGATGGTTGCTGAAAGCTGCAGTGATTGAGGCTGAGACTCCAGAATGGAAGATACACTAAGCCTTTGGGATCCCAAGATAGCCTAGGGACCAGACATCATTGGGAAGCAGTAATAAACTGAGAGTTATCCTGAAAAACTGATTCCAAATCCCCAATCTTCTCTGTGCCCTTTTTTCTCTCCCAATTGCTTGTAGAGCTATTTGGATTAGATATTAGATCTATAGCATCGTTCCTTATTTTTTTCCCCACGAAGAATAAGGAAATACTCATTCCTTCACTTGGGAAGATGTATGAGGGAGATGATTGGAATGACAGTTTATTTACCCCTTTTAGAGCCATTTTTGTATTTATTTTATTGTGCTTTTATAACCATCTAGTCAAAAAGACAATTATCTGAATCTGAGAATGAGGATGGTCAATAGAAATTTTCCAGTCAAGCAGAGATTGAGTAGCCATCTAAAATCATTATAATTCTCCTACTTTATAGTGACATTCTATTTCCCTTTTTGCCATACCTCTGGATTGGTTGGAACATGTAGAATCCAGACTTAGAGCCATGATTGAAAAGCCCTGTGAGTTTGTTGTTGTTCATCCTTTGTTTTTGAAGAGGACTGACAACATCAGGAGTGTGATGTTTTGACTTGCAGGTAAATTGGATTTGAGTGAAGCCGAGCTTTGCAGAGTTATCAGACTCACTCTCCCCTCCAGTCATCTGAGTCCAATGGCAAGACATAGGTCAGGATGACTAGTGATGGCACCAGATGGCATCAGGGAAAGCTTAATGTTTTCAAGCTAAGGTCTTTCCAAGGTCTCAATTTGTCTGAGGCAACACTCATTCGGTAGTCAAAGACCAGGTAAGAACTGAGACCAAAGAAAACCCAGTTTGCCTTCATAATATAATCAGTCTGGAAAGGGAAGACCCGCAAAGTTTCTGGTCAGGGTGGAAACAATTGCTGTTTACTCTTACTTTGAGTCATCAAAACCCAAATAATGAGCAAGTTTTGGAACAAGAAGGTATTATAAGACCTTGAAGGCAAATAATCTCTAATGAGCAGTGCGATTACTACAGCCTTTGAAAAAGTAATAGCATGAGCATTGGATTTTGAGGCGATTACTTAGCTTTGTCCAAATCATATACTATAGCATATGTTACATATAACTAAATGATGGTTAATTAATTGGTCAGTTAGTCAAGTAAAGGCACAATCCAGTTTGGGATTGCGTCATCTCAAGTGTCCCCTGTACCAACTACACAGGCCACTATTCTATCATCCTCATTCTCATCGCCCTCCTCCTTATCTTCATTACCATCATCATAATCACTAATATTTATAGTATAGTAATAGTACTGGCCAGAAGGATTAGAAGGGATTCTATCCCTAGTGATGAAAGAGAATCCAGGGACCCTTATATTTAGGTCTAGATGGTTTTCTTCTCATATTCCTCCTCTTCATCTTCATTACCATCATCATCATCATCATCATCACTAATATTTATAGTGGTAGTAATGGTATAATAATGTTAATAATCTCTTTTAACATGACCTGGCCAGAAGAATCAAAAGGGATTCTGTCCTTAGTGCTGAAAGAGGACCCAGGGACTCTTTAGCTCTAGATGGTTTTCTTCTAAGTTCTCATTGATTTGCATTTCATTACTTTGAATCAGGAAATCTCGGTTTAAGTTTCACCACATACTTGTGACCCTGACCATAAACTGAGTCATCGTGCTCTGAGCCTCAATTTCCTCATTTGTAAAATGGGAATAAAAATACACCATGTGACTCATAGAGTTAAAATGAGGAAAATGCTTTGGTGTTATATAAATACTAAGGAATGCATGTTTGTGTTATATAAGTGTGATATAACTATGGGCTGTTATTATAGTTACCTTGTTCTATGCAATGTCAATTTAAAACATACACATTACCCTCACCTTCTTCTATCAAGTATTTTGCTGTCATCATTAGGGATTCTTAGCACAATGTGGGTTGAGATGGGGTAGAATTCTCTAAAGAGCCTTCCAACAATTTACCTAGGAAGGAAAAAGGTAAACATAAGCATTATGGGGCTCAGTAAAACTCCCCTTAGATGTACTTATTGTCCCTAAGGAAAATAACACTTAAAGGCAGAAATAAAACCACCCACCTTTCATTAAGTCGAAAACTGAAGCACAAATCCAGCCACAGTATACTTCTTGGCAGTTGCTAACAGCTTTAAGTGGTGTGATGGACTTCATCAGAGACCAGTTTAAACTCAGACCAAGAGCTTCCCACATGCAATGGATAAGCTACATTATCACTCAGATCAAGAAGAGTAATCTTTCTCCAAGCCAGAAAGCTGCCCTCTCTGTCAACCCAGAGTTTGGCTTTCAAGTCAAATGCCTCAGCTTCTGCAGCAGAGATGAGAGAGCCAGAAGTATGATGCACGCCACTGGACTTATGGGTTGATTAATGTCATTTCTCCAAGCTATAATGGCTTGGACCCAGAGATTTCCAGGAGGCTTCAACCCATCTGCTTCTCCCACAGTGCAGTTGTTATTGTATGGTGTTTTTCAGTCATGTCTGACTCTTCATGATTCCCATTTGAAATTTTCTTGGCAAAGAGAGTAGAGTGTTTTGCTGTTTCCTTCTCCAGCTCATTTTACAGATGTGGAAACTAAGGCAAACAGGTTTCCACAGCTAGTAAGTTTCTGAGGCCAGATTTCAGCTCAGGAAGAAGAGTGTTTCTGACTCCAGGCCCCAAACTGTATCTGCTGTGCCATCTAGCCAGAGGACCTGAATTCAAATCTTATCTTTGCTACTTACCCCAGGTGACCTTGGACAAGCCAATAAATTTCTCTAGGCATACTTAATGAAAGAGGTGAACTAGAAGACCTCTAACATCCCTTTCCTGTTCAAATCTTTGTCTTCTGATCCTATCCATGCCAGGCATGGGGGCAAAACTTATGCAAAGGCATGGAAGCAAAAGATTGAATATCTCATGGAAAAGAGCCAGTTGGCAAATTTAGTTGAAATTTAGAAAATGTGTGCTGAGAGGTGGGGGAAGGCGGGGAGGAATAAGGTAGGAGAGGGGTATAATAGGAAATCAAGGCAACAGCAGGCTGGAACCAGTCTGTAATGGGCTTTGATACACCCAACAAGTAGGATCATATTTTATCATGGTGGAACTAAAGAGCTTCCTGAGCAAAGGGGTGATATGGTCAGATTTCCATCTTAGGGATGTCTCTATCACTAGTGATTATATGGAGGATGGATTGGAGAAGGGAAAGACCTGGAGACAGAGAGACTATTTTGATAATCCAGGCAAGAGCTGAGTTGGACCTGAACTAGCTAGTGAATGTTTGAATGGACAAAAGGTGGTCGTGGGGGAGGGGGGGGAGGGTATGTGCTAGAAAGATTGTACAGATTGTATAGATCTGACAAGATTCTACTAACAAATGATTAAATATCCATTTTTTTCTGGGATACTAATGAGCAGAAATAAATGACTCCAGAAAAAAGAGGAATCCTCAACTTTGTGGCCCCATAGTTTATTTTTAAAAGTATCTATCTCCTCCATGGATTCATTTCAATGAAGCAGATAAAGTGCTAAATGAGGAAGCAGGAAGATCTGAATCCAATTCATGCATTGGGCACTTACTAACTTTGTGACCTTAACCAAGGCACTTAAAATCTCTCTCAGCCTCATTTTCTTCTTCTGTAGGATGGAGATAATAATTTCACAAGGTTGATGTGAAAATCATATGAGAAGATGTAATAAAGTGCTTTGTAAATCTTAAAGCATGATACAAATGATAGATATTTTATGCTATGGGCAGGCACTAAGGATACAAAATAATGCAAAAATAAATGAATTTTCCTTTAAAGTTTCTATATTCAGACAGATCTGAATATAGAAATATGTTAACAGCTATGTCTAAATTCTCTGGCCAATAGAACCTAATTAATTCCATACAGCCAAGAGCTGATTTGCTCAACATAGTATGATTTTTTTATTTAAAAATCTAATATTTTTCATGGATTGGTTTTATTACATTGGGAAATTTAGATAAGTGCTTCAGTCTCAGAGACTGAGGCAGTGATAATGACCTTCCCTTTTTGCTTCATCCTGAAAGTTTTCTCTACTTCAATTCTCCCAGATGTTATCTATCATGGTACCTTCATTTCCTATCCTACCTTCCCTTTTCCACTCTCTTTTAGGAGCTGTCATCCCCCATAAAAATGTAAGATCTTTGTAAGCAAGCAGACATTTTGGATTTCATACAATTAGCACAATGTTTGGCACAATGTAAGTGCTTAATAAACACATGTATAATGATTAACTGTTAAGTTACAGGAGATGTAAGAATCTGTATTGGAGCATAGAGTTTCATTAATAGAAAAATCCCTAAGTCTATGAAGTCATCTGACCATAATGGTGGGAAAAACATAACTGTTAACATATTTCTATACTCAGATGTGTCTGATATAGAAACTTTAAAGGAAAGTTGATCTAAATCACCAGGCTGTTGAAGAGAGCCACGTCCATCAGAATTAATCATCACACAAGCTTACTCTTGCCTTGTACAGTGATTTCCTGGTTCTTTCATTTCACTTAGTATCAGTTCATGTGAGTCTCTCCAGGCCTTTCTGATATCATCTTACTGATCATTTCTTATAGAACAATAATATTCCATTATATTCATATATCCTAACTTATTCAGCCATTCTCAATTGAGGGGCATCCACTCAGTTTCCGGTTTCAATCAAATTTTCCAATGAAAGGATAGAAATAGACATGGTGAGGTAGTGTGAAATAGGTTGAGTTCCAGCTCTGCCATTAAGTAGCTGTCTGATCTTAAGGAAGCAGCTTGACATTGAAGAAAAATAATTAAATTTGGAACCATAGAATCTGAGGTCAAATCCTAGCTTTGCAAACTTATTAGCTGTGAGATCTTGGCAAGTCAGCTAATTACTCTAGGCCTCAGTTTCGTCATCCATAAAAATGGGAAGATTGGACTAAGATCCTTCAAAGATCCTTTCCATTTCTACACCTATGACCTTGTCACTTCTCTCTGAACCTCAGCTTATCTGTAAAATGAGGAAGTTGAACTCTTTCAGCTTCTATTTCCTCATCTATTGAAGGAATTGGACTGAATGAGCTCTAGGGTATTATGTGACTTCAGATAGAAGACCTTATGACTACTTGTTCTTCAGAATCAATTCCAAATCTGATATTTTATGAGCCCCGGACACAAAGTCAAAGTCTTGACATATACCTCTACCCACCCCAACTTTTTTATCTGTCTTCCAGGCCCTAATTCTATCTTCCCATTTAGACTTATCCCTCCTTTATCCAAGAGTTAGGTAATGTTCACGAATTCCTTCCAGAATATTCCTCATCACCCCCTCCTTTCCTCCACTCCATCAACAACACTTGAAAATAGATGCCTCCAAGGGACTGGGATTTTCTGGAGGAGATCTTTTGCCTCTCCTTGATACATCCCTGCAGACTGCCCCTAAATGCTGACATTTTTCCAAAGCTGGATGTTTTTGAAAAATACTTTAGTTGAATGCCAGGCCAGGCCACACAAAATATCACGGTGACTTCCAAAGAGACCTTCTAGGAGCTGGAGTGGGTAAAAATAGCCACTGCTCCAAGCACAAGTAAAGAGAATAAAGATCACAGGCAGAGGAGTCTATTTGTTTTTAAAGTAATTATTTCTAAGTGGATCTGGGGAGGGAAGAAGAGTCTTCCTAGCAGTCTGGAAAGCTAGGGCTTTTTGCCTGTCATCAGAAAAACCAGGAGGTGGAATAGGTTACAGAAGAAAAAAATGAATAGAAAAGTCAGAGGTTGAAACCTGAAATCCCAATCCATATATAAATACCCTCTGATCCCTAGAAATTCACTCCCCTGATGTGAGTCTCTATTTCCCCAATTGTGAAGTAAAAGCAAAGGAAACTGTGGTATGAAAGAGAAAGAGAGCTGGCCCCAAGTCAGAAAGACCTCAGTTCAAATTTTCTTTGTGAAAACACACCAATTGGGTGATGCTGGGCAAGTCAATAAACTTGTCTGCGTTTCCGTTTCCTGTTCTGTAAAGATGAGCTATTATAATTTAATACTACAGAATATATTCTAGATAATATTTATTATGTTAATATAAAATATGTTACATGTTATTTATATATTCTAATACTATATAAACATGAGCTATTGTTTCTTATTTACATAGCTGTGGTAATAATTATACTAACATGAAATACTTAGCATTTATCTAAATGCCTTAAGCTTTGCAAAGAACATTTACATAGTTACATAATTTAACTCAATTGATCTTCTAAACAACCTTGTTAGGTATATGTTATTATTTCACAGTTAAAGAAACTGAGGCATACAGGGGTTAAATGACTTGCCTAACATCACACAGCAAATAAGTATCTGAGACTGGATTTGCATTTAAGTTCCCCTGACTTCCAATCTCTGATCCATCTAGTTGGAGATAGGAATGGATTGTTAGAAATTAGAAAAAAGTCTGCAAAGATATTGATGGGGGCCTGTGTCAAATTAAAATGCTATATGACTAGAAGGTACAATATACTGTTTGCAAAATAGATAAAAAATGTTTTGCAATTTGCTGACATTACAATCAGTAGCTATTCACTGTAACTGATATAAGTACTGAAAATTGTTATCCTGAAGTTGGGTATCAAGAATTTGGCTACATCCTCCTCTATGGATGTTAGGGATATCACTGATAAATTAGTAGTGATCTTCTAATGTCATTGTCTTGTGCCCCCATGACTCAATTTCCACCCCACCCCCAAGATTAACAGTTGAAAATCATTTAAATAACCAGATTTAATAAGATCTTGTAAAAGGATCTTTACTAAGATGGCATGATAATAACATTATTTTTGTAAAAAAAAAAAAAAAAAAAACCTGGAAAAATTATATGGAATACTTCTAAAAGTATAAAATCCAGGAGAAAGTTGGCTCAAGCTTAGAGAATACATAATGCAAAGGGATTACTTACAGTTACTAGTTGCTGGTAACTTATTTCTCCTCTCTATAGGAACCTCAATAAATTCCTTTTAGGCATGGTAGAATTATTTTGCTGGGTTCCCTGTGAGGCCATGAATTTCTGTTCAATCTGTTCTTAGTGGGGGGCAGCTAGGTGGTGCAATGGAAAGAGCACTATCTCTACAATCAGGAGAACCTGAGTTCAAATTTTACTTCAGAAACTTAACATTACTAGTTGTGTGACTCTGGACACTAATCCCAGTTGCCTTACAAAACCAAAACAGAACAAAACAAAATAGTTTGTCTCCGTTTCCACCATTGACCATTTTCTGAGATTTTATGAGAAAACAGGTGGGAAATCCAAAATCATCCAGACCTTTCAAAGTTCTAAAGGGTCTCTTTAGGCCTAGAGGGAGAAAACTTTTAAGGTAGAGCCCAAGCCAAAAACTAACTTACTCTTCCCCCTCTCCTTAAGTTCTTCCCCTTGAGTGTGCTGGAAAGCTAAACTTGGTGCAATTTGTGAACTTTCAGTTAAGTCAATGCTTTTATACAGTATCCTGAGGTGATAACAAAATCTATCAGCCAGTTAGGAGAAATTTCTTACATTCCATCATTTTATTCATCAAATTACACTTAAAGACTTTCCACGTTTAGTCTAAGTCCTATGATTGAAATTGATGGATTGGGCATGTTATCACTTATTTTCAGTAGGGCTGAGTGACTTGAACAAATATCAATCATTCTCACTCCTATATGTATGTGAAGGAAGACAGACAGACACACATACACATATGTATGTATATATGTATATATACACCCATATATTTCTTGTGTATGTACACATAATCATACATACATGTATGTATGCATGTATACATATGTGTATATAGTTTCTATCATTAGCTTTCTCCCCTACAGATGGTATTCCTGTAATTTCAAAGATTTCCCTCAAGCCAAGGTCCACTGAATTACTTAACCATCAGACTGGCTTTTAAGAAGAAATATTTTCTTTAAAAATATTGTAAGAATTGAATTCCCAATCCCTATATTTTTGCCCGCCTGCATTTTTGATTTCCTTCACAGGCTAATTGTACAATATTTCAGAGTCCGATTCTTTTTGTACAGCAAAATAACGGTTTGGACATGTATACTTATTTTGTATTTAATTTATACTTTAACATATTTAACATGTATTGGTCATCCTGCCATCTAGGGGAGGGGGTGGGAGAAGGAGGGGAAAAATTGGAACAAAAGGTTTGGCAATTGTCAATGCTGTAAAATTACCCATGCATATAACTTGTAAATAAAAAGCTATTAAAAATTAAAAATAAATATGCTAAGAATAAGCATACAAACCTTACTCTCATCTGGGAGGGGAGAACATAATCTCTCCTTGCTCCCATTTCCTTAGTTTCTTGAAAGGGCAAAGAGAATTAAATTCATAGTTTGATTCAGGTCCTACATAACACAACTTCTTAAACTTTTTCCATTTGTGACCCCAAAATTTCTATGTGACCTTGAGTATATAGACATATAAAATAGGTATACAAATGAAATATTTACTATTAATAAATCATATTTTCATTACCCCCACATTCAGGTATGAGTTGTGAACCATAGTTTAAGAAGTTGGGCTACATAGCACACTCTCATCAAGTTCCAAGTCCAGAGCCCCTTATTCCCTCCAGTCTTGGGCACTCTGGCTTTTTATGCTTTCCCCTGCTGGATTTAGCTACATATTTGACTTTGGAACCTGTCTTTAAAGTCATTGTAGCTGGAGTCTAGGTCCAATAGAGATTCTAGAATTGAAAAGAATAAATAAAAAAGACTAAACAAACCAAAATTCCAACTTCAATTTTGACAACCTGAAAGAGGTGGGAAGGGGAAAACAGTCTTTCCCTCAACCCAGTCACTTCATGATGCCCCTGATAATTGGACCGTCATCATTTCTGGATGCTGAAGAAAAAACAATGAGTTCATAATTTTTAAAGATCACAGCCTGGTTCAAGTACACACCCCCAAGGGAAAAACAAGTCTAGTTTTTATATTTATTTATATTTATTATCTATACTTATATAGCAACCCAGAAACTTCTCGGCGGCTCAGTTTCCCCACCTATAAAATAGGAATAATAATATCTCTACTATTCACTTCATAAAGTCATTCTTTAAAGTCATTGTAGTTGGAGTCTAGGTCCAATAGAGATTCTAGAATTGAAAAGAATAAATAAAAAAGACTAAACAAACCAAAATTCCAACTTCAATTTTGACAACCTGAAAGAGGTGGGAAGGGGAAAACAGTCTTTCCCTCAACCCAGTCACTTCATGATGCCCCTGATAATTGGATACAATTATACCTTTGGTCAGAATGCCCTATCAGTCACCATGACTGCAAAATTATTCCTTATCCCAAGCTCACACACTCATGCAACTGAATTTTCCACTGTTACTCTACCAATGGATAGGCTTATTTGGAATTTTGTTTAGGAATGAGAATAGTACTGACATTTGCAAGATTCTAGTTGAAGCAATCAAGCAAAAAAAAAAAAAAAAGCCATGAAAATTTGGGAGTAGGCCCAGAGCTCCAAAGGTTAAGTTCAATGATACTTTAGACTAAGCTCTTAGGCAGATAAAAGGCAGTTTCTGATCAGTGATCAGAATAGATTTATTTTTTTTCCATGTAAATATTAACAAAATCTTCACATCCCTCTCTCCCAAACCTCAACCTAAGATTAAGCTCATTATATAACTATATCTATATAATATATATATTTCATATGTGTGTATGTGTGTGTAGGGTAGACTCCAGAGGACCAAAGGAGATGGACTTCTCTGATGTTCAATGGGAAAGTGAAATCTTGTCTTCACACCTTCCAAATCCACTATTCAGATAGGTCTTCTCCCAGAATTACTTTAAAGGAGATCAACTGGACTCCAACTGAGATGACTTTCTCTTTTAAGTGTGTTTGACACTGGGTATCTTTAAGATTTTTCAACAAGTTTTATTCCTCTTTTCAAAAGGACTGTATTCAAAAAGGGATGATTTTTTTTCCCATTTAAAAACAGGTTGGCTTCCCCTGCCCCCACACCTCCATAAGAAATGAGAATGCTGCAGCTGAATCTGTATTCTTAAAAATATGTTATCCGGATTATCTTCCAAGAGATTTAAAAAATCAATCTCTTGAATGAGCTATGGCAGAGCTGCTGATTTTACAGTGAAACTCTAAAATGAAAAAACAGATCATTTGCCACAGGCTGTCCTTCAGTTCCTTAGCTTTTAAAATGCTGCAAAAATAATAATAATAATAATCAGTTTCCTCTTTTTCTTGAAGCATAAGACAAAAGTTCAGAATCCATTCCAATCACATCCATCAAGACTTGCGAGTCTCTGAGGGAATTGAGAGTCCGTGTCTGTTGTCACAAAAAGTTTTTGGCCATGGGGGAAGGAATTCCCCCCATTCTATTGTACAAGTCTAATCCTTTACTCTGTCTGCTATAGGATTGATAGAAATGTTTGATCCCTGTTTCTATAAGAATAATAGTAATGCGAGAGATAGAATATTTTACAGATGAAGGGCCAACCTTGGTGTTAGGAAAACCCAAATTCAAGATAATGAGCAAACACAATTATTAAAATATGCCAAGCGTAAGGAAAATAAAAGCCTACCAGCCTTCAAGGAGCTTTCATTCTTTGGAGGGAAAGTGGTTGTATATAGACAATGACAGTTTGTCAGAGATTAGCAATTGACTCAAACTAGCTCTGTGGGAAATCTTTTGCTTTCTGACAATTCTGTAAGATTATTATTTTTGTTAAGTTGTTTTTTCAGTTGTTGCAATCCCATTTGGAAGGTTTTGATTTTTGTTTGTTTGGTTTTGGGCAAAAGTACTAGCGTGATTCACCATTTCCTTCTCCAGATTATTTTACAGATGGGGAAACTAAGGCAAATAGGGTGAAATAACTTGCCCAGGGTCACACAATTGGTAACTTTCTGAGGTTAGATTTGAACTCAAGAAAATGTCTTCCTGATTGCAGGCCTGGCATTCTATGCATTGTGGCGCCACCTAGCTGTCCCTCTAAAATTATTTAAGAGAAATTTGCTGATCTCTACTTTGGTTTTGACATTTAAGGTTCTCTGTAGGTCTATGTAAAACTAAGAAAAACAACAATAAAATAACAACCACAAAAGTGTATAAAGCACTTTGCACAAGCAATTTTTTCTCAGCAAACCTATGAAGTGAATAGTAGAGATATTATTATTCCTATTTTACAGGTGGGGAAACTGAGCCGCCGAGAAGTTCCTGGGTTGCTATATAAGTATAGATAATAAATATAAATAAGTATCTAAAACTTGAATTAGAATCCAGAATTTCTGGTATAAACTCTTGGTACAGAACTTTTTTCACTGATATAGGCTGACTTCACTGATGCTAATGATTCACCAATAGCAGGTCATGGGGTCTGAGACATTTGGACCCATCCATCTATATCCCTCCTTCATCTAGTCCCTAAGTTGGTTGACTGGGGCCAAGGAGGTTGTATAAGGCCACGGAACAGAGATAAACTAATTGGATGATACAGAAAGCAATCTCTGTGACCTTGCCCTCATTAGTGCCTCTCTCTAGTCATCTGAGGACAGGGATATTAATTAAAGATAATAAAGTACTAACTAATATGATTGCATATGGTAAGTGCTACACCTAAGTCCAACTGAATGGAAATGTTTGTGGAACTAAATGGGGAATTCAGAAAATATAGATCCAAATAGTATGAGCCCTCCCCACTCCCTGGGGCAAATGAATTCATGACATTGGCGAAGTTAGCAATCACTGACTCCCAGGAACCTGAACAGAGACCTCCTTTTCTTCCCAACCCCCAGAAATAACCAAAATCTCTAATTACAATCAGAAGAAAATTCTACAATAGGATCATAGATTCTGAGCTAAAAGAGACCTTAGAAGCCATTGAGTCTAACCTCTTCATTTTATATATGAAGAAACTGAGATACCTAGAGATTAAATGATTCCCCAGGACTTGCATTGCCAGTAAGTAAATTGGCAGAATTGGAATGCAGATCTTCTTGACTTTAAGCTCAGTGTTCCATCTGCTACATCAGAGGCTCTTCTTCTTTCCCTTATCCCCTACTCTACCCTTCTGTCTTCCCAACCACCATCATTATTCCATCTTTCTCACATCCTCTGATTTTTAAGTACTTGAGACAGAGAAAGGCAAGGTTGCCTTCTAGGGTGGGCAATTGTCTGCAGAATTTGATTTCAATTCTAACCATGTTAACATATGTTACACATCACAGATCCACCTGTTCTTAATCTCTGTATCAACATCTTTCTTGCTTCCTCCTTAACATCTCCTCAATGGAGAAATCTTCTGATAGCTAGGTAGGAGAAACTCCAGTGTTCTTGAGGAATGGGGTGGGAGGAGAAAACAGAAAAAGTGAGGATGGGATAGATCAAAGAGCCACAGATCAAGACTTGGAAGGTACCTTGGAAGTCGTCTGCTTTAACCTCCTCTTTTCACAGGAAATGAGGAAACAGACCTGGAATGCTAAAGACTTGCCCAAGATGAAAGAAGAGGAATATGGGAGGAGAAATGGGCATTCATTTACTAGAGGGAAAGAACTAAACCAGTGGCACAGACAAGAACTTTGCTTTCCTTGGGTATTTTAACTTACAATAGAAGACTAGATGACAACTGGAGATAGTCAAAATACAAGGAAAGGGGACTGGAAGAAAGGTAACAAGTTTCATAATAGTAATAAAGGTCAGAGACAAGATAGTAGAGTAGTAGGAGCCTAGTGAAAGTCTAGAGGAAGGCAGAGTGTTCAAGATCTAGTTTTCTACTTAGGTAGGTTAAGGACACAAACAAAATCACAGCCCTACAGACTTAGATCTGGAAGTGAGTTCACATGTTAGCTAATCCAATTTTCTCATTTTACAATTGGGAAAGCTGAAGCCCAGGGAGACAAAGTAGCTGTCCAAGGTACTATTACAAGCAACAGAAGTGGAATATGAGACCTGTTCCTATTACTCCAAATCCACAGCTCTTTCTGTACCATGATTCTGAAAGGAAATTTGGGTATGAGGCAGCAGGAAGGAATCCAGGAGAGTCCTATGAGAGAGTTTGCTTTTTGGAGGACCAAAAAGAGGGAGAAAAATTATATAGTAGGTCTAATTTACAAAGCAAGTCAAGATTTGCTAATCTTCCCTTTCATTCATTATTTTATTTGATCCTCACAACACTTCTGAGATATATGTGGTATTTATCATCACATTTTACTAAAGAGGATAGTGAGGGCCAGACGTGTCCACTGGCTTGTCAATGCCATTCAGCTAATTATGTCAGAAAGACAAAGAGACACAGAGAGCAAGAGACAGAGAGAGACAGAGAGAGAGACAGAGAGACAAAGAGAAATACAGAGACAGACAGAAAGATAGAGACAGGAGGAGGAGGAAGAAAAGAGACAGAGAGAGGCAGATGGACTGATAGATAAATAAGTGGTAGATAGATGATGGTAAATAGATCTATAGACAGACACAGGCAGATAAGTAGATAAATGATAGATAGATAGATAATAGATAGATAAGCACCAGAAACTCAGCTAATTACTGGAGATATAAATATAAGTATGCAAGAGAGTCCCTAACTTCAGGAAATTACATTCTAATGGAAAAAGACAACAGATAAAGGGAAGATAAAAAAGGAATGAAGAAAGATGGGATAGAAATGGTGGGGAAAGAGCATAGAGACCTGGTTCTGGACAAGATAAGGTAAAAACTTACCCATCAGCAAATCAGGGATGAGAGTTGAACTCTAATATTTCTCATTCTAAGCTCAGCATCCTATCACTGTTCCAATGCTACCTTTCAAGGGCAAGGAGAAAAAGAAAAATGCATATAGTGGTAAATAATTGGTAAGTAATCCTTTATTAAGTGCCTTCTATGTGTGAGGCACTGTGCTAAGCACTAGCAATACAAAGAAAGGCAAAAGAAAACCCTTGTTTTCAAGAATTTAAGTCTTAATAAGGGAGAGAACATGCCAATAACCATTCAGAAACAAGCTATAAACAATATAAATTGGATACATAAATTATAATAAATCATATAATTTGGAAATTATACAAACTTGATAGAAGAAAGACAGTAGAATTAGAATAAGTCATGTAAAAAAGGAAGATGGAGAGGGAGAAATAGAAAAAGGAAAAGAGAAAGAGAGTAAGAAGAGAAAAAATGAAGGGAAAAGAGAAATATGGGGAAAAGATGGAAGAAAAGAAAGAGGAAGAAAGAAGACTGGAAGTGAATAGGAAAAGGAGGTCGATAAGGTGGGAGAATATGGTGATTTGCTTATGGTTGTGAAGAATTAGATATAAATCAGGGTGGCTCATATTCTCTACCCTCACTTCCATATATTTTGCAATGCTCTTAAAAATCTCCCCTACCGGAAAAAGTCAGTCTCCTCCCAGTGAAAGGAATAGTCCCTGCTTAGGCTCTGAAGCTTGGCTTTCTGATGAAAGACATTTGTTATCTGCCAGATATTTACCAGATAAATGCACACCCAGGGGTCCTGTCTTGGCTTCTCATATCACAGCACATGATTTGCTTGACACAGTGGTGGAGGCTTAGATTATCGTGCTGCCTGGAAGCTGGACTTGATGGAGAGAATACTCCTGAAGGTGAATGAGTCTGAAGTCCTATCTCCTCTACACCACACGCAGAAGACTTTGACTTTCAGGACTATTCCAGCCAGGCTTGGGTAGCCCTGGGAGAATGGAAGGTACGGTCCACAGGCATTGATACCAGGTATCACTAAGGATACCTTAGAAAATGTCAGTATCAGATGCTGGGCAGTAATTCTCATGCATTTAAGGCCCTCATAGTTCTTAAAAGAAATTAGAAAATTGGGAGGGGGGGTTGAAGACTGACCCTGATTATACACAACCACACAACACACACACACACGGGTACATAAACATATATTCACATATTATATTTTAAGAACATATTAAAATTCATACCTCAATTGGAGGTGTGTTTATGGATAGTATGAAAGAAAAATATTAAGTATAGGGTAAATTGGGGCAGAGAGAATTGCACACAGTGTAGTAACATGTTTTACTTTTTATATTGTTTATCATAATTTTAATGAGAGAGACAATAAATTCAAGTTTAGGAATACTGAGTTTTAGTACAATAGAGATATGCAGGCAGAGATTTCTAGGAACCAATTGGAAATACAGGACAGGACCTCTGGGAAGCTAGATAGATTATCTTGGGTATCATTGGAAAGGAAAACCTTGAAGCAGTAGCAATCAATGAGATTACTGAATGAAAATCCAAGTATGAGGAATGATACCTTATGGGTAGAGGAAAGAATAAAAAAGGGTTCACCTGAAATGGAAGTAAAGAAAGGGAAGAAAGCTGAGTCAGGCAAGCCTAGAAAGAAAAGAGCATCCAGATCATCAATTAGGGAATATGAATGTAATGGAATATTATTGTTCTACAAGAAATGATCAGCAGGCTGATTTCAGAAAAGCCTGGAAAAATTTACATGAACTGATACTAAGTGAAGTGAGCCAAACCAATAGAACATTGTACATGGCAACAACTAGATTATGTGATGAACTGTGACTTGGTTCTTTTCAACAATGAGGTAATTCAAAGAAATTCCAATATACTTGTGATGGAAGGAGCCATCTGCATCTATAGAGTAAACTGTGGAGACTGAATGTCTATCAAAGCATAACATTTTCAGCTTTTTGTTGTTTGTTTGATGTTGTTTATCTTTCTCTTGTTTTTGTCTCTTTGATTTGATTTTCCTTGCACAGTATGACAAATAGGGAAATATGTTTAGAAGTGCATATGTTTAATCTATGTTGAATTGCTTGCTGTCCAGGGGAGAAGCGAGGGAGAGAGAAAAATTTGGCACATGAGGTTTTTCAAGGACGAATGTTGAAAACTATCTTGGCATATATTTGGAAAAATAAAAAGCTATTTTAAAAAATAAAAGAAAGAATGGTAAAAAAAGAAAGAAAGAAAGAAAGAAAGAAAGAAAGAAAGAAAGAAAGAAAGAAAGAAAGAAAGAAAGAAAGAAAGAAAGAATCTAGAAAAAGGGATTGGTCAAAGCTGTCAATGGCAAATGCTGTGTAGAGATTAATCAATCAACAAGGATTTGTTAATTATCTATTATAAGCACAGAGAGCCACTTTTAAGGTCATCTAATCTAACATTTAGAACTGGCATTCCAAGTCATATCATTTGAAGGAGGTAGTAGAACAAGATGCAAGGTCTCCTAGTAGTGATGTTGGAATGGGAAGACCTGGGAGAATATCCTCATCCTGTCACTTTCTCTCTGTGTGACCTTGGGTATGCCATGGGACCCAGGTTTCTCATCTATAAAAACCAACTTGTAAGGTCCCTTCCACCTCTAACTTTATGATCTCATGATTCCAAATTCCCTTCTCTTTCTACCTGACTACATGGTCCCTTGTCTATACTTTTATTTTATCCAACACATTTTCCCAGACATCCTGTTTGATCCTCATAATGATCCTGGAAGACAAGGATTATAGCCTTCTCTTTATTGAAAGAAAACTGTTTGCCTTGATTTCCTCCTCTTCAAAATCTGGGTAATAATAGCATCTGCCTCCCAGTGTTGTGGTGAGGATCAAATGGGATAGTAATTGTAAAGCACGTAGCAGAATGCTTTACAATGGTAGTTATTGTTGTTGTAATTATTATAGTAATTGCATGGCTAGAATAAGAGCCCTGATTCCTATTTCTGTGTTCATGTCATGAGTCTTGAGATTTTCAAACAGTTTGAAGGCACAGAATTTCTCTATATAACACAATATGAGATGTCATTTGAAGAAGACCTATGATTAAGTAGTAATGTTTCAGTAAAAGACTGTGCTTCATATATGTACACTAACAGACATATATAAATGTATTTGTAGAAAATACACACAAGGCATATAGAGATATATTCATCCATATTGATTGATCAAGAAACATTTATTTAATGCCTTCTATATGTCAGGCATAGTGCTAAATTCTGGGGATACAAAAAGAGGCAAAAGACTATCTCCATCCTCAAGTAGTTTACAATCTACCAATAGAGACAACATGCAAACAAATACATATCATGCAAGCTCTGTACAGGATAAACAGGAAATAACAGATGGAAGTGGGATTTTAGTTGGAAATTAAAAAGAACCTCGGGGAGGTCAATAGACTGAGTAGAAAATAAAGAATGTTCCAGGAATGAAGACAGTCAGAGAAAGTGCCCAGAATGGAAAGATAGAGGTTTTTGGTTTGGGAATGATCAGGAGGTCAATGTCATCGTGGAGCTAAAGAATGAGTTAAGGAATAAGGTCTAAGAAGACTGGAAAGATAGAAGGTAGGAGGAGGTATAAGCACCTATTTGAATGCCAAAGAATTTTATATTTGCTCCTGGAGACCATAGGGAGCCAAAGGGGTTTATTGGGAAGGGAGGATTGACATAATTTGATGTGAGATTTAGGAAAATCACCCTATCAATATAGCCAGCCAATCACACTAGTTAGTATTTACATAGACAACTCTTTAAGATGATAGATTTACATAGATTATTGGACTTTATGCTCATAATACCCTTGGAAAGGAGGTACTGTTATTATTTCCACTCTAGGAATGAGGAAACCAAAGAAGACAGAGCTTAAGTGATTTGTCAAGGATTACATTGCTACGAAGCATTTAAGGCAGAGCCTGAACTCATGCCTCCTTGCTTCCAAGACCTACCTTTACTTATTCTACTTCATAACTGCCTTGAAAGAGTGTGTCCTACAGAGAATTGGGTTATTCTGATTCAAATGTGATCTTTGACAGTTGATAACTGAGCAACCATGTTGCTCAGCCACAGGAAACAGGTCTTAGATTTATCTATCTTTTTATAGACATGTGATTTACTTCTGTGTTGGCAGATTACTCTCTCTGTTTTTCCTACTCTCTCTCTTTGTCTTTCTGTTTATGTGTCTCTGTCTGTCTCTGTGTCTCTCTCTGTGTAACTGTCTGTCTATTTCTCTCTCTCTCTCTCTCTCTCCTCCCTCTCTCTGTCTGTGTCTATCTGTTTCTGTCAGATTGTCTCTATCTCCCTCTATTTATACTTATTATATATATGCAAGTACATATAATATGTATACATTTATACTTATATGCATATCATATATTATTTATCTATAATTATTGTTTCTATATATTATGTGCATGTGTACATATATATGTATATACACATAAATTAATGAAGGAGCATTTATAAAGTACTATCTGCTAAGCTTTCTTCTAAGATGGCCCTGCCCTTAAGAGCACCTATTCTTTCTTAATAATAGCTTTTTATCTTTTGAAATACATGCAAAGACAGTTTTCAATATTCACCTTTGCAAAATCTTGTGTTCCAAATTTTTCCTTCCTCTAGACAGCAAGCAATCCAATACAGCTTAAATATATGCCAATTCTTCTAAATATATTTCTATATTCATCATGCTGTACAAGAAAAATCAGATCAAAAAGGAAAAAATGAGAGAGCAAAAGCAATCAAATAAAAACAAAAAGGTGAAAATACTATGCTTTGATCCATAGCTATTCTCCATAGTGCTCTCTCTGGATGCAGATGGTTCTTTCAGTTACAAGTCTATTGAAATTTCCTTGAATCACCTGATTATTAAAAGGAGTCCAGTCCAGCATAGTTGATCATCACAAAATCTTGTTGCTGTGTACAATGTTCTCTTGGTTCTATGGTCTCCAGGAGCATTAAGACATATAACTTCAGAATTTTCTGAAGTCAGCCTGCTCATTATTTCTTATAGAGCAATAATATTTCATAACATTCATATACCATAACTTATTCAATGATTCCCCAACTTATGGGTATCCACTCAGTTTCTAATTCCTTGCCACTGCAAAAAAGGCTGAACATGTGAGTCTTTTTCCCTTTTTTATGATTTTTATGATATATACCAAGGAGTTTGGTATATGGACCCATTAGAGACACTGCTGGATCAAAGGGTATTCACGATTTTATAATATTCTGGACAGTTCCAAATTGAAGAGCTTACATTATAATTGGGTGAGATAACACATGTAGGAGAGTTCAGCTCTATGGCCAGAGAAATGCTTAATGGTGCTAAGCATGCAGCTCCATAACAAGCCCTAAGGATTCATTGTTTACCATGCCTGGAGATCTGGAGGATTTGGTGGCAGGATAACAACCCATGGCCCTTGGGGTAGAGAGTCAGGACAGTGGGTCCTCCCTCTTACTGGAAAGATGATCATTGATGGCTCATCCAAATGGTATGAGTGAATATGGCTTTTATAAGGGGTGAATGTTGGAGGGACCTAACCCAGGAAAAGGAACTAGTGAAGCTGAGGGTGGAGAGGACCAGAGACTCTGAATTGCCTCAGAGTTGGAAGCAGCGGGGTTGGTATTCAATCACTCAGAAGGGCTAAAGGAGAATAGAGCAATCACAGAGAGGATGGGAGGTATGAAGTTTTCCCAAGCTGGAGGAGATTTGGATCAGGCAGGTGGCCAGGTAGGTGGGGGAAGGGGCAAGGGCAGGGGAAGGATCCTCCTGGGGCTTCCTTATTCACACATACATATTATTCATTGCTATAAAGGAAAACCCATACCCATTTGTGACTATGTCTAGGAAGAGTCTGAAATAACAATAATCAGTAGCTACTAGGTAGCGAATTTAGGGGTGGAAACTAGAAATAAAATAATGACATGTTTCTCCAGTTTATGATGTTCTATATCCACATCCCAGTAAATGTGAATCTAACACACACTTTCCCTCCATGTCTCCATTCTTTTCATCATGGCTCTTGAATAAAGGAGCAGGACAAATTCACTATCACACAATGAAGAGAAAAATCAGAGATAGTCAAAGAAAAAAAGAATAGGATTTAGAAACAACACCCTCCCTCAATTTTAAAAGATAAAAAATTCCTGAGGGATTGCACAGAAGGGAACTGAGCCCTGCTAGTGAAATAGCCTGAGGGTCTTTTCTAAATTTTGTAATTTTCTGAACAACTTACCAGGGTGGTATATAACTTTAAATGTAAAATCATGCATTTGGATTCAAAAAATCAACTTCACAGATACAAGGTGGGAGAAGCAGGAGTGGGCAGCTATTAGTCAGAGGGTGGGAAAAAGTCTGAGGTTTTTTAGTGAACCATCAGATTAATTTGAGTCAAAAGTGTAAAAAGGTAACTAAGAAATGGAGGCTATACTATAGGCACAATCAGCAGGAATTAGGTGATAGTCCCATTCTACACTGGCCTGGTCAAATCACACAAAGGGTATTTAGTTTTAGAAGTCACATCTAAGGGCACTGATAAGCTGGAAATAGAGTAAGGGTGACCAAATTAATTAAATATCTGAAGTTCATGTTCTATGAAGATCCATGAGGATTATTTGAAGGCCATTGAGACATTGAACTTGGAGAAGAGATTACTTAGATGGATCCAGATAGATGTCTCTAAATATTGAAGGGGATGCCATATTAAAAAAAATAGAATTTGATCTGTGTTACTTGACCTTAGCAAGGACAAGGAATAATGGGGGAAAGATACAAACAGATGAATTTATGCTTGATTGAAGGAAAAAAATTCCCTGATAATTTGAGGTCCTAAAATGAAATGGTATGTCTTGGAAGGTGATTGGTTTTGCCCACTAGAGTTCTGCAAGCATGGTTGGATGACTATTTATTGGCAATATTATTTAGGCACAAGTTAGATGAACTCTCAAATTCCTTTCAACTTCCACTGAGATTTGAAGATTTCCCTTTCCATAAAGTTATGACCCTATTAGCGTTGAACCAAATTATTTCCAAGTCTTTTCAGAATGAGCCCTTAACAACTGGACCAAAGAGTAAGTCAGAAATTGTAAATGGAGAAAATAAATACTCAAGGAATAAGGGCTGGAGCCAGGAGGAGACAGAGCAACTTAGGCCAGCCCTGTCCAGTTCAGACTACCATCACAAGCCTAAGATTGTATAAAGCATAACATGTTAGAGGAATATGGGACATTGGAGACTGCCTTTTTAACAGCACCCTCCTTATTACAAAGGAGAAAACTGAGGTTCAGAAAATGGGAAAATACCGCTGATCTCCCTCATGGTTTGATGTAAGTCATTCTAAAAGACTCACCTACTGAAAAATCTGTTTTCCACAAGCTTACGAAGGTGCCCAGCCTTCCTTCCATCATTAGTTTTATTCCCTTACATGAATAATAATGACTCATGTTTATGTAGCATCTTAAGATTTATAAATCCCTTTTCTTTTAACAATTCAGTAAGATTGATCGTAAAAAGATTATTCCCACTCCTCCAGTTTAAAGGAGGAAAAAAAAAACTCAGTGTTTGAGTGACTTCTTTGTGCTTACAAACTTGGACAGAGTCAAGATTTGAATTCATGTCCCCAGATTCAAGCTTAAAGTTCTTCCTATTTCAAAATGCATATCCTCCATAAGATCCCAATCTCAGAAAAGCAGTATGTTAAACCACCACCTATTTTCACACACTCAAAGAACCAGGACCTGTGGTACAAATTGACATTAGGAAAGGTAGATTTTGAGTAGAAGAGGAGAATGAGTGAGAAGGGAATAATCAAGCATTGGGGTGGATGAGTGAGCATCCTCAGAGGGCAGATCCAAGGAGGAGGTCACTGACATTGAGCATCTTAATTAAGATTATTAGCAAAGGGGTCCCCAGAAAGGGGAAAAAATGGATTAGAATCTAGCAGCAGGGTGGAGGGAGTGCCAAACAATGCCCAGATTCCCAGCAATCCCTTTGGATCTGGCTGTGGTGCATGGCCTCGTTCCAGCCTGACAAAGCCCAGGAGTCCTTAGGGGACAATCAGACACTCTGCACTGATTCCTTGGGCTGTCTCTTTACATGAGGCATTTTCTTTGCAAAGCTCTGATTTTTATGTCTAGCCATTATTTTTAAATGCCTGCTATTACTTCCCCTCCCCCCAACACTCAGAAGAAAATAGGTTGAGGATAGCTGGCAGCAACTGGTTATTTGGACAATTATGGGAGGAGATGTGAGGAGGGGAAAGAATGCATATATACCTTGTTACGGACACAAATATATTCATATATGCACACAGATCTGCACACAGTCATGCATGAAAAAAGCCATGGCATTAAGTGAACTCAGTTTCAATCATCTGGATGGTAGACCTGCCTAAATCTATACAACTGGTCTTTAAAATCCAGAAGCAGCCAACAGGCTCCTCCAAACTAGAGTTGGCACCCATATGAGCCCAGAGAGGTATATAGAACTACTTGAGCAGAAAGAAGGAGTGAATCTGAACATTTCATTTTTCCTTACTTTTTTTCTCCCCCTTTTTTCTTTTCTCTCTTTCCCAAGCCTTGAGTTTCTTTTATTTCTCTCTTCCTTTTTCTTTCCTTAGCTTTGAATTTTCTGTGTATCCCTCTGCTTTTTTCCCCTTTTCATTCTTTGTCTTCTAGTCTGTATGATTTTCCTTCCTTTCTGTCCCTCCTCTCACTTTCAATCCTGTCCCTCCCTTTATGAAGCTAGCTTGGTCTAGTAGAAAGAACTGGAGCATTCAAAGACCTGGTTTAAAATCTTAGCATTCATATTACTTGTTTGACTTTCAGAAAATCATTTAATCTTGATGAGTCTCAGTTTCCTTATCTATAAAGTGTAGGCATTAGGCTATATGAACTCTGGGGTCATATTGCAGCCATAAATCTATGATTCTATTTAGTTTCAAAGCATAACTCAGATGTCACACTGTCAGGAACCTCAGTTTCTCCACCTTCTTCAAAACACATCTCAGGTCCTACTATGAGACCTTTTCTGATTTTTTTCTTGAAATTGGTTTGCTTTTATTTACCTAGTGTATATGCCATACCAAATCACATTCAGGAGAAGTAAGCTCCTTGAGGATAAGGAGTATTGCCTTTTTCTCTCCAGTGAATAGAAAATTATGATAGATAGAGAGATGATAGGTAGGTAGGTAGATAAGAAGGGAAAAAGGAAGGAAGGAAGGGGAAGAAGGGAGAAAGAAACAAAAGAAGGGAAAGGGAAGGAGGAGAAAAGGAGCAAGAAAGAAAGGAATGGAGAGAGGGAAAAGAGGGAAGGAAAGAAGAAAGGAAGGAAGGAAGGAAGGAAGGAAGGAAGGAAGGAAGGAAGGAAGAAGGAAGGAAGGAAGGAAAGAAGGAAGGAAGGAAAAATGTTTATAAATAATTTATTATGTGCCATACATATACAAGTAAACAAGAAAGTCCCTGTCTTCCTGAGGCTTCTATTCTATGCAGAGGAAGCCGCATAAACAGGATCTGAAAAGGGGATCATGAGGAAGAAGCATAGGGTAGAATTAATTGAAAAGTGATGAGAATTCCTGATTTGAGCAAAGAGAGGGTTCAGATTGAATTTCAGTTGGTTTTAGCAGAGCAGAGCCCAAGGTTCCAGTGGGCATGCTAGAAAAAATGTAGCCAACACAATTTGTAATTGGTGGATGATGTGGGGGCCTAGTTAAAGATAAGACAAGATAAATCAAAAGCTTATTTTTCAGAGCCAGGAAGATTATAGGGCCAAAATACATAATATAATGTTATATTCTAATAAAATAATATATAATAAGCACATAATACCTTTGTTGAATTGAGTTGCATCCTTCTCAGCCTCAACCTTTTCTCTTTCTCTCTTTCTTTGAAAAAACATTTTTTTTTGTTTTTCACTTGATAATCATCAACAGTCATATCTTAATGTTCAAGGAGCAAGAAAAATGATTTATAAGGGACTAGAAATTTCTGCTACTTATTTTTAAAAATAAATTATATATATATAATTTATATAAAATTTAATAAAGTAGCAACAACATTGTTGTTTGTCTTATAACACTTCTTTCGGTTTTCTTCTATACACACATACACATGCACACATGTATGTTTTGTTGATGATGAGAAGGTTGTTTTTTTAAATTAAATTAATTTTTTTGCAGTCTCCACTAATAACTTTCTCTCTTCTATCTTCCTTTCTAGAGTTCTTGAATCCTTTCTTTTTCTCCCTACTTAGATTTTAGTCTTCTAATGTCTTCTCCTTCTCTGAACTGGATCCCTTCTTGATGAACTCCATCTCCTATAAAATTCCAATCGAACCTCTGCTTCAAAGACATTGGCTTTGTACAGAGTAGATATTGGCAAGCACATGGTAACTAACTAAAATAACAGATTAATAAGTATTTGGATGCTCATGGTGACCATGTTTTCACCTATCTGTGATTCCTGACTCATTGGATGAGGAAGAGGAGGAAGAAAAGAACATTTATATGTTTTAAGATTTTCAAAATACTTTACATGTACTATTTTGATCTTTATAAAAGTCCTGTGAAATAAGTACTATTATTATCCCCATTTCAAAGAAGAGGAAATAGAGGCTGAGAGAGGTTAAATAACTTGTCCAGGATCTCTCAGAAATAAGTATCTGAGACAAAATTCAAAATCAGGTCTTGTTACTCCAAGTTTTGCTCAGCTAGGTAATACAGTGGGTAGAATACCAGGCCTGAAATCAAGAAGATTCATGTTCTTGAGTTCAAATCTAACCTTTGATACATATTAACTTTGTCATTCTGGGCAAGTCATTTTACCCTGTTTGCCTCAGTTTCTTCATCTGTAAAAGAGGGGGGAACTATAGAAGGAAATAGCAAATTACTTCAGGATCTTAGTCAAGAAAACCCCCAAAGGGGTCATAAAGATTTGGATACAAATTAAAATGACTGAATGGTAACGGCTCCAAATTTATTATTCTAACCACAAGACATCTGGCTTTCTTACAGTCTCCAGAGAAATCTGGGAAACATAACTGGTTCCCTTTGGATGTATCTCTCTGTACTTAGCAGATGATACTCTTTTGAGGCAATACCAACTAGGGGGCCTGGGAAATAAAGGAGCAAATATTGGTCCTCATAGATTTTGCAATTGTGATTAAACACAACCTGAGCTTTATATTAGATCTAGAAATGGGCAAAGGAACAAACAAGGTTGGCTTCCCTCCTAACCTAACACCAGTCCTCAAATATTCCTTCATCCTTAATTCATTCTTATCTTCTTTGGTGAAGATGGAGGGAAAGAAATGAATAAAAATTTGAAAGCAGGAGTAATGAGATCAACACTCCAGAATGATCATTCCATCCCCAGCCTATCTATTCTTATCTACTTTTAGGTTATAGAAGAAGAAAATGAATAATAAGTGAAAGACAATGAGAAAGATAATCCAGAATGTATTGTCCCAGATCAGAAGAGAAAAAGCATAAAATGAGAGAAGATTCATGAAAAGGAATAGTCCAGCAACACACTTAGGGAGGAAAATGTTCTAAACTCCAGGCTCTGGTGAGAGATCAGGCCAGAAAGAATCCTTGACTCCCCTACGTCATTCCATTTATCTACAGTCCAAAAAGGTGGCCAACTCAGACACAACTTGGACAATCTTGCTCAAATATTTAGTTTCATAGAATGTTAAAGATGAAAGAAACCTCAGTCAATATCTAATTCAATCCTTACTTGAGACAGGAGAGTACTGGACTCTGGTGTTAAAGAAACTGGATTCAAACCCTACCTCTAACATTAAAAACCTGTTATTTAATCTCCCTGGAATTCAGTTCAACTATAAAATAAGAAGGTTGCACTAGATAGCCTCTGAAGATTCTTCCACCTCATAACATATGAGCCAATGATCTGCTGCTCTACAATATTCTTTTTTTGAGGAGATGATTCTGCTTTGACATTTCTAGTAATGGCAATTTGCTGTCTTATGAAGTTACCCGCTCCATTTTCAGATAACTTCAGCTATCTGAAAGTCCTTCCTTCTACTGAGTTAAAATTTACCTGCATATAATTTCTACCAGTGGTCCTAATTCTGCCCTCTGGAATAGCACAGCAACCAATCAAAGATTTGAATAGAATTATTTTGCTTCTCTGATTGATTTCTTCTTTGTGTTTCTACCAGTCATTTTTAATGAATATTTTTATTCTCCAAGAATAAATATCTATTGATTGATTGATTGATTCTGTAGACTGAGCCTTTGCCCACAATACCTGGTTTCTGTGTCCCTTATGATCCCTGTTAACTCTCCTGAGGATGTGCTCCATTTCTCAAAATGTTTCCTAAAACATGGTGTCAGATCTGGCATAAACCTGGTCTGTTGCTTCTCCTTTTTTTCTGGCCTGACTGACCACAGAGGTCTGCTCTTGGACTGCTAATTGTCTAAAATCCCTCTGCTGAAGACTAGAATAGAGCAATCTATATGTATGAACTTGCCTACAACCAATGTTGATAGAGAGTAACAAGGCAGCTACAAGTGACAAATGGTCACATTATTTTTGCAATCTGGGATGTGTAGCCACTAAGCTCATTATTTTCATTCACAGAGAGAAATGAGAAAAAAAAGAATGACTATTGGCTGTTACCCATATAAAGGGCTACTGGGATTTAGTACAACACTATTAACATTCTATGGGGATGCTCCTGAAGTGGGCTGGGTGGGGGGAGGATTGGAAGAACGGGATTTTAGTCCCAGTATGCCGCAACAAAAATAATACTAAGCAAGGGTTATTATACTGGACAAGTCATGTTTCTTCTCACAGTCTCAGTTTCCCCTTCTGTAAAATAAGGGTATCGAATTTGATGATTTCTAAAAAACCTCCCAGCTTTGGCTTCAGATCACAACTATCATACTATTTTAACCGCAGGTCATTCAGCTCCATTTGACAAATGAGGAAACAAAGGGTTAGAGAAGCAATAATGATGGTATTGCCTTTACTTCACAATGGATTCTTTGCTTTGTCTTTTCTTCTAGGTCAAGGTTATCATCCTTTTTATTGGTTACATAAGTTATTTACATAAATATGCCCTTTTCTCTCTTCTAGTCAGTCACATTTTCTTTTTTTCTAGTCTTCAAATTCACCAATTATTCAACTTCTTTGTACCCTTCTGATTTTTCTCTTCTTTTCATCCTTACCCCAACTATTCTCACTCTTTACCAAGCTTTTGTAAGGCAAAAAAAAATAGTGAATAGAATCAAAAGATTCACTTTCATGTTTAAATCCCAACCCTACTACCTCCTACCAGTTGACTCTAGGCAATTTCTTGGAAACTCAGTTTCCTCATCTGTAAAAAGGGTAAGTGGACCAAATGATCTTTAAGGTTCTTTTGAGCTCTTTGTGTATGATAATATTTTTCCAAGATATATACTTTTACTGCCTGAGGGTAAATTAGGAGCAAAATGACAGCCAAGATGAATGAATCAATCCATTGGCTGACTTGTCTGGATGTGTTTACATCATATAGGTCCTACAGACTGTTGACTCTTTGAGGATAGAGATCATATCATTTTTCTCCTTTATAATTTCAATGTCACTTTGATTCAATGAACATTTATTAGGCAGCTAATGGCACTTATAATATGTACATGTTATATCATCTGCAGTTCCCAGAGATCCAGAAGCCAGAAACTCTTTCATAGCTTGTCTTTGTATGTCCATTGCTTAGCATGCACACATACATAAGAAAAAACAAAGTACCATTGGATTATCCAGCTAGAACTAAAAAAGGAAACTTTAGAAGCCATCTAATCCACAATTCCTCATTTTATAGATAGGGAAACAGAGACCCAGAGAAGTTAATTGACTTGTCTAAGGACACATGATTAACAAATAGCAGAACTAGCATTTAAAACCTAAGTCCATTTAAATTCCTCATGTTTTCATCATATAAAGCTTGCTATATCCCTTAGCAATCTTCTTTTTCTCTTTTTTCTACAATTTTCCAAGAGAAATTTACCTTCCTAAACTCTTTGAAGTTTAGAAAATGTTTTCCTCATAATTATCCCCTGTGAAGTAGATGGCGCAAGTCTTATTATTTTACTGAGGAGGAAAATGAGACTTCTTGTGTGTGATCACACAGCTCCTAAATGTCTGAGATGGGATTCCCACCTAGGTCATCTTTTTCCAACACCTTAATTACTACCTCCATACTGACTCATAGCTTATAAATGTCACATCCCACCTCAACCAAATGGCCCTGAGATGTGTGTCTGAGGCATGAAAACAAGTGATCCTAGGAAGAAATACTGGAATCAGATATAGTCCTTTGACCCAGAATGGAATTGGAGAAAAAGTATGGGCATGTGTTTGAAGAATGACGCAGGAGGTGTGTATGTGTGTGTGTTTGTGT
Organism: Antechinus flavipes; assembly: GCF_016432865.1. Classification (NCBI taxonomy): domain Eukaryota; kingdom Metazoa; phylum Chordata; class Mammalia; order Dasyuromorphia; family Dasyuridae; genus Antechinus; species Antechinus flavipes. Next base: position 34,636,645 of record NC_067401.1, on the reverse strand, counting down.
ATGTGTGTGTGTGTGTGTGTGTGTGTGTGTGTGTGTGTGTGTATTTGTGTGTTTCCCTATACATTAGCTTTTACAATTTCTGGTATAGGATAGGGAAAGATAAAGGGAAGGAATAAATATTTATTAAACACCTATGTGTTAGGCATTGTGTTAAGTGCCTTCCAATTATTATATCATTTGATCCTCATAAATGGATCCTCATTTTACAATTGAGGAAATTAAGGCAGACAAGCTAAGTGACTTCCCAAGGTTTATATACCTAGTTAATATCTGAGGTTGGATTTGAACACAGGTCTTTCTTGACTCCTAGCAGCCTCAAATACACCAAATTTCCAATCAAATCTACCTCTTTTGTCCCTTATATAGAGGATACCTTTTCTCATCTCCCAGATTTTTCAGTGACAATCCCTTTGCCTCCCACTTGAAATATACTCCCTTCTCTTCTCCATTTCTTAAAATCCCTGGTTGCCCAGAACACTCAATCCATTCACATCTTCCATCATTCTCGACTTCAGCTTCTAACTTGTAGTACTTTAATCTCACCAATTCCCTTATAGCAATTTCATCTATTCCTTTATAAATATCTCCTGCACTTTAGCATAGTGCCTAGCATACAATAGATACTTAATAAGCATTTCTTGATTGATCAAAAATGTCTGTTGGAAAACAATTCTCTGTTTTCTCTGAATTGTTAAGAATCACAGGACCATAAATTGAAATCTGAAAAGAACAGAAAGAGGCTAAATCACTTATTGTATAGTAACTTGCTTGTCCAGTGTTACACATACATACTAAGTGTCAGGAAAAAGACCTGAACCCAGATGTCTCCAAATACAGTAAAAGAGTTACTGAAGAAGAGCCTGAGGAAGCAGACTAAGGATCTAGAAAACCTCTCCTTAGTTGAGCATCTCTTTTTTCTGAAGGCTTTTGGTGTGGTAGGGAGGAGGAAAGTGATTCATAGGATACCAGAGCTGGAAGGTACCTGAGAGATAATAACAATAATAATAACTGACATTTATGGGACACTTTAATATTCGCAAAATATTTTAGATAAACCGGCTGATGTGTATAAAGAACTTTGAGATTTCCCAAGCTCTTTGCTGGAATTACTTCATATGTGCTTCACAGTAACCCTAAGAAATGAGTAAGTATCATTAATATTACAGGCAAGGAAACTGAGTCTCAGAGAGTTTAATCAATTGACCCCAAATCAATTTGGATGGAAGATGGAAGCTCCAGAGGCAGGATTTCAATCCAGGTGTCTCCTAGCTTTCAGTCCAACTCTCTTTATTCTACACCACACTAGAAATCCTCCTTAGATCTTTTCTTTAATGTGGATGAAGCCAGAGAATACATAGAATGAGAGATTTGGTAAGGTACATTAAGATCATCCAATCTATCACCTTCCTTTTTTCAGAAAAGGAAATGAAGGTACATAGAGGGAACATGATTTGCCCAAAGTCATTAAGTTCATTGCTGATAGGATCAACACTAGGACTCATGGAAATTTCTAGTATAACATGGGAGAGCAACATTTTTAAAAAATTACAATTTGCATTATAGCACAGCTAGCACCCATTACAACTGGCACACAGTAGGATGATGACAGATAGATATAAAAAGTGTCTTGTTGTTACAAAAATGAATATGATTGGAAGGAATGGTCTATTTTTTTTAGCTTGATGGAGCCATAATCCCTAATTTTCGCCTAGCTCCTGAAGTTACTTGAGAACCATAAGATGCTAAATTGAATCTAAATATATTTGAAGATTTGCTTTTAAGGCTGCCTTTCTGCATGTGTTAACCCCCCCTCCTTGACTCTAAGGATAGTAAAATTTGAGCATTGAAATGTGCTCTCTTGGATACAGGTACAAGATCCACTCCTTTCCTGTCCTACTCCCATCCTACTTCCCTTGGAGACTACTCAGAAGGTCATAGAAGAGAGCTGAACAAGAAGCTTTGAGGCCTTCCCATCCATATTCCCTTATACATCAAGAAGCTGAGGCTCCAAAATGTCAAGTTATTTCCCAAAGTAACACATGTAACAGAATCATATTAGAACCCAAGTCCTCCGATTTCAGAATCAACTCTCTTTGCACTGTTATAAATAAGGACTTCAAATAGATTTGTTGTTGTCTATCCTAAAGTTATTTTTCTTCTTTATCTATCCTTCCTTATTCTTCTTTTTTATCCCACAAGTCCAATGGAGAAGTAAGGGAAGGGAAGGAAAGAGAAGGAAGGAGTGTTGAGCTAAGGCTAATACTTCATTCTTATCTTCCACCTTACTGTCTTGCACTTATTGATGTACTGCTTAGGAGAGCTTAGTAATTGTTCTCTAGTTGTTTCAACTGAGTTTCTTCCAACTACCCAATTATGACTTCTCAGGAGAGAGGCACAGACTTCTATTTCTGTCCTCTCCTCCCCTACCCCCCACAGCGCCAAGTAACTACCTGACTCCTCTATCTCAGCTGGTAAAATCCTTGCACTTTGTCTCCAATGAGACATTTTTCCAAAAGAAAATTTTTCTTGTATTCAAAGAAAATTCCCAGATCAGAGATGAAGATGATGGCAGGGTAGGACAAGTACAATTTCAAACAAAATGTACAAGGTCTTTAAACCCCCTAATCACTCATCAGTTTCCTCATCTGTAAAGAGATGGAATAAGGCTACATAACCTCCAAGAGCCCTTAGAGTTCTAAATCTATTATTTTGTGATCTTCTAAGCAGTCATCAAGGACAGAAGGATGGGAGCGGGATGGATCTGTACCCAGGAGAACACATTTCATTGCCTAAATGTTGCTCAGTGGTACAGTAGAATGCCAGCTGAGTTCAGAAACCTTTGCCTTTTTCTTTTATTTTTTAAAGAAATGCCTTTATAATGTAAATGTAGGCTCTAAACTCACTCTCCGGACCCTATATTCACATAAGCCAGTTAGATCCCCATAGCTAAGGCTACTGCCTTATCCTACCCTCAGCATTTAATTATATATCATAGCCATGGGAATCTTCTAAAGCTACTCCTCCAAACGCTCATTTTAGTATGTTCTCCTCAATATCAATCGCTAGTGATTAGTGATTAGTGATTAATTTTCCATTGCTAGTTAATAGCTTCTCAGTATCATTGAATCAATTAACATCTAAATATCATCAATAAGCAGTTAACATCAATTAACTCTTATAAGGAGATGCTTACTGAGAAGATTTAGCAAAAACAGATAAACACACATCCCTCTCTCCATTCTCAAAAGCTGGCACTCTCTCCCTACAATTATCCTAGTCACTGGGGAGAATGGGCTCAAACTGAAAGTAACTTTCATAAACATGTCTCTCCAAATTTATTTTCTAACGTACTATAGCTGATGATTGTCATTCTTTTGCTTTCAGGACATGGTATCTCAGTTGCCAGCTTGATCCTCATTGGGCTGGATCATGTGGGTCATTTTTCAGGGATATACAGGCACTTTAAGTGTCTTGGATGCATAGCTAATTCAGTTTTGATCATGGACTCCCATCACTAGACCTCAGGCATTTCTTCTAATCTCTTGAAGATTATGAGTTAATTTCATTGCCAACATACCTTCAACTAAGACCAGAAAAGGATAAATGCAACAATAATAGAAGATCAGGGCCATGTTTAAGGTTCATAGAAATTGTACAGTCTATCCTCCTTATCCCACAAAGAGAGAGGGGGAGGAAGAGAGAAAGTGAGAATGATCAAAAGAGACAGACACATAGAGAGAGACAGAGACAGAAACAGAGACAGACAGAGAGACAGAGAGAGAGAAGGAGGGAGGGAGAGAGGGAGAGAAAAAGAGAGTTACAATTCCTCCCTATTTACTACTAACTTACCAGGAATAGAGAGATAAAATCTTGGTAAGCACACTCAATAGCCAACTAAAAGACTTTTCTTCACCACACATTAAGCTACCAAGAAACAGTCACAGAACCACCAAGCATGCTCTGAATAAGCATGTTCTGACTGTATATCGCTATCTCAATTTAACTGAAATTAATTTATTAAGTATCTACTATATGATATGTGCAAAGCATTATGCTAGGTATTAGGAATAATATATATGTATATATGTGTGTGAATGTATTTTATTTTAAAACAAACTTTCTATCTTTGTTCTTTTATGACCTATATTTCCCAAGTTATAACTCCCATTTCCCTTAGAAATAGCTTGTGGTGCAGTGAATAGAGTACTGACTGAAATCATAAATACTCAAGTTCAAATCTAGACTCAGACATTTATTAGCTGGGTGGCAAGTCAATTAACCTGTCTACCTCAGTTTCCTCTTCTATAAAAAAGAGAATAATAATAGTACCTAGCAGAGTTGTTATGAGAATCAAGTGAGATAATATTTGTAAAGTATTTGGCATAGGTCCTGGCATATAATATATGCATTAAAAAGTGTTTATTCCCTTATCTTGTTTCTTCCAGGGAATCATACCTATTATATATTTTTTAAATAAAGAAAAATTTCATCAAAACATCCAGAATATTAAAAGAGTTGGATATTATGCACAGCATTCCATACCAACATAACCCTTTACCTCCAAAAAAGAGAAGGAGTTGCCATATTGAATATCTTTTATGGGATATAATTTAACAATATTCTATATTGAAAGTGTTGTTGATATTCTTTCTATTGCATTGAGGGATATATGTATATGTATATTTTTCTCTGGTTCTTTTTTCATTTTGCTTTAGTTTATCTAGGTCTCCCTAATCTTTTCTATATTTATCATATTCATCATTTCTTAAAGCACAATTTTATTCTGCTATATATACTACAATTTCTTTATCCATCTCCAAAGTAATGAGCATCTATGATGTTTACAGTTTTTTGTTGCTACAAAAACTGTCGTAAGTATTTTGGAGAACATTTTGTCATTAACCTTATATTTTCTAGCCTTGATATCTCTGGATCCAAGGACATTCCCATTTTATTCATGAAATGGAGACATTAAAGATATAAGTAATTTACTGAGTCATTTGAGGAAGGAGAATTGACTAACAATTTTGAGCTGGGGTCAGGAAAAACTCCTTGTAAGAAGTATTCTAAAAAAGAAGATTCTAAAAAGGATAGAGAAGAGAGATCCAACAGATGGAATAAATGGTACAGAGATTCAGCGATGGGCATTAAGTCTAGGCAACAGTTAGTTGACCAGTATGATTAGAATGTAGAGTGAGAGAGTTGGGGAGTCATGAAATATCTGAAAATGTGGGTGGAAGCCAGATTGTTAAAAGCATTAAATACCAAGATGAAGAACAGGCGCAAGAAATAATCAGACCTGTATTACAAGAAATTTATTTTGGCTACACTGAAGAGGATAGATTATAGAGACTAGAAACAAACAAACAAAAAAAACAAAAAAAAAAAAAACTTAACTCACGCAAGAGATGGTAAAAATCCTAAACCAAGGCAGTAGAGTGTGAATAGAGAAAATAGGTAATATGTGAGATATTGTTGGGGTGAAATCCTTTGAAAATTGAAATTCGACTATGGGAAGTTAGGGAGATTGAGATTATAAATCTGGCTGATTATTGGAATGGTGATAGCCTCAAAATAAACAGGAAAGTTTAAATGAGGAACAAGTTTTGGAGAAGAGACAATGAGTTTTCATTTTAGATGTGTTGAGTTTGAAGTGTTGATAGGATATCTGGGCAAAGATTTCTATCAGACAAGTGGAAATATGGAACTGAAGTTGACAGAAAAGATGAGAGCTGGTGTGGTGACATGGAAATCACGTTAAAAATTGAACCCATCCATGGTAAATGATAAATTCACCAATCAAAGTGAAAAAAGACTCAAGAAAAAATCTTGGGGACACAAACACTTAGTTGGACAGTGAGTCTTCAAATAAGCCTGGAGTAAACAACCAGACTGGTAAAAGTATAAAAGTATACAGTAGTTTCATAGAAAAAAAAAGTAAGAGAAAATATCTAGAAGAAGGAATTAGTCAGTACTCTAAAAATGGGAGAACTGTCAAGTAGATTGATACTTGAGAAAATTTGATAACTGTATTTCATAGTTCAAGGATTTTTGGTAAGTATAGAAAGTACTGTTTTTATTGAATAGTGAGATCAGAAATCAGATATAAAGGATTGAGAAGTGAGGAAATGGATGCAAAGGACCTAGAAGAACTTTTCTAGCAGATTGACTATGAAAAGGAAAAGAAATATTGGACAATAGCATAAGGGAATGGCAGAGTCAATTAAAGGGCCTTGTTTTATTTAAGGATATTTAAAGATGAAAGAGATCTGGACAAATTTTATTCAGTCAACCAATGAGCATTTATTAAACTTCTTTTATATCCTAGATCATAGGATTAAGAATGAAAAGAAAGAAAGAAACAACCCCTGTTCCCAGAGCATAGGAGAAGCTGTTTGTTAATTGGACAGGAGACAGTGGATAAAGGGAGGTTGGAAATAAAAAGGAAGTGGTTCTTTCATCATAAGCTCCTAGAAAAAAAATGCAAGAGGAAGAATGCATTGGATGAAAGTCCTAGTCTTGGCAAAGAATAAACTCATCACTGTCTCAGAAACTAGAATGAAAGAGGAAAAAATGGGAAATGATATTAACAGAGTTTGAGGTTCATAGTGGAAAAAAGATCTGTCTCAGAATGGATAGCCACTATTTTCTCATTAAAATAGAAGAATTCTATTGAGATGGGAGAGAAGATATTTCATCTAGAAGATTCTAGATGAAATAGAGAAGGGCTGGAATAGCCACTGTGCAGTAGATAGTGAATTTATTTTTTTAAGTTATTTAGTACTTTGTTTTGCCTGTAAAAACAATTTTAGCAATAGTTTTGAAAACTCTGAGTTCCAGATTCTTTTACTTCTTCCCTCCCCACCCTGTCTCATTGAGAAGGTAAGCAATTTGCTGTTACACATGTATAGTCATGTAAAACATTCTCATAAAAGTCATGTTGTAAACAAAAACAGACAAAAATATAACAAGAAAAATAAAGTGTTTTTTTTTAAATATGCTTCAATCTGGTGAATTTATTCTTTAAGACCCCTTGTTACTCTCATTTCAAATCTCCAACATTGAGGTAGACTATCATCCAGAATGAAGAAACTTGGATTCTTGTCCTGGTTAGATAGTTAAATGATGCAGTGGATAGAGTGTTGGTTTTTTCCAAGCTTTTTTTTTCACTAACTTTTTTGATATTTACTAGATTTGAGTTGCTTCTTCTTGACTATTGACTCATCTTTAAAATGGACATCATAACCACAACATCCACCCCACAAGATTTTTGCAAAGTTCAAATGAGATCTTATTGGTAAAATGCCTTGAAAATCTCAAAGTGTATTATTATTATTATTATTAGGTATGTAAGTTGCTTCCTCTCTGAATCCTAATTTCTTCTTATAAAGTGAGAAAGTTGACACATTATTCATAGAAGATAGTTAGAAATTTATAGAAAATAAAGTTTAATTAGAACTGAGTTCAGTTCTAACCTCTGATGTTTGTTGTCTATATGTAAAAGACAAATCTTTTAAAACCTCAATATTTCCAGATAAATACTAATCAAGTAAGCATTTATTAAATGCTTACTATTTACCAGGCACTGTGTTAAGGATTCCTGTCTTCAGGGAAGGGGACTATCTAATTGAGAAAATAACATTTAAAATAATTGTTGTACATTGCACATACAAAGATGGTACAAAGCATTAGCCATGGAGGAAGCCAGAGAAGCCTTCTGAAAAAAGATGGCATTTAATGAATCTGGAAGGAAGCCAAGGATTGAAAACTTGGCAATGAAAAGGGAAACCATTCCAGGTATGGGTCACAACTCTTGCAAAGCAATGGATATAGGACATGGAAGTATCTCTTATAAGGAACACCAGTAAATAGGCCAATATAACGATGGAATTGTAGAAAGCAGTAATATGTCAATAGATTAGGAAAAAAGAAACAGAGGAAATTATAAGTAGCTTTAAATTCCCTAAAAAAAGATATGATATGGAGCCATAGAAGTTTGTTGAGTAGAAGAGTGACAAGAGAAGACTTGAGTTTTAAGAAAATCACTTTGGATGGAGAGAGCCATCTAGAGAGAGGACTACAGGAACTGAATGTGAATTACAACAAAGTATTTTCACCTTTTCTTGCTGTTTGCTTGTTTTTGTTTTTGTTTTTTCTCATCCCCCCCCTCTTTTGAACTTATTTTTTTGTGGCATGATAAATATGAAAATATGTTTATAAGGGGAAAAAAGAAAATAACTTTGGCAGTTGTGTGAAGTGGGGAGAAACTTGAGTGAGGGAGTGCAAATAGGAGATTATTCTCATAATCTAAGGAACCACAGAGAGATTATGAGCTCTTGAACCAAGATGGTGACTGTGTGAGTCTAGACAGAGATACACATTAAAGCAGCATTGTTCAGCAAAAGTTTGGATATGTGTGGAGTGTAAAAGAAGGGGAAGATGAATTGTGAGTTAGAGTGGGGCTAAAAGAAAGATGCAGAGGCAAGATGGAGAGGTAGTATAGTGGCTAGAATGCCGAGCTTTGGAATCAGCAAGACCCTACTTGATTCAATTCCCACGTCCTAGGCAAAAACCTCAGTTTCTTCATCTGAAAAATGAAAGAGTTGAACCAGATGGCTTCTAAAATTCTTTCTAGCTATAACAGAAGAGCAAGGATGGATGACCTTCTGTTGTGAACAATGTGCTGTTGTGAAACAATGAGCATCACTGAGCTTGTGAGCCAGCCCTAAAAGTCAGCTCTTTTAAAAAATGCTTCACAGTAAATTAATAAAATGGAAAGTCTTGCTACTGTCCTGATGGAATCTCAAGGAGTGTCTTTTGTGCTCAGGGCTGCTGGCCAAATCTACTCCTACTTGCCATCCAACCCTTTTATAGTTCTCCACTTCCCGCCCCTCAGCTGCCTCCTAACTGCTAATACTGCTGTCCTGGGCTGCTCTTTGGTGGGAGTTGAAAGGGACTAATAACAGCAACGGACATGGGCTCATTGTTTTCTCTAAATGTTTCTTCCTACACTGAAAGTTTAATAAAAATATGAATTAAAGTGGAGACAGGGAGTTGGAAATCAATGCTGGTCTCCTGGCAATGCTATCTTATGCTTTCTTTACTCTATTTTCATCCTGATTCTGAGAGTCTTGTAAAATGTCCTGTTGGGGAAAAGAGCATGCTGGAGAAAAGGACTTTTTGCCCAGGAAAGAGCAAGAGTCAAGTGACCAAGAGAAGAGTCAAGTGACCAAGAGTTAAATGTCATTCAGGGAAATGGGAAAAAAATCTGAGAACTATCATGACTCTACCCTTAGACTAGGTTAGGGGGAGACTTCCCATTAGTGATCATTTTCTTCTCATAATTTATATTATTATGATTATGTTATCTGTAAAGAATTACTAATGTAATTAATAGTATAAATTTCTTTGGGGGAAATGTTTAATTTGCTTAAATAAAAAGAATCATTTCAAGTCATTTCAACAAGCATTTATTAAGTAGCCACACATATCTATGTATAATTATATCTATATCTATATGTGTATTGATGGACGTGTTTATATGTGTATATAGTGTGTATGCATATGTTATATCTACAACGTACACCTGCACATATATGTGAATATACACATGCATGTGTGTGTGTGTGTATGTAGGTAGATGGATGGATGGATGGATGGATGGACAGATGCCAAACACTATATTAGGTACTGAAACTACAAAGACATAAATAAAGCAAGAAGTTTGATGGGGGGTGTAGATAAATAGATAGAAAGTAAATTCAGGAGGAATCAAGCACCTACAATGGGGGAGAGTTCTGTGGATTAATCAGTCAATCAATAAGTATTTATTCATTCCTAGTATGTTAACCTCTGACAATAAAAAGAAAGATGGACTGATGCTAAGTGAAGGGTGTAGAACCAAAAGAACATTGTATAGAGCCACAACCAGATTATATGATGATCAACTCCGATGGACATAGTTCTTTTCAACAATGAGGTGATTCAAGGCAACTCTACTAGACTGGTAAGGGAGTGCTATCTGCATTCAGAGAGAGAAATATGGAGACAATGTAGGTCATTAGTATAGTATTTTCACCTTTTTGTTGTTTTCCTTCTTGTGTTTTTTTCTCTTTTTGATTTGATTTTTCTTGCCCAGCATGACAAATATGTTTAGAAAAATTGCACTTTTAACTTGCTATCTACAGGAGGAGAAAAGGGGGACAGAAGGAGAAAAACTTGGAATGCAAGGTTTTATAAAGATAAATGTTGAAAACTATCTTTGCATGTAAAAAGTATTATAAGTATAGTAATAATACTTATTACTAATAATTACTACTAATATATATTAACATAGCAACATATATAAATACATATACTAATAAGTTTATAAGTATAGTAATGTAATTATATGATATAAACTGTCTTTCCAAATGGAAAAATAAAAAGCTATTATAAATATTTTTTTAAAAGATAATACAAAGAAAAAGCTCTTTGAGCCCATACTCTAAAGGGGAAGACAAGATATACATAGAATAAATTGCAGAAAGTCACAGAAGGAAGGCACTGTCATTAAGGAGGATCTGTAAAGGCTTCTCATAAGAAGGTGGGCTTTTAGCTAGGATTTGAAAGGAGCATGAGGTGAAAATGGAGAGGGAGAGTATTCCAGGCATGGCATCCAGCCAGTGAAAATGCTCTTAAGACTAGAGATGGAGTGTTCCCTGTTGGAAGGAGACAACTATGGAGAAAGGTGTTAGAAGACTGGAAAGAGGAGGAGTGGAGAGAGAACTGCTTATAAAGGACTTTGAATACCAAAGAGAGGATTTCATATTTGATTCTGGATGTAATGGGTAGTTTGTTGAGTGTGTTTCAGTTGGGGGGGGGGGGTCACATCATCAGACTTGTGCTTTAGGAATAAGAAGTTGACAACCGAGTGGAGGTTGAATTGTAGCAGGAGTCCTCCATATGAGGATATGAGCTAGGATGATGGCAACCTCAGAGGAGTTTGGAGAGGGAGAGAACATAGAAGAGACACTACAAAGATAGAATCAACAGAATTTGTCAACGGATTGGATATGGGAGTCAGAGTCTGAAATGGATATTCTTGGATTAGAAATGGCCTATGGGTAACTCTTGAAGGAAGCTAGGCATTTTAATAATACAAACATTTACATGGCACTTTAAGGTCTGGTAAGCACCCTGCACAAATTATTTCATGAGGAATCAGAGACAAGGAGAGTTTGAATGACCACAGAGCTGGTAAGCACCTTTTCCCAGAATGCTCTTCTCCCCAGCAAAGACATTTTTCAGGCTTCTCAGAAGTACTAGATAGAAGTACACTCAGGAAAGTGAGTCTTAACTCCAATCCCAGGACTTAGTGCATTATGGCTCCACCCAGATGCCCTCATATAAACTATGACTTAGTTTTTATATACTTCCTATGAAGGTTTATCTCTGCTGCTCCCATTCTCATTCTTCCTTTCCTTCTCCTTCCCTCCTTCTTCCTCTTCTTCTCTCCCTCTCTCTTCCTCTCTCTTTCTCTCACTCTCTCCCCGCCCCCCTGGGAATTGTAGTTAAGCAACTTGCCAGGATCACACAGCTAGTAAGTGTCTGGGACTGTATTTGAACTTAGATCCTCCTGACTCCAGGGACTGTGCTCTATCCACTGGCCACCTAGCTGCCTCTATTAAACTATAATTTTTCTCCTTTGTATATACCTGTTGTCTTTCTCCAGTAGAATGTAAGTTCCTTGAAGGCAAGGAATAATCTGCTTTTGCCTTCATAACCTTAGTACCTAGCTGACCTTAGTCCACAGTTAGTGCTTAATAAGTGCTTATTGCTTAAGTGCAGAATGGCTTGAATATAAGCTGCAGTCCTTTGGGAGGTCCCCACATTTCAGGCTTTGCACTCAATCAGACCAGATCTTCAACCTTCAGGGATGACTCTAAAAAATCCCCTCTTCCCAACTCACAGTTAGCAACCAGGGCGCTGCCCCCTGGCAGATGGAGAAAATTTGAGTTGTCCAATGTGCAATTATAAATATGGATTAGGTCTGTGCATGAGGCATGATCAATTGTGGGAAAATGATGCTAAATTAGTCTCCAGCTGTCAGAGTGAGTCATCCTGGGACTCAAGTTGCCATGCTGTGCTAAAGTCTCTGCTAAAGTCCTGATTCCACCCTGCTTGTACCCCAGATTCTCATACCCTATGTCAATAAAAAGATCCAGGGGACTCCTGCATCCCAAAGTAGGGGGTCATTTTGCCTTCTTTATTCTAGTCTGTTACAAAGGCTAAAGGACCTTCCAAAGAGGTTCATTGCTTCCCTGAGACTAGGGAAGAATATAGAACAGATTATAGAATGCAGAAGTCAAAATGGCAGAGTAGTGTGGACAGGAATTACTCCAACCATCTCATTTTCCAAATGAAGAGATATGCTTAAGATTATATCTTATTATTATATATAACAATAATATATATAATATATATAATAATAATAATAAGAGGACTAAGTCCTGACTGAATTTGAATCCACCCCTTCTGATTCACCATTCAATACTGTTTACTAAGCTATTCAGATCCTCATTGTGCTGAATTTTGCCTTTTATAACTTTCCTATTAAGTTTATTTCTCACTCCATTAAAGTCCACATTAATTTTAATGTAGATGGCAAGGTAGCCTCTAGTGGAAAAAAAATAAGCAATAAGACAAAAACATGGGGAAAATATAATTCATTCCATGATCACTACTCCAAAAGAGCTAAATGGAATTCCAATTTCTTAGTTTGGAAATAAATATGGAGATACCCTAGCCCCAAGACCTCATTCTTTCCAGAGACTGTTACTGGACCATAGATCATATCCCCAGGTATTTAGTTTGTACATAGATATTATTGAGAATGAGGAAAGAAAGAAGTCTCAGTGGCTCCAGGAGAAATAACAAAGCTGAATGGATAGAATGGGCCCTGGAAGGGCCTACTCTGCCATTAAATTTAGAATAAATAATGTTTTTCCATTGAATGGGGTGGAGGGATTGCTTTATTTTATTTTGGGGTGCCAGTACCTTATACAGAACTCAGGTACATAATAAATGCTTATTGATTGATTGATTTCGGTATATACGTCCCATAATGCAGGTCTCTCGACTACATCTGGTAGTTTTGCCCACCCAGGGCATACTAAGTGTAGAGGTAGAATAAGTAGGCAAGAATGGGAGAAGTATAACAAAGCAAACTGGACCTTTGGAGGGGATGAGGATGATGTGTAGGATGTATGCTCCCTTCCCCATCCTCAGATATCTCTAGATGCCCATGGGAAGAAAGGGAGCCTTAGGCTTAAAATTTAATCATTAAAAATTGTTTTCTGTATGACCTGAAACAAGAGATTTGACCTTTCTGAGCTTCTTTCTGAACTTTTTCTCTGTCAAGCCAAAGCATGAGACTGATTGACTTCTCAGGTTCCCTCTTGCTTTGACATCACTATCCTATGATTCTGATTAAAATGCACCCAAGTTAGGTTTTTTTGGTGGTTGTTCTTTCTGGTCAAACTGACCTGCCACAGACAACCTTTTCAGAAATCAAAGAAATCCAAATGGGAGTAGCTAAACCACCAGTCCCCTAACCATTGCCTGCTCTCTGCAATCAAAGACCTTGTTCGATAATGCTCTTAAGTTCACATCACTTGCCATTATTTTTTTCTCATTCCTGACTTTTTCTTTCCCCTCAACCCTGGTAGCAGAAATTTGCATGAGATCCCAGGCTGGTTGTTTTGGAGTTTGCCCTGTGTCTGATTGCCACCTGAAGGTATAATCATCTCCCGGGCAACTAATTGTCACAAAGCAGATTGAGGCTGAGGGCTTGTGTGTGTGCCTGTGTGAGGTTGGAGGAGGGGTGGATGATGCTATGTTTGAGGGGATGACAAGGAGAAAAGCAAGCAGCCAGAACAGATGAATTTCTCAGCATCCCCAAATTCTGTTTTCTTGTAAATATCTTTTATTAATGAAAAACAACTCTCCCAGGGAGAGAAGAAGACTGAAGTCCAAGAAAAGGGGAGATTTTAGCAGGAGCTTTCTCAGAATATTTTTCATTAAGGATACAGCTTTTTCCTTTGTTTGTGGAATGCATTGAAGTCAGGCTTTCAGCCCAGAGTCCATAGCTCAGTGTGTCAACAGAGGGAGGTCTGGTACCATCCAAAGGAAAGATCTGTCCATACCCAGTCTAACTCAATCACAGCCACTGCCAGAATTGCCAAAACAGGTTTACTTCTGCTCTTTTTTTCTAAGATGGGGCTAAGGGGCCTTTGACAGGTTGGTTAAAATTATCTGCTAGGTAGGCTTAGTTTCACAGTATGAATTCCCTTAGGGAGTTTGATCTGTTACAGTATCTGGTCCCCAGTTAGCTCATTTGTACATGGGTGCTATTGAGCAAAAGGGAATAAAGGAGTGTTTGTGGCCAGGAGAGGGAACAAGGTTTAATGGATAGAGTAAGCTCTGGAAGACGCAGGTGTTCTGTCACTGACATGTCCTTGACTCCGTGATATTAACAGGTGAGTTTGCAGTTGAGTTTTGAAAGAAGGAAAGGAAATGGACTGGCTAAGAAGAAGGGCATCCTAGTTATAAAGGGTAAAAATAGCAAGGTATTGTATATGAATGAAGCAATGAATTAATAAATAAATGATGATGCATTTATTACAAGCTTACTGTATACCAAGCACTGTGCTAAGCACTAGGGATACAAAGAGATCCAAGCAAGACAGTTTTTGCCCTCAAATGAAAAAAAAATATATATATATAATACATAAAGGTAAGTTAAATGAAGGAGGTATTCGGGCTGTAGAACTGTTTGAAAATGACTAGGAAATTAAATGGAGTTCTGATTTTGGACAAGATAGCAACAAAGCTCACTTATCAGAGCCCAAGGACCAAGGGGCAGAGTCCAGGTGATGCTAGTGAGAAGGGACTGAGCAGGACAGACAATTTGATCTGAAAATGGCCAAGAAGTAGTCTGATCTACTGGAGTGAACTGGGGATTAAAGTGTGAGGCTCAAAAAATATAGTGAAACCATTAAAGGAGGTCATTTACTACCACCTTGAGGTTGTTGCATAGATAATGCACATAAGATGCTTTGCAAAATTTTAAAGCATTGTCTGAGTATTAGGATTGTATTATTATTTCTTGTTCTTTTTGACTTATAATTGATGTAGTTCAGTTAAATAGAAAACATCATAGGATAAGTATTTCTTCTGTTCTCTAGTTTGTGGTTTATGTTTGTGAGACTATTATATGGGGTATAACATGATATTTTTGGTAATTGAATGAAAATATTGGGATGTATTATTATTTAATTCAGTTGGCAGCAGGGAGCCATTGTTGGTACTTGAGCAGAAGGTATGGGATGCTTTTCTTGGCTGATCATGTAATTTCCTAAAGAGCAGAAGGACAAATACCATAGCAGGAGTTTCTACACCCACATCTATTCAGATCTACCTGCTCATATAGACTGAAATAAACTGGGAGAAAAATACTAGGATTAAGAATTGAAAATTATCCATGCATATGTTTTGAAAATAAAAAGCTTTAATTAAAAAAAAAGAAAAAAGAAAAGTAAAAAAGAACTGAATAATTGAAACAGACCTTAAATATCATCAATCTTAACTTCATCGTCTTATGCATTATAAAATTCAGGTCCATGGAGTTTATATGACTTACTCAAGATTTCCTAATTAGCAAATAGCTGTCAGAATTCGAATCCAAGATCTGGGACTGTGAATTCAATTCCACACTCTCCTTCTTAGGAACTTAAGGTATTTTCTTGGAATCTGATTCAATAAACCCCAAATCTGTGATGAAGATTAGGAGTTGACCAGTAGGAGTACTAAGCACTTCCTAGACCCCTAGTGACTCACTACCAGGTCCAGCGGTACATAATTCAGAAATAAGAAGGGTCCTCTGCCAGTCTGTTTCAGGCCTTCCCCATAGAAGGAACTGCCTAGTCCATAGTTTTCTGCTGGATTCCTAATTGCTTCACCATGCTCATTAAAAATAAAGTAAAATCACAAGTACCACTTTGCTAAAGTCCCAGTTAGGCTCATTAGAGGAAGAGGTTCGTACATAAGCCTGAGCCCTGCACCACCACTACCACTCCCTGCCATCTCTTAGCCGAGACCTAGAGAAATCAGCCCAAGTAGCCCCAGGACTCTCCGTGGCTCCTCATGCTGTTTTCTTGATAAACTCCATTTGTTCTCTGGTGGTACAGATGTCGCACCTGTTGCCATGGCAGCCAGTCACATTAAATGATGGGAATGGTGCCTCTATTTTATTCTTGCTGTGAGAGTAGGCGATGAGAGTGATCATGGAGAGAAGCCTGGTCTTCTGGAGACAGAACAAGAAAGTCAAAGAACAGACTCATTGTGTGACCTTTTGCTAGTGACTTCCCTATCTCCGGACCTCAAATGCCCTCCCACAAAATAGTGAAAGGGTATCCATCCTCACTCCCCAGGACAGTTGTAGGGATCATTCTAGTAGCAATGCAAATAGATATACTTTGGACAAAAGGAGGAGGAACAGGAAGAGGAGCTCTGCTGCAGAAAAGGAAGGTGAAGAGAAACAGTAGAAGGGAAGGACGTCAAATTTTTGGTAGTCATTTTAGTGACCAAAACTAAGCTGTCAAAGTCTTTCTCTAAGGAAACAAAGGGAAGGAGAGTAGCAGTGATTTCTCAATACTTAGCCAACGCTGCAGCAATCAAGCAATCAAGACATTTATTAAAAGCCTACTATGGTCCAGGTCACTGCATGACCACTGTGTGGATTGATAATCCACAGCAGATCACTCTCCCACTCCTGTTTCTTCATCTGGTCTCTCCCTCCTGATTTGATTTTGCCCCATTCTCATCCCTTTTATCTTCTTTCTCCATTTTCTCCCTCTTCTTTATTTTTGGTTTTTTTATTCCTCTCATTTCTTTCTCCTTTCTTCCTATTCCTTTCCCTTTATCAGGCATCTCTCCCCCTCTCTCACATGAATCTCCTCCTCCTTCCTCTATTTTACTTTCTTATCTCACCCTTCTTTCCTTTCTCAATTCTCTCTCTCCCACTTTCTGTTCTTTTTCTTTCTACTCTTTCTTCCTTGCTTCTGTCTCCCTTTTTCTCCTATATTCCTTCTTCTCTCCCCATTATCTCTTCCTCTGTTTTCTTCTATGTCTCTTTCTCTTTCCTCCAGCACTCCCTCTTGCTCTTTCCTCTTTCTCCTCTTATTTGTCTCCCTTATTGCTCTTTCTTGCTTCTTCCATCTTTCTCTCTTTTTATTATTTTCTTCCATATTTCTTCTGTTTATTTTCTCACCTATTATTTTTCTTTTTTTCCTCTCCTCTTCTTTATCCACCAAAATGTCTATCTTCTTCAATGTTTTCTCCCTTATTTGCCTTCTCTTTCTCCCTTTTACTCTCTCCCTTTTTTCTCTCTCTCCCTCCCTTCCTCTCCTTCTTCCTCTCTTTCTGTCTCTGTCTCTCTCTGTGTGTCTCTCTCTCTGTCTCTCAATCTCTCTCTTTCTGTCTCTATGCCTGTCTCTGTGTATCTCTGCCTTTCCCTGTCTCTTTGTGTATCTCTCTCTGTCTCTTCCCTACAACTCTATCCATATTGTTCTTCCTCCCTTCTTAATTCACAATGCTTTCACACCAGTGTATTAATTATTTTCTATTTGTCCCACATATGGCTTGCTTTGTATATATCCATTTGCATGTTACTTCCCCCTTTGGATTGCAAGCTCCTTGAAGACAGGGACTATTTTTTGCCTCTTTCTATATGCCCAGCACTTAGCACAGTGCCTAGCACAAGGTAGATATTTAATAAATGTTTATTGATCTTTTCTCTACCCTGGTTCTCTTTCTTCCTCTTCTCTCCCTATTTCCCTTTTTTCCCTTTTGTTCTTTTCTCTCTCCAACTTCTCTCCAATGTATCTTTTCCTCTCTCATCACTCCATATTTCTTGTTTCTCATAAACCATTTCTCCTCTTTTATACACACACACACATATAATTTCCTTCTTTATCTCTTTCTGATGTTTCTCTCTCTCTCTCTTTGTGTGTGTGTGTGTGTGTGTGTGTGTGTGTGTGTGTGTGTTTCTGCATCTGTCACTCTCTGTCTCTCTGTCTTTCTCTCTGTGTGTCTCTCTCTCTGTTTGTCTCTGTCTCTCCCTGTTTCCTTTCTTCTCTCTCACATCTCTCCTCTTTCTTTCAAAAGTCAGAGACTCCAAAGCTTATCTCTCTAGTTTTTCCTCTCTGAAGTCCTGTTACTCAAGATTTTAGTAAAAAAAAAAAAAAAGGCAAAGTAAGCTCACAGAGGAAGATGCAAACCAAGGCCCAGAGGATGCTCTGAATAAGGCACTTTACTGGCTCCTGATTGAAGAGAGCCAAGTGGCCTTTGTGGATTCATTTAGACTCTCGATGCTTCCCTGGCAGTTGATGATTTATGTTAGAAGGCCATTAAGGTTTCAGTGCCACAGAAGAATAGCAAAAAATAGCTTACATTTTAGGTAGCAACATTGTGTGCTTACAAAATCCATTATAGCATTTCTTTCTTTCAATTGAAGTTTAGAAGAATCCAGGGAGGCAAATAAAATGGGTAGCCTCATTCCAATTTTACAAATGAGGAAACAGAGGCTTGGGGAAAAAACAGCATGCTTTATGTCATCCAGCAAGAGCATGGCAGGTTAGAACTTTATTCAGGTATTCTAACTCAGGATTCTAACACTTCTCTTTCTTTACATGAAATGGGCCCATATAAGTCTTTGAGATATTTTACACTAATTGTCCACTGAAGTCATCTAGAGTGTCGATGGAAGTTAGGAGAGGAAGCAAAAGTAGCCCAAGTAGTCTGGTGACAGGACAGACAAAAGGGGACATTGTGTTTAGGAGGAGGCTGTTCCATTAGGGAGACCTATTTTAGAGATAGGGCAATAAATAGGGTCAACACCCAAATTACACACTAAATGAGAAAGAAAATGAAGTTTTTATTTTGTTGTGAACTCTTCTTCTTCAGAATTTTTCATCTCCCTTTCTTCACCTATCTGCTTCATGTCCTGTCCGTAGCTAACCAGAATCTCCCACTGTAAAAGTTCACTTAGTTTGGCCTTCAGGTAAACTACTGTTTTTCCTGGATACGTATGTTCGTCTTCACTGCTCTAACCCTACCTCCAAAGGATTTATCTGTCAAATGTCTATGTTCTCCTCCATTCGTTGTGAGTTAGTTCCTCCTTCCTACTTCTATCTATCCTCATGATTTCTCTGGCTAAACAACTCAGAGGATAAATAGAAGAAAATAAGAGAAGAGAGTAAATAATAGAAATCAGGACACATGGGAAACAGGAGAAAAAAGAGAGGAGAGGAAGAGGAAAAGAGACACAGGAGAAATGAAAGTGACAGGAAAATGAGGAGACAAATTAAAATAGAGATATCAGAGAATTAAAGGAATGAGAAACAGGAGAGAGGGGGGAAATAGCAGGAAAAGAAAAGAAGAGAATAGAATAGAGGCAGAGGGGAAGGAAATGAAAGAACGATAGGAAGGAAGGAGAGAGGGAGAGAAGGAAGAAAGGAGAAAAGAAAGGAGGGAGGTAATGAAGGAAGGAGAGATTTAAGGGGAAAAAGAAGGAAAGAAGAGAGGGAAAAGGAAAGAAATAGGGAGAGAAGGAAAAACAAAGGAAAGGAGAGAGGAAGAAGGAAGGAAAGAAGAGGAAAGGAAAGAAAAGAGGAGAAAGGAAAAGAAAAAGAGGAATGGAAGAAGGGAAGAATGAGAGGATTACAATCCTGTGTTAGATAAGGCACAGAAAAACACATAAGAGAAGGGAAGGTGATTCAGTGCTACACAGAGTCTTTGGGAACCAATGGTCTTGGGAGCCAGGTAAATACCAAATAAACAGATACACTGGTGAGGTTGTTAGGTACAAAGAGAAGATGCTGTTTCTGCAGTGCCTGATTTAAAGGGAATGAGCAAAGCATCATTCTGCTAGATTCAGCTGACTTTGTTAGGGAGAGATAGTGATGGGGGCTGAGACTAGTAATGAGAAATGGTGACTCCTAGCTAGAACACTCTATTTCCCAAAATAACCATTGTCCAATATAATGTAAACTTCTTGAAGACAGGAAGGGCTGTCTCATTTTTGTTTCACTCTCTCCAGTGCCTAGAATATGGGCTTAGAAACAGTAGGCACTGAATATAAATGTCAAATTGAACAGAATTGTTGGGTGGGTGGTTGAATGAATGAAAACTTTGCCATCACATTGTAAGGACCATTCCCTTCTCTCTTGCAGTTGAAAACTTTCATGTGGATCTTTGTCCTCCCCCCACTGATTGGAATGTGAACATGTAAAATTTTGCTTTTCTATTTGTATTCTTTAGCACTTAGTGCTTAGAAAATAGGGATAGAGATAGAGACTGGACTGGTGATTGCATTAGTAAGAAGTACGCGTTGCTGAGAAAACTCTTTCTACCAATTCAGGTCAACACTTTCTCTGCAAGTGATGGTTTTAAAGAGTTCCCCAGAGCACTGTTGTAGCAGAATAAAGAAATTGAGTAGTTATATCCAGACAACAATTTATTTAGCAATGCATATGGTTGCAGTAATCAACTGGGGCCAAGGTTCTTGATGGCCAAAGTCATAGAGCCTTGTTTTCTACACAATTAATATACATTTGGAGAGGGGAAAAAGCAGGAAAAACAACATGATAGGAATTGACTTCTAATTTTACTTTCTTATTAGTGGAGGATATTGGGAGATACTGACTTGAGAGATCTGTCTGGATGATTTTGGGGAGGGGGAATAATTTTGTGACTTATCCAAAATGAGATCACTTATAAGCAGTTGAAACAGTTTCACAAATTGGTAGATGAAGGCAAAAAATGGATCCACTTACTTTAGTTTTAATATAAAAATTCTACATGTAATGTAAAATTCTAAGTGATATACTTGGGGTAACAAAGACTACATGTTTTTGTCAGGATCTGTACTTGAAGTCAAATCTTCCTGGTTCAAGGACTGTCCTCTATCTTCTATCCCATGATGCCCCTATGCACAAAACAAGTGTTGTTGTATTGCTGTTTTTTTTCACTGAATGTCTAAAATGGCAGAGATCAAAGTCAAAAACTTCAGGAAAATTGTGGATAAAGTAAATGTAGATATAATCACCAAGTCCAAATACAAGAGCAGTTCCTGTTATGGGCCAGAAATTGAAACAAGGTGCTAAGTCAGTGGAATTAATAGAGGCAAGTTATCTAATTTAGCATGGTTCAGTATGATTGATTTAATCCTACAAGGAGATGTTATGGGCCAGAACTTGAAACAAGGTACAAAGTGGAATTGAGGAGACAAGGTTAAATAGAGTTTAGCACTGATTTAATCCTACAATAAATAATGGTTTCCTAGTGATATAAAGATTGGTGTATACTCAGTGTGGGGTATATAAGGGAGAAGCTCTTGGAGCCAGGAGGAGAACTAAGGAAGACAGAGAAGTGGTGGCAGGCTGTCATGTGGAGAACACTGAAACCAAGATCCAAAAGGCCTCTAAGAAAATTAGCAGAGCCCCAAGTGAAGGAGACAAGACTTTGAAGGAGATAATAAAGGATTTGGATTTTAACATCTGGCTGCATTTGGGGTGATTACTGAACTGAAAGGAAGGCTGCTCCCAGAAGCCCCCAAGAAACCTGCTCCCAGAGAATATTACATTTTAGAGAAGAGTATTACAAGTTCCCACTTCCATAGAGCTTTAAGAATCCTAAAGTGCTTTTTCCCACAATGCTTTATAATACATTAAAAATAGAGAGATAGTAGTATAGTTATGGTCATTCCCATTTTGTGGAGGAGGAAACTAAGGCTCGGAGTAGTCAAATAAATTTTCTCCCAGTAATGTAGCTAATGTTTGTACCTTGTGTTCTAACTCCAAATCAAGAGTTCTTTCCATTATGTCAGATTGATGAGAGAGGAACAGTATTGTCAAGTGAATAGCACCTGGTCCTAGAGTAAGGAAGACATGGTATTAAATCTCACTTCAGATATTCACTAACTCTGCAATCCTGCAGAAAGCACTTAGACTTTCTGGGCCTCAGTTTCTTCATCCATAAATTGGAAAGGGGGGTGTGGGGTGGGGTAAATGACCCTAAGGCCCTTTTCAGCTATAAATCTATGATCTTATGAACCAAGGTAGATCTCAGGCAATCTAAAAGAAGTCAATTAAAGATGACTAAAAGTTGCTATTGGTTTTCAAAATGAGTACTAAACTTTAGAAATGGTTCACTACAAGAGGTGATGCAGCAAATATTTAGAGAATTTTCTTGTCTAACAGTTACATACCACAACTGGATTGTTTGGGTACATGCCTAAGCTTTTGATGAATGTTCTTGCTGGAAAAGAATTTAGCAGCCATCACCTCCATTTATCATTATTATTATTTTCTAAAAATAAGTGATAGCTTTTGTCTTTATACCAGTCATCTCCTACCCCAACTCCTCAGAGTGAACATTCCCTAGCAAAAAAGAAAAACAATAAAACATTAATATTCCCATGTCTGAAAAATAGATATACTAATCCATCCTAGCAGTACCTCTCTCTCTGACATAAGAAGTTTTTTTTAATTGTTCACATTGTTTAATTTTCTTCCTTTAAATATCAAAAAAAATAGAGCATCTCCATAAAGAAAGCAAAACAAACAAAAACATTGTATGTGAGTCCAGGAATCTCCATTTCATATAACTTTGTTCAAAAGAAATTATATGATAAATTCCACACATTATCACTTTCAAAACTGTCCTGCTTGTGGTGCTTCCTTTTGAACTTTCTTCTGTTCTCTTCTGTGCATTTTTAAAAAAAAGTTTCGAGTCATTTTCTGTCAGGAAATGAATAACAGGTTTCATTGTGAGTCTTTTGGAGACATAACAGGCCATCATACCAAGCAAAGTTCTTAAGTCTTTCAAGATTATTAGTCGTTACAATATTGTCCTTAGAGAAACAGTTCTATTCATATAACTCTTTATATCTTGCATTGCAAAAATATACCATTTCATTCATATACCACAAATTACACAGTCATTCCCTATTTGTCACCCTTTCTCCACTCTTAATTTGATGAACACTCCTTGTCCCTTTAGATTCTTGTTTTGTCTTGTTTTTCCTTTTACTTCTTTTCCTTTCAGAATCAGGAAGTTTATTTCGCTTGTGACTTTTCTTCCCTCAGTATCACACTCTCTCTTAAACACTACCTCCATTACTGTTTGTTTTCCAAGTGAATTCTATGTATTTCTATGTCAAACTCATATGTTTGTGTGGTGTGGTGTGTGTGTGTGTGTGTGTGTGTGTGTGTGTGTGTGTATTCAATCCTCCTTTATCCTTTTCAGACTAAGGTTGATCTCGTGCCTTTTTCTCTCATCCCTTCCTTCTTTGCATTATTTTCTTCTTAGCTATTCCAAATAAAAGAAATAGCCAAGTCCCCTCTCTTTCTTCTTTCATCCAGTATTTATGTATTCTTTTTATGCTCTCTCCCTTTCTCCTCTTCAAAGTCTCAAAAAATGAGTCATTCCATACCCCAAAACTTATGGGTATTAATTACTTAAATATCTTAACTACTTTACAATTCTGAAGGGATATTTGAAGGGTGTTTTTATCTCAATTAATAATAATAATAGCTAGCATTAAGATAGAGCATTATTGTTGATAAAGTACTTTACATTTGTTAATTCAGTTGATATTCATAAAAGACATGTGAGTTATGTTCTATTATGATCACCATTTCATAAGTAAAGAAACTGAGGTTGCAAGATTAATTGATTTGCTCAATATCATACTGGTTAAGTATCTGAGAAGGTATTTGAACCCAGGTTTTTCTGACCCTAAACCAAAAATTCTATCTACTATGCTATCTAGTTACCTTAGGACAACATATCCAGTTCCTTCCAACAGCTTAAATAAATTGACTTTTTTAAGGTTTTACTCTTGAGTTTTGCATTTTCATTTCAAAATTTTTACTCAATGCTGTTCTTTTTCAGGGAAAAAACTAGAGATAAGTTATTCTTGATTGTCTGACAATACATTTTGCCATTAAATTTTTTTATATTCCAAGATCTTTTCTCATCTTTAGTAAATGCAACCAGATCTTGTATGACACTGACTCTGGTTTCTTGGTACTTAATGTCATTCTTTCTGGATGTTTGGAGCAGTTTTATTCCTTGACATGGAAACTTTAGATTTTGGCTATTGTAAATTTATAGGACTTTTCCTTTAGGGGGCTCTTTTAGGAGATGACCAGTGCATTCTTTTTATTTCCATTCTGTCTTCTGGTTCTAATAGGTCTGAGTTTTTATTTATGATTTCATGAAATATGCTGTTCAGAAATTCTGAGGTACCATTACACACCTCTCATATTGACTAAGATGATAGGAAAAGATAAAAATGTTGGCAAAGATGTGGAAAAACTGGGATACTAATGCATTGCTGGTGGAGATGTGAATTAATCCAACCATTCTAGAGAGCAGTTTGGAACTATGTCCCAGGGCCTATCAAATTGTGCATACCCATTGATCCAGCAGTGTCTCTACTGGGTCTGTATCCCAAACAGAACATAAAAAAGGGGAAAAGAACCCATATGTTTGTAACACTCTTTTTTGTAGTTACAAGGAACTGGAAACTGAGTGGATCCCCATCAGTTGGAGAATGGCTAAATAAGTTATGGTGAATGTTTTGGAATATTATTGTTCTATAAGAAATGATCAGCAGGATGATTTCAGAAAGGCCTGGGGAGACTTACATGAACTGATACTAAGTGAAGTGAGTAGAACCAAGAGAATATTGTACACAGCAAGTACAATATTATGTGGTGATCAACTCTGATGGACTTGATTCATCAACAGTGAGATGATTCAGGCCAATTCCAATAGATTTATGATGGAGAGAGCCATAAGGACTGAATGTGGTTCACAACATAGTATTTTTGTTTTTTGTTTACTTGCTTTTTTTCTTTCTCATTTTCCTTTTGGAACTATTTTGTGTGTGTGTGTGTGTGTGTGTGTGTGTGTGTGTGTGTGTGTGTGTAGCATGATAAATATGGAAATAGGAATTAAAGAACTGCACATGTTTAATCTGTATTGGATTTCTTGCTGTATAGGGGAAGATAGTGGGAGAAATAGAGGGAGGAAAAAAGGAAACATAAGGTTTTTCAAGAGTGAATGTTGAAAACCACCTTTGCATGTATTTTGAAAATAAAAAAAAACTATTATTAAAAAAGCAAAAAGAAAAATATGTTGCCCAAACTCTTTTGGGGAAAAAAAACATATTTTTAGTAAGTGTCTGATTTCCTTCAAGACTCTGCTCAAGTATCATATTCTATAGGGAATTTTTCCTGGTTGCTCTCTTCCCATTGTTAATACATTCCCTTCTAAGACTATCATTCATCAGTTCTGTATATGTTTCAATTGCACACATGTATGCATTTCATGTACATCCATACATATTTGATAGAATGCAAAAAGGGCAGACACTGTTTTAATCTAGGGTTTTTTTTGTCCCCAGCACTTAGGACAGTGTTTGGTACACAACTGGTATTTTTAAAATGCTTGATGATTGAAGAAGTGACTAATTTCCTTGGAGCGCATTATCATGTAACAGAAAAAGACTTGGATTTAGAGCTAGAGGATCCTGGTTGTTATAATCTTGGCTTATCAAGAGCTATGTGAGTCTGGGTCACCCATGGTGGAGTAAAGTAATCCTTAATGCTCTTTCTAGTTTCCAGGTTTTATGAGTTTCAGTTCAGGCCCTGAGAGCCCTTTGTTGATTCTAGCCTGACCCTCTCTGCCTTTGCAGGCTCCATCCACAATTTTTAATGCATTAGATTCCCCTTTTCCTTGAGCTCTCTCATCTTCCTTCCAGCTTTCAAACTCTGATCCTCTGACTTCTTTGTGTCTCATTTTCTTCATTTATAAAATAAGGAATTTGGAATTCCTTAATTCTAAGGTCCCTTTTAGCTCTGAATCTGACTCTATAGCAATATTTTGATTACTCATCAAACAGAACCTACAGTTGGTGCTTTATAAATGTAGATTGCTGCAAAAGTAGATTGACTGAATTGGGGAGGTTTTGTAGACTGGTGTAAATGTAGATTAATTGATTGAACTGGGGAGGCAGAGCAAAAGGGTTTAGTAATTCTTCTACCCTAGGCTAGCTCTCAGTCACACAGGACTGTCTATTCCCTTTTGCTTCCTCCTTGTCCTATGTTAACTATCAATATAGTGAGAAGAGTGGTTGTCGTGGAATCAGAAACCCGGATTTTTGTTCTAGGTCTGATGCTTATTTAGTAGCCAAATAACTTCCCCTCTCTGCGCTTCAGTTTCTACATTTGTAAAACAGGGAATAACAATCCTCCAATGCCTATCTCATGTGATTAACAGAAAAAAAAAACTAGTAAAAATAACAAAGCACTTAGCATGAGAGTTTTTGTTATTATTATCCTTGTTGTTGTTACCATATTTATTCTCAGATCCGAATGTATAGTGAACAGAAACAGACTTCTGTGGCATTCAGGGCAGACCCTTGTACTGACATTCATTCATCTGGAAATACATTTACAGCCATTATTTATCCCAACTGAAGTCTATAAGTAGATTTTAAAGTTTACAAAGGACTTTACACAAGTCATCTAATGTGATCCTAACAGCAGAAGTAAGTGATATAGTCATTAATTATCCCCAGTTTGTAGAGAGAAAACCAAGGTTCAGAGAAGTGGAATGGCTTGTCCATAGAAGAAGAGTTAGTGTCAAATCCAGATTTTGAGCCTAAGTTTTCTAACTACAAGCTCATAGATCTTTCATGTCCCCTTTCAGTCTTTCCTTGAATGGTTATATTTCTTTTTATTGGCCCAGGTGAAAGCAGACAGTGAACTGCCATGTCCAAAGACAAACTTCACCGACTTCACAAATTTTGCCCAGGGCAGCTTTTGATCTCTGATGTTGAGTAGCTTGTCTGGGCTAGGACTTCCACAAAGCTAACATGTGAAATGCCCTACAGCTATGGGCTGAACATGTCTGATAGCAAATAAACAAGTTTCTATGCTTTCAGTAAAGTTGGGTCCATGATATAAGCACAGGGAAGAGAGCTGATGGTCACATCCAAGAAAGTGAAATGCTACAGGCCAATGAGAGATGCTTCAGGAGTGCAACAGATGAACGTTCTCATCAATTTCTGCCCTCACTAGTATCAGTTAGATTTTGCCTAAAAGAGCCTTTCCTGCTGGTTATATAATCTGACCACTTGTCTCAGTTATGGAAGCAAAGAGTATTGCAAAATGGGAAATCTGCTTTCATTTGAGGTGTGGAGAGAGATGCTAAGACATCCCACCTTGGTCTTCTGAGGGATGAGGAAATGGGAGAGAACTAGAGAACCAGACTTCTGCCTGGAGATTCGCTCGCAATTCTGGAACCGAAGTGGGTAGACCAGCTGACCGCAAAGGTGCCTTCCATGATTCTGTAACCCAGTATGACTTAGCAGAGCCTAATCAGCAGGGTCATTAATTAAGTAAACAAACAAATTGGAAGGGATAAAGCTGTCAGCCACCACATTAATTCCTTGGAGGTTAATGAAGATGGCAGGGGCACAGAAAATACACAGCTGTCAGCTGCCAAGGATATGTATGATCCCATTGACCCATAGATTCCACAAGACAGCCACAACGCCTTGAATACAACAATCTATAAGATCTGGGCAAATTAGAAGATGGAAGCCATTAGGCACAAAGCTGGGATTAGACTCTTCAGTTTCCATATAACATTTTAAATCTGCCAATCCAAATCTATATTCTTTGTCCATCTCAAAACTGGTTTCCAGACACCAAACTCCCATCTATCCTTGGATTCATGACACTAGTTCCCTTGATGTTAATCACACAAGAAACTCCATTTTCTGACATGCATTTACCCTGACTGGCTCCTTTTCCTGGAATTTTCACCTTTCTCATGTCCATCTCCTGCCTTCCTTCAACTCTTAACAAAAATTCCACCTTCTCTAGAAAACCTTTTCAAATCCCTCTTTCCTAGCCTTCTCTTTATTGCTTATCGCTAATTTATCTTTTATACAGATTATTTTATACATTGTTTTTTTTTTTGCATGTTGTTTCTCCTAGTAGACTATGAACTACTTGAGAGAAGGACTATTTTTATACCTCCCCCTTTATGACTCCACAGCATTTGGCATGGTGCCTAGTTGTAACAAACATTTATCAACTTACTTATCAAATATCAACTTACTTATGAAATACTTATCAACTAACTGACATTCAAGGAAGTATCATTTTATAGAAATCAGGGTATATCAGGTATACCCTGGGAGAGGGGTACCTTTCAGTTTTTCTTAACTTGTGGTCTATATTCTTGATGGACTTGGAATAAGTTTGAATTCCACCTCAGATATTTGGTTGTGTGTGACTCTGCATAAGTCTCAACTCTGTACCTCAGTTTCCTGATTTATTTATTTTCTTTCTTTTATTTTTGGCCAGGTAACTATTGGGTTAAGTGATTTGGCCAGGATCACATAGCTATGAAGTCATAAGTGTCTAAGGCTGAACTTGAACTCAGTCTTCCCGACTTTAAGGCCCATATTCTATCTACTGTACCAACTAACTGCCCCAGGGTACTTCTCTTTTACATTTTTTGGCTCCAGGAGCCAAACATCCCTCAGTTTTCCTAATGTATAAATTCATGTGTTTAAATTCCTTGGGCTTAGTTGGGTTAGTCCAGTGGGACCAAGTATAGGAAAATATGTTTTGTATCTAATATGATAGAAAGAATTATGATTCTGGAATCAGGGGCTACAGATTCAAATCCCACCTCAGACATTTGTTTCCTTAGGCCTTAGTTTTCCCATTTGAAAGACAGGAATTTGAACCAGATGATTTCTGAAGCTCTTTCCAAATACAGAGCTATGACTCTTCTATCTTCCATGAGGTTTTGGGCTAGAGGGAGAGAATCTATGAGCATATGTTAATAAGCAGGAATTAGGAAGAAAATGATGAGAGCTAGAACTCATGAAAACTGGTTTTGTCATATCTTTGCTGTTCTTCAGTTATGTCTGGATCTTCATGACCCCATTTGGGGTTT
The DNA here is from genome assembly GCF_016432865.1 of Antechinus flavipes. Taxonomy (NCBI): domain Eukaryota; kingdom Metazoa; phylum Chordata; class Mammalia; order Dasyuromorphia; family Dasyuridae; genus Antechinus; species Antechinus flavipes. The sequence continues at coordinate 34,607,554 of NC_067401.1, read as the reverse complement.
TCTTGGCAAAGATACCAGTTTGTCTTTTCATTTCCCACACATTTACGGATGAGGAAACTGAGGAAAGCTGAGTGAAGCAACTTTCCCACAATCACATAACTAGTGTTTCTAGCTAAATTTGAACTCAGGAAGATGAGGCTTTCAGACTCCAGGCACAATGTTCTACCCACTGTTCCACCCAGCTTCCTTCAAAGTTTTAATTAGGACCAAATCTGAATAAGGCCTTTTTAGATTTTCTCTCTCTCTCTCTCCCTCTTCCTTCTTTCCCTCTCTCCCATTCTCTCTCTCTCTCTCTCTCTCTCTCTCTCTCTCTCTCTCTCTCTCTCTCTCTCTCTCTCTCTCTCTCTCTCTCTTTCAACAGCATCTTCCAACCCTTGAAATTACCTTTATTTAGTTTGTGGTTTGCATTTATTTATATATCTACAAGTGGTCTCTGTTAAATCCTCCACAACAGAAGGTAAGCTACTTGAGGGATAAAACTGTTGTACTTTTGTCTTTTTAGTCCCAGGAACTAGCATATAATTATCTTGAATAGAATAGATGCTTAATAAAAGCATTTAGAGAAGACTGTGAATGGAAGGGCCTAGGCATGGGGGAAATGGGTTAAAGCAGTCTAAGGACTTAGAATTTGCAATAATAGAAGTTGTTGCAAAATATTTGCAAAGTCATCTCTTTTATTTATCTGGAATTCAAAGCCTACTCATAAGTCATCCTACATCAATCAGCCATTGACTGATAGCTGAAATGAGATGAATTTTTTCTAGAAAAACCATGTATCCTTAGGCCCCTTTAATGCAGAGAATCATCCTTGACATCTCTTCCAAAGAGCCAATCTCTAACTTTATAAACTTAAAAAATTGTTATTTCAGCCTTCCCTTGGACAGATTCATAGCTAAATATACTCCCTTTGAAAGCTGCTCTGTGAATCATGGATCTAGAGAGGGAAAGAAGCTTTAGAGATCACCAGCTGGGCCTGATTTCACAGGTGAAGAAACTAAAATCTAGAAGTTTAATAACTTGCCTGTGATTACAGAGCAAGTATGTGTCAGAGAGAGAATTTGAACTCAAGGCTTTCCTATTCTACATTCAGCACTTTCTCCAATATACCACACTGAGCCCAATAACAATAAAATAAATAAGATACACTACTATTTGGAACCATAGCAGTCACCAAGTCCAATACTCTCATTTAAGATATAAGGAAACTGGGGCAGTTAGTTGGTACAATAGATAGAATATGGGCCTTAAAATCGGGAAGACTGAGTTCAAGTTCAGCCTTAGACACTTATGACTTCATAGCTATGTGATCCTGGCCAAATCACTTAACCCAATAATTACCTGGCCAAAAATAAAAGAAAGAAAATAAATAAATAAGGAAACTGAGGTACAGAGTTGAGACTTATGCAGAGTCACACACAACCAAATATCTGAGGTGGAATTCAAACTTATTCCAAGTCCATCAAGAATATAGACCACAGGTTAAGAAAAACTGAAAGATCAGGCTTTTCATTTTACAGATGGGAAAAATGAAGACCCAAAGAGAATTGCCTGGCATCATGTAGTAAGAGTTATAAAAATAACTGTCATACACTGTCATTTGACATAATCCATTCCCCGCATTTACAAATGATTCTTGAAAGCAGCAGTGTGGCTCACTGGGAGGAATATGGAGTTGGCAGTCAGGAGGCCTGGACTTCTAATCTCAGCTCTACCAATAGCTAGCTGTGTTATCTTAAACAAGTGACTCCTTTCTTCCCCTTCTTTCTTAGGTCTCAGTTACATCTACCAAGTGTAGTGAATGATTCCTACCCTAACTTTCTCAGAGAGCAGTTATAAAAAGCAAAGGAATAGGCAAAAATAAGAAGGTATTTTCAATTATTATTCTGGCTTTTTCTTATAGATGCCTGTGAAGTGAGAGAGGACCAGTGTCATCTATTGAATGGAAGCATTTGAGGAACCTTCATGAACTGAGAGATTATCTAGTTTTCCCAGAGAAAGTGACTTATTTTTCTTTATTCTTTTTCTCCAATTCTTTCTCTTTCTTCATTCCTTTCTCTTTCTTTTTTCTCATTTTCTTTCTTTATTCCATTCTTCCCATCTCTCTTTTCTTTGTTTCTTTATTCTTTCTCTATCTCTCTGTCTCTGTTTCTGTCTCTTTCTGTCTCTTTCTATTTTCTTTATCCTTATGTGTCTCTGTCTCAGTAGTTCTGTCTATTTTCATTTCTCCATCTCTGTCTCTTTTTCTATCTGTGTCTCTGTCTCAGTCTCCATCTCTCTGTGTGTATTTCTCTGTCTGTCTGTTTCTTTGTCTCTCTCTCTCTCTGTCTCTATTTCTCTTTGTCTTTCTTTCACATTGTCTTTCCCTTTTGAGACATAAAGAAAACAGAGAGAGAGAAAAAGAGAGAGAGAGAGAGAGAGAGAGAGAGAGAGAGAGAGAGAGAGAGAGAGAGAGAGGAGAATAATGGGATAATGCTATAGATACAAATTACCTAGATTTTAGTTTAGATTTTGACCAAGTCTCACATGCTATTTTTCTCTCATTCATAATTGTTTTTCGTTTTATTGATAGTTTTGTTGTTATATCACTTACATTTCCTGATGAATCACCTCCCAGGGAGTCATTTACTTATAACAAAAAATAAAAGAAGAGGGAAAAAGCACAGTTCAGTAAAACTAAAAAAACACATCATTATGTATTGTTCTGTACTCATAACCTCCTAATTCTACAAGAAGACAGGGAAGGAGGTGTGTTCTTATAGCTCTTTTTTAGGGCCAGCATTGGCCACTATAATTTTGCACCATTAAGTTTAAATTTTGCTGTTGTTTGTTCTCATTGATATTAAAATCATCAGAAACACTGTGTTCCCAGCTCATCTTAAATCATTTTGCATCAGGTCATACAAGTCTTCCCATCTTACTCCTTTATTCCTTTGCATTCATTGTTAGTTATGGTGAAATAACATCTCATTTTATTCATGTTCCACAACTTGTTTATCAATTCTCCAGTCAATAGGTGCCTATTTTGTTTTTACTTCCCAATTACTATGAAAAATGCCAGTACATTTTTTTTCATGTTTACAAAGCTTCTCTTTTACCATTGACTTCCTTGGGGGCACACGAATAACAGTAGAATCTCTGGATCAAAGAGTATAAACATTCTAGTCACCTTTTTCAACTAAAGACAAATTGCTTTCCATAATGGTTGGGATAATACATAACTCTTCCCACAATGCATTAATGTGCCTATTTTTTCACAGTGCCTCCCATGGACTCCAGGGGAGTATTCCCATCTTTTTTTCATTTTTGCCACTGGACTGCTCATGCTATTTTTGTGGGAAGGGTGGATATTCAGGGATTAAATGGAAGATTTAGAACTGGTCTAATGACCAGACCAAAGGTATAGTCATTAATAGTTTAGTGTGAGTCTAAACCTAAGTCCTAAATACAGGGTCCTAGGAAACTGTGCTTAGCCTTAGACTGTTGATTTTTTTTAATCAGTAACTTATATAAGTCATAAGAGTAATGCTTAAAAAATTTACAGATGACACAAAGTAGAGAGTGATAGCTAGCACAGGGAACATTGGCCTGGACCTAATAAGATTGGCCTGAACCCTTCTTTGCTTCAGACTTCTCATTTCATCAATATAAAGAGATTCTAATGGAGACAATGCTTGATTCTCCTTAGCCTCTTAGATAGTTGTCATGGGCACTAAGGAGTTAAGGGACTTGCCAAGGTCACACAATCTGTAAATGTCAGAAGTGAGATCTGGACACAGGTCAACTTGGATTCTAAGACCAATTCAGTCAGTTATGCCACATGATTTCTTAAGATAAATTAATAGTTATAAATATATGTCTCAATCTTGGGCCAAAAAAAATCACCTTTGCAAGTCAAGAACAGAAAACAGATCTGAGGGATTTAGAAAACTATTTTTTCTAAAGGTAATTTGGCTTAAGTGACTTGCCCAGGGTCACACAGACCAGATTTGAATTCAAATCCTCCTGATTCTGAGACTGGTACTCTGTCCATGGTGCCACCTAGTTGTCTACACCACTCCCCTTTTTAATATTATAAATACAGCAGAGATAGGAAGAGAAAGGGAATTCACTTCCCCTCAAATGCTCCTTTCCATCCCATTCCATCATTCCCAGCTCTAGGCCAAAATGCCAAAGGCAGAACAGATATACAAAAGAAAGAGCTGTAGTAATTAGTGGGTGGAAATTCTGAAATATCAATTCTGACCTAATAGGCTCAGTGGATTTGTAATTCTTAAGTCCTGGTTGCTCAGAGTCCAAGATGCAAAAATAAGAGAAAAAAGTTCAAAGATCCCAATCAGAGCTATTAGAAAAGAACCTGAGGGGAGCTCCTGGCTCCCAATACTTCAGACCAAACTGCAAGACCTAAAGGAAAGGAGGAAAGGACAGGATTATGGTGAGAGATGAGGGAAGAAGACTCAGAGCTTCCCTTGGCAAGTCCCATGGAAAGGTACTGGACAAGGTTAAGTCAAATGGATCAGATCAAAAAGCTTTCTTCTCCCATGAATATGTCAAGTCATAGGTAGACATCTGTGCCTAGCCCCTTCAAGGGGACTACAAGGACTTGAGCTAAAGGGAACCAGCTAAGTACCCTGCATAGGCCCAGGATATAGGCAGACCAACACCAGACCTATACTTAAGTTCTCATTGGCCATTTCTATTTGTACCCACGTTACCAATGGACTAATTTGGATTCTGAGTGCTGGCCTTGACTATGGTGAAATGGTAATTCAGCATTTTGTCCATGTGGTAGTGAATGATGCCCATGTTCCGATTTGAAATTCTAATTGAGGAGTCAATATCTGGAACATAAATATGGAGCGTCTAGATGGTTTTCCATTGTGGCCCTCATGGCATTTGGTATTCCAGGGGCATTGAGATGAAGGAGAACCAGCTAGTCAAATACCCATCGATTTGAATTTGAATGGCATTCCCTTACCCTTGTTAACATAGCTCCTTGGCAAAGTGTCCCCACTTTCCAGTGATTTTCTTTGAGGAGAGTCAAATACATTGATCTCCACAAAGTTGGGTTTGTACTTATGTGGGACCAGGTAATGGGTTGGCCAACATACAGATCCACAGCCATAATATCAGTGTCTCATCCAGGAAATATTGGACCAATATGTGAACTAACACTATAGTATAGTTCATGCAATGTTTAGGATAAATTTACAGAAGGTCAATGTCTAGAGCAGGGGTCCTCAAACTTTTAAAATAGGGGACCAGTTCACTGTCTCTCAGACTGTTGGACAGCTGGACTATAGTAAAAACCAAAACTTTGTTTTGTGGGCCTTTAAATAAAGAAACTTTATAGCCCTAGGTGAGGGGGATAATCATCCTCAGCTGCTGCATCTGGCGCGAGGGCATAGTTTGAGGACCCCTGCTAGAACAAGGGAGATAATGGTCCTGGTATAGTCTACTCTAGTTTGACAATATATGGAGCATTATCTTCAGTTCAGCAAATTTTAAGAATGATGTTGGTAAACTAGAAAAGCAAGCATGATGGTAAAGGGTCTCAAGTGTACTCTGTAAAAAAAAAAAAAAAACTAAGGATGTCTAGTCTAGAGTAAAATTGGGAAAGAAAGGATAGCTGTCTTTGGGAATTTAAAAGGCTGTTGCCTAGAAGAGGATTTGCTCTTGTTCTGTTTGGCCCCAAAGGGTACAATGAGGAGCTATAAGTGAAAATAAAGAGGTACATTTATTGGGTGTCAGAAATTTGAGTCATTGAAGAGTAGAATGGGTCACTTTGGGAGGAAGTCACTTTCATCACATCATAGACCTTCAAACAAAGACTAGATGAGCCAAATCAGCATTGAGGGAATTCTCATGTGTCTAGGGATCACCCCAGTTGACCTCTAAAGTCTCTTCTAATTCAGAAGCACTCTGATTTGCTTGATGTAGCCCTATTAGCTGGTATTAGAACGAAGATTTTAACCCAGAAATTCTAACTCATGGTATTACAGATCTCTATAAAAGGGCACATCAATTCACATTCACTTTCCTTCATTTCCCTCCTTTCTCCCTCCTCATTTTTGCTACAGAGTTGTTTTGACTTTTGCATATTCTCCAGGGCTTACAAAGCATTCCTCCATTTAAAATAATTCTCCCTTTAATTTGCCAATATCACTTTCCCAGGGCTATTAAATAGGAAAAACAGTGTTCTAACCAAGTACAGACTGGCACTATGCAAACAAAATCATTCATGTTAGAAAGCCATTTCTTGCTTCTGTGTGTCAGGATTATTAAGGTGGGAGGGGAAAAGAATGGGAGAGATGGAGAAGAGGAGAAAAACCCCCCACAAGCCAACAATGGCAGGCGTGCAGCCCTCATGGTTGGCTAGAGCGGAGAAGAGCTGAAAGCTTGGAAATTTGGCGCTTGGTTCTAAATTTAGAATGGATTTGTAGAGGAGCTGGAGGAAGTGCAAGGGAAAACTCACCAAAATGGGGGAGATGAGGCTCTGCTAAGCAACAGCTAATTGGGAGGCATCTCAGAGCCTGAAGCCAGAGGAGGGAGGAAAAGATATAAGAATGAAGGGAAGATGGTAGACACAGAAATGGAAGAACTTCAGAGATCACCTAGTTTAACCCCCTAACTTTACAGACAGGGAAACTGAGGTTCAGGGATGGTTTAGCTCACAATTAGGTGAAGATAAAGTACCAGACCTGGAGTCAGGAATTCTCATCTTCCTAAATTCAGATCTGGCCTCAGACACTTACTAGCTGTGTGACTCTCAGAAAGGCATTCAGCCCTGTTAGCCTCAGTTTTCACATCTGAAAAATCAGCTAGAAAAGGAAATGGTAAACCATTTCAGTATCTTTGCTAAGAAAACCTCAAAATAGGATCATGAAGAGGAGGATATAACTGAAAATGTCTGAACAAAGGAGGATGAGGAGGGGTGCCAATAAAGTAAAAGGAAGGCTGTTCACATTATCCAAACCCTTTTCTCTTATAATTCAGTATTCATTATACTCTGCCCTGAATCTTAGTGTTTCTTCTGATACCATGGGATATATGAAACTCCAGGGTAAGGATTGACAACCAAGATTGAAAATACTAAGGCAAGACTGAGACATAGGGTAGTGTCCAGCTCCTTCATGTTGAGCATTACCTATAGAGATTTAGACAGAACCCCTAAGGATGCTTAATTAAACTCCTTCACTTTACAGCTAAAGGAACTGAAGTCCAGAAATGTAAAGTATCACACAGCTTATAAAGAGTGTTTGGTTTTGAACCCAGTGCCTCTCACTCCAAATCCAAGAGTTTTTCCACTACCCCATAGTGCTTCACAATCACTAAGTTTATACTTTAAGAGATCATAGGGCTATGGGCTTAGATAGAGTCTTAGAAAAGGAAAAGATGAGAGCAAGGAAGGAAAGACAGCAGAGTTACAAGGTGAACCCAATTTGTCAGGTTTCAAATTTCCATGCACTTGTCACTGGATGTGTCACCCATATTTTCTGGCCAATTAATCTGATACAAATAATTTTCCCTGGTGGGGTTCAATTTTCATTTTAATAAAAATGAGTGTTAAACTAGATGATTTTGAATGTATTTTTATTGTTTGCCTTGTTGATAGCATGTATTTCTAAGTTGTTTCCTCCTTTAAGTTGTGAGTTCCTTACAAGGTTTTGCAAGGGTGAATGCTGAAAACTATCTTTGCATGTATTTTGAAAGTGAAAAGCTATTATTAAAAATTAAATAAAATTAAAATTTAAAAAGATGTGAGTTCCTTAAAAAATGACATTGACATTGGTCTTTGCATCTTTTCCCACTGGACAGGTGCCTGATACATAGTAAGTTTTTCAGAAATGCTGATTGATCCCAATCGTTCACTGGCATTGAAGCAACTAGATTAAACAGTATTAATAGGGTCCTTCCTTCATAAGGTTTGTAGAAAATGATGCCAAACAAAATTAGAATATATTAAGATTCTTGACCATCTAAGTACCCTGAGACTTTAAAGATTTTATCCTTCTGCAGTGATTTCTAGAATAATTTTTTTTATCAATAAAATTCAATAATGGTGAAGACTTGCTTGTTAATTAAAACACTGTGCAATCCAATGTCTAGACCACCTAAATTTCTGAATTTTTCATAGACCCTCTAATCCCTGGTTGCTCATTTCCATTTGGCTAACCTGTTTTCTACTGATTTTGTGACTTCCTATAAGACTTACTACAGATTTGGGCACATATTAGATACTTAATAAATATTTGTTTAATTGCTTCATTCACCCACCTAGTAGGAAGAAAGATTTCAGGGAGCAGGGAATGCTGTTCCCCTAATTTTTCCCTCTGCCAAACCATGGTGTCCAACACATTTTGTTGTCATTCAGTCTAATTTTAGTCATGTTGGATTCTCCAGGAGCCCATTTAGGGTTTTCTTAGTAAAGATATTGGAGTGCTTTGCTATTTCCTTTTCCAACTCATTTGACAGATGAGGAAACTGAGGCAAACAGATTCAGTGGCTTATCTACAGTTGCACAACTGGATTTTGTCCAGTCAGGACTGAGTCTAAGACCAGTGCTCTAGCCACTATGCTATGCTGATACTTAATTGCCCTTTAATAAATGGTTGTTGGAGTGAATTAGATTGCTACGTTAAAACCAATGTGCAAATTGATATATTAAGATAGATATAAGCAAATTACTCTAGTTTACAAGAAATATGTCCTTGAAAATTGGGGGGCAAAGTGAATCTATAAATAGACTCCTATCTATAATGAATAAGCATAGTAACCTGAGACTAGTTAAGAGTTCTAATTAAGCTACTACTTTGTACTAGGCAACATCAAGAATTAGACAAATGCCCCTATGCCTGCCCTCAAGGACCATATAATCTGTTGGGTTTGGGATTGAATTTGCTTTAACAGGTTACCGCATTTGATGGTGTTGCGATAATCTGGTGAATAAAGATAATCATGACACAGTACCCCACAAAGTCATGAGCACATTAATATCCATTTACAAATATATTTATATACAATTGCAAATAGAAGAACCAATGTCGATAATATGTAACAATAAACTTTTACATATTGACAACATCTTGTGAAACATGTATGATATTTCTTTTGATCTCCTCAACAGCTTGAGAGGTAGATGGAAAGGATGAATACTTACTCCATTTTGCATAATAGATGGGGAGCCAAGCCTGGAGTTAGGGAAACTCATCTTCTCAAGATCAAACCTATCTTCAGACATTTACTAACAGCCACTTAATCATGTTAGCCTCAATTTCTTCATTTGTCAGATGAATTGGAAAAGGAAAGGGCAAACTACTGTAGTATCTTTGCTAAGAGAATCCCAAATGGGGTAATGAAGCATTGGACACAAGTAAAGGATGGCTAAACAACTTATTCACAATTCTTTATTTGTGATGTGAGTTAGCCTGCTCTCCCTCACCATGTATTTCTTAATTGCCCTTTAGATGATCCTCAACTTTAATTCTTTGCTGTATTCCACTAATTAATGTCACTCCATGTCAAAGGATGACTGTAGTTTATCATCAGTCAATGCAAAATGGGAAAAATGCTTATGACGTGCCAGGCGCTTTCATAAATTTTAAATTAATTGTAGAAACAATAATTATAAGACTTTCTATTTGAGATGAAGGGATTCTTCAGATATTAGTGAGAACTATCACAAAAAGACAGAAATGGAGAGGTAGGTTCAAATCCTAGCTGTGACTCTGCAACATTTAACTTTTCTTTGACAATGTCTTTATTTGTAAAAATGTAAAAATGAAAAATGGTTTTAATGTAGCAATCTAATTCACTCCAACAACCATTTATTAAAGTGCAATTAAGTATCAGCATAGCATAGTGGCCAGAAGCACTGGTCTTAGACTCACTAGACTGACTGGACAAAATCCAGGTGTGCAACTGTGGATAAGCCACTGAATCTGTTTGCCTCAGTTTCCTCATCTGTCAAATGAGTTGGAAAAGGAAATAGCAAACCACTCCAGTATCTTTACTAAGAAAACTCTAAATGGGCTCCTGGAGAATACAACATGACTAAAATTAGATTAGACAATTAAAATTAGACAACAAAATGTGTTGGACACCGTGGTTTGGCAGAGGGAAAAATTAGACTCAATAGCCATTGTGGTCCTTTTCAATTCTTAGTCTGTGCTCCTCCATTCTATGAATTCCCATAAGTATGGGTTCTGGACTAAGCTTTTCATTAGGATAGGCAATTCCTGCAGGAGGAAACTCCATCAATGTAGTCCAATACTTTTTCTACAACTTATAATCTTAAATAGTTGCCACAATTTTCCAAAAGCAATTCAGGGTCCAGCATCCATGGTGACATCAGTAGTAAAACTCTTCTCATTGACCCAATCTATGTCCATCTAAACACAAGCCCAAGAGCATCCAACATCCTAGAGAGGAGGATGGGGTGGGTATCAGCACTAGGGAGAGAAAAGGTGATCACTAAAATGTGAGATAATTGATTGATTAGCATCATTGCCATGTGATGGTGGGAATGAAGATGGGAAATTGCTAGAAACATTTTCACAGCAGGTCAGCAAAATATTGAGAGCAGCTTTCCCCAATTTTAGTTATAAAGAATTTCCATACTCTATAAAATGCAAATGAGGACACTTGAGAAATTTCAATGCAAGCAATATTTTCTCCTCAAATATTAAATATGAAACTATGTATGTCTCAAAAGTAGTTATTACATGTGGCATTTTTTTCATTATGAAAATAGGTTTAATATCCTTTATTCTGTTCTCCTTATCCCAGAAGTACTTCATACTCCCAAGTCCCTAAGACTAAAATTTATCATTTGTCAGATCCTTCAAACCCTAGAGTATTTCATAACCAAATTAGTTTGGGAAACTCTGAGCTAGAAAAAAAAAGTTCCTAGCTGAGTTTGCCCTCTTGCCATGGGAAGTGCTGTAATGTAATGGGAAGTCACTTAACCCTATTTGCCTCAATTCTTCATGTGTAAAATGAGCCAGAGAAGGAAATCACAAAAAAAAAAAAAAATCAGTATCTTTGCCAAGAAAACTTTGGGGACAGTAGTGATATGCTTTAGTTCATGGGGTCATAAAGAGTTAAGCACAACTGAATAAAAAACAAAGACAGATTCCTTTCCCATTTTTACACTCTACTTCTATTTCTGAGAGGCAACCTTCAGCCTGAAAATGAGAGAGGCCCAACTGACATTGACCTAGCAGTTGGCTGAATTTCATATTTTCTTCCATTCCTTTCCTCCCTTCCTCATGGCACTCAAGACTAGAAACATGTTGAAATGAAGTAGTCACAGCAGCTGCAAAATCCAAAGTTTGGCAGCTATTACCAAAGACCATTGTGTTCAATGGAGTTTTTCATTTTCCCTGTGTGAGAAACAGAGATAAGGCAGGGCCCAGAGGAGAACAAACTGTTCTCTCCAAAGATGTTTATAACTATCCTAATAAGGGATGCTTTCCTCTTTATTGGCTTCAGAACAGACAGGCAGTCCCCATCCTCCCAAGCCCATCAGTGAGGGAGGGGCTCTCAGGAATACTAGATCTCTATTTTCTCCTACATGACCTTTCTTTTCTCTCCTCAATCTATGATCACAAGCACTTTTAATATGGGGCAGCTAGATGACACCATAATGCATAGGATACCAGACCTAGATTCAGCAAGACACTTTTTCCTGAGTTCAAATCTGGCCTTAGACACTTACCAGCTGTGTGACCTTGGGCAAATCACTTCACCCTGTTTGCCTTGGTTTCCTCATCTGTAAAATGAACTGGAGAAGACAATGGCAAACCTCTCCAGTATCTCTGCCCAAAAAAAAAAAATGGGGTCACAAAGAGTTAGACACAATTAAAAATAATTGAACAATAATAATATTACAGGTAAGAGGCAGTGGTGGGCAGTGCTTAGTTTTGAAGTTAGGAGTGAATTAATTCCTAAGCATTTTATCTACCAGATTTGCCAGACAGTATAGAAAAACTTAGTTCAAGTCGCATCTCTGAGAAATACAGGTTCGTGACAATAAGGACAAATATCACAGAATGGATTCAGAGCTAGAAGTAGCTTACCTCGGAGTCCATTCTCCTTTTATAGATGAAGAAATTGAAGATGAGGAGAGGTTAAGTGTTGAGCAAGAGTACCTATGTCATAAGGAGAAAAGCCAAAATTTGAACCCAACTTTCTCTTCATTCTCTTCTTCAAAGAGATTACATTTTCCTGAATAAGGAGCTCCCCCTTTCCTCCCTACCAGGGATCCTGCTAAATATGCTCAACTCCTTAGCTTTTATATATTATGGATTATATATATATATATATATATACATATATGTATAAATATATATACATATATATGTTATATATTTATATAGGGATTATATTCTCTCTATATATAGAGATATAGATAGATTGTATATATGTTCCTCAAAGGTGAAGTTGTCCAAAGGCCCAGAGAAAAACTCTTTTTTTGGGAACCAGCCAAGGGAGCAAGGGAGACTACCTCTCTCTATATCTCAGCTTCATCATGGAGAATCTGCTCTTGGGGCCTGCAAAAAAAGCTAGAAGCTGAGACTAGAATTATCAATGAGTGTAGGAAGTGCAATAGATTAAAAAGTTTCAAAAGGAAAGTGAGAGGTTGACTATTTGCATTACAAAAATATTCTTTGATTTATAAAAGATTTAGCCACAGGATGCTGTGCCCTATTTTTTACTATCTCTCTCCCCCCATTCAGAAGGTTCTCTTACTCACACCCTAGAATAGCAAGTCTTACCCAGGAACAAATTCCAGAAAACTCAGTGGGGGGAAAAAAACAGTCAATTGAAGGTTGGGAGATCATGGAGAGAGATCTTGGACCCCACAACTCACAGTTTCATGGAGGGAGTGAGTCCAGATGCTTTTTCCCACATAGATGGGGAACAAAGACTCACTGAGGTACAACCAAGTTGCCAGGAAAGATGTCTGAAGCAAAGAGAGTAAGATGGGAGCCAGACCTAGAAGAAGCACACCTGTGATAATGTGACTGAGCTGAATGATTCTGCCTAACTAGACATTAAGTGCAATCAGTTCCGTCTGAAGAATGACTACCCATGCCCTCTAAATATTCATATCATAGGATAAGTCTAAATTGCTCCACTCTAGCCCTAGCTCTCTGGCTAACCTCCATCAAATACATCTCTCACTGCAATCTCTGATTTTCAGCTCTGATGCTTACTACCTATGAGCAAGTCACTTCATCCTCAGCCTCAGTTTCCACAAATGTAAACTATTGAACTCTGTGGTCCTATAATTTCTGAACCAATGGAGTTTGATATTTAAAACCCAACTCAAAGTTCTATTTTCCAAATGAAATCCACACCCCCAAATACAGTCCTGATGCTGCCACATGCTTCTTTAAAAATACTTGTTATACATATTAGACTACCTGACTTCTGGGAGAGGGTTGGGGGAAGGAAGGAAAATTTGGAACAGAAGGTTTTGCAAGGGTCAGTGTTGAAAAATTATCCATGTGTATGTTTTGTAAATAAAAAGCTTTAATAAAAAATGTACCTATTATATGCTGGTGCTGTCCTATTGAACTACATCCTATCTACCTAGTTGGTTTAGAGGTAGGGCCACATTTCCTGTATCCTTTGTATTCCTCAGACATAATGGTGGTTTAATGGAAGCCCAGATCGGGGATCAAAAGACCTCTTTTCTTTTCTGGGGGACCTTAAGCCAGTCAGTCCTTTTCTCTTCCATTTTCTCATCTGTAAATGATGGGCAGCTAGGTGGCACCATAGTGCACAGAGCATCAGGTCTGGAGTCAACAAGATACATCTTCCTAAATTCAAATCTGTCATTCACTAGCTGTGTGACCCTGGGCAAGCCACTTAATCGTGTCTGCCTCAATTTCCTCATCTGTCAAATGAGCTGGAAAAGGAAATGGCAAAGCACTCCAGTATCTTTGCCAAGAAAACCCCAAATGGGGTACAAAAAGTCAGACATGACTGAAATGACTGAGCAACATCAAATGTGGAGGTTCACCTAGATGAGCTCTAAGATTCCTTTTAGTTCAAACTCACGTGTCATGGACAAGACTGGAGTCAGAAGGCCTGGCTTAAATCCCACCTCTGAGGATTACTAATTATATATTTTATTAATTACTAATTTTGATCTTTGAACAAGTAATTTAACCTCTTTGTTTCCTTATTTGTAAAATAAGTCCTAGAGATTTTCTGAGGTCCCTTTTATTTTTGCTCCTAAGACTCCAGTGCAGACTACATACAATGGTGCACAGTGAATGCTCCTTGTTTTAACAAATTCCTTAGGCTTTTGCTGCCAATGTAAGGTATGATTAAAAGATCCTCTTCTTTGCTTGCTCCTGTGATATAAGACACGGTTAATTGAAATGTTTCCAATGGAAAGGGAGAAAATGGCCTTTGGTCATAACATGACTATGGTATAGTGGACAGAGTGCTGGACCTGGAATTAGGAAGATTCATCTTCCTGAGTTCAAATCCAGCTTCAGATGCTTACTAGCTATGTTAACCATGGGCAAGTCACTTAACTTGCCTTAGCTTGCCTCAGTTTCCTCTGTCTATTCCCACCCTGTGTCCACCTCACTGTCCATTTGTGGTGTTAGTCCAAGACATTTTTAAAATGTTGCTCATCTGCTCCATATTATATCCTAGACAATGGGTATTCATTCTCCAGGCAGATGTGATTATTACTAAAAACAAAACCCCATATATTTCAACCCCTGCACGTTTGCCTTTTTCTCAGTAACGGCACAGATGAGTTCTCTTTGCCCCAAATGTAGATCATGTGACCCTTGAACCCCTGGAGTGCCATATAACAAGATATTTATTTTCTGTATTCTCTGGGCAGGGAGGGGAAAAATAAGTCAGTGTTCGCAATTTTCTACTCAATTGCTTTGTTCTCTGTGGCTTGGTTTAGCTTAATGATTTCTCAATCAGATGTGAATTTTTTTGCATTAATAAAGTCAAAAAACTAACGAGCAAGAAAATTTAAATGGCAGGTTTGGGATTAATGTCTCTAAGCAACAAAGGAGTCTTCTGTTTTCTCTTTGGTCAATGACAGAGTGGACCAAAGTGATATAATGCATTTACTCAGTGCCTACTGTGGGGAGGATGTATGATCCTGTGGAAAGGGTGCTGGAGGGAAAATTAGAGTCCAGGAACCTGGATCCTCAGCCTACATCTGCTCCATATTGTCTTGTGACACTGGATAAGCTATCCTGTCTTGGACCTAAGCATTCCTCTGTAAAATGATTGATTGAGCTAAGTGAATTCAAAGCTCTTTTTCAACTCTAAATCTATAATGTTATGATTTTACATGGAAGATACTATGTTGAATGCTATGGAGGATATAATATAAATGAGATACAGCCTCACATGGGTCTCTGTTTTCATACAATGTATAAACTAATTGCACTGATAAGATGTACATGGATAAATATATGTGACCATACCATCTTAAAGCTAGTAATATTTGTAAGAAGATGATGATATGCACGATTTGGCATTTAGTATTAAATTTGGGAGGGAAGATTTCAGAGATAGGATCTCTTGGCCTAAAAGCCTGTAGAAAAGTAAACTTAAGGGCAAGAGGTTCTTAAGAACAAAATTCTGATGACAAACATCAATAACTCTTATTAGAAAAAAAAAGAGTAAGCTGGGCTAAAAAAAACTAAAGTGACTGCACAGGAGCCAACTTATTAACGTATTCAGAATTGAAAAAGACATGTATGGAAGGAAGATGAAAGGTCAGATAATTGAGGATGAACACAGACAACTGTCATGGTCCTATAAAAATGATAGCAAGAAATGATAAATGACAAGTCCTGAGAACTAAAAATGAAACATGATGTCCATTTCCTGCCATGCAGGTGATAGATTTAAAATGCAGACTAAGATATGCATATTAGCTATTGCTAATATGGGAATTTATTTTAGTGGACGATACATATTTATTAGGAGAATTTTATTTTTTTTCTTTTAAATAGTTCAATGGGATTGGAAAGAGACAATGAAATGGAGAAATAATTGATGCTTATAAAACTAAATTAGATAATTTTTTAAAGAATGGTCATAGAAATGCCAGACCAAGAACTAACTTAGATTTGGAATGAATAGGAAGCTTTTTTAAGTTAGAAAAGATGGAGAAGTAGAAAAGTAAAGAAAAGCTAGAATCACTACACAGAGGACATATTGTAACTGTAGGGAAGGGTACAGAAGGCAGAACTACTCAACTTCAAATTGATTCTATATTTCTTAGGAAGAAAAGCAATCTTTGAGAAACAGAACAACATAAACAAGCAAACAAAATAAACAGTAGCTTGCAGGAAATTTAAATCCAGAATATATAAATTGATTAAAGACTCTAACTACAGAACTGCCCTCAAAGAGCGCAAATGACTGAGACAACATTCAAAGCTAACTTATGTTCCCTATTAACAGAAAGCACTATGGATGTATAGTTGCTGAGTTGCTCATAGTGATCTGTGAAAAATAATGAAGAACAGGAATAGTTCTATGGCCCTGAGGACATGTTAATGATCCTGATTTGAGAGAGAGAAAAAAGAGAGAGAAAGAGAGACAGAGAGATGGATTCTTTAAACCAGTGGCTGAAAAATGTGCATTTTCTGAGGCCTGGGTTATTCACCCAAGGGGATGTTTTATTTGTTCCCTTTCCTACAGCTGCTCTCCAAGGGCTACAAATTTTATTTTTTGAACTCTTGCAGTTCAGAAGGCTGTACAGATGACCACAGAGCATTTAAGTACCCAGTTACTGTGGTTACTACATTTACTCATACAACAGTCACACACACATGTAATTTATGGAGGTAAGTCTAGTTAACTTGAAAATATTTCCATCGATGGATGTAACTCCCTCATTAATTAAGTCCTAGTACATTGAGGTTAATTAGCCTGTTCAGAGTCCTAGATCTAGAAACAAGGACAGTAAAAAAAAAAAAAAAAAAAAAAAAGTAAATGCTAGTTGAACCATAGTTACCATAGTTCTAGGGACAGGATTGCTGTCTTTAAATATCTGAAGGACTGTTACTTCAAAGAGGTATTGCTCCTGTTCTAACTGGCCTAATAGAGTAAAACTATTAGTAATAGACAGAAGCTGTAGAGTGGTAAAATTACCTGAATGTTCCACTAATCTTAGAAGGATATATGAATATATAAATGTTAAGTTTTTAACTCATACCAATGTGTTTCTACCACTATTTTTTTTTTTTGGAGTTTCCCCACCTCTTTTGTTGGTCTGAACCTATGATTTCATTGGTTTGAAAAATTCTGGAGTGGAAACTTCTTTCACAGATGCATCTCTACATTACCCTATTATTTGTTGACATATTTGGATAGGTGGGAGTATTTAAGGAGTAGACTAGAGAAACTGAGAGGTTATGTGATTTGACTACAGTCATACATTCAATGTATATTACTGTATATTTGAATTCTGGTCTTCCTTATTCCAAAGCTTTAGCTTCTTCCTAAAGCCTTTCTAGCCCCCTTTTAGTGTCAATGCTTTCTTACTGAGATTACTTTCAATTTATTTTGTGTGTATCTTGTTGTACACATTTGCTTGTACCTTGTGTACTCAATAGACTGTGAGCTCCCTTGAGGTCAGTGACTATTTTTTGCCCTTCTTTGCATCCCCAATTCCTGGCACAGTGATTGATATACATTAAGAACTTAATGAATTGATGATTGGTAAGTAACTGATAGTAGTGAATAATGACAAAGGGGAGGGGATGATGAAATAGAACTCAATGGTCTCTAAGGATCCAAGAGCCATAAATCATAGGATTATAGATTTCTTGGTTAAAAAGACCTCAAAGGCCATTTGGTATAATCTTCATTTTATAGATAAGAAAAATGAGTTCTATAGAGGTTAGATAACTAAGGTAACACAAATGGTAAGCAACGGAGTCAGAATTTGAAACCAGTTTCCTAGTCTCTGTACCATTATGCCTAGTAAGCAATGATCCTGTAATTAAGGCAAGATCAGATGAACTCTGCAAACCTAAGTCAATATGACTAACTGGCTGCAAAAGATAGGAAAGAGTAGAAAGAAATTACAGGTAGAAAAACCAGGCCACCAGCATGGGGACAGAGAGACAGAGACTCAGAGACAGTTGTTGCCATTGGCAAAAACCTCGAGAATGAAAAAAAAAAAATGTGTTCTTAACTAAGAAGTATGGCAACTAGAAGAGGATGCTTCCTGGTGGCTTCACATTTTAACAAATTATTCTTAATGACTAGATACTAAGGAACAAAAGTACTGCTGTGGGCTCTCTAAGTCTTAATGCCCTGGAACAAATCTCTATATATACCCCATCCTGACTTATTTTCCAGGGTACCAGAATATCACATGCTTACAATGAAGATTCCATGAAGAATTGGAAGGCTCTCAGATTTAAGACTGAAAGAGATCTGAGAAGTCAGCTAGTCCAACCTCTTCATGAGGAACATGAAGTCCAAGATCTAGTTCCCCAAGTTGCCCAAGTCCTTTCCTATCTGCAAATAATTTGATTCATGACTTTATTCAAACTACTTCTCCTCTGGGGTTTTGGGAGAAGAGATAGTAGACTGTCTCTAAAACAATGAAGTTCCATTAGCTCACCACTAGGTTCCCCCACAAATAGAAGTCTATGAAATTCTACATTCTCTGGGACTCAGTTTCCTCCCTGTAAAAATCAGTTCCATATAGAGAGTCTTGGACTTCACATCAGGAAAGATTTGGATTTTGCTCCTGATGTTTTACTAGCTGTGAGACATCACACGGGTAAATCATTTAGCATCTCTTAAATATGTAAAACAGGAATAATAATATTACTTACAAGGCTGAAACAAGGCTACTATATGTTAAATGTTCCACTAACCTTAGAAGGACATGTGAATATATAAATGTTAGTTTTTAAAATACACATACACACACACACACACACATATGTATGTGTGGATAAATGTTTATTATTATCACCAGATCATGTAGAGTCAGTATGACCTGGAGGTGGACTCAAGGATTCCAGACCAGGATAACACAGAAGAGCTGAGACTCCCCCACACCCCCAAAACTGACACAAGTTAGAATTTTTTGTGACTTTGCAGATTCCAGTGTATTTTCATGTCTTGTCTTAGGAGGCTTTCTCTTAGTATTACATTTTTGTTGTTGTTATTCTTTGTCCTTTGGTTTTTGCTTCATAATCATAAACTTAACTCTAGCTCTAGCTGGGATTTGTGAAGGAAGAAGGGAAATGAAATTCAAAGAGAATTTCAACAGTTGAGAGGAAAAGGATTACAGAGTAGGAGAGCAATCTGAGGAGAATGATCACTCCAGATGAAAAAAAAAAAAAAAAAAGCAATGTGATGGTTAGGACAAAAAACAAAAATCTCAAAGATTTAGAATTGGAAAGGACTTCAGCACTTTTAAGTCTAATCCTTCACTTTACAAATGAGAAAACTGAGGCATGAAGAAGCAAAATGGCTTGTCCAGGGCCATACAGTTGAGATTCTTCCTTCCTCCAAGCCAGCATTCTAATTCCATTTTAAAGATGAGGGATCTGAGATTCAGAAAAACCAGGGCTTAATTAGAAGGAAATCTGAGAAGAGTATATTTCTACATGTCTTTCTTTCCATTAAGATGTAACCTGTGTACTTGGAGATCAAAAAGGGTAAGAGAGACAGCAAGGTTTTTTCATTAGCCAGAAAACAAGACAAAAATGAACCCATCTCTCTGTTGATAGATATGTATGATAAGTGGCACACATATGGGTGAGGAAGTTGAAGGATACTCACCTTAACTTCTTGGTTTAGCATTTGTGCTGAATTTGTATAGATGTTGATATACAAATAGATATATTAATATCTATAGGAGTCTGGAGCAAAGTACATTTCATAAGCCTAGCTTTCACACAAGTCCTAAGGTTTTTTTGTTTGTTTGTTTGTTTGTTTGTTTTTGGTGTTAATCCATTAAAAACAGTTTGAATGATTCCATAAAAAAGTTAATAGTATTTACATAGAATTTCTAACTCTCATATAATTATCTGGGACAATAGTATTGCCTGGTGAAAGATTCAGGAGCTACTTGAACTAGGCCTTGAAGGAAACTAGGTGTTCAGTGAGGCAATGGGGAGGGAGTGAATTCCAGTCTTGGAGGCTGGAAGAAACATTAAAATTTCTCTTTTTTAACCTTTTACTATTACAAATGGAGAAACTGAGCTACAAGGAGGTAGGGACTTCCCTAAGGTTACACAGGTTCTAAGTAATGGTTGGGATATTAACCCATTCTTCTAACTCTAAACACAGACTTTTTTCCATCAGAACAATTATCTCTTATTAGCTAAAGTTTATGGAGGAAACCAAACAGGTAGCTGGTGGGCCTGTATTTCTCAAGGTGAGAGTAGTTTAAGGGGACAGAGAAGTGAATCTAGCCCCAATGTAGTCCTTCTCTCAGTAGGCTGGTTAGGTAGCTTTCTTAGAGCTGTCTTAAAGCAGTGGCCTGTTCAAATCATTATTGATTACCTGAAGTTTTTGTGAGCTGGCTTTCTGCCCAGGGGAGCGGGGTAGCCACACTTTTAATTAATCAGGATAAACGAAATAGGAAGAAAAAAGACCCGATAAATTGATTTTCTCGAATTCAG
Source organism: Antechinus flavipes (assembly GCF_016432865.1). Classification (NCBI taxonomy): domain Eukaryota; kingdom Metazoa; phylum Chordata; class Mammalia; order Dasyuromorphia; family Dasyuridae; genus Antechinus; species Antechinus flavipes. The sequence continues at coordinate 34,586,894 of NC_067401.1, read as the reverse complement.
ACTTTGCACCCCTGCCAGGTGCTGGGACCAATCAGAACACAGATGAGGTGGGCAGAAATCATGGTAACTTGTCTCCTTATAAACCCAGCAGGAGCCCCCTATTTGCTCTCCAAGTACACAGAATATATCTTAATGGAAAGGAAGAAGTATACTGATGTGAATTCTATGCCTGGATTTTCCTCTAATTAACCACTTATTTTTCTAAGCTTCAGATCCCTCATTTCTAAAATGGAATTAGAATGCTGGCCTTGGAGGGAGGAAGACTTGAGTCTATATCCTGACTGTGTGGCCTTGGAGAAGCCATTTTATCTCTCCATACCTCAGTTTCTTCATTTGTAAAGTGAGCATTTATAAGTGCTAAGATCTTTTCCAATTCTAAATGTTTGATTGATGAAAATATCATTTCTAGAGGGCTTTCTCAGTAAACCATGATATTCTACAAAAGAGAGGTATCATTAATATTTTTCATAATAGTTAACATTCCATAGCAAATTGAAATATTATACAACCATTTAATCCCAAAGTGAGAATGATGCAACTTTCAGTTATTCACGCCAACATTGAGGTCCTGGTCATACATATAATCTAAAGTCATCTACATTTAGATTTAGTACTTCCATTTGAAAACAGCTATATCTTCATAGCACTTCATTATGTTATATGTAAGGAGGAATTGAGGACCAGGTGGTGAAATGATGGAAACTAAGACAGTGTCATCCCCATAAATGCCCATCTTAGAAGGAGTGGGAAGCTAATCAACCTTGCTATTCAGTTTAATTCTTCTGCTTTTGTTGATAGAGGAGATTTAGACTTTAATCAAGTAACTCTTCCCTGAAATATGGATTAATTGTATTGTTCCTAAAGGGAAAAAATATTCAGGTTACAGACACTATAACATGTTAGAAATGGACTGCTCTCCTTTTGAACTCAGTGCAAAAACCCAGCCTGAAACAGAGCCAGCCCAGTCATTTAAATTGACTGGCCTGCTTTTTTCCAAGGAAAGTGAGATTCCTGTTTTATCTCCAAAGGGTACAATCTAGATCTGTATGGTGCACCAAAATGGTGCCCAAAACTTGGAATGACTTTCTCTAAAGAAACAATGTTATAATACATCCATGTTTCTGAAGATCTATCATCTTACTGGGGAGGGCCTTCCTTCTCCTAAACATATCTCAAAACCTTTAGGATTTAATAAAGATTTCTGTGACTAAAAATGTCCCCTTGTTGCCAATTGGTTTATGAGCTGCTCATGAATTTAGCTAATCTAATTATTGGACATTAGATACATAGTCTGTGAAATTTTTCCAATTGTTGTCTTCCAATGGAGTATAAGTCCCTTAAGGGCAGAAATTATTTCATTTTAATTTTTTTGTATCTCCAGCAGGTAGCACAGTATTTATTATATAATTGTAGGTACTTACTAAATGCTTGTTGAGTGATTGATTGATGGGTAGAACCTAAGTGTGTAATTTGAAAACACCTCCATAATACAATATGTCACTCACTTGAAAAAGTCTACAGGGGAGGAAATTTATAAAAACTCATATTTACATATCAGTAGAATGGAAGCTCCTTGAAGGCAAGGACTTCATAGGGTTCTTTTTGTTTATTTTTGTTTCTGTGTGCCAATATTTTTTTTTTTTTTTTTTGCTGAGGCAATTGGGGTTAAGTGACTTGTTCAGGATCACACAGCCAGGAAGTGTTAAGTATCTGAGGGCAGATTTGAACTCAGGTCCTTCTGAGTCTCAGGTCCTGCTCCATCAACTACACCAACTAGTGTGACCACTATATCTTTACCACTTGTAAAGTGCCTGACATATTAAGTGCTTAATTGTTGTTGTTGTTATTTGTCCTTCATTCTCAAAGAGAACTGGATATCAGAAATGATATAATTTGCAAGTGAATGGATTTAAATGAGGGATTGTTGTGCAAAGTCACCAGCCTCCTTCTCCCCTCTGGAGCCATCTGGATCCAGTGGCAAGATATAGACAGGACAATTGGAGATGCCAGAGATGCAATAAGTGTTGGATAGAGTTTGGGGTCTGGATTCAGAAAGACTCATCTTGCTGAATTCAAATCTGACAACAGATACTTACTAACTGTGTGACCCTGGCCAAGTCACTTAATCCTGTTTGCCTGTTTCCTCTCAACTGTCAAATATGCTAGAGACATAAATGGTAAACCATTCCATTGTCTTTGCCAAGAAAACCCCAAATTGGGTCATTAAAAGTAGAACCCAACTGAAATATCTAAACAACAATAACAAAAAGAGTGTTTGAATGGGATTTATAAAGGATAATGTCTCTGAGAGAAAGATGGCCTAAGTATTATGACCTCCATTTTCAGGTGAAAATCTGGAGATTCAAAAACACAAAGGGACACACCCAGATTCACACAATGTCATACATGAGTCCTAATTAGTGTCTCTTTTTGCTCAGACTTTGCAGCTTTGGCCACCTATAAAATAAGCTTCTTCTAGAGTTCTCATGTTCCATCCATAAATAAATGATGACCATCTATCTCTGACTGTAGCTTATCTTTCTATATTCCAGCAGCTAATAACCCAAACACTCTACAGGCTGCTCTCTCTCTAAACAAGGCAACAGGGCTGTTAAAAAAAAAAAAAAAAAGATGGCCCTAGTACCTCACCATGAATATTTAGAGGATTTCGTCACCTCTACAGTTGGATGGAGTTTCTATTTAGCAGTTAGTAGTCTACATAGAGATTTGTTTAGTCTACATCAATACAAAACTGACATCCTCACTCTATCTTGGTAAATGACTGAAGGAATAAAAAAGGCAGATAGGAATGATTTAAGACCCTCAGGAATTTGAACTCCACTTATCCAGAAATAGTGATCCCTGAGCTGGTTTGAAATTTATCTCTGTATTCTCTAAGAAGAAAGAGATTTCTAAACTAATAAGTACTACAAACAGGATTACTAAGAGATTGTTTGACCTTCTGAAGAGAATTGCTTTCAAGGATTTAAGAAGTACCATCCATGTATAAGCACTATGATAATTACAAATCGAGCTCATCTTGCAGAAGGAGAAGTTGCTTGGCTTGGAAACACTCTGCTAGCAATTTGGTCCAATATTTCTATGTTTAAAAACCATATTCCCTTAAAAAGTGTTCTCTTATTCAGAGTAACTTTGTACCCAATTAGAGAATCACAGAATAATAAAGTTGGAGGGGACTCCAGGGATCTTCTGATACAATCCACTCGTTTATAGAAGATGGAACTGCAGCTTAGAGGAGACTAAAGGCAGGGTTCAGTTCTTAGCACCACATTTTAGGAAAGCATTGACAGGTTGGAGTACTGCCAGAAGATCTTGACAAGGGGTAGTGACAAAGATCTGAGATGTTTTGCTTCGACAAAAGATTTAGGCAGGGTGTGATAGCTGTCTTCAGATATTTGAAAGGTTGTCATGGGAGAAAAGAGATTAAACTTGTTTTGCTTGGTCCCAAAGGGAAAAGGTTGTAAAGGAAAACAGACAGACAGAAAGAAACCAAGCCTGAGGTCAGAAAACAGCAACCACAACTACAACAATTCCTAACAATTAGAGTTATTGTTGCTCATTCTTCATTTTTAAGAGGATGAGTGACATCATAGGATGATGTCCTGGCTCTTGAGTGAATTACATTTCAATGAGGCAGACTTACACAGGGTCATCAGCCCAGTCTCTCTTCCAGAGTATTTGGAATCTACTGTATTCCAAAATAAATGGATGGATTGCAGATACAAGGATCAACTTTCACCCTCTCTAGAGGTTGTAGAAAAAAAATTCTTGTTTGGATAAGAATGGGACTAGATGCCTTTGGAGGTTCCTTCTTAGCCTGAACTTCTGGGTAATGGGAAATGATCATACTGCCAATCATCCTCTGCACTGGAATTAAAATTCAGGTTTCCTGATTTTTAATTATACAATAGCCTCTTATGGGCTCAGTCAGTGAGGTTGGGCCTGTGTCTTGCTTAAGTTTGTCTATTTCTAGTCTTTGTTAGTATGACTTGCTCTTCTTGTCTGCCTCCTACCCATTTCTTGCCTCCATTTAGAATTACAGATTTAGAACAGGTAAGGAACTTAGAGGTTATGTAATACAATCCCCCAATAGGAAGCTAGATGATACAGTGGATAGAATGTTGGATCTGGAGTCAGGAAGACCCATCTTCCTAAATTCAAATATGGACTCATATACTAATTATATAACCCTAAAGTCACTTAATCCTGTTTGCCTCAGTTTCTTCATCTGTAAAATGATCTGGAGAAGAAAATTATAAGCCAGGAGAATATTTTTGCCAAGAAAACTTAAAATGGGGTCACAGAGAATCGGATGTTACCAAAATGAATGAATAACAAAAATCCAATCCCATCACTGAGAGTAAAGTTAAAAAAAAAATTAAGCTCAGAAAATGTCTTTCCAAAGGTCATAATGATAGAACAATGTAGATCCAGCATTCAAACTCTGATGCTCTGATTTGAAATCAAGTTCCCTTTCCATTATACCTCCAGGTCACTAGAGGGGTATCCCAGAGAATCAACTGTGGATTATCTTAATATAGTACTTCTTCATAAGCAGAAAAATCAGATAAAGTTGAAATTTCCATGTGTTTTTGGTTTTTTATTTACTAGTTACATACATCATATGGACTCTCTGGACTTCAGTTTCCTCCTTTGTAAAATGAGGGAGCTAGATTAAGTGATTTTTCAGGTTCTTCCCAAGTCTAAATCTTATCATCCTTGAGCATCCTATTTCTTTCCTTTTCAATGGAGAAGATGGTAGAGAGAGGAAGATTTTGGAATTGAAAATAATTTTTTAAAAATTAAAAAGCACCAAAAAATTAGAACACCAGCCCTGAAGTCAGAAGAACCTGAGTTCAAATCTGGCCTCAAGACATTTAATACTTACTAGCTGTGTGACCCTAGGCAAGTCACTTAACCCCAATTGCCTCAGCAAAATAAATAAATAAATAAATAAATGAAAATGAAAATAAAAAATAAGCAAAAAAAAAAATTATGATCTTATATGATCTTATTAATTTGAACACTCATTTATAGGCAAATTTCCTCAACTGATCACTATATTGTGTTTCTCCAGCAGTTAGGGACCAATCAGCTTCTGCAGAATCACTTAGTACTTGATGGCAGACTATTTTTTATTCTCCTTGTTGCTCAGCATTTATCTTACTCCTTAAATGAGATTGTAAATATAACATTGGACCTCTTAAAACTTTATCTACAGAGCTTCTTGATCCTTTTTTAAGGTTCAGTATGGGCTGTTTAGGATAATTGATTCTGCAAATCACAGCCTGAGCCCCAAGCAATGTAATTTACAGACTGCATAAGGCTCCAATCCAATAGTAAAAGCATTTAATTAAGATATAAAAGCAGTGCAAATAACAAGATTTTCAGAATTAGCCATTGTCACCATACACAAAACCAGTCAAATCTTCTACATGTCCCAAGGTAGTGGATAGGGATGAAACTTTCTCACAAAAACATGATCCCTGAGCACATGGGCAGGCAGGCTGAGTTCACTATCCATCTGTTCTATCTCTTTGTGCTCCCTGCACCTGGCACAAATATCGCTACTGAAGCCTCTTGAGGGCTTAGTCTGATTGCTTTAGCTCCAGCTCTGGGCAATAAGCCCCTTTCATGTACAGTTAATCTTATAGGTTCCTGGAAAAAGATCCATGGCAGTCTGACTTCTGGAGCTTCCCCAAACAATAACAGTTGTCATATTCCAACCATATTACTGATGAAGTCAGGAAAGAATCCTTCATTATTGGTAAAAACTAAACAAAACAAAACACACACACACACACACACACACACTCTAACCCCAATGCTTGAGCATATTACATAAATTCTTCAAGAAAACAGGGATTACAGATATCTTTGGTGTACCAATGGTTCTCTTTTACCTCTAGAATCAAATATAAAATTCCTCTGACATTCAATAGTATTTTTTCAAACTGCACACATTCTACTTTCCATCCTTGTTATGCATTATTTACTACCATGCCCTCTATGGTCCAGTCAAACTAGACTTCTTGCTGTACTTCATGTACAATATTTCACATTCATCTCTGCCTCCATACCTTTCTAATATTTGTCTCAATGTCTGGAATACACTCCCTCATGGTTTCTGACTCTTCTAATTTCTGCTTTCTTTTGAAAAGAGCCATCTTCTATATAGTCATTTCTGATCTCTCTCCCCTTGCCTCCAACAGCAAGTGTCTTCCCGACCAAGCTTATCTTATGTCTTTTTTGTATATATTTTACAGATACTTACATAAGTGAATACTGCTCCCCCACTCCTACCCAACTAAATTCTAGCACAGTGCCTGAACTGTAGTAAACGCTTAATAAATGTGTGTTTATTGACTGATTGACTGATGGATGGATGGATTGATTCATGAATGAATGGATAAATAAATTTAGGGATTATAAATGGATGGATGAATAGGTGGATAAGCACTTGATGTTTATTGAATGGGTAAATTCTTAAATGAATAAATTATTGAATCATCCTTACCATCAATCCAAGATATATGATTGAGCACTCTACTAAAGAGAAAAAGAGACAATTTATAGGTTCCTTATACTTGTGAAGCTCACAATATAGTTGAGAAATTAGCTGTATGTCAAAAGCTAGCCAATTGGAGAAGGTACTATATAGTAAGGGTCAAATGAGGATATGTAGACAGTAAATGTTGCAGTAATTCAGAAGAAGTTGACATCACCATTTACTTTGGTGGACACATAAGGCTTCGGGTGGTAGGGATAGACTTAACCTTGACTTTTAAAGTGAGACCTTAGATAAATAGGAGAAAAATGATGATCAAAACAGGGGAAGTAGCACAAATAAGGCCAGTGTGGCAGGAATGGAAATGTGGTGTGCAGGGATGAAAATGAAAATGAACATAGGGAATTTGGACTTTATCTTGTGGGCAATGAGAAGTCAATGAAAGTTTATTTCTTTGGGTTTTGTTTTTCTCTACTTTGTTTTCTTTGCAATATACAATGGCGCTTTAGGAAGATGATGTATTACTCAATGATTCCAGCACCAAACTTAGAGTTGGCACATAGGGATTTAGAGCCCAATTCTGACACTAATTAGCCTTGCAAACATGGGCCAGACACTTAACTTAAATTCTCCTCGTCTGTGAAATGGGGATAAATGTTCATACTGCTTACTTTATAAGATGGTTGGGAAGATAATGGATTGCAAGTCTTGGAACTATAAATATGTGATTATGAAATGGGGATGGCATATACATTCATTACTATCACTAGGTTATTTTGTCCAGGGACTTTTAGTCCAACTGACGACCCCCATGACTATCTGTTTGCTCGCTCATTAGACACTCTTGTTACCTCAGCTACAGAATAAGAAGGGACTAGGTTCTGGAGGGAGAGCCTGGAAATAAAAGGAGCTCATGAATCACAGCCAAGCTTTGAATGAACTCCGGACAACCCTCCTAGATTTGAATAGAGAATGCAGGAGCCACATCCTGGTTCACAAGGGCAGGTTGTATCAGGATTGTAGTAAAAACTGGTGATTAAAAGGCCAGGAAATATTTCATCTCTGTTAGCTTTTCATTGAGGGCCAGGCTATCTGCATTCAGCTTGAGTCAAATCCAAGTGAATTTGCCATCTGTCTCTATACCAAAGAAGGTAGATTAAATGTCATCAGCAACCTCTTTTTTTATTAACATCCCCATTAGAGAGTTATTAATGAACTATATCCTAAAACCAAACAAAACTGTTTTCCCCACTCTCTAATGCACTTGTCTTGTAATTCTGTGTTCTAGCTATCTGTGATGCTATCTTTCCTCTCACTGGAATATAAGTTCTGAAAAGGTAGAGACTGTATTTAAATTCTGTGTCTTCTCTAGCATGTGTAATAGTGCTGTGCAAAGAGTATGTGCTTAATAAACACCAGATGAATGGATGGATGGGTGGCTGAATGGATGGATAGGTAGACGAATGGGTAGGTAGCTTCAAACTCTCCTGTCAAAGAACAAAAACAGATCCCATTCACCTTCAATAACAGATATTTTATTTTTAAAATGTCTTCTCGATTTTCAAAGATAAAGCAGGAGTATAGAAGCAGTAGAAAAAATTCTGTCCTTGGACCATGAATCCTGAATTCAAATCTCTGCTCTGCTATGTACTATACTTGTGTCAGTTTCAGCAACTCATTTCACCTTGATTCTCATCTGTAAAAAGAGTGAGTTAGACAAGGTCAGAGGCATCAAACTCAAATAGAAACAAATTCCTATGGGGCTGCATATTGACTTAGAAAAGAACAAATTAACATTATCTATGTTGTATTGGATAGAGCAACTGGATGACAGAATGGATGGAGTGTTGAGTCTGGAGTCAGGAAGATTCATCTTTCTGAGTTCAAATATAGCCTCAGACATTTAGTCATGTAATCCTGGGAAAGTCAATTTATCCTGTTTGTTTCAGTTTCCTCATCTGTAAAATGAGTTGGAGAAGGAAATGGCAGACCACTCCACTATCTGTGCCAAGAAAACCCCAAAAGGGGTCATTAAGAGTTGGACATGACAGAAAATAACTGAACACCAACAACAAATGTTTTATTGTGTTTTAAAATGTATTTTGTTAAACATACCCAAATTAAATTTTAATCTGTTTCAGGCCACAGGAGATTTTTCAGGCCACTTGCCCAATTACATACCTCTGTACTTGATTATTTCTAAGCTCTCTTCTATCTTCAAATCTCTCTCATCCCATGATTAACTAAACCTTTTGCCTACTAAATAAAGTCTGAAACACTTCTCCTACTACTTGTCTGCATATGTGCTCTAGGTCAACTTAACAGATCTATTCATTGTCTCTAAGACATTTTTTATACATTTATACCATTACACCTTTACTTAAGATGCTAGCACTGTCCCAAAGCTCTCACTAGTGTTTGCCAAAGGACTATAGTCACTAATGGCAAAACTTCACATTATGCAACTCATGGACCTTGGAACACATCCAAATGGCTTGATGTGGGGGCAGTGTTACACAGTGGAAAGTGCATTAGGCTTGGAGTCAAAAGGACTTTAAGTTTAACTACCACTGATTGTGTGACCTCAGACAAGTCAACTTCTCATTGGTTCAGGCAAATCTCTAACATTATAACCCCTAGAAGGTTTATTGGGAGAAATAAATTTTATAATTTTTATGTCATATATTTATACATATTAGGAGCTGATAGGTTGTTTAACAGATAGATTGTTAGATAGCATCTGGAAAACTGAGTACATATTCTATCTCAAACTCTTATCAGTTGTGTGATTTGGGCGACTCATTTAAAACTTTTGACTATCTCAGTCTCTTTGTCTCTACAATGGGAATAACATAAGGGATTAAATAATAAATGTAAAGTGATTTGCAAGCATTGAAGTACTATAAAATTATTGTTGCTTTTGTTATTATCCTTTTGTGTTCCATTTTGACCCAAATATAGACTTCTCCCCTAACAGATCACAAATCCAAAAATATATATATTCTATATATATAAAGAGAGAGAGGCTAATTAGGGTACTAATTATAAACTGCACTCAAAGGAAGGAAGGAAGGAAGATTTCTGCCCTCAAGAAGCTTATATTCTACTACTGATTATGGCCTCTTCCTCAGAGTCCATTAATGAGGATTGTTCATTTACAACTCTGGATGCCTAGATTGTGTTCATAACTGGAAATCTAACCAATAGTCCAAAGAATTCATTTATATACATGGTTTGAGGCAAGCACAGGTTCATTCTTCCCTTTGCTTCACTTTATTAACAAATGGACTTTGAAATCAGAAGAGTCAGAGAATGAGAGACAAAGACAAAAGAAAGATAGTGGCAGAGATCAAAGCAAAGCCATTTCATTTCTCTAGGCCTTGATTTCTTTATATATAAAATCAGAGGACTGGACCATCCCAGCTTCTTAAACTGTGGGTCATGATGCCATATGGTATCACATAACTGAATGGGTTCATCAAATTATGATTCATTATCAGTAAATGTTTGATTTGTATACCTATTTTATATACCTATATACCAAAAGTCATGTAAAAATTTCTTAAGTGAAAGGTTCACAAGGAGGGGAGATTTAAGAAGTCCTGGACTAGTTGACCTCAAAGGATTCCCTTCCTGTTCAGATCTTATCAGTTTTCTAGTTTGAATCTCTCATTTAAAAGCCATGAATGGGAATTTGTTTTCTTGCCTACATATGTTTGTAATGATTTTCTTTTTTCTTACTTTCCCAGTTAGGGTTGGGAGAGAGGGAAGTAAAAAGGAAAAAAAAATGCATATCTGAAAAGAAGATAAAATTGATTGAAGAAAAACATGCTAGACATAAAGAGACTTCCAAATAAGGAATCAGCCTGGGAGTCAAGAAGAAGGTTCCAGTTCTTCCTCTCCCTTAAGATGCAGCACATTCTCTTTGTGCACAGAGAAGTGATGGACTCAAGATACAAAATAAGATATACATTTCCAGACATGGTCATTTAAGAATTTGTTTGGTTTAACTATACAACTTATTTTTTTTTTTTACCAAAAAATGGGGGGAGGTAGGAGAAAGGAAAATAGAGACAGGGTTTCTAGATATGAAAGAAAGAAAAAGAAAAGAATATCAATGAAGATTTTTTTTTAATTCACCAAAGAGAACAGAGAGAGCAGAAAGAGTCAAAAACAGGCAGGACAGCTTTGAAAGTTACATGCAGTGGAAATATGTATAGAAAAATTACATGTTTAACATATTTTGGATTACTTGCCATTTAGTAGAGAGGGTAGGGGAAAGAGAGGAAGAAAAAATTATAACATAGGGTTTTTGCAAGAATGAATGTTGAAAATTATACATATTTTTTGAAAATAAAAAAACTTTTAAAAAATTTTAAATTAAAATTCAAAAAGAAAGCTACATGCAGAATTTGTTACTTTAAAACAATAGTAAACTATACATAGTAGAATTGGGAAATTTCATATTCAAACTTCTTTGTCATGTATATGGGGAATAATCATTTTATTGTGTGTTAGTTAAATTCATAAAATATTCAAAAAGCAAATCATCTGTAAAATGAGAGAGAAAATGAGGCAAACTTCCAACATTCTAAGTTTCAGAGCAGGTAGCAGCATTCCTTGGTAGTGAGAGTCTGCTCACCAAAACGTCTCCTAGAACAAAGAAACCACAGGCACTATTTTTCTTGGCAATTCTTATCCCTGAACAAAAAGCCTCAAACAGAGGGATAGAATCAGCATCAGGTAGCAAGACAAACAAGACACAGAGATGATGATGGGGCTTTTTTTGAGGTATGACAAACAATGACAAGAGACAGGGACAGAAAGACAGAGACAGAGTGATAGAGAGAAAGAGGCAGAGACAGAAATAGATGCAGAAAGCCTGACAAGACAGACCAGAGAAAAGAAAAATGGAGGAAGGGCAGGAATGGAAACTGAATGGAAACCATCTAAAATGTGAATCTCCCATAGTGATACAGCCTTTCTTTACTTGCATTTTCCTTCCCAGGTATAATTGCACTCCTGAGCCCCCTGTTGGGATGTCTCTGTTTGTAGAACCCATTAAATAAAGATGAATACTCCACGAAGGACAACTAAAATTTTTGTACTTTATGTGACTTTCTGCTGACACAGAGAATGAAGCTCATAGTGCTGAGAGGGATGTTAATCTCCAGAATTGAAGACTTCCTCTCCTTGAATCACCCAGATTAATAATGAAGCCCCAACTTGGGATGGAGAGGTAGCTGTGACCCCTAACTCCTCACTGCCAGCTGTGGAGATCAGTAGATTAATGATGCAGGGCTGCCTCTCTCTGGAGAGCTCTCTTTAATCTAAGTTTCATTCATTAAGAAGTTCTTCTCCAGTAGTCATTCTTCAGTTTGGCTGCCTTAAAAGTTCAGGAAGGTGAATGGTGAGAAATCAGGACAGTATGTGCAAAGAGTTTCTCAGCTCAGTTTAGTTCCAAAGCTCCATCTATGCACAACTCATATCAGACTAGATTGTCTCCTAAACATCTCTTTGCAACATTCCTGTAAAGTTTCTTCCTTCAGGATCTTTGGATAATGTTTTCACCTTTTTTTTCCCCTGAAGCAATCAGGGTTAAGTGACTTGCCCAGGGTCACACAGTCAAGAAGTGTTAAATGACAGACCAGTTTTATGAAATACCCAATAAAACAGATAAACCATTGGTTAATTTGATTTAGAAAAAGAATAATGAACAAAATATTCAATATTAAAAATGAAAAGGGTGAATCACCACCAATGAAGAAGAAATTAAAACCATCATTAGGAAATACTTTGTCCAATTATATGCCAATAAATCTGACAAACTGAGAGAAATCAATGAATATTTATGAAAATATTAATTACCATGGTTAACAGATCAGGACATAGAATGGTTAAATAATCCCATTTTAGAAAAAAGAAATTGAACAAGCCATTAATGAATTGCCTAGGGAAAAAAATCCCCAGAGCCTAAGGGATTCATAAGTAAATTCTACCAAACATTTAGAGAACAATTAATTCCAATACTTTAAACTCCTTGGAAAAATAAGTGTAGAATGCTACCATATTCCTTTTATGACACAAATATGATGCTTGCTGGTACTTAAACCAGGAAGAGCTAAAACAAAGAAAGAAAATTATAGATCAATTTCCCTAATGAATATCAATGCAAAGATGTTGAACAAAATACTGATAAAGCATTTATAGCCATATATCATAAGAATTATACACATTAATGAATGGGATTTATACCAGGAATGCAGGGTTGATTGAATATTAGAAAAACTGTCACCATAATTGACCACATCAATCAACAAAACCAACAGAAATCATATGATTATCTCAATAGAAGCTGGAAAAGCTTTTAGCAAAATACAGAACGCATTTCTATTTAAAACATTAGATAGAATAGGAATAAATGGAGAGTTCTTTAAAATTATAAGCAGTATCTATCTAAAATTCTGAGCAAGCATTATCTGTAATGGGGATAAGCTAAAAACCTTCTTAATAAGATCGAGGGTGAAGCAAAGATGCCTATTTTCACCACTATTACTCAATAAAGTATGTGAAATGTTAGCTTTAGCAATAAGAGGAGAAAATGAAATGGAAAAATTAGAATAGAAAACAAGAAAATAAAAGTATCACCCTTTGCAGATGATAAGATGTTATACCAAGAGAGTTCCAGGAAATCAACTAAAAAACTACTTAAAATAATTAAAAGCTTTAGCAAAGTTGTAGAATAGAAGATAAAACTACAAAAATCATCAGCATGTTTTTATATGACCAGAAGTAAGAGATAAAAAGAGATATTCCATTTGAAATAACTGTAGATAATATAAACTATTTCCTGACACAAAATTTCAAAACAGTTTTCACACAAATAAAGTGAGATCAAACAACTGGAAAAATATTAACTGCTCATTATTAGGCCAAGCCAATGGAATAAAAATGAAAATTCTGCCTAAAATAATTTATTGATTTCATGCAATACCAGTCAAACTTCCAAAAACAATTTTATAGAGCTAGAAAAAAAATAAAATTTGGTTAAGAACATCAAGGGAATTAATGGGGAAAAAATTCAAAAGGAGGTAGCCTAGAAATAGCAGATCTCAAACTATATTCTAAATCAATAATCATCAAAACTATCTGGCACTAACTGAAAATGGGGTGGTGGATATTTGAAACAGATTATGTGCACAAGACATAGCAAATGATCATAGTAACCTAATGTTTGATAAATCCAAAATCCCAGTTTCTGGGATAAGAACTCTTTGTTTGCAAAAACTGAGGGGACAAACGGAAAACAGTATGACATAATCTTGGTAAAAACCAATATTTCACACTACATACCAGAGTAAAGGCAAAATGGGTGCATGATATAAACATAAAGGGTGACACCATAAACAAATTAGAAGAGCAAGGAATACTCTATCTGTCTAATTTATGGAGAAGGGAAGGATTCATAACTAAGTAAGAAACAGAGCATTATGAAAGGTAAAATAGATAATTTTGATTATATTAAACTTTAAAACTTATGCAAAGACAACCAATGCAATCTACAATAAAAAGAAAGTTAAAAAACAATCTTTATGATAAATATGTCAGATAAAGTCCTCATTTCTTAAATACACAGAGAACTGAGTCAAATTTACAAAAGTGCAAGCTATTCTCCAGTTGATAAATGGTTAAATGGTATGAATAGCCAATTTTCAATTAAGAATTAAAAACTGCAGCCATATGAAGAAATTTTCTAAATCACTTTTCAAATGAAAACAATTCTGAGGAACTGCTTCACACTTATCAGATTGTCTAATATGATTTTTAAAAAGACAAATTGATAAATGTTGGAAAGTATATCGGAAAATTGGGACACTGTTGGTGGAGTTATTAACTGATCTGACCATTCTGGAAAGCTTCTTGGAACTTTGGCCAAATGACAAATGAACTGTGTACCTTTTGATCTGGCAACACCATTTCTAGGTTTGTATCCCAAAGAGATCATTAAAAAGAAGAAAGGACCTACATGTGCAAAATATTTAAAGCAGTTCTTTTCATGATGGCAAAATATTGGAAATTGTGGGCATGCCCATCCAGTGGGAAATAGTTGAACCAGCATTTCAGCATTTGGAAATGAAATCAATATAAAAAAGTAAATTATAATTTTTGGAAAAAAATTAAATTAAATGAAGGGAATAGATTAGATCATCTCTAAGGTGACTTCCAGCTCTAACATTCTGTGGTTTGGGATTTTATGATCTGAACATATTAGCTCCAAAGATATTTTTCATCCCCTCTTTGTTTTTTTTTTCCTCTTTTGATGATTAGACAATACTCTTTTAAATCATTATGGTTAGATTTCAATAGGTGATGCAATGTTATTGGAACTGATACAATCATCAAACAAGAGCATTGATGAACTTCAACATCAATGAAGAACTTCTTTACAACCTAATCTCTGAATTCTGTGTCCTCTATTAGTGTTAGATTTTTTAAAACAAATATCTCCTATGTCATCCCTTACTTGATGCCATGATCAGGGGATTTTGAACAAGACTATCTCATATCTTTCCAGGAATCTTGAATAATTCTGACATAGGGAGGGAATTCTGTGGGAAATTAGGCTTTTAGACTGCATTTTGATTTATCAAATAATGTGCTTTTTATAACTGACAAACAACAAATATGGTGGAATTTCATATTCTCTATATCTTTCAATTGAGTGATGGTAAAGATACATCCTATTGTGAAATAGCACAGATCACTAAAATCCTCACTAAGAATATCATGGACATGTGTAAATATATCACAGAAGTAGTGTGTGGACTAGATGGCAGAAAACATAAAGGCAGTTATTAATATTTTCACAATCAATTTTTTTTCAGCATTAAGATTTCTACATGTCTGTGGTATTTCCCTTCCTTCAGATACTTTGTAAATTGAGCCTTTCCAATTATGTTGCCTCCTGCATAGATTTTCTCTATTTATACTTGTTCTAATTAAGCAGTTTTCCTTTCTTTATTCCCTTTCATGCTATTTCTGTCTACTCTATAAGCACATCTGGGATTGTGATATTAAAGTCCAAGCAAGTATAATAGTAAGCCTGCAGTCCTTAATGTTAAAAAAAAATGTTGTTATAAAAATCTTTGAATAATCTTTCTATTCTTCCACTTCTTGTCCTTCCATTTTTGTCCTTAAATGACCACAGGGTGACTTCACTTATTGAGGCTGCTAAGTTTTCTTCAACTTGGTTTTATCTTCTGCTGCTGCTCTGTTTTATGGAGTTAGTATTGCTCATGAAGTCTATCACTCTTCTCTATAAAGGTTTAAGAGTGAGTTCATTTTCCAAACTAGTGTTTCTTTTGGTTGAAATGTTTCTGTACTTGGCTAGTTGTAGAGATTGTATGTGTATATATGCAAGTATGTATGTACATACATATTATATATATAAATGTGAAGGTATATATACATAAATGTGTGTATGCATGTTGTATGTATGATTGTCCAAGTGGTTGATGAATTGAAACAAGAATGAATAGTAGGAATAAAGTGGGGTAGATTGTTTTCAAGTAATTGTTAATATTCTTCCTTAATGATCACCAAATTCTCTTAGAAACAAATGTCCATTCTTTCAATGCCAATATCATACTGATATTGTATATCTTAGAGTCATGAAACATTTAAATCTAAGAAGACTGCAGAATGAATATCACAGAAGTCAATAAAGAGTTGCATGATGGGTGTGAGCAAGTTGCAAATATTGAACTTCATAGAAAAACCAAGGAAAAATGCCTTAAGAGAACTATATGATCAAAAAGAGAGACTAGTCATTTTGCAAAAGTAAGCAATAACAGCTTGACATCTTGAATGATTCACAGTATCCTTATAATGTCAGGAGAAAGTAAGGAAGACTTCCATTTAATGAACAGAACCCCCTGTGGTGTACTTTGGGGAGGGTGTGGGCAAAAATCACCCAGAATGGACAGGCATCTATTTATTTGAAAAAAAACCTGAATTTATGAGATCTTAGATCATATGAGGATTTTTGCCCCCGAGGCATCAATTCCACTCTTTTTCCTAGCAATCGCTGTCTTCTTCATTATAACTATCAACACCAACAACAATAACAGTGCACATTTCTACATCATTTTGATACTTACAAAGCATTGTCCTCATAAATATAGCTGGAGATATCCAACTCTTTAGCACTGACTGATTAAAAAGATAGCTGTTTCCTCACACAAAAGCATTCAGGCAAGCACTAGATGATCACTTGTAAGGGGTATTCTAGATAGGCTTCTGACTCAAGTTTGTTTAGATGATTTTAATATTTCATGGAAAATGACTATTGACTAGGATTATTTTATTGAATGAATCCTTGAATGAAAGAATTTTCAACCAGTCTTTATGATGTATGTCAACAATAATAATCCCAAAACAATAAACCCAAGAATATTTTGCATGGTAGAGTATGCAACTTTCAATGAACTTGGGAGTTCAGAATATTAGTAATCAGGTTAAAGGAGCTAAGATAAGAATCTGGGAATAGTAAATGCAGGGTATGAAGTTAATAAAGATTGCTACACTATTAAATTGAGAAAAAGAGACAGAGAGAGACAGAGACAGAGAGACACACAGAGAAACAGAGGCAGAGAGGCAGAGAGAAAGATACACAGAGAGAGACAGAGACAAATGCAGGGACAAAAATAAGCCAAAATAGACGGACAAAGACAGAGAGAGATAGGGAAAGAGAGAAGGAATTGAGGACAGAGAAACAGAAAGACAGAGAGACAGAGACAGAGAGAAAAGACAGAGACAGAAAAAGCAAATAGATAAAGACAGGGATAGAAAGACAGAGAGAGAGAGAGGAGAGGGAGGGTAGAGGGAGGGGAAGAGGGAAGGGAAAGGGAGACAGAGACAGAGGCAGAATGACAGTGAGGCAGAGACAGTAACAGGAAGAGAGTTAGTGAAAGAGACAGAGACACAGAGATAATAGAACTAAAAACTCAGATATGGTAAGTAACTTGATCCAAGATCACCTAGTTTATATAAGAACCTATATTCAAATCCAAGTCCTCTGATTCTAAGATGAAAATTCTTGACATCACCTTTTGCTTCTCATAAGCATCATCACCCTTACTATCACTAGAAAAAAATCATAGTAATGATCTTTTCTCCCCCATCTCACCTGCCTGTAGTACTGAATCATTTCATTTGTTGTTGTATTTAAAGAATCTATCACCAACTTGTGATGAACTTTTCCTTTGTTTGGCCCATAAAAAAGCAGACTTAACCTACTGGTGGGATGATATTCAAAGTTTTTCCAGCTTGGGAGAACCTGCCAAACCTTAGTCTCTGGATGTAGACTTCATGGTCAGGGATAAACTAAGTTAATACATCAAAGGAGGACTTTTTGAATGGGGATGGAGAATGAAAAGTTAACTCCCAAAATGCTCCACTGGTATTCTTGTGATATTAGTACAAATTGAGACATGCCTCTAGAATATTCTGTGGGATCCCTGTGATGAATTTAAGATAACTAGGTGAAGTAGTCAATAGAGCATTGAACTTGGAGTCAGGAAGACTTGAATTTGTTCCCTCTCTCATCAACATAATGAAGTAAGTGAACTAGATGGCTCTCAGGCTCTTCTGAGATTGAAATTTATGATCCTATTTCTACTACATGAGTTTCATGGGATGGGAAGGTATGGATGGATCGCTATTTGCCACAGTGAAGGGGAGCTCCACATCGATGAGATGACAGATCCATTTGAGTACCCATGTTGTTCCAAGGAATAAATTCAGTTTATCGGAAAAAACTCACTGATTTTCAAATATCACAAAACACAGAAAGAAGAAAGAATAACAACTTTTGCTCTTAACCTTAAGGTCTCTTCACATTCAGAGAAAAGTCCTATCATAGACAAGGAAAAGATATTTGAACAATCATATGAAGAAGTGCCACATTTGAAAAGGGTGCAACTTCTTCACATATTTATTTCCATGGGGGGGGGGGAAGGATAAGCATTTGTACAGTACTTAGCACATGTAGATATTGTGCTAAGTGCTTTAACATTTTTTCTCTCATTTGATCCTCATAACAACCCTGCAAGGATATCTATGAACAAGAGAAAGACTAAAAATCATAGTGGAACCAGGATTGAGAGCTTTAAAAGTTGTTTCCTCTGATCCCCAAAATCATAGTAACCACAAATTATATATCACTTTTAAAGAGTGGGCTAGCACTTTATAAACATCACCTCATTTTATCTTCATGACAACCCTGGGAGATTGGGGCTATAATTACCCCCATTTTACAGATGAAGAAAAACTGAGACAGACATAGGTTAGATGACTTGCGCAGAGTCACAGAGCTACAAGTGTCTAAGTTAGTATTTGAAGTCAGGATTACCTGCTTCCAAACCTACTGTTCTATCATTCCATCCATCTGCCTCATATCTGAAAGATAATCTCATAAATCAATCATAAATAAGTATTAAGTAACTATGTGACAGGCAATATACCAAGCACTAGGATGCAAAAGGAGGGAAAAACCAATCCCTACCCTAAATCTCTCTCTCTCTCTCTCTCTTTCTCTCTCTCTCTCTCTCTCTCTCTCTCTCTCTCTCTCTCTCTCTCTGTCTGCCTTTCTGACTCTGTCTCTCCCTCTCTTTTTCTTTCTCTTTCTATGTTTGTATGTGTGTATATATATATATGTGTGCGTGTGGATGTGTGTGGATGTGTGAGTGGGTGTGTGGGTGTGGATGTGGGGGGTGTGTGTGTGCATATAGTATAGGTATATTTATATATGTATAAGTATGTAATTGGATATATACACACACACACACACACACACATATATATATATACATATATAAAATGATAATTAAGAACTAATTGACACAAGGAAAGCACTAGAATTAAAATGAGTCGGAGAAGATTTCCTGTAGAAGGTGAGATTTTACTTGGTATTTAAAAGAAGTCAAGGGAGTTCAATACTCAATAGAGCAAGGTCAATGCTGAATCAAGAAATATATCTATTTTTGTTTAAAAAAAGTATCTGCAGTTCTGGGAACAGTCTTGAATTCTGGGAAATTGGTCACAGACTACTAAGAAACAAGCAATTACTATATTCCCCATTTCTGGAGACATGAACAAAATTTTACTTTTTTGCAACACTATTATCTGATCATTAATCCCCTCCCCTCCAAAGTACACAATTGAATGAACTCCAAGCCCAGCATATTTTCATAAGCATTCATAAGAAAATGAATTATCTTTTTTTCAAACATGGAAAACTGGGTGATGGTAGAAGATGGGATTTCAGCTACTGTTTTGAATAAGGGAAAAACAGCAAGCCCAATTGTGTGTTTAGATTCAATTTAGTTTTCTACCACTAAGTTTATTTAAGCATGGTCTTGTCCTTTTATTAGGAGCCTTAGTAAATAAAATTATGTTTTCATAGAATATAAAAGGGTTGGGATGGGTTAGCATGGGGTGGAATTGGTTACCTGGGATGGGATGGGGTGGGTTGAAAAAGATCAGGAAAGAACCTTAGATACCATCTAGTTCAACATTCTCATTTTAAAAATGAAAAATCTGAAACCTAGAGAATTTAAATGACTTGCCCGAGATCTCATAGCTAAGGAAGTAGCAGATTTGGGATTTAAAAGAGCAAAACAGAATAGAAGTATAGAGTAATATCAACACAAAAAAAAATACTTCATAGGTTATTCAGCCTTTCCATAACTGTCAGGTTCAGGTATTTCAGAAAACACAAAGTCTCACAACAAATAGATCTAATTACAATGTTTCTTAACTGTCCAGAAGCCATTAATGAAATAATTACTCATACAAAATAGAAATAAGATAAGAAGCAAGTATGCTCTCTATCTCACTATCTGTTCTGAGTCCCCATTTTGACTTGTTCCAAGGAAATGAAGCAATTTCCAAGTGTGGCTGAACACCAAGAAACCAGGAAGATCCAGAGGCAAATTGCTTCTGGATGGCCCATGGATGTTAGGGATGCTGTTAGATTCTGTAGTGAGATGGACAGAATTAGATGTTCCCATCTAGAATGAACAAATACCAGCTGTTGTTGAAATCTCCACCATTACTAGCTGAGATAATACTGAATACAGGAACTTGTAGAATTCCTTTGGAATTAGGGCCAAGGATATTCATCTGTCCTTCAAGTTGTCTCTATCATTCTGCCCTCTCTCTGAGTGAAGAGGTTGACCCAAATGACCACCATTCTTTGTGCAACCATTTTTATTTTGCTTAGGAACAAATTGAATACCAAAGGAAATACAAGCACAACTCTTTCTCAGAATTTAAATCATTTTTATAAGGCAGCATGGGGTAGTGACTAGAGAATCAGTTTTGGAGGGAAAAAAAACTTATCTCATGTCACCTCTGACATAAAATGGTTTTATGATCCTAGCCAATTCCCCTAACTCGGAGTATCCTCTGACCACTCTTTAAGATTGAGCAGCATTGATATAGAGGGAGTTTCTTTCCCCTAGTTGTTTATAACCAGTGAAGTAACACCATTTCTTTTTAAGTCATTTTTTGAGATGTGGAACATCATGATGCCATTTGACTAATTTGGTTTGTTCATTTAAAAAAAAGATCATGTTTGATAGAGTCAATTGAAAAGTACAACTTACTCATACAAATAATTAGAAATGTGCTTATTGAATTTTAAGTGTTTTTAATTTCTGCAATGAGTGGAGCTCCAAGCTGCTATGGTTGAAGGAATCTGGCTTCTCTGCTTCCCTTTCAGTTTCATGAAAAGCTGGCAAAAAAGCATTTAGGACTGGAGCCATCAAACATGCTAGCAAAACAAAGGAAGAATTTCCATTTTGCTTCTTTCCACCTTAGAGGCAACCTGGTGCCCACCTTTTACTCTTGAGGGGGTGGAGTGGTACTATATTAATTCAGAATTTGATAGTACAGACACCTGATTGGCTTAGCCCACTGTGGCTCACAACTTCCTAGGTAAAACAATCTACTAGCCTCAGTCTCCCAGGTAACAGAAATTGCATGTGTGTGCCACCAGGTATATGTATATTTATATACATAAACGTTTATTTGTGTAGATGCCTATGTGTATATGTATGTTTTGTATACATATTTTGTTTGAGTACATATATTCACATATAACCTGTATGTAGAAATGTTATATATGTATACATATATATGTGGATACATGCAATATATTTTAAAGAATCCTTATCTTTTGAGTATCCTGCCCTTGAACCTTGAAGACAATTTCATTTGAAAAGTTCTATATACTTCTGAACACTTTAAGATCTTGAATCCCTTCCTAAACATTACAGGTAACATTTTGCCACAGGGAATGCTGGGTAATTCATCTTCCTTTCTGAGCTTTGATAGTCAGCGGTCTATGCTTTGTGTGGTGCCTCATTTTTAATCCTCTTCATGGATTTCAGAAAAAAATCGAATCTCTATCAAAAAAGGAAATAAATTCTTTTGCTTCACATGTTCAATGATAGTATCATTTGGTTCAAGGATTTTCAAGCAGACCAATATATTTTACATATTGTAAGGGAGGGAAGAGCCCTCCTTTAGAGGTGAGAGACTAGAAAACTCAAAGGGAAAGATGTCACAAAAGAGGTTTCTATGGGATGGTAAAGTAAATCAAGTCATTCCAACAAGCTCTTATTAAGCCCCCATCATGAACCTGGAGCCCTGGTGATACAAAGAAAGGCCAAAAAAATTTAGTTTTTATTCGCAATCAAATAGGAAAAACAACATGCAAACTACTATGAATAAATAAAATATATTCAGGATAAATTGAAGATAATCCCACAGGGAAGGCACTAAGATTAAGGAGGCTGGGAAAAGCTTCTGGGGGAGGGGAAGCTTTCTTTCAGATTTGGGAGAAAAAAGCTAAGGGCTCAGAAGTCAGATTCTGCTTGACCATGGAAGTGTTGTGTGATGTTTAAAGCCTCTTCCTCTTTCTGGGTCTCAACTTTCTCCTGTATTAACCAGAGGAGTTGGGCTACTAGACTGTGTGATCTGGTGGAAAGAGAGTGGATTTCAATCTGGGATTTGTCACTGAATACTGTAGGATTCTGAGGAAGATGCTTCCTCTGCTTTGTTCCTTTGTTTCCTCTTCTATAAGATGAGAGTGTTGAACTAAATAGTCTGAAAGTCCTTTGGTGGATGTAAAATCCTCTAACTTTTATAATTAGATAATCTCTTTCCATTTCTCACATTTTATTGAATGTATAGAATCTGGCCGGTCACTTGTCTGGATGAATATGTTTGACAGAATCCCACTCTTCATCCCAGATCAAACTTCTGTAGCATTTGAAAGTATCTTACCAGCATCACGTCCTAAAGTTGTCTATTTATTTCAAGATGAGGTCAAATCTGACCTCGTTTTCATTACTTCTATTTTTTTTTCCTTTCAGAAATCTTAACAGAAATTGATGCTAATGAATAGCTCAGCAAAAGAGATTCATTGGAATTTAAAACCATGTGATGATAGAACTGAGAAGGGAGATAATAAGATCATGAGATTCAGAGCAAAAATGGATAGTAGAGGTTATATCATCAATCCTTTTTTTTTTTTTTTTTTCTAAATGAGACCCAGGGGAGGAACGAAACTACTCCATGGTTACACAGACAAGAACCTAGATTTCATGACTTAAATGGAATCCATTCCAGTCCAATAAAATAAGTCTTTATTAAATGCCTACCATATACAAGATCTCCCATTTCATCCAGAGCCATCTCCAGTCATCCTGATCTAAAACTGGCCACTGGACCCAGATGGCTCTGGAAAGTGAGGCAGGTCACCTTGAGCAGCCCTTCCTCACTTAATTCCCATTCACTTGCATGTCACAACATCACCTCCCAGATGTCATGATCCTCTTCTAGAACAAAAGACAAATGAAAACAACAACTATGTGCAAGACATTGCATTTCAAAGTGTAGGTTCTAGGAATACAAATACAGAATGGAAAACAGCTCCTGACCTTGAAGAGATTCCATTTTACAGGGGGGAAATGAAGATAAGTTTATACATGATAATAGGACTAGTAAGTGGCACAATGGATGAAGCTCTAGGCCTGAAGTGAGGAAGACCTGAGTTCAAATTTGCCCTCAGACTACTTACTGGCTATGTGGCTTTAGGCAAGTCACGTTTCTGTTTGCCTCAGTTTCCCCATCTGTAAAATGAGCTGGAGAAGGAAATGGCAAGCCACTGCATATCTTGGCCAAGAAAACCCAGAATCAGACACAGCTGAAGAACAACACTACATGATAATTTGGAAGAAGAAATAATACTACCAAATGGAAGGATCAGGAAGGGATTCCCCAGGAGATGTTCCATGAGCTGCGTCTTAAAGGATGCCAAAATTTCAAAAAGGCCAATGTAAAAAGGGAGAACTTTTCATTTGGATAAAACATTTTTCCTCTTCTTAATCAAGTCCTTCAGTTGTGCTTTTAAGAGTACTTTGTAAATAAATTAAATTCTCAGACTTTTAGAAACAGTTTGCTTTTTTCTGGATCATTTGGTAAAGAATATCTGCCAAATAAGCATCATTTGGCTCAGAGGTTGTTGAAGAAATTTGCTTCAGTAGCCTCATCTTCCAAATGTACCTCTCTTCTTCCACCACAGAGAGAGGAGACTATGATCATGGAATGCTCTAGGATGTGCTGGACAAATTTCCTAAATTATATTTTATTTTTTCTCCTTTTCTGTCATATTGGATGGCTTTTGGGAGAATAGAAGTTGAGGAAGTTTTAAATGGGAAATGTGAATGATATAAAGACATTATTATTATTATTATTAAATAATAATAATAATGGTAATGAAAATAATAGGTCTCTATGTTGCCCAGACCTAAAGTACACAGGCATATATAGGTGATTCTCACTCTAAATAATTCAGAAGCTGCTCCATTTTCAATCCCCAGTGGCTTATCTCACTTTAGTGGCAATCTACTTCTCTGCCCCTCTAATCCTGGTGGGGGGGAGGGGTGGTACTATATTAATGCAGAATGTAATGAAGACACCTGATCGGCTTAGCCCACTCAGAACTACTAGTTCAAACAATCCACCAGCCTCAGCTTCCCAGGTAACAGGAATTACAGACATGAGTTATCAAAGCTGACTGGTAGATAGGTAGGTAGATAAATGAATAGATAGATCAATCAATTGATTGATAAATTAATAGGTAAGTAGATAGAAAGAAACATGTTGGAATCCTTACTAACTGCTAACTAATTAGAGTTGATCTAATCTTACAAGAAGATGTTTTGGGCAGAACCTGAAACAAGGTACTAAGTAGAACTAAGTTCAATGAGTTCACACCTCCCTTGAAGCTCGTTGGGCCAGAGAGCACTATGGGAGAAAACCCATAATCCCTCTCTCTCGTATCCCACAATTCCTCCCTCTTGGATAAAAGAAACAGACAGAAGCTCTCGGTCAGATTTCAGTAGAGTTACGCCAGAAGCCCTCTCTCCGAGGCAAGGCAGAATATTTTCCACTTGGCTGGCTGGTGGCAGAAGTGTTCTTCAGAGAGTGAAGACGCTACAAGTCGAGATTTTGCCGGA
Source organism: Antechinus flavipes (assembly GCF_016432865.1). NCBI lineage: Eukaryota > Metazoa > Chordata > Mammalia > Dasyuromorphia > Dasyuridae > Antechinus > Antechinus flavipes. The sequence continues at coordinate 34,561,775 of NC_067401.1, read as the reverse complement.
ATGACATGAAGAGTAGAGCTGGCTGGAGGCTGAAGAAAGCAGAGGCAGAGGCTGAAGGACCAGATCTTTGGATTTAAAGACATTTGGAGAGAGCTCTTGGAACCAAGCAGAGAGATAGGCCTCCAAGCTAACCGGGCTATATTGGAAACAATAAAAGATCTGAACTTTTATCACCTGGCTGTGTTTTGAGAAGAAAAAGATCACGACATTTTGGCACCCTGAACGTGGGACAAACAGACCCCTCAGTGGATTTCAGTGGAAAAGCTCCGATCCTGATTCAAGTGGACAAGCCTCTGATCCTGATCCAGTGGAAAAAACTTCAACCCAGAAATTAGGGTGAGTGCAACAAAGAAATTTTGTTAGAAGAGTTAAAGTAGAATTTCATCTAAGATGGGACAGATATTTAGAAAACAGCCTTCTGTTTCTGTTCAAGGAAAATGTTTAGAGAGCATTGTCAAAATTATGGAAAGCCAAGGTTTAATTATAAGTTTACAGCAAATCACTGAACTTTTACAAACTGTAAAGGACATATGTCCTTGTTTCTCTCTTGATAAGGAATTAGATCTAAATGAATGGAAATTGGTTGGAGAGGATCTTTGTCAATTCTATGATAAAAATGGGCCTAACTCAATAATTAATACATATAATGTAATACAATTGGCTATAAGAAGTTATTTAAGTGATAGAATGATGAAAAGGAAAGTACAGGAGGAAGAATTGCCAACTTTACTAGGTGAAAAGGAGGACAAATCAGATGAGAATGGAGTCAATTACAATTCTGAGTATGATACTTCACAGCAGGAGGAATTAGGTGATTCCACATCTCATGACCCTCCCCCCACAATTAACCCTTCATGGGTGGAACAAGGGGGAGGGAGAGAGACAGAAACACAGTCAGCTTCTCCTGTAAAGCAGAATTTGACAAGATTAGAAAAAGCATTAATTAAAGCAAAAAATGAAGGAGAAGATATATCTGATTTTATAAATGCATATCCTGTGATTGAAGAGCTCAACTCCTCAGGTCAAAAAGAGAGAAAATACACTCCTTTTAATTTGGGAAAAATTAAAGATTTGAAAAAGGGTTGCACTCTTTATGGGGCTACATCATCTTATGTGAAGATGTTACTGGATAATTTATCTTATGAAATCCTAACCCCGAATGACTGGAAATCCATAACAAAAACTTGTCTAGAACCGGGACAAAATTTATTGTGGCTTTCGGAGTTTCATGAATTATGTAGGATTCAAGCCCAACACAATAGGCAAACAGGAGCTGTTGTACAAATCACTTTTGACCAACTAGCTGGTGAAGGTCAGTATGCAGAGAGTTCAGAACAGATTATCCCATAACAGTGTATGAGCAAATTTCTAAGGCTGCAATAAAAGCTTGGAATTCTCTCCCTGGACAGAAAGATGGAAATAATGCTTTCACAAAAATAGAGCAAGGTCCCAATGAAACTTTTGCAGATTTTGTGGGACGTTTACAAACAGCTGTAATAAGAACCATTGGAGACAATGCAGCAACAGAAATAATGACTAAACATTTGGCTAAGGAAAATGCCAATGAGGTTTGCAAAAGAATTATATGGGGGCTAGACAAAAATGCTCCTTTAAAAGAAATCATTAGACACTGTGCCACAGTGGGCACAAATGCTTATTATGCCCAGACTATGATGAACATGGAAAGACAAGGTCCTTCTTGGCAGAGGAATTCTAGAGAAACTCGTCGATGTTTTCACTGCGGAAAAATTGGACATTTGAGAGCTCATTGTAGATATGGAGATAGAGTGAGAAGACAGGGTGAGAGAAAACCCAAAACCCCATGTCCAAAATGTAACCGAGGCTTTCATTGGGCCTCTAAATGTATATTGACCCAGAAGAATGAGAGGCAAGGCCCAGCTCCAAAGTATCAATCAAAGGACAGGTGGGGCATGATAGCAGCTGAGGTTACACCCAGAGAGACTTTAGAAATTCAGAACTCTGATGTCATCAACCAACAGAAAAGCAATCAGGATTACAGTTGGGGAGAATACAGGCCTTTTAAGACAACAAGACAATATCCAATGCAAACAACTCCAATGTAATTACCAGATGATGAGAAGAAATCCCAAATTTGGTAAATAGAAGGGAATTAGGTTAATTGCTTGGGGAAGAGGATCTGCTTATATTTCCACAGGTGGAAAAGGAATCAGATGGCTAACAATGAGACTGTCAAAAGAACTTTAAAATCTTCAGCTTTCAGTTCCTGAAAAATCAGCAAGAATCACTGGATTCCCTGAGATGAAAAATTGTTGATGAGACTTTTGCAGTACTTCAGAGCTTACAGGAATTATTAGATTCCTGGCGCATGAACTAATGAACAATGGATTCCTTATGGACTATTTCTAGGACTTATGGACATTTGTAAATTTTCAGGTCGATTTATGTTGTTACATTACTACTAGCCTGTGTTATATTACTATGTGCTTATGTATTTTAAGCAATTGCAAGAATCATTGGATTTCTTGAGATGAAAGATTGTTGATGAGACTTTTGCAGTAGTTAAATTTTCATGTTGATTCATGTTATTTGTTACATTACCACTAGCCTGTGTTATATTGCTGTGTGCTTTTGTAAATTATGTATAATGCCTCCCATATTGATGGATTTATGTATACCATGTATATCTGTTACAAAGTTCTGGCCCATATTGATGGATTTATGTGTACCCCCTCAGAAACCCCCTATGTTTTAAAACAAAAGAAAGGGGGAGATGTTGGAATCCTTACTAACTGCTAACTAATTAGAGTTAATCTAATCTTACAAGAAGATGTTTTGGGCAGAACCTGAAACAAGGTACTAAGTAGAACTAAGTTCAATGAGTTCACACCTCCCTTGAAGCTCGTTGGGCCAGAGAGCACTATGGGAGAAAACCCATAATCCCTCTCTCTCGTATCCCACAATTCCTCCCTCTTGGATAAAAGAAACAGACAGAAGCTCTCGGTCAGATTTCAGTAGAGTTACGCCAGAAGCCCTCTCTCCGAGGCAAGGCAGAATATTTTCCACTTGGCTGGCTGGTGGCAGAAGTGTTCTTCAGAGAGTGAAGACGCTACAAGTCGAGATTTTGCCGGAATGACATGAAGAGTAGAGCTGGCTGGAGGCTGAAGAAAGCAGAGGCAGAGGCTGAAGGACCAGATCTTTGGATTTAAAGACATTTGGAGAGAGCTCTTGGAACCAAGCAGAGAGATAGGCCTCCAAGCTAACCGGGCTATATTGGAAACAATAAAAGATCTGAACTTTTATCACCTGGCTGTGTTTTGAGAAGAAAAAGATCACGACAGAAACAGAGAGAAAGAAGAGAGAGAAATGGATTAATGGATAGATGTACAGATTTACAAAAATTTTCTTTCCCTTGACATTTGAAAACATTCTCATTAAAGACATGAATTGATATCTATTTATATTAATCATATTAGAAATTAAGATATCTTACTATTATTATGAAGATATTTTTATCACATAGACCCCCCCCAGGGGTACCTAGACCACATTCTAAAAAACTACTGAACAATACCAAACTATCCAAGTTAAGCTAGATCATGTTAGGGAAAGTGAATTGTGAATTAAATTGTTTTAATCTGCTTCTTGTTGCAAAAATCTGTCTCAACACTAGTTCTTTCCCAGGGGTGTTATATAGTTGTGAAACACAGAACACCAATCAAAATTACCATCAACTCATAGGATAAAGGAGATTCGTGGTAGACAGAGATAGGGTGATGCATGCTGTCAAAAAATACTTGTACATGATAAAAATGGTGCAAAAAGTAACAATGAAAATAGACAAAATCATACTTTATCATAGAGACCCCCACTTGGATTCTGTTATCCCCTAGAAGCTTAATGTTGGGTTACTGAAATTTGGAAATGTGATATAGTCTTGAAAAGCAGAACTTCATTGTCACTGAATTCAATTCAACATTTAAAACTATAAAATGGTGAACTTTGTGTAGCAATAAAGAGGGACAATAATGTCTGCTCTGAGTGGAAAATTGATACCCTAAGGATATTAACAGAATAAAAGCAGGGCCTTCAAATGGATAAGATGGGTTCTTTTTTAAAGGATTTATGGAAAGGAGTGGATGATAAGAAGCATGATATAAAGAGATAACCTTAAAATGAGAAAGATGGGTTCAAGCCCTACTTTGAAATATACTGACTGTGTGAATCTGGGCAAGTCACCTAACTTCCCACTGCCTCAGGTTACTGTTGAGGACTATAAATTGAAGACGAAAGGCCATCTTATGTTGGAAGTCAGAGTTTCCTGATCAGACAATCCCTGACACTACTGAAATCACAGGTCTATTTTCTATCCCTATCTGTGGACAAGGATAAAATAGAAAAAAAAAAAAAAAAAAAAAAAAAAAAAAGACAGAAAGATTATGATGTAAATAAGGAGAGGGCACTAACTGTTCTATAGGAAGAAATTTCCAACTTCATGACACCATTAAGAAGAACCTTGGGGCCAGAAAATACATGATTTTGACACATAAGTATTGTTAACATGGAATAGTAGAGAATTATGAGTTTCTGGTGTAAGAATGAACTGGCATATCAGATCCACCATTTACCAGCTATGCCACCCAAAATAAGGCATTTCCCTTTCTTTGAGCTTCAGTTTCCTCCCTTGTAAAATGAGAGGGTGAGACTATTGTTGTTCAGTCATTTTTAACTCTTCATGACCCCATTTGGAATTTGGGGAGCACAGATTCTTGAGTGATTTGTTGATTCTTTCTCCAGCTCATTTGACATGTGAGGAAACTGAGGCAAACAGAGTTAGGTGAATTGCTGAGGGCCACATAGCTAGCAAGTGTCTGAGGCCAGATTTGTACTTAGGAAGAAGAATCTCCAGGCTCCAAAGCTGGTACTCTATTCATTGTGCAATCTAGAATTGGGCTAGAGGCTCAAAGGTCCCATTTGGTTGCGAATACTAAGACCAATGAATCCAATTTCCCAGGCTGATACAGCAGAGTGAAATCCTGAAAATTCCTGCCAAACTGAAAAGGCTTTAGCTATGGGCTTAATGATGGGCACATTTATCAGTTGTCTAAGAATTAACCCAGATAAGGTCCGAGAGACTCATGACCTGAAAGGTTAGCTTATTATTTTTTCCCAATCATAGAAATTCATGAATCCATCTGGCTTGTATGGGTATAGGCAAAAGGGACAGATTTTTTTTTTAAGTTCTTTGTAAGAACTCCCATTCCAACCATCCCTCCCGCTGTTCTCTCTGTCTCTGTCTATCTTTATCTGTTTCTGTCTCTATCTCTGTCTGCCTTTGTCTCTGTCTTTCTGTCACTCTCTGTCTCTGTTTGTCTCTGTCTCTTTGTCTCTCTCTGTCTCTCTGTCTCTCTGTCCCTCTCTCTCTCTCTCTCTCTCTTTCTCTCTCTCTCTCTCTCTCTCTCTCTCTCTCTCTCTCTCTCTCTCTCTCTCTCTCTCTCTCTCCCCCCCCCTCCCATCCCCATCATTTGCATGATCTGTCATCAAAGCAAATACTTTATGAGACTTTGCATATTACATAACGGCTATACTCGGCAGTGGATCTGTTCTCTCCTGTTTCAATGCTTCTGTGAAGAGCGGGTGGAGGTGTTGTTTCTGCAGAGTTTGTGATTCCTTCTGCTGCCACATTTGTCCACCCATCTGTAAGTGCTGCAAAACCACCAAATCTCCTGGCTCCATCTTTGCCCAGATTCCATTTCCCATTCACATTTTGACTTAAAAAGAGGCTTGTTCAAAGGACATCAGTGGGCAAATTTAAATCTTCCTGCCAGTGCACTTTCTCAGTGATTAGCATTATTATTCTAGAATGTACTGGCCTTGCCAAAGCTTGGTCATTTTCTCACATTACATGCATTGAAGACTGAGACTGTTTTGTTTAGGTCTTTGTATTCCTAGAGCCTAACACGTATACTGATATCAACAACAAAAACTTTGTTGTTGTACAGTCATTTTTCAGTCACATCCAATTCTTTTTGACTCCATTTGGAGTTTTATTTTGGCAGAGATACTGGCATGGTTTGTCATTTCCTTATCAACTCATTTTACAAATTCAGACACTGAGGCAAACAAGATTAAGTGACTTTCCCAGGGTCACTCAATCAAGAAGTATCTTTGGCCAGATTTGAATCCAGGAAGGCTCACCTTCTGACTCTAGATCCAGGACTCTACCCAATGCACACCTAGTTATGCCCTAATAATAACAGTGGCTAAAATTTCCATAGCACTTGAAAGCTTGCAAATTGCTTTACATATATTTTCTCATTTGATCCCCACAACAAACCCTTAAGGTAAGTGTTGTTAATCTCCATCTTATAGTTGAAGAAAATGAGGCTGACAAGATTGCACAGCTAGCAAACAGACACTCTATAAATGGTTGATGGATTGCATTGACCCTTGCCCAAAACAAGCCACTGAGAGTGTTTTGCATCCAATTGCTTGCAATTTATGGTTACCTGTTATAATAATTATGAAGTTCTTGCTACATGAAGCCCACCTTATAATAAGACTCAGCCACAGGGTGTTGGGTTATATGTTTAGATTTAAATACGGAAAATCTGGATTCTAATCTCATACTGTCATGTGACCATAGGCAATCTACTCAACCTACTTGAACCTCAACTTGCTTATCTTTAAAATAAGACTAATATCAGCCTTAGTTCCAACCTCAAAGGTTGGCTCATGTGAGATAATTCACATGCCTCATTTTGTAAATGTTGATATGTGGATTAATTTTAGTCATTACTACTACATAATGCTGCAGCCTTTTGAGATGATGATAAAACTGTAGCAGAAAAAGGAATCCCTGCCTTCTGAAAAGGGTCGGGGGGGGGGGGGGAGGAGGAAAGAGAAGGGAGATAATTTAAAACTCAAAATTTTACTTTTAAATTTTATTTATTTTTAATTCATGGAATAAAACAAGCATTTTCATAACATAGTACAATAAAAAAAGATGATTGCACATAAAACTGCAAATCTACTATGAACTAGTTGCTATTCCTTTGAAATATGCAACAAAATTATCATGGAAATTTCTTTTTTTTCTCCTTTTTAATCTTCCCTCTCCCTCTGTCCTAGAGATGGTTACTAGTAGTCATAAATGGAACTCAAATTTTAAATAAACAAATGTTAATTTTTGTTTACATGTAATTAAGTAAAAAGTAAAAAAGTTCTGTTATTTAAAAAAAAAGAAGGAATTCTAGGGAGAAAATACTTTAATGAACTATTATTACCTTTTCTTCATAAGGATACATTAATTGTTTTCTATCTATGGATAATTTTTTTTTCAAGAGGGCAGGATATATCTAGCTTACAAAATTATGTAATCTACCCACTAGAGTATAATCTCGTTAAGGAATGAGACTGCTTTTTGCCTTTTTTAGGGACCCCCTACAGACAGTACAGTTCTTGTTATATCATAGGCATTTAACAAATACTAACTGTTTGATTGACTGATGTTTAAGTCATTAACATTGTAACATTGGAAAATGCAGATTTCTGTGCCTTGTATACATTTTTCATATACTTCCATATCTGTACCTTGCTTTCTCCAACAGGTTGTAAGATCCTTGAGGTTAGGGACTGGTTAATTTGGTCTTTATTTCCAAAGAACCTAATACAAAAGATAAACCCCTTAAAATGCTTATGGATTAGTCCATTGTTTTGGTAATCATTGTAGATATAAATTATATTTTTTTTTAAATATGGAAAACATTGGAATCATCTTTTCTCCAGAGGCTTTGTGAATAGGGATGAGAACTGAGTTGTCACATTGTGTATTCTCTGTATCTTTTCTCTCTGTGTCTTTCTGTCTTTGTCTCTCTCTCTCTCTCTCTCTCTCTCTCTTTCTCCACATATATACACATACACACAGAGAGAGAAATAGTTATCTGAGTATATAGAGATACATGTGTATATATACATAAACTGACACATATGTATATGTGTATACATACATATATGTATATATACATATATATGTATATATACACATGGATGTGAATATGTGGGTATGTGTATATTCTCCAATGTAGCCACTATATAGCATCCAAATTATTACTATAATTCAAGGCAATTAAGTGACTTCTTTGCTCAAGAATTTTGCATGGTTCTTCAATAGTCTTAAGGATGAAATACAAACATCTCACAATCTGACTCCATTTTCTCTTTCTAGTTTGATTAAACATTGTTCCTCTGTAGAGGGTGGAACTTTGGAGAAGTATACTTGAAAGAAGTATAATTGAAACAAGGTGTTAACTCAATGGAATTGACGAGATGATTGTTCTCTAGATCACATATAGACTCAGTACTTAGCATGGTGATGTAATGGTTCTCTAGTTCACACATACTCAGTATGCTGTAATGATGTAATTGTACTAAGGTATATAAGGGCCAAGGAGAACTGGAAGATAGACATTCTATCTTTGACCAGCCTCATGGTGGCTCTCATGCCCCCTGCACTAAGATCAAGACTGGGCCAGCATAAAGACTCTAAACTCTATTCTTGTCCATTCTCATGGTGTCTATCTTGCAGAGACCAAGGCCCTTCTGGAGGACCTCCAGAAAGCTAGCCCCAAAATTGCATTCCTCCACAGAAGGGGTCCTCAAACTACGGCCTGTGGGCCAGATGCGGCAGCTGAGGACATTTATCCCCCTCACCCAGAGCTATGAAGTTTCTTTATTTAAAGGCCCACAAAACAAAGTATTTGTTTTTACTATAGTCCGGCCCTCCAACAATCTGAGGGACAGTGTACTGGCCCCATATTTAAAAGGTTTGAGGACCCCTGCTCACAGCATACCAGCTGTATTACTCATGAACTCCTCATATCCAACATCATCTCATCTTCATGTCCATGTCTCTGCACACAGGCTGTCCTGCCAATGGCCTCCCCCCCCCCTTCAAAATACCTCTCTTGATTTCCAAAGTTGTTCTCCCCCAGGACTCCATAGTGAAGTGGGTTGGGGTCCCTTTAAGAAACTATATTTCCTGTTGATCTGTGATTCCTTTCAGATTCCCGGCCCTTCCTGGCTGAGGCATAACCTCCCCAGACAAAGTTGTCTTTCCTGGATGCCAGAGCCTTTGATTCACAAATCCTGGTCAAAAGCATGCCTTTAAATTCCAATAGGAGATCAGGGCTTATACCAGTCCCCATTCTGACTTGCTTGGGCCACCCAGCTCCAGTTTCCCAACCCCCACTAAAATAGCCAACATGATAAGCGTTCATCAACTAAAGTCTTTGCAGATGGAGTTTCAGTGGCTCACTCAGCTGCCAGGACTTTCTGTCCACTGAGAACTACATTCTCAGTGCAAAACTCCATTTTCCATAGATCTGCCACTATAGAAGTCAGTCTCTGGGTAAACTGATTTCTACCTAACAATAAACTTTTATTTTGCAACTAATATTCGGGAATGAGTGAATTCTTTCACTCCTAGAACCTGCGGTCAATTTAAAGGGGATTCTTGATAACTGTCTTATGGCCACTAACCTCTAGACCCCCAGGACTCTAGACCACTCAAATAGCATCAATAGCATTTTGTGTTCTGTATATATACACATCCTGAATTTGCTTGGCTGTGTACATGTTATTTTCTGCTAATAGAATGTAAGGGTAAGAACTCTCTCCTTTCTGTATCTGTATCTCCATAGATCGGAGCTTACCAAATGGTAGGGGCTTAATAATGACTCAATAATTGATTGATTGGTTATAGTAAAACAAGAGGCATCTACTCAGAACAGAGAACAGTTGGGAAGAGGGAGTTCAGACAAGCATCAAGTATGCACATTATGCATTTCCCAAAGCTATTTCTTCTCCATAGGGCTCCCACAAGGAGATTTTGGATCCCAGCTCCTGCTGAACCAAACTGGGCTTCTTCTGCTACCCCACAGGACAGCAGGAGCAGCATATAGTGAGTTGGATAATACCAGAAACAGCTAAAATTCAAAATTTGTCCCATGATTCTAAGTTCAACCCTTTCTTGCATAGTAATAGATGCAAGGGAGGGGGTTTTACCAGTTGCTGCATGACCTTGAGCAAATTCCCCCAAGTCCCAGATTAATCCTCTGAGAAATGTGCTCAAAGAAGCATTGTGAAAGTTCAGATGGGAGAAAAGTATGCTTAAAATAATAAGGATAAAGCACTGCAAAACTTCACTGTGCTCTAGACCCCAGCTTCTTAAACTGTGGTTCTCAATCCCTTTTTGAGATCTTGTGACTGATGGTGGTAATGGCAAAATTATGATTTACTATTAGTAATGTTTGATTTGTATACCTATTTTATATATCTATATATCCAGAGTTCCATTAAAAGTTCGCCAGAAAAAAAGAGGTCACAAGTGGAAAAACTTTAAGAAACTTTATTCTAAATAGGGTGTCCCACAAGTCTTGATGTGGTTCTAAGCTACTGAAGTTTAACAATTTAGGAACACTGTATAGAAATTGTCAGTAAGCTACAAATTTGTCAGTAAGCGATTTCTTCATTTGACATTTTCATGGTCTAGTGGGCAGAAGGCTGGCATCAAGCTCAAGACCCACCTCAAATACATATTGGTCTTCTGACTCTCTCAATGAGCCAGGCAAACTCTAAACCTCATATTCTGGAGGAGATGCCCTTCTGCCCTAACAAAGGGGGTTTTTCTCCCTAAAGATTCTAATATCATTCATAGAAGGGAAAAGATTATCTATTTCATAGATTTATCTGGGTCCAGTCCTTCCTCAAAGGATTCTGAATAAGAAAAAGCTGACCTATCAAGTCCATCCATCCACCTAATAGCAGTGGTTCCAAGGGGTGACATAGAGAAGCTCCACAGGACCAGTGGGGACAGCTGGGGACAGGTGGCCAGGGTTAATTCCATTTGACCCCAGAAATCCTCTGCGATCCATCCAAAGAACTTGAAAATTCATTAGAGAGATTCTAGATGAGAAACGATTTCCTAAATGAACCTCAGAAGGCCAGGCTATTGCTGCTAATGCATTTTAAACATGTCTCAGTCTTCCAGAGCACAGATGTCCATCAGTTGGGTTTCTATAAAGACAGGACAGGGTGAATTACTTAGGCTGTCACCATAGAGAAGTAATAAGCATATTTGGCTCAGAGGTAGCAAAGAGGTCAACTGGGAATGTGCACAGGAAGTGACCTTAGACACTTCTGCCCATTCCAAGGGCATAGCCAGCCAAGGGGATGGGCAGGAAGGCTCTGATTGATTGAGTCAACACTTCTACAAAGGGCTACAGCAATAGAGAATCACAGCAGAGCAAATAGGGCTGACATATTTTGAGAAAAAATGGCCATGATTATTCTGCAGTTCATTTCTACCTGTGTGATGTTCATCTTTTATCCTCCCTATTCTCAGCTTCCTCATTTGTCCAGTGGAAGGGTGGAGAGGTTAGTGGTCTTAAAAGTCTTCCAGCTTCAAATATCTGATCTTTTGTAAGAGCATTAAAAGACAGGGCAAGGGCAGCAGCAATGTGTGGGTTACTAGTCATAAAAGCTTATGTATTAAGAGTTAAAAGGGATCACTTGAAAGACACTTCGGACATCATCTTATTTAATCTACATACTTTTACAAGTTTAGAAATTGAGGCCCAGAGAAGAGAGGTGACTTGCCCACTTTTGGATTGAATTGAATTCCAACCAGAAAATAATATGATATGGTCAACGGAGTACTAATTATGAAATCAGAGGATTTGGATTTAAATCCTGTCTCAGATACTTATTAGTTATGAGATCCTGAGCAAATCATTCCTCTGTAACCCTCAGATTTTTCATATATTAAATGGGGTAGTTGTATTTTATAACCTCCAAGATCCCATTCAGCTTTGAATCTACACAGAGAGGACATAATATGAGAACAGTGTTATCAAACTCGCTAATCCTGACATGACATACTAGTTTTAAAATGTAAGTTATTTATGTTTTATTATATTTTTATTTTGTTATATATCCCCCAATTTTATTTTAATTTGGTTTAGTTGTACAAGGAAGTATTGCTGGCCCCATTTCTGGTGCAATGAATTGGTTGGTTAGTTGTTATTCTTTGTTCTTGAAGAGGACCAAAATGACATCACGATGTTAGAATGGAATTACAGTATCTGTCTGTGGCTGAATAGACCAATATGAACTCAGAAAGTTAGAGAAGCCACCTCAAATGTTCCTAGGGACTATTTGTATTTGACCTTTGGCAGTGAATAGAGAGAAATGATGAATTCTGGAGGGGATGTGGAAAAACTCATTCAAAACACTAATACGTTGTTGGTGGAGTTGTGAACTGATTCAACCATTTTAGAGAGCAATTTGGAATTATGCCCAAAGGGCTATCAAACTGTGTGTATACTTTGATCCAGGAGTATCTTTACTGGGCTTGTCTCCCAAAGAGATCTTAAAGAAGGGAAAGGGACCCATATGTGCAAAAATGTTTGTGGCAGCCCTTTTTGTAATAGCAAACTGGAATTTGAGTAGATATCCATCACTTGGAGAATTGCTGAATAAGTTATGGTATATGCATATTATGGAATATCATTATGGAATATATTGCTCATATTGTTATTTGATATAATAAGAAATGACCAGCAGAATGATTTCAGAGAGGCCTGGAGAGATTTACATGAACTGATGGTAAGTGAAGTGAGTAGAACTAGGAGATCATTATACACAGCAACAGCAAGATTATATGATGATCAATTCTGACAGACGCAACTCTTTCCAACAATGATCAGTTCAATGTCTTATGATGAAGAGAGCCATCTGCATCCTGAGAAAGGATTGTGGGGATTGAGTGAAGATCATGACATGATATTCTCACTCTTTTTGTTGTTGTTTGCTTGCGTTTTGTTTTCTTTCTCATTTTTCCTTTTTGATATGATTTTTTTTTGTGTGTATACAGCATGATAAATGTGGAAATACGTGTAGAAGAATTGCACATTTCAACCTATATTGGGTTATTTGCCACTGAGGAGAGGGAGTGGAGAGAAGAGAGGGAAAAACATCTGGAACACAAGATTTTGCAAGGATGAATGTTGAAAATTATTTATGCATATATTTCGAAAAGAAAAGGCTTTAATAATTAAAAAATAAAGAACTAAAAAAAAAAAAGAACCTCTTTGGGTACATCAATACCAAAGACTGCACAGCCCCAAAATGCAGAATTTAGTGGATCTCCACAGAGCTCAATTTTCTATCAGCTCCAACCATGGGTAAATGGCCCATTTTTGTTATTAAGAACGACATAAATATGAGATGCAGTGGAGCAAGCTATAGAGAAATGGCTTGGGAGTAAGCTTTTGACCCTGAGGAAGGGATTGAACCACTCTGTAGTCCAGTCAACTCACTTGAGACTCTTAGTTGCAGAGAAGATGGGAATCTACATTGGTTTCCACATGAGGAATTCCTCAAACCAAGTAAATCACACAACTGGTCTCTCAAGACTTTACCAGGTTCCTTTTAGTTGCTGTCTCCTCTACTGAAAATAAAATAATAACTAACATTTATAGAGCATTTTAGGGTCTAGAAAATAATTTACAAATATTTTCCCATTCTATCCTCAAAACATTCCTTGGAGGTAGGTGCTAGTTCTATCCCCATTTTAGAAATTAAAAAAAGAATCATGAATAAATAAATTTATAAATAAACTGAGGCAGTTTCCTTTAGGCTCAGCCCAGAGGCCACCTCTTCCATAAGGCCTTCCTGATTAACCATAGCTGCTAGGCTTCTTCCCCCAAATTACTATGCATTTATTTGGCTATCCTAATTTTGTTTTCCTTGATCAAATCAATCAATTCTCAACAAATAAGCAAACCATGTCCCAGGAACTATGTTAGTTATTAGGATAAGAATTAGGGTGGGAATAGTTTCATTTTTTCATTTTTAAATCCCCAGTGCATATAATAGGCACTTAATCAATGCATTTTGATTGATTGCTTTAATGAATTGACAAGAGAACTGTATGTAGAACTCTCTGAATAAAGGGAAGATCCAGGAAAACTGAGATCTGACTGTGTCTTTGCCTTTTTCACATCTGACTTTTCCCTCAGGTAGACAGACATACAGAAATTCACACACACACACACACACACACACACACACACACACACACACCACAGAGTTTCTGGATACATAGTCATGCAAACAAAGGACCAAAGTACACAAACCTACAAGATATATGAGTATAAATCATAAGATGTCTTATTGCTGGAAGAGGGCTCAAAGGATAGTCCAATTATGTCATGAGGAAACTGAGGCACAGAACTTTCAAGATGTTATATAGCTAGTAAATATCTAAATCAGGATTACAGCTTAGGTCTTCTTAAATGGTCCACTGTCCTATCCACTATATCATGTGAGTTATCATCATTGTCATCATTATTACTGCTGTTGCTATTGTTATTGTTATTAAAAGAAATAAAACCTAGGACTCTTGAAATCACCTCTGAGATGGTAAATTGTCTTCTTCTTTCCCAGCATCCTTTTCTGGGCAGTGAAGAATCAAGAAATTTGGCCCTACAGAATGACGACATCTTCTCCAAGCAGCTGCTGTGGCCTGGGCACTCTCTTTGTGGAACTGGGCACAATGAGATCATTGATTCTTAATTCTTTCCCCTCTGCCTTGTTTTTAGACTAGGGAGGGATAAATCACCCTTGCGGACCACAAGCAGAGCCATCAATGAGGTCCTGGGTCTAACCAGCTGCAGCTTTATTAATAAGGGAGGGGGACAGGATGGAGGATCTTTCTCTCTGATTGGATGGACAGGAAGTATTTGGCGTAGGAGTCACTTCCTCTCACTGGCCCCAAAGCTGCTTCTGCCAGCGTTGGGTCCCCAGCATCATTCACCTAAATCCAGTTTGCCTCCATTCAAGAATACTCAGGGATGCCTGCAAGTAGATGCTCTCCCTCCCAAGGGAAAGGACTCAACCCTGCTAGCTACAATATCTCAGGCTCAAATGCCCTGGTCTAAAAAGAAACCAGACAGAGGAAGCTTGAAATGAGGGTTTTGCCCAATAATAAATTAGATAATGAAACTCATGAGAAACAAGGAAATGGCTGGAATAAGAAGACAAAGTGAGAACCTAAAAGAAATGGACTAGCTCTTGTCACACCTTTTTTCTCCTTAAGTTATCATAAGAATCTGTGCTGCTGGGGAGGGGAGCACAGAATCTCAGGGATTTGTTTCTTTGTCCCTTCAGCTTGGAACAAAAATAGCAAAGGACCATAGGATTGAGAATTCAAAAGGACTTTAGTGAACATGTAATCCAGGAGTTTTTACCCAGGGTTGATTATCAACAATTCATGAATGTGAATGTTAGAAGGAACTGGGTTCAAATATAGTCTCAGATACCTCTACTAACTGTGTGACCCTGGACAAGTCACTTAACCACTTTGCCTCAGTTTCCTCATCTATAAAATGGAGATAATAGTTGTGATGATCAGAAAAGATAGCTGTAAAGTGTTTTGTACATAATAAATGTTACTGTTGTACTTGTCATTATTATATGGGGGTGGTAGGAATCACATCTCTATTTTCATTCACATCTAACCAAAATTTAGCATTTCTTGTTATTAAAAAAAAAAAACTCATTCCAAGAAGAGATCTTTAGCTTCCCCAAACTGTCAAAGGGGTTAACAAAATGCACATACAAAATGACTAAGAACCCCTTGTCTAGCCCAACCCTGCTTCTCTCACAGTTGAGTTAACTGAGCTAGAAAAGGCAGATGAGCTGGTTAACAAATAGCAAAGTCAGCTCTCTAGCTCCAAATCCAATTCTCTTTTCTTTTTAACCTGTAGCCACTTAAATGTTTTTTTCCTATAATTCTACTTCAATCTATCTGGTTTCCTTTGTAATCTTCCAGAGTTATACATTATAAACATTTGGAGGAGGGGTCCATTGGTTTTCAAATAGTTAAAGATCATCATTACACATGCGCGCACGCGCACACACACACGCACACACACATACACACATACACATACACACACACACACACACACACACACACACACACACGTTAATAATCCGTGCTTTCACACCAAGGCAGGAAGAATGGGACCAGTCACACTGATAATAGAATGCTTCTCAGAACCCAGGGAAAGTCCCATGGATAATGTAGAGGGATGGCGGGCAAAGCCGGACTTGAGAGACACCAACTAGACAGTGTCAAAGGGTGAGCCCTGAAGACAAACTTTGCCAACTTTCCAATTTTTCTGAGACTCAGACCTAAATGTTAGCATAAAAATCAGATAAACTGGGTAAGAAAATGAACTATTTGCTTCTGCATTTCCTCCTGTTGTTTCTCCCTGCTTCTGTCTTAAACCAAGAAGGAACTGATCTGGATAAATTCTTAGAAAGAAAGTCGAATCTCCTCCCCTAGTTGAATGACCCTGTTGCTTCTCTTGTTCAATAGGAGGAGTTAAGGAACATTACCAAGAGATAGCATGACCTGAGAGTCAGGAGCATCTGGGTTCAAATCTTGTCACTGATACCTCTCAGCTGTCAGACCTTAGCTATAACATTTGATCATCTGGCCATTCACTCGGGGATATCTTGACATCTATCCTTCCACTACCTAGATTCTTCCCAACTAAAACTGTATCCTTTGGACTGGATTTCCAGAAATCACCGAAGTCCTTGCAAAAGGTAATCCCACTTAACTTTGAACTCTTACCCTGGGACTGAGCTTTCTCGATTATAAGTCAACAATCAATTTCCCCACTATATCTAGCCAGTTTTAAAGGAAACCAGGTTTCATATCTTATCTAGCTCTCCAACTGGGCCATCTGCCTTGCCACAGTCATGGGATCCCTCTAGAAATGATAATTAAACCAACATTATCATGGCTTTTGGAATCAGTATAACAATCAATTGTCCTATGGATCAGCTTACTCTTTCTGTGACTGTCCAGACAACTTTCAATCCCTGGGACAGCGTGGAGATAAATGCTTATCAACTGGCTAACTGTATTGTTGTTTTTCATTATTGAAAGGTAAACTCCTTGAAGGCAGGAACCAATAATTTTGTAGTGAAATAGTAAAGGGCACTAAAAATGATGTTTATTTATATGTTCATTCATACACTGATTCACTTAAACTTTGGGTGACCCACACAACTGTCTAATCTGTGATCATGGGTGAGCTTCATCAGTGCTATCAAACATGATGATTTTATTGTTTGATTTTGTTGAAATCTTTCTCTTTATAGTGAGGAAGGATCAGAGGTGAAAGATAGGTGTATTGTAAAATGTGATGCAAAAAAAAAAAAAAGAAAGAAAGAAAGAAACCAAAGAAGAAAATACATCAATAAAATTGGAAATGGACCAAAAGAAAGTTGGGTCGCTTACACTTCTTGTTTTCAATCATTACAGTCCCACCCACACCAAGGAACAGCTGTATTCTTCTCTGGTTTTCTCCTTGTCCCTGTTGGAGCTTAAACAGCTCTTTTCATCAGCTTTAGCATTCCCTGTAATCCTCAATTTGTTCTGTGCTTTAGCATTCCTGACATGATTCTTAGAGGACTTTGTATTCGTCCTCTGTTTCCTGCCTTTGCTTCTGTCTTGTACACACAGCTTTTAAAAATCTGAGTTGGTTGATGAGTTCCCTGTATATTCACATCAGTCTCTTTGGATAGCTCCCTCCCCCTTTTGCTTCCTTATTGGAATCATTTGTATTTGTTAGGATTTTATTTTTGAGAATGTCCCATCTCTCTTGTACTGACATCTTACCTATCCTTTCTTTGAATTCCTGGAAACCTGCTCTCTCAAAGCCTAATGTACATGTCAGACTGTACTCAACATTTCTCCTTTTATCTAGTATGAAATGCAGTCTTACATTGTTTCTGCTTCTTTCTTTTTTGATTTCAGCAACCAGTTTATCTACATTGGTTAGAAGCGGGTCCAAAAAAAAATGTGGTTCCCCTTGTTACATCCTCCAAGTTCAGAGAGAGAAAATTAGCAACAATTCAAACATTTTTCATTTGCTTTATGGCTAGTAGAGAAATGGCTCCAGCAGATGCTGAGGTAGCTGAAATCGCCTATCATTCCCATAGTCTACCTCTGAGCTGGCTTTGTAATCTGCATGAGAAATTGATCATTATTTCTATAAAATACTCCCAGTCCAGTATTGCTTTATTTCTCTTTCCTTTGATTCCCACTCATCTGCTCTCCACCATTCTCTTCTTCACTAACTTGATGGATTTTTATAGAGTGGATTATCTCTAAGAGAGAAGTTTCAATAGAGTGAGAGAGAGGAAAGTCAGATAGAAGGGGGTTTTGAGTGAAATCGAGGCAGGAGGTTTTGACGGCTTTTAAACAAGTTTCCTAATGAAAAGCAAAGAGAAATGGCATATTAAGTTCATGGGGTAAAAGAGATGAGGTTAGTTTTTGTTGTTGTTGATGATGTTGTTTGTGTAGGATTGGGGAAAACTAAGAATATATGGAGGAAGATAGGAGGAAGACAGTGAAAAGGGAGAGATTGACTTGACTGACAAATGAGAGGAGAAATGATTAACTCCTCATTTTATCTTCCACTCTCATTTAGCAACCTTGAACCACAGCTTATCTGACCTCATTCTTGTCCGGTTCTTCCATATAATTAGCAATCTTGAACATCTGATCTCCTCACCTATATGCCACTCTCCTTCTGAATGAGTTTTCATAATACTGATTGCCTGACCTTCCCCCTACCCCAGTACTGCAGAGAGAACCCCCTTACCCTTTTACTCCTTTCAGAACTGTGTTCATGCCTGGATCCCTAGAGACATGTAAACTTTGTCACATACAAATGAAGCAAGACCAGCAAGGATCTGCACTAGTCAAAGCAAACAATTTTCATGCCAGCAGATTTTTCACTTTGCATAACTCAAAGAGTTTTCATCAAACCTGGATCCTTGGTATTTAATAACAAGACTTGTGGAGTGCAAACCTAATTGCAGAAAATACAAATATACTTATATTTAATAAAAGTCATTAATTGTCTCTCTCTTCATCCTCACAAAAAAATCCCATTGAGCAGAGAATACTGAAATACAGACCTCAGATGATTTATTTTTTTGACTATTCTTAGATGGAGGTTTGTCTTTTATTTATGACATTCATCATATCCAGTTCAAAGACAAGGGCACAGTGGTATAAGAGATCATAGAATAATATCCATGAGAGAGAAAGTTCTTTATAGTCTGAAAGCTTTGTCTTTTCTCAGTTTCCTTCTCTGTAAAATAGAATGTTAGACTAGGTCATCTAAAAGCTGTCATGTCTAGACAGTCAACATCAGTTTTTTAGGGGTCAATGGCTGAGTTATCTGTGATTGAGAGTAGTTGTTTACTGCAAGCAGGAGGAAGGGATCTGGATTCTAAGTACTCAGAGCAGAAATGGCAAGCAGATGTGTATTGCAAAATGGAATATACAAAATGTATGTATATAGTTGGAAAGAAGAGCCCACATTTTTTAAAAGACAAATTCAGTAAATGAAGAGACACAGCTTTGCAGCCATGGGATGAGGTCTTGTCAGAGTTTCATGTTAGATAGGATTTTAGCAGACTGCATTAACTTTGGATATGGAAATTTACTAGATCCCAACTTAACTCCCCCAAATGGTGAAAAGCACTTTTACTTTTTTTAGTACCCTGTGAATTCCAGACTCCTTTGTCTCTGTGTCAAGTTGAATCAAGAAATAACTAGAGTTATAGTTGTGCCTTTTGCGGCCCAGGTTCCTAGGCCTAGCAGAATAACCCAGTAGGCCTGAAGCACCAAAAAGAGGAAGCCCATTTCCCAAATGTCAGACCAATTCACTGTGGCATATCAAAATACCTCTCTCTTCCTAAATACTTACCCCTCCTTCCCCCAGGGAGACAGAAAGAAGTGGGGCGGGGGGAGTAGCCAGATCCTAAACCCTTGGACATACTTTTGGTGAGAAGATATCAGCTGCTCACTGTGGCTGATAGCAGACTGGCTATAAGAAAAATGGGTTGGATGATGATGGAGCTGTCCAAGGTGGCAGCTTAACCCTGCAAACTAATGGGGGTGATGGTGCAGCAGATTTTGTGAGAATGAGAGGATCAGTGTTGAGAATAATGGCATTGGCTATGGTACAGGGACTGAGGAGGACTAAGAAGTATCTGGAAGGCAAATAGAAGCCAGAAGATGAAAAGGAAGCATTCTATGTAGTTTCCTAACTTCATTATTATTCTTAATAACTATGATCCAATCTCAGTTGTTTCTACCTACTGAAATAGTAGAAGCATTACCAGCATCCTTTAATATTCAGTGCCCTTGGACAAAATTCCCTCATCCCAACCTAGTTATGGCTCTGCAAACTGAATTCATCGGGAATAGAGCTAATGATGGCTGACAATTTGTCATGCATAGCATGTGTTTCCACAGAATATCCTTTTATGACATTGTGTGTGTGAATTCACTTCAGTCCCATCTATTCATTAAGAGATGATACTGTTATATGCAGAGAATCTTGTAATTTCTAGGAATTTATAACTCTCTGATTATCTGTCTCCACATTTATAACTTGAGACCCATTTACTGAGCTGTCTTTATGCCATGCTATTAATGCTGTGTGGGGGCTGTTTGTTTTTGCTAGTTAAACCATGGTTCTAATAAGGTCAAGGTCATGATCTATATCTCTGTGTGGACCAGTTAACTGGGATATGACCTGTTACTGCAGATGGTAATCTGAGCCCCCACCAGTGTCACAAATGCATGCTCATAGCACACTGGGGTAGAGTGTGGATAAGGATCAGCGCCAGCTCATTTTCTGAGTAGAAACACTTCCCAAAGCTATTCTTCTAATGAAAGTGAATACAAGCATTATTTTCAGACAGGAAAAATAGCCTGAATGCTCATAATGTATAGTGGAAGCTATTTTAGTAGAGGTCTTGATATAATGTCCATATGGGGAGCAAGTCAAGGAACATGAGGAGTTGAGGATGTTTAGACTGAAGGAAAAAAAAAACTTGGTAAAACCATATCTTAAAGGCCCACCACATAGAACATGATGAAGCCTGTGGTAATTGGCCCTAGAGGGCAAAAGGAGGAACGGTGGATAGAGGAAGAAGACAAATTGACTTTCCTGAGGTCTTCAAGCAATGACTAGGCAGCCCTTCATCAGGGACACTGAACACAATGTGAGCTCTCTGGCCTCTGAGGGTCTTTCTCTTTGTCAGATTCTTTGATCCTGATCTTCTGTGTGAACCTATCAATTGTACCTGACATTAACCTGGGAATTGGGAGATTATGAACCTGAATAAGTCTCTTCCTTCCCCAGGGGTATGTTGGAGACACATCAAATAGCCAAGAATTGATTGTTAAAATTTTCAGTGTGAGCATTTACACCTCAGAAATCAGCAAATGCTACACATTAAGGTTTGATTTCTCATTTTGTTGATTTTCTAGACTTAATAAAGGGAAAGAGAAAATGTTAATTGTGCAGATTAAGCTGAAAAAAATGTATTAATACATATATATTTCCCCCCAGAGAGATGAGTGTTAAAACTTAACAGCATATTCCTGCCTGGCACTACTTTTCTCCCATCCAGTAATTTTAAAGCCATTTATTGATTAATTAACTTAATTAATATAGGAAATAGCCAGTAAAGAAACTCCCTTCCAATGCAGATCTGAACATTCTGTGTACTCCATAATCTTTTGGGGTTTTATTTATTTTATGTTTAATTCATGGAATAAAACAAAAAGGTCCATAAGAGTATTTTTAAAAAAAGATGATTTATAGTCTTAGAGAGCTACCTGGGACATTGAAAGGTAAAGACTCATCCAGGATCACACAGCCAGTATGTCAAAGGCAGGATTAGATTCCAATTTTTACTAACTTCTAGATCAGCTCTCTATCCACTGTTTCATGGATTCCTCTGGCATCAACAATAGGTGACATCAACTTAGGATCCACAGAATCCAGATACATTCCAGCAAGTCCATGAACTTGGATAGAGAAAACTAATGGCATCTTTATTTCTCTTAACCTTTGTTTTCTTTTTAAATCTTACATATTGTACTTTATGCATTTAAAAACATGATTCTGCTAAGAAGTCTAATTACCAAAAGTCTCCATGACACAAAAATGCCTAAGAACCCTTCTAGCAATCCAAGGTCTCCAAAACTCTCCACACAGGTAAATGACCGGAATAAAATAAATTCTTAAACAGACAATTGATCTTCACAACAGTCTTTTATGAGGATATTACAGGCATTGTTAATTCCATTTTACAGATAAGGAAAATGTGGTTTAGAAAGTTCAAGTGGCAATGGTCACACACCAATATATATTAGTGGCAAGATTTGAACCCAGGTATCATTGATTCCCAGTATAGTTAGTACTCTTTCCATGAAACCATGCTGTCCTTCTATAAAACTGAGCATGTGCAGAAATATTTTCCAAAATCTTGTGTTTTATGGCTCTCTTAGTCAAGTACTGAATTGCCATGGTGTGTAGAGGCCATGGAGAGAATAGGAATGATATGTAGGGGCTACTCAGTCTCCACAGGTCCAGAAGACCCAGAACCTAAACAAAAACCTCCAAAATTCCAGACCCCGTCATTCCAACAGGCAGAATATAGAAGGAGAGACTTGGCAAGAGGAAAACTCCAGAGATCCCTAGCTTAGCAGCAGAGATGGAGTTGATCACAAACCAATTAAATGCATTCCCTTTCCCCACCGGCACCCCCAACCACTGTCAATTGTAGCAATTGACATGTCTTGTCCCAGTCTGCTCAGCCATATTGGTCCCTGCAGGGGGCTAGCCTTCCTGGAGCACTGTAATGACAGACCTTGGAAATTGGGTTACCAGAAAAATCATCTTTCATTTCTTCCTTTAAGAGGAAAACTACTGAATAGAGGACTTTTTCTTTTTTTCTTTTTCTTTTTGTTCCCCCTTCAGATTTGTTAACTCTTGGGAAATGCTGTCTTTCAAATAGCACTTTAAACCAGGCTGGGGGAATTGGCAGGAACACGGGGGCCAGGAAGCTGCCAGTGATGAGTTTTTAATTCCGGCTGCATTGTGAGCCCATTCAGACAGTGTTCCAGTATCGTGTTCACTGACACTTCAATTATCCGGCTTTTCAGTCTTCCTCCATTACAAAGAGTACATCTCATTTTTCAGATGCAGCCACAGGCTGAGCTCTAATCTTCATTTTCCAGAAGTAGCAGAGGGTGGGGGCCTATGGGAGTGTGGGTTCATGAGAGTGTGAATGCTAAGATGGATGGATGGAGAGGGAGACAAGATGGAATGCTGAGGAGAGAAATATTATTGAACATCTGCTGAACCTGATATAGAGGATCATAGATATAGAGTGGGGGCGGGGGGAACCTCAAGAGGCCACCTAGTCCAGCCCCTTCGTTTTGCAAAACAAGCCAATGGAGGTTATGTGACTTCTCTAGGGTCACATACAATAAGTGTCTGTATTCAATCTTCCCAAATCCAAATCAGATCCCTATGAATTGTATCATTTAGCTGCCACATAATGAGTTGCCACTAAGACCATGAATCAAAGAGTTCATACAGAATTTAATTGTCAGAAGAGTTTTTCTCACTTGGAGTTTAATACCCCAATGAAATCAAAGGTCAGGTAATAAGAAAATTAGCAAAGTGACAAATAAAATAAATAAATACATGAAATAGAGAGAGGGAGGAAAAAGAAGCAAAGAGGAGAGAAAGGAGGAGAGACAGAGACAGAAAAAGAGAAACATAGAGAAAGAGCGACGAGAGATAGAGAGGAAAAGGAAGTGGAGGGAAGGGAGGAAAAGGAAAAGGAGGAAGAAGAAGAGGAGGTGGAGGAGAAAGATGGATGAATGAATGAAAATTTCCCAGACTCTGTACTGGATTTTAGGAACATGAAGATGAAAATGAAAGAGTCTCTGTTTAGTTTGCTTTCTATCAAAGGAGACAACATATACCCATATTAGTGTACACCACACCAGAAAATGTGTTCTCTGAGCCATGGTGGAAACAGATAAACCTATGTCATTAAGAAATCTATAGAGAGGCAAGATAGCATGGTAGAAAAACCACTGGTTTTGGATTTGGAGAAGCTGGGTTCAAATATCAATTCTTCCACTTATTACCCAAATGAAATTGGACAAGTCTTTTGTGAATGTAGGAGTGTTGAACTAAATCACCTCTAAGGTTCCTTCCAGAGCTAAATCTATATTCTCACACATATAGGGGCTAAAGATGCAGGAGAATCATATTAAGAATCCATGGCCACATTATCAGAGAAGGATGTAAAGGCCACAATTGAGTATGATCTTATAGTAAAGACTATGAGTTCCTGAATCTCCCTGACTCTTGGTAACATTTAACTCTTTTGAATATTTGTTCCTCCCTAGCATTCTTCCCTCAGCAGCTGAGACTTAGCATTCCAGTGACTCTCCTCCCACCTAACAGCTCTTTTTTCTCCCTTCTCCTTGGATGGCTCAGCCTTTCAGCTGAACCTTGACATATGATCATCCTGAAAGATTCCTTCATTATACTTCTCTCCTCACACTTCTTCACTCCTCCATTTGTCCTCTCTTTTTTTATGATCTTGCTTCCACTTAATTTTTAGTAGAGCTCCAAACTAAGATCTTTTCATCCTAACACCATGATGTTCTTCTAGATCAGAGGTTCTTAATCTTTTTTCCACTCATGACCCCTTTTTTGTTGGAGAAATTTTTACATGACTCTAAGAATATAAAATAGGTATACAAATCAAATATTTACTGATAATAAATCATAATTTTATGACTCCCAATTCAGTTATGAAACCCTATATGAGGTCACAATTCACTGTTTAAGAAACTGGACTCTAAGAACATCAGTCCCCACATGTCAACCACTGAATTGACACCTTCATCTATTTTGCTTTGTTACCTCAAATTGAACATGTTCAAACTAATCTCATACATGGTAATGTGGAAAGGGCTTGAGACTTGGAGTCAGGAAAACCTGGGTTCCTATCATATTCCTGATGTCTAATGGGATGTGTGATCATGAATTAGTCACTTAACGATTCTCTGCCTCAATTGTCTCACCTATAAAACAATGGAAGTGGATAGTTAAGGTTCTTGATCTCTAAACCTATGGTTCCTTTAATTCAATTTCAAACAAATTTTTAAAAATTCATATAGCAAGCAGTGGATAGAGAAGATCTAACCTCGGAACTGGGAAGACTCAAGTCTTCAACTCATGCTTCAAAACATGCTGGTTATGATCATGGGCAAGTCACTTAATTTTTTCAACCTCTAGAAATTCTTTAGACTTGCAAAAAAAAACATTGACCTGCATCAGCAGAGAAAGTTTGCTTTGCCAAAGAAATAAGAGATGCAGG
Organism: Antechinus flavipes; assembly: GCF_016432865.1. Lineage (NCBI taxonomy): Eukaryota > Metazoa > Chordata > Mammalia > Dasyuromorphia > Dasyuridae > Antechinus > Antechinus flavipes. Next base: position 34,536,431 of record NC_067401.1, on the reverse strand, counting down.
TCCATTTGGAAAGTGGATCTAATAATGTCAATCGTTCCTACCTCATTGGTTTGTGATGCTCACAGGAGATAAAGTGCCATGTTAATGAAAGAAGATTATAGATGTAGAGCTTGATGAGACCATAGAAAATATCAGGTTCAACTTCTTCCCATTTTAGAAATGGGGCACATATCAGTTAAGTGATTTTCCCAGAATCACACAGTTAGGTTGAATCAGATATAGGATGTGGACCTAGGTCTTCTTGATTGCAAGTTTAGCACTCTATCTACCCCATCCCCCATCCTGTTTCTGTTTGTTATTATTACTTTTTTATTCTGTTCTCCCTACCCCCTCCAACTCTGAATAGTATATTCCCATAATACTTCTATTTCTCTTGATGGGTACCTATTTTCTCCCTATCATCCAGGCTTAGTATCATGGAATCAACTTATAATCATCTCTTTCCTTCACCATTCCCCACCCACACCCACACACCCAATCAATTACTTGTCTTATTGACTTGATTTCCACCCAATGAATCTAATCACTCTCTTCTCCACTCCCACTGCAATCATCCTAGTTCAGATTCCCATTATTCTTTCAATTGCAGTAGTCTCCTGCCTTGTTTTTCTGCTCTAATTCATTCATCTAGCTGATCATTGAGTCCTCCTAATGCACCATTCTGATTTCATCAAATCCTTTCTTTTTTTCTAAATTTATTTATTTATTATTTAATATTTCCCCCAGTTACACTCAAAACAATATTTTTTGCATTTGTTTTTAAAATTTTGGACTTCTAGGTTATCTCCCTTATCCCCACCCACAATTAAGAAACTACTTGTGAAGTTATGCAAAACATTGTCATAAGTCAAGTTGAATCATTCCTTTCTTTAGGAAATTTTTTTTTTAAAAAAGATTTCACTGGTTCCTCACTCTTTAAAAGATTAAGCACAGACTCTTTTTTCCTGGCATTCAAGGACCTCCACAATATAATCTCAACTTAACTTTCCAGTTTTATCTCGGACATTTCTTTAGATCTTTTACATTTAAGTCAAACTAGTTTACTTACCATCTCTGTTGTTGTGTTTGTCCTTTGTGATCATAACATCAGGGAGGTGATGCCATGACATGCAAATGAATTGGATTGGAGTAAGGGAGGGTTTGTTCTATCAATTTTGTGACAGTATATGCATCATTATAAAACCCAGAATCCCCCAGAGTAAAAAATATGTTTTCTCAAATTTTTTCCAGTGTTGCAAATTTTTAAATGGATTAAAATTTTTTGAAATGGATACAAATCAATCAGCATTTATTAAGCATCTACTGTACACAAGACACTATGTTAAATTCTGTGGATCCAAAGATGAAAACAATCTCTGCTTTGAAAGAACGTACAGCTGAATATGGAAAATGAAGCATGTGCACAAGTAATTACTTATGGTAGAGGAGAATAGGAAAGACTTCATGTAGAAGGTGATGCTTGAGTTGAACCCATCTCCAATCCTTTACTCATTATTACTATCCTTCCACCAAATCTCTGTCTGTTAACAGATGGTAGAGAGCCCAGGAAGCCACTAACCACTAGCAAGGTCAATGGATTCCTGACCGACTTTTCTCAAACTTCCCTCAGTGAAGAGAACCTCTAATGGATGTCTCTGATGGAAGAAAAGGGCGCTGGTGATCTCAGTGATAGTGAATCTGGACATTCCAACTTTTGAATAGCTGGAAAGTATACATCAAAAATGACACTGGGATTATTAGAGATGGATTTATCTGATTTGATCCAAAAGGGAAAGAAACTCCTGGAATGGTGAATTTGGACTTTCCAACTTTTGAATAACTGGAAAGTGTACATCAAAAATGACATTGGGGTTATAAGATATCTGGCTTGGTCCAGAAGGGAAGGAAACTCTTTCATGTGACAAATGCCAAAGAATTAAAAGGAAACTTACCTTTCAGTGTGATGTCCATGGTGTTTGCCTGTCTGAGAAGAGAGGAAAAAAGAGAAGAAATGGGGACATAAAGGTGTCACAGGCAGGTATCTTAAAATGCTAAGGTTAATAAGGACTATATGAGGTAGCCCAGGGACTTCAATCACCAATTACTCATCCCTCACCCCCTTCTCCTCTTATAATATTAAAGTTTTAAAGCTAAAGAGAACCTTAGAAAACATTGAGTCCAACTCTTCCTTTTACAGATGAGAAAACTGAGGCTTTGAAAGATTAAGTGATTTGCCCATAGTCCCACAGTGAATAAATGTCAAAGGAAGGATTTGAACCAAATTCTAGCACTCCACCCAGTTATCAGCATTCCATCTTCCTCGTTGCTTGCTTGGTGTCTCCTAAGGCTTTCTCATTCCCTTTCACTTTATCTGTCTTTCTCTAGAGCCTCAAAGCTCCGAATTTTATTCTTATTTTCTCATTCAGCTCCAGGCAAACAGGCTAGGAGACAGCCTCCAGGACCTAGGAGAGTGGATGACTTCTCTGTACTGTCTCTGCCTTTTAAAGAAAAGGGAAACATGTTAATTAGCGACCAATTAATGCACTTTTGATATTTTAATTATTCTGTCAGAGATTGGCTGTCTGCAAAATAGTCCACATTAATTGAATCTTTTTAATAATTCTATAAACGCTTCTTTCCTCCTTGATGTACTGGTTTAAGGAGAAAAAAAGGTTGGACAGTCTTATAGCTCAGTAATTTGAGTTAATGGCATGAAGCCTTCACTGGGCTTTCATATGCTTATTGAACCAGTGATCTCTTAATACTTCATTAGACTTTTTTTTCTTCTTTGGAATAATTGTCACACGATGGCCTTTTTTTATTTCTAAGTGGCCTGTGCTATGACAAAATGAATCTTTTGGGGAAGCTTCCTGGGAGAAGAGTCTACTGGTTAGTTTCCTTATGACTAGGAAAATTATAGGATTCTGCATTGACATGGAAGGGAATCTTGGAAGGTCCTGTATGGTCCTTCCCCACTTCCTGTCATCTCCCAAACACCCAGAACCTAGTAAAGAAGCAAAAAAATATGGGATCATAGATCTAGAAAAAATCTCAGAGGCCATCATTTTATAGATGAAGAAAGTGGAGCTCAGAGAGTCTCACTGACTTACCCATAATCACACTGGTAATTTGAACTTGGGTCATCTGATTCTCAGTGCTGTGCTCTTTTCATCTTATGACATGTTGCATTTAGGAACTGAGGCCCCATAAATTCACCAGGGCCATTCTGTACCTAGCTCCATCAGTCGCCTGTGCAGAATGAGGCATGGCTGTTCAAAGCAACTAGAAGAGATGGTGGGTGGAGAGCTGAGATTGGAGCTGACAGATTGATCCCAATGGTTTTAGGCAGCTTTGATCGCCAAGAAATCAATTGGTCATTAGGATGACAGAGCTGGATGGACCGATTGATTGCTTAGAGCATTACCATCAAAGTGGCTGGAACCACTAGCCAGAGCAGAAAAATGTTGAAACAGTGGCTCTGGGAAGAGACAACCTAAGTCATTTATGATCTTTACATTTAGACCTTTTCTGCTATTGCACATAGCATCAATCACTTTCTTAGAGATTAAAAAGAAGAACTTAAAGGGAAAGGATGCCAAACTTTAAAGTTACAGAGAACCTATTAACGATCTGAATTTTCTTCCCAGATGAGTTGCTGATCTTAACTGTAAATGGAATTTCCACACCGGGAGTTCCCTACATGTATGAAATTACAGGTCTGGGACAAAGAAAAAATTATTTGTGGAAAGATAAGAACAGTGGCAACACCAACATACTATGATGGATTATGCCTCCATTCCATGATAGATTTTCTAAAAGTGGTAGATTCCATCTATTAAGTGGGAGTATGTTACAGTGCAAAGAGCATTGATTCTATAATCAGTAGACCTGAGTTCAAATCCTACTTTTGATATTTAGTACTTGTATGACCTTGAATAAGCCACAAGTTTCCTATGCCTCAGTTTGCTCACATGAAAATGAAAGTGTTAGGCTACATGGCCTTTGAGGTTCCTTGAAGCTCATGATCCTATGATGCTAAGTGTAACTCTTGCACAAATAGTCCTACATGTCAAACATTTTCCAGATGTCACTATAGCTGGCCTTTTCTGATTGCCTCTGTTCCTCTTCAAATTGGGGCAGCTGGGTGGTGCAGTGGTAAAGCACCAGACCTGAAATCAAGAAGACTCTCCTTCCTGAGTTCAAGTCTAGCCTCAGGCACTTATTTATTGTGTGACCCTGAGAAAGTCATTTTACCCTAATTACTTCAGTTTCTTCTGTCAAATGAGTTGCAGAAAGAAATGGCAAACCTCTCCAATCTCTTGGCTAAGAAAATTCCAAATGGGGTCATGAAGAGGGAGACATTATTAAACAACAACAACCCCTTTCTAATTATTTTATGACAATTTGTATATTGTAATGGGCTGAGGCTTGAGTTGATTCACTGAGGTCCCAAGCACATGAGGCTAAATAGTAATTGGACCATGCCCTATTAATATATTAGCTTGGAGAAAGAATGGCCCCCACCCACTCTTTGTGCAAGTCCTGATGTGTTGTATAGGAAATGATGATTTTGGTGGGTGGAGGCAGGGGAGTGGAAAAGGAAGGGGAAGGAGAGACTGTTTTGCTTTTGCCATTGCAACGACCTTTCTGTTTGTTTTTCTTCTTCTTTTTGCTTTTTGCTGAGGCAGTTGGGGTTAAGTGACTTGCCCATGGTCATACAACCAGGAATTGTTAAGTGTCTCCTCCCCTTCCTCCTGACTTCAGCAACTCAAGCCTCAGCCCATTACAGTATATCTTCACATTTCCTTATTTATCTAGTTATAGATTATATAGATATACATAACCTCCCCCATCCCCCAAGGGGAATATAAGTTCCTTGATGGCAGCTCTTATTTTATTTTTGATTCTATGTCCCCAGCATCCTAGCTCATTGTCTGGCATAGAATTAACACTTAGTAAATGTTGGATTTTGTCAAATTGAATAGCAGGTGAGAAATAGAGCTCAAAAATGCATATAAATAGCCATGTTGAAGCACTGGCTCTTATTGTTATTAAATCATTCATCCAAAAACACTATCATAGAAACAAATGTTATTGAATACTTATTAGGAACAAAGTACATAGTACATTTTTGGGGAGTGTGAACTCCATCAGGATGGTGGAGTGTCCAGAGCTTAAGCCATATAAGGACAGGTTGAAAGAAACTGAGTTGTATAAAGTTAAAAAGAGAAGACTCAGAATAGAAGAAACCCATCTCCCAATATTTGAATCACTGTCACTTAGAAAATGAATGGATTTCCCCTACTTTTTGCCCTGGAGAAGGAGGTAGTTACAAAGAAGAGAAATTGCAGAGAGGTAGCTTTAACTTTGATTGAAGGAAACATTTCCTAACAATTAGGACTGTTCAATAGTGAAATGGGCTTCCTTGCTAGGAAATGGGCTCCTTCTCTCTGGAGGTCTTCAAACAAAGATGGCATTCAGGGACAGACTGAACCAAAGGACCTCTGAGCTTGAATTGAATTAAATGAGAGCAGATGATGACAAAGTTAAATTGAATTTAAATATATAGATTAGGAGAGTTTAGTGGAACTGAACCTAACTGAATCCAGTGAAAAATATCCCTGTACAAAACAAGGCTGAAAGAAAGTGGCTTTTGACTGCTTGCTTTGAGAAGACAGTTGAACTGGAAGAAGGAACAAAAGTCTCATTTGCTCTTTGCAAACTAGTTCCCTAATTAGTATGCATAAATTTTACTTGGTTAATCACATTTGAATGTTCAAAAGCAGCCCATTATCCCTAGGAATCTTGGGTAAACTATTTTGTAAATTAAAAGATGTTTCTGTTATCTGAGTGTGTTATTGTTGCTGTTCAGTCATTTCAGTTATGTCTAACTCTTCATGAACTCATTTGCAGTTTTCTTGCAAAGACTCTAGAATGTTTTGCCATTCTTTCTCTAGCTCTTTTGACAGATGAGGAAACTGAGGTAAACAGGACTTGCTCATGGTGTCTGAGGCCAGGTTTAATTTGGGGCTTCCTGACTCCAGGCCTGGTATTCTATCCACTGCACCACCCAACTGCCAATTATTTCCAGAAGTTAACTTTTAACATGTTTTCAGGATCTGGGCTTCCCTAAAGAGGAACATGCCAGGAAAGCTATTCAGACTCTGGAAGTTCAGGAAGGATTTCTCTATCTCAGCTCTTACCCCCTCTTTCATCCAAAGAACCTGGAAAAGTGACATATTGGTAACTACCAACTGGGAAACCAGAGAACCATTTCTCAGGTGGGGGGGTTAGCCACAGATCATCAGGGTCATCACAACAAATTATCATTCAACTAATTTTTCAGTGAGTAATCTAAAATAAATTCACAACAGTTTTTTTTTGTTTGTTTCTACTTCCATTCCTCAACCAAATATTATATATTATTTTCCTCACTACCCACTCTCCCCCAAACATAAGAAGCAGTACAGTCACAGTGGAAGCAGCAATGACTCTTAAATGAGAGGTCACTACTTCTGAGATAGTTTATTGCCTAACACTATAGGTGATTCACCTACCTTTATTAAGCTTTAATTTTCTCATTTGCAAAATAAGAGTCTTGGTCTGAGTTCTCTTCCAGATCTCAGATCCTTCCAGTTCAAAGATTTTCACATAAGATTAACTTCTGGATGTAAACTGCTATTCTGCTTTTCCCTTCTATTTAATCTTTTCCTTTTGAATAAATTATAAGCTTATTATTATTATTATTGCTACATACTGTTTATATACTTATTGACTCAACACTAAAGAGGAAAATCACTGTATACAGCCCTCTAGCTTTTCAATTTCTATGGGAAACCCACTCCATTATGCTGAGATCCCTTCACTGATTCATTGAAATACTGTTCATTCAAAAGGAGATACAATTAGTCAGTGGGTGGAGGATCCAAGTTAAGTTCTAATTGGTAGATACAATATAATAATAAAATATAAAAACCATTTATTAAGAATCTACAATGTGGGCATCCATTCATTTTCCAGTTTCTAGCCACTACAAATAGGGCTGCTACAAACATCAATTGGAGAATGGCTGGGTAAATTGTGGTATATGAATGTTATGGAATATTATTGTTCTGTAAGAAATGACCAGCAGGATGAATACAGAGAGGACTGGCGAGACTTACATGAACTGATGCTAAGTGAAATGAGCAGAACCAGGAGATCATTATACACTTCGACAACGATATTGTATGAGGACATATTTTGATGGAAGTGGATTTCTTTGACAAAGAGACCTAACTGAGTTTCAATTGATAAATGATGGACAAAAGCAGCTACACCCAAAGAAAGAATACTGGGAAACGAATGTGAATTATCTGCATTTTTGTTTTTCTTCCCGGGTTATTTATACCTTCTGAATCCAATTCTCCCTATGCAACAAGAGAACTGTTCGGTTCTGCAAACATATATTGTATCTAGGATATACTGCAACATATCCAACATATAAAGGACTGCTTGCCATCTAGGGGAGGGGGTGGAGGGAGGGAGGGGAAAAAAATCGGAACAGAAATGTGTGCAAGGGATAATGTTGTAAAAAAAAAATTACCCTGGCATGGATTCTGTCAATATAAAGTAATTATTAAATAAAAATTTAAAAAAAAAAAGAATCTACAATGTGCAGAAAATTCCTGCTTCCAAGTAGTTTATAATCAAATGAGGAAGACAACAGCTGGAAAGAAGGAATAACTAGGAGATACCCATCATTGTCTGTGGAGTTGAAACCAAGCAGAGTTGCAGATGGAAATTGGAAATTGTTTTGCAAAGTCTAGATCCCAATCTTCTACAAAGGAAACTTTTGGAAGGAGTTCAATGCGCTCTTCTTCAACCCTCAAATCACCAGAGAGAGCAAGCTGAGGAAGTTGGGAAGCTGTACAGTTGATTTTGTTTGTCCTTTACTAGCCAAAGCTGAGTTAGCAGCGTGGTGATAAGATTCCCGGTGGTCAGCTTATCTTCGGTGGGACATCATGTTCCAAGCATGGGCTTAAAACAAGCAGGGAGGTTGAAACCAAGCAGGGTTACAGATGAAAGGCTCTCCTCCCCTTCCTTTTTCACTCCCCTGCCTCCACCCACCAGATATCCACTACACAACAAGTGATACCTACTCAATATAGATAAAACTAAGAAAGAGAAGATTGTGACAATATAGTGGTGACTGAGAATAGGGCCTTTCCTCAATATTTGTACCCCAAGACAGCAAGCACTACCTTTGAAAATGTAGATGAGGGGAAGGAGGAACACCTTAGCAAGTGATGAGACTTATTATTCAATATTTAGTCATCTATTTATTTAATTAAATTTAATTTAAAATATTTAGTTTCTTTTTAATGATCTCTAGCTCATTAATGTCTTTTTTTTAAATGTAGCACCCAGCACTAAACACAATCCTCTAGATGTCTGGCCAGGACAAAGTTTTAACTACGTGCTTTTCTGGTTGACATTTTAGCAATGACTTGGATGAAGACATAGATGGAATCTTAGGAGATTTGCATATGACACAAAGCTAGACAAAACAACTAATATATTAGGAGAAAAAAAATTGGTCTTCAAAAGATTTAGGTGGGCTGGAATAATAAGATGAATCTATGAAGATGGAATTTAAAGTAAGGCATTGCTAAAGCTAAGAAATTAAACTATATAATGACAAAAAGGGAGAGAAACATGACTAAGCTATAAGGAGCTGATATGAAGAAAGATGTAAAAATTCTGGTGAATGTTAGCTCAATAGGAGTCAACAATGTGGCCCTGTTGCTAAGAAAACTAATGCAATTTTATTGGGATTTTTCTGTCACTTTTAGTCATATTGTGACCCCATTTGGGGTTTTCTTGTCAAAGATACTGGAATGGTTTGCCATTTTCTTCTCCAGCTCATCTTACAGATGTGGAAACTGAGGCAAACAGAATTAAGTGGCTTTCCCAAGGTCATACAGCTAGTGTCTGAGCCCAGATTTGAACTTAAAAAGATGTCTCCAATACCAATGCTTTACCCTCTTCTCCACTTAGATGTAATATTAGGCTAAACCAGTAAAGATACATTATCCAGAATGAAGGTTTTTTAAACCCCACTGTATTCTGCTCTCATCAAACTACAATTGCTCTATGGTGTTGAATTTAGGGTGCTGAGAAGGGACCTTGACACATTAGAATACCCACTGAAAGAGGTGGTGAGGGTTCCAGAGATGTCATCTAAGGATTGATTGAAGAAGCTGGCAATGCTCAGTCTAAAACATAAAATACTTAATGGAACCTGGGACACCTAGTTTTAAGTATTTAAAAGACAAAATTCAGTTTAAACATCACCTTGGAGAGACAGTGTTGCAAAATGAATACTGTTAGAATCAGAGTCCTACATCCCTGGATGTGACCCTGGACAAGTCATTTAAATTCTCAGTTTCTTCATCTTATAGATGACAGGGTTGATCTCCATGACCTTTAATGTCCCTTCAAACTCCGCTTCTAAATACATTAAAGTTACTCCTAAATTACCTTTAGGACAGGGACTTTAAAAAAATTTTTGGATCCCCAGGATCTGGCAGTCAAATTAGATAGTAAATAAGCATTTATTAAGTACCTTATTGTGCTGAATATTGTGCTAGTAATCATTGGACACAGTAGACACTTAATAAATTCTTATTTCCTGATTGAGTGAAATTAAACTGATTTTACTTCACCCAAAAAAGATGGAATTGTTTCATTCATGAAACAATAGAAGGGCAGATTTTGGCTTGATGAGAAGGAAAATTGCCCTAATCATTAAAATTGCTTCAAAGTGGAATGATCAAGAAGTGAGGTTACTATCAATGAAAGTCTACAAGCAGGGATTGGTGAATATATGTCAGCAGTGTTGCAGAGGGGATTTATGTTCAGGTGCGGCCTGAAAAGAGCCTGAATGATACCACTAGTTCTCTGGAAGGTGGTTAAACATTCTAGCTATGTTTTCCTTCCTTCCTTCCTCCCTTCCTTCCTCCCTTCTTTCCTTCATCCCTCCCTCCCTCCTTCTCTTCCTTCCTCCCTCTCTCCCTACCTCCCTCCTTCCCTTCATTCCTTCCTTCCTTCCTTCCTCCCTCCCTCTCCCCCTCTCTTCCTCCCATCCTTCCTTCCTGCCTTCTATCCCTTCCTGCCTTTCTTCCTCCATCCTTCCCTCCCTCCCTCTCTCCCTTCCTTCCTCCCTTCCTCCCTCCCTCCCTTCCTTCCTCCCTTCCTTCCTCCCTTCCTCCCTTTCTTCCTCCCTTCCTCCTTTTCTTCCTCCCTCCCTTCCTCCCTCTCTCCCTTCCTTCCTTCCTTCTTTTCTTCCTTCCTTCCTCTTTCCTCCCTTCCTCCCTTCCTCCTTTTCTTCCTCCCTCCCTCTCCCCCTCTCTTCCTCCCATCCTTCCTTCCTGCCTTCTATCCCTTCCTGCCTTTCTTCCTCCATCCTTCCCTCCCTCCCTTCCTTCCTTCCTTCCTTCCTTCTTCCTCTCCCTTCCTCTCCCCTCCTCTTTTCTTCTTTCTAGCAGTATGTTTTAGTAGAAAGAATGCTGGACTTGGACCCTAAAGACCTAGTATCAGGTGTCAACTCTGCCATTTATTAGTTGTGTGACTTTAAGCAAATCGTGTGACTTCTCTGAAGCTGTTTTCTAATCTGCAAAATGGGAATACAGATGTTTCTGACACAAGCCTTACAGAATCATATAGAGAATGAAATGAAAATTTTATGAACTGAATGCAAAATAACCATTTTTAAATCAAAAAGCACTATATCAATTTTAAGTGTTAAAGATGAAACCTCAGAGAGATTTCAGCTGTCTTTAATTGTGCAAGACTTTAATAAAGGAATTTAGTAATTATTTCCTGCATCCATAGAGAATTGAACAAGAGAAAATGAAATGAAATTAAAGTGGGGGAGATTTAAGACAGTGTAGATGGTCTCTAAAAGTTTTGGTTTTGTTGTATTTTTATTATTTAAAAAAAAAAGAGAGAGAGAAGACAACCATTTAGAGTATGTTGTTTAGCTTTTAGATTAATAAAAATCAAGGGCTAACACTATAGCACTGGCCAAGATTATTGACAATGGATCTAAAGTCAGAAGGCCTGGTTCCAAATATAAGCCCAATAGTATGCTAGCAGCAGCTAATTTGCTCAGTGGATAGAACACCAGCCCTAGAGTCAGGAAAACCTGAATTCAAATTCAGCCTCACTTATTAGTTGGTGTTGCAAAGTGATTAGCACAGTGCCAGTATATAGTAGATGCTTAATAAATACTTGATTCCTTCCTTTATCCTTCCCTCCCTCTTTTCCTATCTTTCTTTATACTCCCAATATAAACTACAGTGCCCAGCACATAGTAGGTACTTAATAAATGCTTATTGACTAAATTTGAGAAATGCTATGGGTAAGTCTGTAGGGCTGCCTCTACTTTGTAGCCCGGCTGTCAATGACAAAGATGGCAAAGCATGAACCCAGCAATCCCCTTTACTCTTTCCATATGCTCCAATCAAGGAAGGGGGGGGGGGGGGGGAGAGACAAGGCAACCACAGCAGAAAGAGCACTGGATTTAAAGTCAGAAGACCTGTATTCAGATCCTGCTTCTACACTATGTAACCTTGGTCAAGTCAGACTTCTCAGTTTCTCCTCTGCATAATAACAGGATTGAATTAAATGGCAGTTTATGAGCCTGAATTATGTAACTTTTCTGTAATCTTCTTGAGCAGACCGGAGCAAAATCTGGGACTTATGTGAGGGTGAACCCATCCTTGAGGGCTGTAAGGCTAAGGGTCAAGTGACAGTCCCAAATGCTGTTCTGTGAGTTTCTCTGACAGCCTCCTTCTGGAGAGAGCATCCTCAGGGAAAGAGAATGACCTCACTTTTCCTCAATTATCACAATCTTGAAATGAGGGTGTAAATTAAATCTTTTCGTTTCAAATCCTGTTTTCCCACTGATTCACCTGATTTCCTTTGAGCAGACGTTGCTTTTATTCCTTTTTACCCTTTTAGGGGCAGTAGCTCCTAACACCAGAACTGAGAGCTTCCTACAGCCCAAGATTTCTCTAAACAACCTAAATATACTGGAATGACCTAAAGGACCCCTTCATCATAGTGAAGTTCTTTTATAAAGCAAAGGATCTTTTTTTTTAATGTTTAATAGCAGAAATTTATTACTGAAAGTAAAAAAAAAAACAACCTCAGTTTAAATGTATTATTTAAATGAGTAATAAGTACATAATCAGATCTTTATTTTTTTTCTTTTTTTTTTAATTTTTATTTAATAATTACTTTATATTGACACTCGTTTCTGTTCCAATTTTTTTTCCCTTCCTCCCTCCACCCCCTCCCCTAGATGGCAAGCAGTCCTTTATATGTTGGATAATAATCAGATCTTTAATTCATTAATTTACTTTTATTCTCAATCTCCATTTAGTCCTTAGCTATATATTATAGTCATTTATAAATATATTCTTTTCTGGGCTCCCTCCATCCCACTATGTATCAATTTAGTCTGGGCTTACAAAACTTCAATTAACTTTTATTCCTATCAAAATGATTATGCCTCCTAAAGTAGTATCAATAGCCATTAGATACAGTATGAATGTTTTGGATAACAATTTTAATTTAATTTCATGCTCTCATTTCATTCAAATGTCTAATTTCCAAAGGATCTTTTTTTTTTAATGCAAATAATGTTCCTTCTCATGCATCTGACAAATTTGTTCTGTAAAATGCTGTATCTCTTTCGCTTAAAGTGAAGCCCATCAGTAGTTACGAGTCCACTGTTAGCATTGTATTTTGCAATTTGCAAGTGACTTTGATCTAGGAAGAGTGGCCCCTGGGTCAACCAATAAGCCAACCAGACAACAGATCCCAAAGCATGAATCAATAAAAATAAACCAATAGCCCAAACATTGATCAAATTGAGCATATTCTCTGACTTGGTCATAATATTATGCCTTGTGCTTTGGTCACAAAGAGATTAAAGAAAGAAGAGAGGAGTCTATAGGTAAAAATAAACACACAAATGCATATACATATACATATATATGTGTGTGTGTACGTATATATGTATGCATATGCATATGTATATCAGTTCTTTTCATACTTGCCAAAAATTGGACTCTAAGGTGACAGCAGGCATCCTACTGAGTGATATGTGAATGTAACAGACAATTAAAATGCCATAAGTAATGATGAAATAGACAGTTTTAAAGGAAGGGTCTCTAAAAACTAATGCAGAGAAAAATGAGCATAAGAATGAGAACAACTTGTTCAATGATAAAACTATGGAGAAAAACAAGATTGAAAAAGTTTAGAATTCTTATCAATGTGTCAGTGAACTTGTAGTCCAGAAGACTGAAAATGGAAGATGACATCCACTCCCTGACAGAGAGGTGGAAGACTTGGAAAGCAAAGGGAGAGAAGCATTCTGCACATGGCCAACAAGAGAATTTCTTTTCTTAGATTGTGTATATTATGATAAAAGTACACTTTCTCCCTTCCCCTCCCTTCCTTCCTTCCTTCCTTCCTTTCTTCCTTCCTTCCTTCCTTCTTCCCTTTTTCCCTTTCTCTCTTTCTCCCTTCTTCCCTTCCTCCCTTCCTCCCTTCTTTTCTTCCTCCCTTCCTCCCTTCTTTTCTTCCTCCCTCCCTCCCTCCCTCCCTTCCTTCCTTCCTTCCTTCCTTCCTTCCTTCCTTCCTTCCTTCCTTCCTTCCTTCCTTCCTTTTATTGTTCAATGGGGACAGACATCAACAGGAAAGAAAATTACAAGTAAAACTTAATTTTTTAAAAGAATAATACCATTGTCAGTCAAGTTGGATCAGACATGATGAAGACAAATAGCCAAGTCAGAGGTGAGGAAACCCCATCTTTAGTCCATCACACTGAGATAATAAAGTAGAAGTCTATATGACAGCATGCATAGATTCTGAAGCTAAAAGTTTAACATAGAAGAGCTCACTAAAGTCTGTGCACAATTGTAGAAACAACAAATTAGTTGTTTCAATAGCTTTCCAATGTCTTCATCATGCCATATTATGTATGTATTGAGTTATCTGTACTTGTATTATATTCCATCACTATGCTGTACGTGAGAGCCACAAAGGTAGGGACTGTTTGGCAGAGGAGATAGAGTTGGACTCAAAAAAGACCTCAATTTCAATTCTCCCTCTGACAACCACTTGTTCCCAATGCAATTAGCTCCTAATTGGCCTTTAAGTCACTTCCCACTGATCCATTCCCATATAACTGCCAAACTGAAACTCCTAATACCTAGATGGGTCTAGCACATAATATTTTCTCCTTCCTTCTTTCCTGAGTGTGGTCCTCTGACTCAGGAAAACCAGAGTTCAAGGCCTATTTTCCACACACACACATACACACACACACACACACACACACACCCTTGAATCTCTCAACTTTAGGCTACTCCCAAAGGCCATATCCTACAGAAAAAGTGCCTGTTTTCTAGAGGAAGTTTCCTCATCTTGAAGTTCTCTATACCAGTGAAATGATGGGTCCGATCTTTGTCTCTAAGTGACTTCATAGATCATAGAACCATGTACTTAACATTGAAAGGAGACCTAGAAGTCATATAGTCTTCATCTTTAAGAGGAGGAACCTGAAGTTAAGGAGCAATTAAAATGATTTATTCATGGTGACTGTAGTAAATATAGTAAATATCCAAGTAAGTATCCAAGGCAGGATTTGAATGTGGGCACTAAAATATCAACAATGACTATTTGTTGTTATTATTATTGTTATTGTTATTATTCAGAACTTGGAACACTGCCTGGTACGACCATAACTGCTTTTTCTCTGATTGAGTATAATAATCTGCACTTGTTCTGCACATGGTAGATGCTTAATGTACATTAGCTGAATACATGAGAGGCTGAGTGAATTCTCACTTCTCTTTGTGAGTGACTCCTTTTCATCTCTAAGTCTGAGGTATCTTTCAGGCCCAGGACCAAGTTGGGAGGGAGTGGATATTAAAGGCAGGCCTGTGTTTTCTCAGTAAATAGAAAGCATTTGCATTTGGGCCCTAAGATGTTTACTCTTCTGGCAGCTACATTTGCCTTTCCAGCTTCTTCTCAGTTTTAATGTTTGAATGTAACTGAAGAGAGCATGGATGGCATCCCAATGAGCCCTCATTAGCTATTTCAACTCCTCTAGGGCAAGGCAGGCCAAGGAATGGGCAAATCAGCTCTACCTGGGTTTCAGATCACCCCAGAATGCCCCTCCATTTGGTCAGGCCATTATAAGTCTGGTTTCATCAAAGGAAGCCATGGGTCAGTCTATCAGATTGTAGGACTCCAGACTGGGGGGGGGGGGGGAAGGGGGGAAGGGAGGTCAGAAAGGAAATCTCATCTTTTAGAAATTATCCCACTTAGGCTCTGGGAACATAATGTTGCACTGTCTGTCCCCCTTCTTTAGTTTCCAGGTTACCTGTTGTAAGGTACTATGGCAACCCTCTACCAAGGAGTCACCAATGGGCATATAGTAATATAGACATGGATTCTGGAGTCTGAGAATCTGCATTTGAATCTTACCTTTCTAAATGAATGTAAATAAGTCATCTAATTTCCCCATTGTAAAATGAAGGAATTTCACTTAAATTCATGTCTGAGGGATGGGTTCTATGAAGCAATAGCTCAATATAACTCACGCAAAAAAGGTAGGTATGCATTCACTGGAGATAAGGAAAGAAAGATCAGATTGTAGAGTGAGGGAAGAAGCAGTGAATGGAAATTCTAAAATCATGTCCATTATTATTCCAGGCTAACCTCTTGGGGCCCAACAACTTCCCACAGGTGCATAGGGCAGAGAAGTCATTATATTCCTTTTGGGAAAAGGAGAAGAGAAGGACTGGATTTTCCTTACATGTCAAACTTACTAGCACAGTGTATGGGATAGATTGCTGATTTTAGAGTTCAAGGCCATAGCTGATAGATGACGAGACATGGAGTCTGAACTGGTTGTTTTTCTCGGGTTTTAGTCATGTCCAACCCTTCACGACCTCAGTTGGTATCTTCTTGGAAAAGATATTGGAGTGTTTTTCCATTTACTTTTTCAACTCATTTGACAGATGAAGAAACTGAGGTAGAGTTAAATGGCTGGTCCAGAGTCACCCAGCTAGTAAGAATCTGAGATCATCTTTGAACTCAGAAAGATGAATCTTTTTGACTTCAGAACTGTCGTTCTCTCCACTGTACTACCTAGCTGATGGAGTCAGAGGACCTGGGTTCAAATGTTAACTCTGATGACCATGCCCATTGTGACCTTGAGTAAATCCCTTAACACTTAAAATAATGCTCTAATTTAACAGACCCCCATTTTCCTTATCTGCAAAATCAGGGGATTGAACATATTGACCTCTAAACTTGCTCTCAAGTCTAGATCTATAACCTATTATAATCTGTGGGCCTACCTTGTAGGGCTATTGCAAGGTTTAAATGAAATGATATGATTAAGTGCTTTGTAAACTCTTTAAAGTCCTACATAAAGGTCAGTTACTGTTATAGAGGATCACACACTTGAGCCAAGAGAGTATTAGAGGTTGTCAACTCCCACTCCTCTCATTTTTTGAGATAAGGAAATGAAGGCCCAGAGAAGGTGAGTAACTTTTTCCATATTATAAAAGAAAACAGAGGCAAAAGCCAGGCCTCAAACAGCCTCCAAATGTGAGACAACAAGTGAGGAAATAAAAGTGAAATGAATGAAATTTCATAGAGTCTTTCTTGCTAGGTTCTGAAAACACTTCAAATGTTGTTTAAAATGCAGCCATATGGGTGTATTCCCAATAGATTCCCATTTGAAAAATGTTCTATTTGGCTATTAGCACTTCCTTCTGCCAGAATCTGGGCACTGGGGTCTCCTCCATGAGAACTCATCTGGGAGATTTGGGGGGACTTTGTTTCTTTCCCCAGGATTAGTGCTTTCTTCTCTCTTCAGTTCTGCCTTCAAGGTTTCACAGGGTCCCCAGCAATCAGAAATGATTTGTGTCAAAGACTGTATTACAGAAATCATTTGTCATCTTGAGTTCATGTTTGAACTTGAAGAATGATGCTAGTGAGTGACCCAGAAGCATGTCACAGGCAGGGGGTGGGGGATGGAGGGGATTGTGATGAGGTTCCTAACCTTGATGTTGAACTTCTTTGGAAGTGGTAGGAAGTTTCCAGTTTTATTCCAATAAGCCTGTGCAATTCTCCCACAAGCAGCATGTGGAAGGGAACAGACAAGAAGGAGGAATGATGTGATTGTGGTATGCTTTTAATTTTGTCGGTACACTTTCATATGGAATGTGTCATCTCCAAGGAAAGCAGCATTTGGGGATTAGGGAGGAGGGCAGACCTCAGTTCTTGCATTTGTTATCTAGTGCTATGTGAACTAGGGAAAGTTCCTTGTAAAAGTATTTCCTCATCTCTTAAATGAAATGGCAGAAGAAACACCTGCCCATCGTCTTGTTGCCCTCTCCCATGGCTGCTGGGACCCTAAGCCCCAATTTCTCTGGTATTCTCCTCCAGCTCTCTCAGGTTAGAGAATCAGGGACTGTTGACCTGCTGTTAAACTACCGACCAGACCCTAGAAGAAAAGGATTGTCTTTCTGTTCCAAGATGAATGCCTACAGGGTAATTTTTCTTCTCCATATTCCATCAATAGAATTTGCCTTAAACCCCCCCTTCCTCATATATCCGTTGGCTTTTATATGTAAATATTTCCATTGGTTTAGAGGTTTTTATTGTTATTGTTCATTTTATTTTATTTTTTTGTCGAGCATAGGGAGTATTTGGAAACAAGCATTTTGATTACCACATGGTGGAAATATAAATGGGTATTCCAGCTATGAATTTTCCTCTTCTGGATTGTTGCTTTTGTTCAAACATGACTTACTCTTTATGATCACATTTGGAGTTTTCTTACCAAAGGTACTAGAGTGGTTTGCCATTTTCTTTTGCATTTCATTTTATAGATATAGAAACTGAGAAAAACAGGCTTATATGACTTGCCCAGGGTCACACAGTTGTTGGTAAGTGTCTGAAGCCTGGTTTGACCTCAGGTCTTCCTGCCTCTGGGGTCATTGCTTTATCCACTGTGCCCCCTAAATATTCTTCTATGAAGTACCACCTAAAATAGTCTGACTTCTTGGCAGAAGGCACAATGAATTTTTAGGTTCTTTTATACTTTTAGATTTGGGATGGCAAGTTTTGGACCAAATTAATGATTTTATCCACACAAGTAAGGAATTCCCAGTGAGAAAATTCCCTTTGCTGATGAAGATCAGCAGTTATTCTCACGTTTGCAGCCTTCTTCAAGTTGTATAGGACAGTGAAAGGAGAAATCTCTTCTCCAGGTTCACACAGCCGTTAAGAATTAAAGGAAAAAGTTGAAACTTGGTCAGTGCTTCTCAAAATAGGTTGACTGACCCTCTGAGACACTTTCCATGAATCTGCAAGATCAAAACTTTTCCCATAATAATATTAAGATGAATGTGTTTATTAAAATATTCCTCCTTTTGTCAATTACACATCTGTGTGAGGTCATATTTTCTTCAAATACTTCAAAATGATTTATCACAACAAATTGAATATAGAAGCATATAGGAGATAGGAGAATACAACTATCTTCTATTAAGCTAGACATTAAGAAGACTTGCAGAAATTTGTAAGAACAATGGCACTTCTCACTATTTTAATTTTGGAAAATACAATTTTTTTTTTACAAACTATTTATGTTAAAAAGTAATAATTTGCTTTAAATTGTCAGTTTTATTTCTTTGTTCAAGAATGTTCCTAAATCTAACCCAATCATTAAAATTTCTTTGGAGTCTTCAATAATTTTTAAGAGTTGCAAAAAGATCCCAATACTAAGAAGTTTAAGAACCAGTGAAGTCCTAACTTCCAGTCCCATCCTTTATCCATTACAAAATAAAGCCTCTCTACCAAAGTCATGAACAATTATTAATTTACATTCTGTACCATCTAAAGCAAGGGTTCTTAATCTGGAGTAAATGGAGTTATTTTCTTAATTTAATAGCTATTTCAATATAGTTGATTTCTTTTGTAATCCCATGTATTTTATTTTATGTACTTAAAAACATGATTTTGAGAAGGGACTCCATAAACTTCATCAGACAGCCAAACGGGTCTACTACACACAGAAAATTCTAAGTAGCTTCCCTTGGAGTACTAAAAAAACTAGTCATCATTTTACTTTTTTCCATCTCCCTGAACCTCCCTCATCAGTCATAAGATGCAGAACTGGGACAGCCACATTACCAGAGCCGACTGAGTCCATTGCCAATCAGAGAGAGAAATAGATAAATACTAGAAACACTCACTACCAGCTGGGTCCTCAATGTCTACTGATTTCACTTCCAGGAACAATCATGGGCAGTGTTGAAGGTTTACTCCACCAGTAATATTCTGTTAAGCTAGACATGTGAATGCTTATTCTAGGACTGCTGAAGACACTCTGGAATATAGGAACTGCAACAATTGAATCAACAATCAACAAATCTAAGAAATTCCAAATGTTTTATTTGTCTATGAGTTTTAGGAGTAAATAGATTATGTGAAAGACCCCAGTCAGATATGATGACCCCAAAAAAAATCTCCCTTTGATGACAGAATAGAAAGTGAGCTTAATAAAAAGTATTCAAATAATTTTGCTGAAAATAGAGAAACTGGCTTCAAAGTTTTCTTTTAGGATTGTACATACATATCCTATATTGGATTATTTGATGTCTTAGGGGAGGGGCTGATAGGGGAAGGAGGGAGAAAAAATTTTTGGAATGTAAAATCTTACAGAAACTGAATGTTGAAAACTATCTTGGTATCTATTTTTTAAAATAACATACAATTGAGAAAATAAATAAATAAATTTTTAAAAACTATTTCTTTGGTTGTCACTACCTAGCCTGTGACCTTGGGAAAATCATTCACACTCTCTGTACCTCAGTTTCCCTAAGTGTAAAATGAAAGAGCTGGATAAAATATCCTTTGAGGTCCTTTATAGTTCTAGAGCATCCATAAGCATTTCATTCCCTGGGAATCATAGGTGTTAGACCTAGAAAGGACCTTAAAGATTAACTAATCCTTTCAATTTACATTTGAAGCAAGGTAATCTTAAAAAGATTAATTGCAGAAACTGCATAATATAGACTGGATTCAAATCTTGATTCTCTGATTCCAAATGGAATGGAGAGAACCATCTATTTGTGCATTCCATCCTTACCAATAAGCTTTTGCTGTTATCTGGGCAGTGATTCAAAAGGGCAACATACTAGAGGAAGAGGGAGGCTTCTAAGGCAGATAGCATTAAAAAAATAAAACTCATACAATCAGTCAGTCCAAATTACCATTCACACCAACCCAGTGATGTGCCTTTTTGAGAATTCTTTTTCCCAACCAAACCTGCCTTCAATATTAACTCATTTCAATTGGGCAAAATGAGTAAGGGGTAAATTGGGGGAAGTTGGTGCACAGTGTGACAGATTCAGAATTTTTTTGAGGCTTTCCAATTTAAAACACACACATAAAATTCCTACTACGTACAAGACACCTAATTCAGCTAGGAGGCAAGGGGGATAGAAAGATAAAAGATAGTGTTTCCTATCTCCAGGGAAGGTTTCCTTCCCTTCTCAACCAACAACTCAGTCAGGATATAGAGAAAGGGAGGAAAGAATTACTCCCTGAACAATGGGGTAACATTGTCCAAAAAGGAACACTGAGAGTAGGTATGGAGAAGTAGAGAGTCTATCTAGATTCAAGGAGACATGGGTTCAAATCCTACCTTAGGCACAACTCTAACCTTCAGTTTTATCTGCAAAATGGCAAGATGAGATTTAATGACTTCTAAGGTGCCAGCCAGAAAATTTATAATGTTATGATCTTCCCCCACAAATGCAGCCTTTCTCTGCTATTTCCTATTTCTGTCGAAGGAGCAATCAACCATCCAGTTCTTCCCTGCACTAGATTAATAAATTCCAATTTGTCCTCAACTCTTTCCTCTTCCTTGGCCCTCAGATTCTATCAATCCGTTGTGAAGTGTTATTGATTCCACCCCCATGAAGTATCATCTATTTGTCCATTTATGTCCCCTCCCAACTTAGTTCTTACCTTTGTCTCCTCTTGCCCAGACTATTACAATAGCTTCCTAATTATACTCCTCACTTCCAAACTCTTCTCTCTCAAGAAGAAAGAGATTTTCTACAGAGTCCCAGAGTAACCTTACTAATAACTATAACAACAATAATGTCTTATTACTGTCACTACTTTGCTCAAGAACCTTCAATGACTATCTGTTGCCTCTAGGGAAAACCACAAATTTCTCCATTGGATCTTTAAAGTACTTCATAATCTAGCTTTTCTTTTTCAAACTTACTTTACATAATTCCCTTCACATTCTCAGAAAAAAACATTCCATCTATACCTTTTTACATGCCTGGAATATACTCACTCTTCAATTCTATCTCTATCATGGCTCAGCACAGATGTCAGTTCCTCTGGGTTGCCGTTTCTGATCTCCATAATGACACTTTCCTCCATATACATACATATATATAATTTATATATTATATATAATTCAATATAACATATATTGAATATATATTACGTATATATATACTTATCCCTTTACTTGTTGTACTCCATCTTCATCCCCAGTACAATGAAATCTCCTAGAGAACATGATTTCCTTCATTAAATGGTTTATCTCTTGTCTGCTTTGGCTTCAGGGTGATTTCACTTGTTAGGGGGACCTGCCATGTACTAAACTTCTCTTATATTGATAACAAGTCTGCTAACCTACCTAACTTGCATCCCTATCAGGGGATGTCTCAGAAGGACGCTAACCCTTGATTTTATATCTAACTGAAGTCCACCTAGCATGCAAGGGCACTGTGTTCTGTTCAAAGTTTTGCAGACTTTGTAATGCATCAAAAACCTTGTGTCCTAATTAAGTCTGCATAGTACTTAGTTTTATGCTTTTAGATTCACTGGCAGGAATAGGAAAATGTATGAAATATTTTGTCAGTTGTGTATAATTTTAGAAACCTCAGGGACAAAGATAAGTGAAATCTGATTCAAATGAGGATCTGCTCCCTTGAGTTGGTCTTTTCCTGTCTTGGCTCTGTGCAACAATGGGGGATTCGGGAGGCAAGTCAATGAAACAAAATTCAAATCCTGTCCCTTTTAATACTTTTGTTCCCTTAGGCAATTATTTAACCACTCTGGGCCTTATCTTATCTTTCCTTATCTTATAAGATGGAGGAGTGGGACTGAATGATCTGTCAGGTTCCTTCTAGATCTAAGCATGCAATCCAACAATGTCTCAAGTAGGAGCTGTATTTGGGGGAAAAGGAAGAGAAGACTTTATCTCAGCTGTTCATACCAAACCAGTAACCAAATCATGCAACTGCACTTACCATCATTCAGTCCATATTATATCTTTTTCACAAGAATATCTTTTTTTTTTTTTTTTGGAATCTATTTATTCTCTTCAAAAACAACAGTCATTTAATGAGCACTTACCATGTGCCAACCACTAGGCTAAGCACTGGGCACCCCCCCAAAAAAAAAATTCCTACCCTCAGGGAGATGTATGTTCTAATGGGAGAAAGCACATAAAGGGAAGTTGAAAATGGGGAGGGTGGGGGGAAGTCATCACCAGAATCCAGAGAAGAAAGAAATCTCTGATGTGGGCATTTCCTTAAATTTGGATTTCGGGGAGGAACTGACCAATCAGAAGAAGGGGCTGCAGGGCTGGTGGTTAAGAAGTCTACTGGTGTATAGTTGAGAAACAAGTCCAGATATTCAGGAGGGGAGCCTGGAGAGGAATGAATTTATGTCACTTTCTTGATTTAGCATTTTAATAACTTTATCAAAAAAGGAATTTTTTTCCCCTAATGTATATTGGTCCAAAATAAAATGGAGAAAGGCAAAAAAGAAAATGAAGTATGTAAATGGGATGCAATAATTTTGTCTGCTCTCTGTAATCAAACCAGTAATGATTGCATGTTATTGGGTTCAGTGTTGATTTTAGATCAATAAGAAGCTATTTTGGGTTGGTCGCTTGATTTTTTTCAAACAAAAATACTGTATTTAAAATCAGAAAACATGGGTACGATGAAAACAAGGGTACAATTCCCGGAACTAATATTTACTTGCTTCAAGACCATAATAAACAAGTCTAGTGATTCCCTTCTTGGGTTGACATGACCACCATAGCAATTGGCTTGACGGCAGACAATTTGCTGGTTATTACAACTTTTCCAAAAACAATAATAATAGCCACAAACATACACACACACACACACACACACACACACACGGACAAAAGATGATCTGATTCATAAATACACATACCCTCCTTTTCTGATTCTTTCATTTATTCATAAACATGTACTAGATGTTGTCTCTATGCAAGAAACTGGGCTTGATTATCCCATGGAGAATATGGAAAATGAATCAACTTTGTTCCTTTCCTTAAAAGCTTACAGACTAGTAAAGGAGATCACTTCTATATACACATAATATATCTGATATGATCCCCAAAGCTCCTAATTTGAAAGTTTGGGAACCCAGTCTGCTAGAGAAAGAAGGGAAAGTTTTAAGCAGGACTGATCTCTTGTAGAAAGGACAAGTTTTAAGAATCAAGCCTACTAGTGAAAAGGGGGGTCAGGAGGAAGAACGTTTGTGAAAAGCTTTAGCAAAAGTGTTCTGTATACAGTATAGATCAGGGAGAGAGATTTCCTCACCAGCAATCCCAAGTACATTTCTCTTCAGCCTGACCAGCAATCCCAAATACATTTCTCTTCAGGGGTATTCCAATCCCCTAGGATATTGTCATAAAGCCTGATGCCTGTGAAAACAGAATGCCCAAGTATTGCCAATCTAGCAACTCCAATAATGTTTTATTTCCAAGGAGATTACAAACCACAGAGTACTGCTATGTTTCTAAGGAGACTATAGCTCCCCAATGGAGGTAGAACTCACTCAAATGGGAGAATAATATCCATTGTGAGTCCTTTGTGTGTTTTCTACATTTTCTGTATCCAAAATTCATTGTTATCTTAAATTAATTTTTTTTGGGGGGGAGCAATTATCATCCACACCTTTAAAGATGTAGACACAAGCTAAATGTGCGATGTATTTGGAGATTTCCATTGTTGTTGCTGCTGCTGTGTTGTTTTTTAGTTGTGTATAACTCCTTGTCATCCCAATTGATATTTTCTTGGCAAAGATTCTGGAATGGTTTGTCATTTCCTTCTCCAGCCAATTTTACAGATGAGGAAACTGAGGCAACTGAGGTTAAATGACTTGCTCAATGTAACATAGTTAATAAATGTCTGAGATCAGATTTGAACTCATTTCCTGACCCCCAGCTGAATACCCTATCCACTTCACCACCTAACTGCCCCAGAAGGGTAGGATGGGGTGTAAATTACCAGACAAAATTTTGGAGAAACCCCAAAGGTTCAGACTATTCCATGTAACTTCAAGTCTACAGTCCTATGCCAGGGATTACAGTTAAAAGCCATAAACACATACAGACAATGTGCTATGAGTATTCTGAAGAAGGAGAGAAAACTTGATTAAAGAGATGGCTTTATAGACAAGGTCACAGTTGAGCCATGCACTGAAGGATGAGTAGGGTGTCAGTACCATAATGAGAAAACAGCTTGAACAAACCTATTATTGAAGAAAACTCACAGGAAATATGAAGGAAATCACAGAGAGTGTGATGTATAACTAAAGTAGAAGTGTTATCTACCAGATTCCTCAATTACATTAAGCTGTTATTGGGGGAAAAATTAACACAATACATTAAAAGTACAATAGAACATAGATAATGTGAATATGTGGCTTTCTAAGTCAATATGTGACCCACGGGGACCTTTATGTACAGTATAGTAACCAGTTTCTATTTGAATTTGACACTACTAAGTCAGAGCATGGGATATGTCTAGGGAAACAATGAAAAACAAGTCTAGAAATGTAAGTAAACTGAGTCCAAATTAGGGAGCACCAATAATGATAGGACAAAGGATTTCAATCCTCCACCCCTTGCCTATCACAGTGCTATAAGGCTGTCAGGTATTTTTGGATATCAGCTCTTAGTGAATTATTTTACTTGTTAAACCTCCTCCCATACATCCAGCCCTTCTCAGTGTGAATCCTGACTTTGCTGCTTACTACCTGAATGACTTTAGGCAGGTCATTTAACTTCTCTGTACCCTTATCTGTATGATGAGGAAGTAGACCTGTATTCCAATGTTAGAGCTATAATCCTATGATTTTAGACATTTTGTGGAATATCTCTCCTCTTGGCAGGATATTTTTATTTTAAAATAGGAGAGTGAAGATTTCAAGAATCAGTGGGAAAGAGATTTATGGACCTTTAAAGACCTTCATACTTATTCCTCAGCGTTCATTGGTTCTTCTTCATAGCAATTTTGGTGTCATGCCTTAATCCGAAAAATAGAATTATAGACTTTAAAGTTACTAAGATTCTTAGTGAATTTTCCAAGCCCTTCATTTTACAGCCGAAAAAAATTGGGCTAAGAGAGAGAACATGGCTTGGCTGCAATAACAGAGATGGCTAATGGCAAAGTTAGAATTCAAATTCAGTCCTATTCCAATTCCAAAACTTTCCCTACAAAATTACAGCTATTCTAATCCATCATTCCAAGTATTTAACCATCTATTAGTCTCTTTGGTAAGTGGGAGGAAAGGAATTATAAGAAAGGGAATATTAAAAATAAAAGAATGAAGTCATGATTATAGGGATAGAATATGCATTCTACATATGAAAGTAGAAGGAAAGGGAAAGGTTTAAAAATAATTAATTTTAAGAGACTGTAGTACCTCTTTCTAGAACTATGACTTTATTTTCCATCCCATCCAATAGCTGCATACGGAATTTTCCCTTGCCAAGCAAAATAGCAGCACCATGGGAAATTTACATAGGCCCAAATCATATGGATAATCCTTACAACAATATTTCTGCCCTAGTTATTTCTCCGAGTTGGACAGAGTTTCCTAGCAGTCCTCATTTCTCCCAAAATCCTCAACTGTTTTGTTCCATTGAACCCTCCTACCCTTAACTCTATCCACATTAAGCCAAATTATCTCTTTGGCTGCCAACAAGAATATACTCACTAGATGGCATTTCCTAGAGCTATCGATTGTTAGTAAGCTCACAAGATAGCAATTTAATCTTTAATCAAGACCTTCGCTATCTGCCACTAAAAGAAAGTCAATCAATTTTTTTCAAATGAGCAAGGAAAAAAACTACAATAAAGAGGTAAGAGAGACAATGGTGCCTAATAGCATCAAGACCATCCTAACATAATTGCTCATCAACTAGATGAGAGAATGGAAAATTTCATGAAGAATTGGAGCAGGATGAACAGCTGGCTTCTTTTTTTGTTCCTTTTGGGAATTTTTCCCCCATTGTTATTGTTTTTAGAAGAGTATACAGGACAACACAGTTGAATAAGAACTTTTTTGTTATCATGTTCTTTTTCTTTACTTTTATTTTTACTTTCTTATTTGACACAGATTCAGAAAGTTCTAATTTTGTAGATGTGGACAACTTCTCCACTATACAGCTCACAACCCCTCTAAAGATTTAATAGATAAACTTTTAGAGTTGCTATGACAAAGTCCACTGCCTGAAACCAAACTGAGGATGATTCATTCCAAACTTGGTTGAGTTGGTCACAGAACCATGGCATTTCTGAGTTGGAATGAACCCTAATAGTCATCTAGTATAATTCTTTACTCTAAAAGAATCCCAGCTATAACATAGCCAAGAAGTAGCCATCTATCTTTTCCCTGAAGACCTCCACTGAGGTGGGACTTTCTAAGTTGGCCCATTCAATTTTGGGATAGCTCTCATTGTAAGAAAAAGTTTTGTAATACCAGGTCTAAATTTGCTCCTTTGCAAACCCCCCCCCCCCACTATTATTCCTAATTCCATTTTATAGGGCCCAATAATATAGATATAGCCTTTCTTTTATTTAACAGTTATCATGTATACATAGAAATTCTCTCCCCCAGGCTAAATACACACCCAGGTTTTTTGACTGATTTTCATACAGCATGGTCTTAAATCCCATTTGATTGACCTCTTCTGAAAGTTCTTTTCTTCAAAAGAAGTTCAGGTACACAGAACTGAATGCAATACTTCAATTATAATTGATCCATGACAAAGAACAGCAGGATCACTTCCCTAGTCCAATACATCATATTGTTCTTATTGTACCCCACTATGTCATTAGCTTTTTGGCCTTCTCTAGTATGCTTTTGATTTATAATGACTTTGTCTCTATTAACTTATGTTGGAAGCTGATCACATTCCATAGGAATTATTGGAGCTTGTCTTCCTTTGGCATAGCATTTGAGCCCCATTAGTTCACCTCTATACCACGATGAATCATCAAAGAAACAAATATAAATGAACAAGGAACATTTTTAAAATAATTAAACACAAAACCACTAACTAAAGTATTTTCAGCTTTTTTCCCCTCAGAAGTATATATTTGCTTTTACAAAATATTAACAAGCTGAATTTGGAATCAAAGGCTCTGGGTTCAGGTCACAGCTGTGCTATTTCCTAGCACAACTAAGGAAATGAATTTGATGTTGTAAAATTTGCATAGCTCTTTATTTGGATCATTTGTTGCTCATAACACTTCTGTGGTACTACTGTTATTTTATACATAGAGAGACAAAGAGATTTTTCATCTGGATAAAATTATAGCATACAATTGGGTTTAGTTGCATAATAAAAACAGGAATGGAGACCATGAAAGTAGAGAATAATGGCCTTGTCATCTTAGCTTCTCTGTTGTTCTGATTCTAATTTTTTTTTTGCATAAACCAGAAATAATATTCAATGGTACAATAATTCAATTCAATATTCAATGGTTGAATTTCTGTCATGGTATTGTAATATCTGTTGGGCAGCCAATAGTTTACAGGTTAATTGGACTATTCAGTGGATACTACCAGAATCCCATAGCAGAGGAACACTTTGGGGTATTCAGGGATTGTTACGTAGCTCCTAATGATGGGTTTCATGACTGCTTTTGGATAGGTAGGTGTGTCTACCTACCACCAACTTCTGGGCTGGAATTAGTTATTTTAATCTCAGCTTGCTTGAGTGTAAAGGCTAGAACTTCTTCCTGATAAGGGCAAGTTATCGATTCTTTACCCTATCCATGACGGCAAGTTAAAAAAAGCAAGACAAAAGCAGGCAGAGTGGAGCTGACTTCTGTATCATATAATTACTCAGATACAATTAGACATGTCTAAGATCCTTTCTAGTTTAATATGTAAATATACTTGATGAAGACAAATATATAAGAAAAGGAGGCAAGTTTGGCTTTTTGGACTATGTTAGTATACTGTTGATTTATAATGAATGACCTTGTATCTGCCTACCTAGCATGCACAATCTACAAACAGATTAGGAAAGCAAGACTCAGAGATGCCCGTGGTTTCACAGGCATTCACGTGGTTTCTGGCATTAAGTGCCAGAAATCTGTCCTGACTTCAGACCCAATTCAACATGTGTCCCACTGAGCTTCCTTTCTCTTACTGCGTGGGTAACCTGAAATAAGTTACTTCACTTCTCTGAGACTCAGTTTCCTCTTATGTAAAATGAGGAACTTGGACTCAAAATTCCCCAAGCTCCCTTCAACTTGTAAATCTTTGATTTGGGAATGTAAAAAGCACCATTTGTTTCTGCATCCCCTGATGATCTTCCTGTAGAGTTTTTCACATTTTGCTATTATCATTATTAATTTTTTGACAGTTGCAGGTGGTGTGAGTCTATTATTCTGATTCTCAGTTGCATCAATCACCACCTCCCAACCCCATCCCTCCAATCCCCTCATATGCATGCACATACACGCACACACACACACACACACACACATGCACACATGCACACATGCACACATACACGTGCACTCCACGATTAATTCTTATAGGGGGGAAAGCAACAATGGATCATATGAGCTTCCAATCCATGATCTTTTTTTGTTCTCTGGGGAAATTATGTTGTACATATTTTTATTGACTTATTCATAAGTGAAGAAAATGAATTGTTTGAAGATTTCTGTTTGGAGTCTCCTGGCTGACATTAGGGCTCCTTGACAGCATCTCCCCCATGCAGTGGGAAGAGAAGAAACTCCTTAAGGAGCTCAGGTGCTTTGGAGGTCTGTTAATTAAACTGGTTTCCCAACATGTTCTCCACCAGGAGCAAAGGATTATTTCAACTACATTCTACACCCTCCAGAGGACAGCTGTCATATGCAAGTGGAATAATTAGTGGGGGGGTGGGGGGTTCTCTTTAAAATATTCAACAGACCCAGATTCATTCTAAAAGGGAAAGGTCAAGACCAGGTTCAAAAGTGCTGGAATTAAAGCTTAAGCCACTTATTTGCTACTTTTAACCAAGCAGGTTGTGGAACTGATCTTGTTTACACATAGAAGGTAACACTTTTGTCTAAAGAGATCTGGTGGGAGGAAGAAGCATAAAAATGGAACCGATAGAAGTTATGCACAGAGAGATTTGAAATAAGTATAATGAGGAACTTTGTAACCATTAGAAATGTCTAGCAATGACATGGACATCCCTGTAAAACTATGAATACTCCTTGAAGAGTCCCAGCAGAGGCTGAATAAGCATTTGTTAGGATTGTCATTGAGGGTTGACTGCAGGGGCTGGGTGGTTAAACTAAAAAGGAAGGTTTCTAGCCTTCCTTCTAGCTCAAAATCCCTCTGGACTTTTGATGTTTTCATTTTTTTTTCCAGATTAGGAGCAAGATGGTTAATTCTGCAAATAAAATCTTCTCCTTTCTCTCCCTTTGATTTTTTTTCTATTTCTAGCTTTCCAAAATGGATTTCATATTAGGGTAGTTTGAGAAGCAGGGGGGAAACCCTTGCCCAAACATGGCCCATTGTCATCTACCATTGACCACATTGTATCTGAAATTGATACAATTGTAGTCTATCTTTTGTAGTAAGATATTAAAGAGTCCTTCATCTCTGTCTCATAACAAGAAGTGACCCTTCTCTTTTGAAAGAGGTTTCCAAAATCCTTTACATGCTCAAGTGACATCATCCCATCCTGTGTTCTTCAGCAGTTTGTCAACTCTATTATCCCTATTCTCTCCATAATCTCTAATCTCACTTTCTATTGGATGATTCCTTGCTCTCTACAAAAATATTAATGTCTCCCCCATTCTCAAAAAATCTTCTCTTGAATCATGTGTAAGATCCTCTAGGGCTTCTCTATTTAGTATGGCTACATTTTTCAATAATGGCCACCTACAATTGATACCTCCACTTATTGATCTCATTCTTTTAACTCCCTGCAGTCTGATTTCTGGCTTCCTCATTCAATTGAGATGGCTCTCTCCAAAGTTATCGATGATCTCTTAATCACAAAATTTAATGGCCTTTTCTCAATCACTATTCTTCTTGACCCTTCCACAGCCTTTGATGTTGTCAATCACTCTCTTTTCCTTGTTGCTCTTTTGTAGCTAGGTTTTTGTAACACTATTCTTTTCAGGTTCTTCCCTTATGTCTGACTACCTTTTCTCAGTCTTCTTTGTTCGTATTCACCCAATTGATGATAGTTCACCATGGGTTCCCTCCAAGAGAGGTACAAAAAGTTTAAAAGATATAACAAAGAATTTTTTAAAGGAAAGATAGATAATGATTTAGACCCTAACAAGACCTTAGAGATTGAGTGCTCTCTAAATTTCAGAGAGATCAAATAATTTACCTAGAGAAAAAGACAGGTAGATAATATAATGGATAGAGTTTTGAGACTCATGTAAAAAAGACTTAGATTAGGAGCAGCTAGGTAGTGCAGTGGATAGAGCACCAGCCCTGAAGTCAGGAGGACTGGAGTTCAAATCAGACACTTAACACTTCCTAGCTGTGGGACCCTGGGTAAGTCACTTAACCCTAATTGCCTCAGGGGGGAAAAAAAAAACAAATTCAAATCTATCCTTAGACACAAGCATGTGAGATCTTGGCAAATCACTTAATCTCTCCATAGCACATTTTCCTTAATTGTAAAACACAAATAATAGCAGCACCTAATTTATAGGAATTCTTGTGAGGATCAAATGAGATAATATATGTAAGGTACTTAATATATTATCTAATGAATAGTAAGTACGATATAAATGTTTATTTTCTTTCCTTTTCCCAATTTCCCAAACAGCTAACCAGTAGTATAGATAGATTAAAACCTGGCTATTCTGACTGAATTTAGCTGTCTTTTACATTATACCATACAGAATATGGTAGTGGGGAGAAAAGAAACACAAGAGACAGAAAGAGATAGAGACACATAAAGAATGGAGGGAGGAGAGAGACAGACAGATGGACAGACAGAAAAGACAGAGAGAGAGGGAGAGAAGGAGAAAGAAAAAGAGATAGAGGAATACAGAGAAAGAGAAGGAGAAATGAGAAGAAGTGGGGGAAAGAGAAAGAGAGAGACTGAGAGGCAGAGAGACACAAAAAGAGAGACAGAGTGAGAAACAGACAGATAGAGACAGAGAGACAGAGAAGAATAGAATGAAAGGGATAGACAGAGAGACACAGAGAGAAACAGAGAGAGAGAGAGAGAGAGAGAGATGGAGAGAGAAAGATTCTGTGTAAAATTATGCACTTAAATTCAATGGCAGCAGAGCTGTGAGTTGGTTCAGTCATTTCAGAAAAAAAATTTGAAATTATGCAAGACAAGTTGCAAACATGTTCGTGCACTTTGACTCAACAATTCCACAGCTGGGACTGTGTTCCAAAGAGGTTGCGGACAGCGGGAAAGACCTATCCTTAGAGGAATATTCACAGCAGCATTATTTGAGATAACAAAAATATATGCCTAGCAATTGGTGAATGATTGAACACACAATGTTATATGAATGTAATGGAGTATTATTATGCCATAAGAAATGACAAATAGGAAGAATATGTAGAAATATGGAAAGATTTGTATGAAGTTTTGCAGAGTAGAGAAAGCCAAAAGAACAATATATACAATAATGGCCGTAACATAAATTCAATGCTGAGAGAAAACAAAATTCTGTGAAAATACAATGGTCACCATTGATAGTGTATCATCAAAGTCAAAGTACATATTCATTCCTTTCTATTAAGAACTAAAAAGCTCTTTTGAGGAGAATTAACTTTATAGAAGAAGTTATTTAGAAGGTTGGGGAAAATATCTATACCAAACAAAATGTATCTTTTTCTTAAAGCTTTTTATTTGTGACCAAGGAGAGATGGCTCTTCTTTCTCTTATTTGCTAACCATTCTTCACTATTTTTTCTGGATCTTTATCCTTTTGAACTGACTGGATTGAGGCTCAGGTGAGTATCTTTATCTAAATCTCACCTGTGACACTCACTCTCTGAATTACAGGCAAATTCCCATCTCTCAGAGCCTCAGTTTCCTCATCTTTAAAATGAAAAGTTTGAATTAGATGACCTCTGTAGTGTCTCTCAATTCTAGAGCTAGAATCTTATTGCTACCATAACTATTTTTCTCATTCATAAACAGATGATATTTACAACATGATCTAATTTGACCCTCTAGAAGAAGGTAGCACAGATAGTTTTATAGGATCACAAACCTCAGAGGCATCCTCCCTTCTCTTCCTGTCTTAGTTTTAACTCTCCAAACTTTTCTTTTTTTTTCTTAAAGCTTTTTATTTTCAAAACATATGTTTGGATAATTTTTCAACATTGACCCTTGCAAAAACCTGTGTTCCAAATTTTCCCCTCCTTCCCCCCAACTCCTCACCTAGATGGTAAGTAATCCAATATATGTTATACATGTTAAAATATATGTTAAATCCAATATATGTAAACATATTTTACAATTATCTTCCTGCACAAGAAAAATCTGATCAAAAAGGAAAAAACATGAGTAAAAAAACAAAATGCAAGTGAACAACAAGAAGAGTGAAAATGTTGTGATCCATATGCAGTACCCACGGTCCTCTTTCTCTTCATCACAAGATCATTGGAACTGGCCTCAATCATCTTGTTGAAAAAAAATCATGTCCATCACTTTATAATATTGCTATTGCCATGTATAATGATCTCCTGGCTCTGCTCATTTCACTCAGCATCAGTTCCTGTAAGTCTCCCCATTCATCTCTGAAATCCTCTTGTTGGTCGTTTCTTATAGAACAATAATATTCCATAACATTCATAAACCATAACTTATTCAGCCATTCTCCAACTGATGGACATCCACTCAGTCTACAGTTTCTTGCCACTACAAAAAGGGCTGCCACAAACATTTTTGTACATGTGGGTCCCTTTACCTCCTTTAAGATCTCTTTGGAATATAAGCCCACTAGAAACATAGCAGAATCAAAGGATATGGAAAGGCTCCAAATTTTTCCTCTTCTGCCTCAGCAGCTTCCTCTATCTGCCCCCTGTTTCCATAGGTAAAATCCACCTTTAATCCTCATTTGAAGAAGTGTCTGGGCCATCCATGATGTAGTTCTCTTCAAGATCTGCTGACTCTCTGGACTTCTCCATCTGTGAAGATATATTTCCCATACTCCCTTTTTCTTTTTCAGCTCCCCATACAATTTGTCTTCCTCCATAAGACCATAAACTCTTTGAGGGCATTTATTTGCAGTTGTATTCCCAGCTTTCATACAAAGTTGACACATAGGAAGTATTTAATCAGGATTTTATCTATCTAGTCCAAAGCTCATTTTATACTTGAGAAACATTAAGGCTCAAAGGCATAAAATGGCACTCTCAAGGTCATATAGATAAGAAATATCCAAGGCAAATCTACAATTCAATTGTTTCTAACTCCAGAACCAGGAAGTTTATCACTAATTGTACCACACTACCTCAGTGCACTGAAATTTTCAGTCATAGCCTCATGAAGCCTTTGTAAAATTTATACCATTATGCCAAACTTATCTCCTACTACAGGCTTCTACTCTCTCCATGTTCTAGTGAAACCAGTTTCCTCTAGTCCAACACACAGAATTCTCTCTCTTTTTTTTAATTAAAGCTTTTTTATTTTCAAAACATATGCATGGATAATTTTCAACACACCCTTGCAAAACCTTGTTTTCCAAAGTTTTCCCTTCTTTCTCTCCACTCCCTCTGCTAGATGGCAAGTAATCCAATATGTGCTAAACATAACACACAGTATGAACTTTTGCTCTATCTGTTCTAGGTGTCTGAAGTCTCTTTTCTTTCCCAAGTTTGCTTGATGAATTTTTTAGGGTTCAGTCATTTCAGGCATGTCCAACTCCCCATGACCTCATTTGTGATTTTCTTCACAAAGATATTAGAATGGTTTGTCATTTTTTTCCAGATGAGGAAACTGAGGCAAACAGGATTAAGAGACTTGCAAATAGAGATTAAGGAATTTGGGTAGAGTCACACAGGAAGCAAGTGTCTAAGGTCAGATTTGAATTCACAACGATAAGTCTTCCTGATTCCAGACCTGCATTTTATCCACTTCTCTATCTAACTAACCTTGTTGAATTCTACCCATCAATTAAAGTCCAGATCATATGCTATTTGCTCAAAGAAAACTCCCCTGATTTCACCTGACCATCAGTTAGAAATTTGTCATGCAGAATTCACATAGTATGTTATTTTATACTTCTTAGACATTCTTATCAAATCATATTGTATGTTATAGTTATTAGTGTTGATGCCTTCCTCATATATTGGACTGTCCAATTTCTTAAGGGCAAGGATTATGATGATGATGGATGATGATCAAGATGATTGTCACGGATCATGATCATGATGATGGGTGATATCAATAACAACAACAAAATCATTTCCATTTAAATCCCAACAAAGAGAAGTCTCTTGGAATAATGATAATTCTAACCACAGCAATAACCAGCATCTATGTAGTGTTTTAAAGTTTGCAAAACACTCTGATTGCACTGTTTCCTTTGTTTCTCTTATCTTAAATTATCTCTTCTAGAGAACTGTTCGGTTCTGCACACATAGGATATACTATGGCATATTTAACATGTATAGGACTGCTTGCCATCTGGGGGAAGGGGTGAGGGGGGGGAATTGGAACAGAAGTGAGTGCAAGGGATAATGTAAAAAATTACCCTGGCATGGGTTCTGTCAATAAAAAGTTATTAAATTAAAAAAAAAATAAAAAGCATTATAAAATGATAGTGAAGGTTATAAAGAAATGTAGAAATATCACTTTGTTAAAAATTAATCAGATCTCACACATATCTTTTAGTATTAATTTATCTCATACTACTCTTACCTCTTGTCACTCATTCAATCTAAATAAATTACTTGCTGTTCCATCCTTTCAAAAAAAAATTATCTCTTCTATAGTCCTCTGCACTAAGCTAAATAAATGGAAGGCTCTGTAGTTGGACCTGGAGTCAAGGAAACCTGAGTTCAAATTCATCCTCAGACACTAACTGTCTGTATGAATTGAGCAAGTCACTCAATCCTGTTTGTCTCACTTTCCACATCTGCAAAATGAGCTGGCGAAGGAAGCAGCAAAGCAATCCTGTATCGCTGCAGAGAGATCCCAAATGAGACCACAAAGAATTGGACCCAGCTGAAAGAACTGAACAACAATAACACTAATAAAAACAGTCCTACCTCTGACATATACCTTTTGTGAGAGACAGAGAAAGACTTTCAGTGCCCCTAGATAATACTGCAATAGTGGAAATTGTAGGTATAAATGAGCAAGTGCTCTTCTGTATTGGTAGAGGCAGTTTCTTCATGTACAAGTCCCTAAACCAAATCCAAGATCCTTAATTGCACAGAAGAGAACAGAAGAAAGACCAGAGGGAATCGCTCATAAGCAGGATAGCTTTGAAAGTTATATGTTGATTGTATTATATATTTTTTAAAATAAAAACAATTTCACAATCCTTTATTCTGTTTTATTTTTTCCATTTGCTCATTTTATTTGATATATTTTAAGTTCAGAATAAAAATAATTAAATAAGTATTAAAAATGGAAAAACTAGGGCTTGGAGGGCCAGAAATTAAGAATATCATGAAGGACTGAGCTGTATCAATTGACAGTGTGTTTACACATCACAGGGGGTAATAGGATGAAAATGTTTACTTCAAAGCAAAATATAACATCTGCTAATAATTATTTGTTTTTAAAGTTCATTTGTGCAACTAGGAGAAATGATAGTAAATTATAGTAAAATTATAAAATATTTCTTGCATTAATTTCTGCAATTAACATGCCTGATTTTATTAATAAGTGTTCATTAGTTTTTATTATTTCATGATCAGGCAGTGAAAGAATTGAAAAGTGACTCAAATGCCCTGGTGTTCTAACTTTTAATTCACAGGTCCCAAGTCAAAATGTCTTAAAAATATAGAATTTCAGGGCTCAGGTCTTTAAATTTAAAGCTTTATTTTTCAGAGAAGGAAACAAAGTCCTAGAGACAAGAAGTAAGACAGTCAGGCTCACACAGCTAATAAAATGCCTCTGGGTGCCTTGTATACTCATCAGATTTCCTACCAGACAGTCTCTTTCCTACTGGAACATGTAGAAAGGGAGGAAGACGGCTTTGATCAGGCAAGCAAAACGCACCAGGCCTAGTGTCAGCCCTTGGAAGCAAACTGTGCGAGACAAATTGTCCGGCTGGAAAACAGAGATAATCTGTTTCAATTATGCATGAGTTAGGCAAATTAGGACCCAGCCTTAAAAACCTGCCACCACTTTGATTGGTGAGCTGGTGCAGCTGCTTCCAGGGATACACAAAAAGCTTTCTCCATCACAGACATTAGTTGTGGGAGGGTGAAAGTACCCTGCCTTCCCAGGTAGGAGGGACCCACTTCTTCCACTAAATAGCTGTGTGACTTGGAGCAAATAGTTTCCCCTCTCTGGCCTCAGGCTGTTTTGTGAGGTTGCTAAACTAGCTGGTTCCTACAAGCACTTTCTACCCTAGTTTGATAAAGGATCACATCTCTACTGGGTTGCCATAATGACTTGAGAATGGGTCTCACTTCTTCTTGCTTTTCCCTCACTCTAATCTAGTCTTCATATAGCTGCCAAATGAATTTCTCTAACTACATTACTCCTCTACTAAAAAACCTTCAGTGACTCCCCATTGCCTACTGAATTAAAACATAAACTTGTTTTGGCTTCCAAGGCCCTCCAGAATTTGGATGCGACCCACCTTACAGATACTTTTTCTTCCTGGTGGCACTAGCTCTAGAGAGAAGAATTGCCTCTGTCAATATTTGTGTGATCTCAGGCAAGCAACTTCACCCTCCCTGAGCCTCAGTTTCCTTATTTGTAAATAAGAGAGTTAGATTAGATGACCCATTAGGTCTCTTCCAACTTGACATTTGAGACCATTGTATTCCATAATTCAGCTATACTAGACAGCTCTCTATCATCCCCTTCCATGGAGAGCTATGAGGTCAAGTAGAGAGAGCTCTAGGCCTGAGATTAGGAAGACCTCAGCCACTTATTAGCTGAGTGACCCTTGACAAGTCACCTAATCTCTCTTTACTTCAGTTTCCTCAACTATAAAATGGGGACAATAGCAGTATCTATTGTTATAAGGATCAAATGACAAAATAACATATCCAGTGATTTATAAAGCACTTAGCAGAGTGCCTGACATATAATAGGTGCTTTATGAATGTTTATTTCCTTTCTCCTTTGCCTTCTCCCATTCTTATTCTTCAGAAAACATAAAGGAGAAGCTAGGCCAAATATCTAAAATATCAGAAAAGAAATCCTGATGGGCTTAATCAGTCAGAGAAAATTTCATGGAGGTGTCAGAACCTTGAAGGACTGCTAGGATTTAGTCATCATCATCAAAAACAACAGAAATAATATCAAATACTTAAGAGTTAGTGGATAACAGATTTAGATCTGGATGGTACCTTAGAATATAGCCAATTCAACTCCCTAATTTTGTAGATGAGGAAACTGAGGCTCAGAGAAATGACATATCTGCCCAGTGTTACAGAGACAGTCAATGACAGAGAGAATTTGAATGTAAATCCACTGGATTCAAAATTCAGAATTCTTTCCAATGGATCATACTGGAAAACCTCATGTCAAGTGTCAATGTTACATATGTTAATTAATAGGACAAAAAAAATTTGTGGATATGGAGTCAGATGACTTATATTGCTATGACACTTGTTCCATGTCCATTTTCAAATATGTGGCTTTCCTTCTCTACCCTCAGTTTCCTCACTTGTAAATGAGTTAAAGGGTCATCTACCTATATATCTTAGTGATTCTATGAATGTTATGTACAGAGAAACAAAGAATGAAAAAAATTATTAATCATTTATTCTATGCTAGTGAAGTAATATGCCATGGTGGGTAAAGAACAATCCCTAAGAATTAATGAAAAAAAAATCAAATGAAGGTGGCCTAGCTGTACCAGATCTAAAACTATATTATAAAGCAGTGGTTACCAAAACTATTTGGTATTGGCTAAGAAATAGACTAGTTGATCAGTGGAATAGGTTAGGTTCAAAGGATAAAACAGCAAATAACTTTAATAATCTAGTATTTGACAAACCCAAAGACCCCAGCTTTTGGGATAAGAACTCACTGTTTGACAAAAAATGCTGGGAAAATTGAAAATTAATATGGCAAAAACTAGGCATCGACCCACACTTAACATCATACACCAAGATAAGGTCAAAATGGGTTCATGACCTAGGCATAAAGAATGAGATTATAAATAAATTAGAAGAACATAGGATAGTTTACCTCTCAGACATGTGGAAGAGAAAGGAATTTATGACCAGAGAAGAACTAGAGATCATTATTAATCACAAAATAGAAAATTTTGATTATATCAAATTGACAAGTTTTTGTACAAACAAAACTAATGCAGACAAGATTAGGAGGGAAGCAATAAACTGGGAAAACATTTTTATAGTCAAAGATTCTGATAAAGGCCTCATTTCCAAAATATATAGAGAGTTGACTCTAATTTATAAGAAATCAAGCCATTCTCCAATTGATAAATGATCAAAGGATATGAACAGACAATTCTCAGATGAAGAGATTGAAACTATTTCTAGCCATAAGAAAAGATGCTCCAAGTCATTATTAATCAGAGAAATTCAAATTAAGACAACTCTGAGATACCACTACACACCTGTCAGATTGGCTAGAATGACAGGAAAAGATAATACTGAATGTTGGAGGGGATGTGGGAAAATTGGGACACTGATATATTGTTGGTGGAATTGTGAACACATCCAGCCATTCTGGAGAATGATTTGGAACTATGCTCAAAAAGTTATCAAACTGTGCATACCCTTTGATCCAGAGGTGTTACTACTGGGCTTATATCCCAAAGAGATTTTAAAGAAGGGAAAGGGACCTATATGTGCCAAAATGTTTGTGGGAGCCCTCTTTGAAATGGCCAGAAACTGGAAACTGAGTGGATGCCCATCAATTGGAGAATGGTTGAATAAATTTTGGTATATGAATGTTATGGAATATTATTGTTCTGTAAGAAATGACCAGCAGGAGGATTTCAGAAAGACCTGGAGAGACTTATATGAACTGATGCTGAGTGAAATGAGCAGGACCAGGAGATCATTATATACTTCAACAACAACACTATAATGATCAATTCTGATGAACAATGAGATGACCACATCAGCTCCAACAGAGCAGTAATGAACTGAATCAGCTACATACACCCAGGGAAACAACTCTGGGAGATGAGTATGAATCACTACATAGAATTCCCAGTCCCTCTATTTTTGTCTGCCTGAATTTTTAATTTCCTTCACAGGCTATTTGTACACTATTTCAAAGTCTGATTCTTTGTGTACAGTGGGATAACTATATGGACATGTATACATATATTGTATTCAATATATACTTTAACATATTTAACATGTATTGATCAACCTGCCATCTGGGAGAAGAGGTGGGGAGAAAGAGAGAAAAAGTTGGAAGAAAAGGATTTGCAATTGTCAATGTTGAAAAATTACCCATGCATATATCTTGTAAATAAAAAGCTATATTAAAAAAAAGAACAATCCCTAAAAGAAGACTTGATCTCCAGGTCTGCCTCTGACACATACTAGCTGTATAACCCTAGGCTAGTAACTATTTTGGTTCTCTGAGCAACTCTTTAAGATTCTAGGTTGGTACAAATATACCAACCTTCTTTGGTGGAGGGGCTGTCTTTACCTGGGATTTCTATATAGTAGTGAATCATAAGTTTAATGCCTGTCTCTCATCTTTCCACATGCTAAGCCTTCAGGATATGAATGTAAACAAACAAGATACATTTACACTCTAATAGGGGAATATAGTACATATCAGGAGTATTTGGGACAAGGAAATTAGCAGGGATGGTGAGTAAAATGAAAGAGCAATCCATTAATATAGAATGTGAATTCTGAATCGTTTACTATTTTAAGATCTAGACTTGGAAAAATAGGAAGGGAAAGAGAAGAAGGAGCAGTCTTGCTGAACATTGAGTTTGGGATGAGTAATCTGTGAACCATAGATTGTTAAAACTATATGGAAACCTTAGATATTCTATTTATTGGATCATAGAATGTCAGAACTGAATAGGACCTTACAGATCAGCCCTATGATTTTACAGTTAAAAAAAATAATAGCTGGGAAACTGAGTTATCTGGGCAGGGAAGAGTTGGGAGCGCAGCTATTCCCTATAATAGTGTGAGAGAAAACATTTTGTGTACAGTGATCTATTCATCTTAAGTGAAGCCATTGACCCTCCACCATTGAAAGCATATTGGAGTGGCCCCTATTCTTTCACACATCTCCTCTTTGAAGATGGCTTTGCCTTGGATGCATCAGCCACTCTATGTGGTCCTATAAAAGCTTCAGGTAGA
Source organism: Antechinus flavipes (assembly GCF_016432865.1). Classification (NCBI taxonomy): domain Eukaryota; kingdom Metazoa; phylum Chordata; class Mammalia; order Dasyuromorphia; family Dasyuridae; genus Antechinus; species Antechinus flavipes. The sequence continues at coordinate 34,495,551 of NC_067401.1, read as the reverse complement.
GGTGTAATGAAAGATTGAAGGTCTCACTTACAGAGAAGCTCAGCAAAAATCAAATGGCTAGTGACCAGAAGACTGGCTTCTATGTGAGGAACTGAGGGGGAAGGGATGCAGCTACTCATCAAGTATTGGTACCATGGCAAGAACAGCCAGCTTCTCATCTCACCTCTGACACAACCTAAGCTACCTTGGGCAAAGTATTTAGCTTTTCTGAGTCTCATTTTCTTAAACCATAAACTGGAAGTCCCTTCCAGCTCTTTATCTATCAATCTATGATCTGAGTGAGTAAGGGGAGTTGTTCCTCCCAAAAAAAGTACCTTAACACACTCCTAGGACAAGGAGGTACATGAAACACATCCAGTTCTTAAAGTACTTAGAACAGGGAAGGCACAATAGTTTCAGTGATAAGCAAAGGTACAGATTTGAGGAAAGGCTGAGCTGAATAGAACCTGGGTACTTGGATCTTTATATCCAATTCATCTTGATTCAGCACAGAGACTTCTAACACTTTAGCTTCAGGTAGCTCTGACTGTCCACATGTTACATTAAGTAGTGAATAATGATTTGTAAACAATCCACCCTGAACAGCTCTGCTTGAGTAATCTTCCATGCAGAGGCTGAAAAGAACAGTGTCCAGATAATCAGCCTAGAAGGCAGGAAGAATTGGATGAAAGTCCATCCTGTGACACTCACTAGCTCCGTGACCTTGGGCAAGTCCTTTAAATTTTTATGGCCTTGGAACAATTTTTTAAGGCTTCTTGCAAAAGAGATCTCAGTCTGCATTGAGAGAGAATTTTCATTACACCAAAGAAATCACTTATAATGAACCAAACAATAGCAACAGTTTTTGGATTATCATTGCTCTATTCAAAATTCAAAATTCTTCTATTCTCCGAATCCCTATTAAATAATATGTTGTTTTTTGTCTTTTTGTCACCCTATTTTGCTCTATGTGTATGTAATCTCTTTGCTCCCTAATTTGCTAATGAATTTCTTTTATTGTTCAGACATTTCAGTCACATCCGACTCTATGACACCATTTAAGGTTTTCTTAGTAGAGATACCAGAGTGTTTTGTGATTTCCTTCTTAGCTCATTTGACAGATAAAGAAACTGAGGCAAATATGCTTAAGTGATTTGCCTAGAATCACATAGCTACTCATATTTGAATTTAGGAATCTCCCTGACTCCAGACCTGGCACTCTGTGTTATCCAGTTACCTCTCTGGACCTCCATTATTGTCATTCATTCATGACTCTTCATGATACTATTCAGGGTTTTCTTGGCAAAGATACTAAAGTGATTTGATTTTCTTTTCCAGTTGAGGAACTAAGGCCAACAGGCTCAAGTGACTTGCTCAGATCACACAGATAACAAGTGTCAGAGATCAGATTTCAACTCAGGAAGATGAGCCTTCCTAACTCCAGGGCCAGCGCTCTATCTATTGTACTACCTACCTGACATTTTACATTGTGCAAAATTCTTAATTTTGGCATTCAAGATCTTCTGTAATCTTTCTGCAACTTTCCTTTCTGGCTTTATCTCATATCACTCTTTCTTGGAGACAGGATGTTCTAACCAATTTAGCCTATTCTCTAGTCCCCCATTATCATCCTCCCCTCTCCTGTATCCATGTATTTGCTTCATCCTTAGGATGATCTTTCTTCCTTTCCTTCATTCTCTCTTTTTTCAAGCCCTTCTCTTTCCTCAAAACTATTCAGGTGACATCTGTTCCATAAAGCCTTTACTGATCAGCTCCTGCCCTCCTAATTAAAGTGGTCATACTTTTCTCAAATTTCTCATAGGATTTTGCTCTGCTCTATCTTCTATATGTTTCTTAAATCCTTTGTGTCATAGTGTTCTTCATATATGTTATCCTTCTCCCCATCCCCAACCCTACATTGGGCTGTAAACTCAGAAGATCATGGATTTAGAAGATACCTCAGAGTCAACTAAAACATAACTTCCTCTTTATAAAGATGAGATAATTGAGGCCCAGAATAACAAAATGACTAATCCAAAGTCACGAAGACATTAAACATCAGAGGGGGAAATTTGAACACTGATTTTCTAGCTACAGAGTCTGCTCTGCCCACTGTAGCACATAGCATCCTTTCTTTGAAAACAAGATCTGTTGCATTTATCATTACCATCTACCACATTGACTCATCACACTCAGCAGGTACTTAAGATTTGTTTGGTGAATGAGTGAATACAATTCTTAAATATGCCCAGTGAATTTTATTATTTAAAGAAAGTTCATTGTAAAACATTTTGTAAAAATAATGTGCAGCTTAAAACTTACCTGCATTAATATTTCCAATATTCATGTTTAGGAGTCAGCTTAAAGTGAATCTAATCTATAAAATGACACCAAATTTAGCTTTGCTGTGTTCAAGTAATAGAAGAAAAGTGACCCTAGAAGTACAATCATAACCCCAGCCCTTATAAGGAAAACGGAGGGAAAAAAGTAGAAAATTAGGTGAAAACAAAGACTGCTGGGAGTTTTGTTTTCTTGGCTGAATGTTTCTAGGAAACAGACAAATTAGTGGAGATAGCCGTGACCTCCACAGCTCAGAGAACTAGTTGCTTGAAATGTCTCTTTATCTGTTTTGTAACATAAGTCATTCTCTGCTTGTGTGTCCCAATTTCAATCTTTCCCTCTCTAACCCTGGTAAACGGGTCAACCTGTCAGTTGTTGTGAGCAGGACCATAGAGCCTGCATTGAAGAAGATGTAAGCTAGGGAGGTCTTCCAGTCAACCCTCCATTATTCATGAGAGTGGAGGTAGGTCAAGGCAAAGACAAATGAAAAATCATTGCTTCTCTGCTTTGGAAGTCAAACTTGAGCATGAAAAGCAGCCTAGAAGCAGAGTATAGATCTGGAAAACTTGAACTTGACCATGGAGAACACATAGTAGGAGTTTGATAGTGCTAAATTGAATTAGAAGGGTCATTTGATTATGAATTATGGCTTTTAAAAGCTAGAAGCTCCCTTAGAAAGTATCAAATCCAAGCACATCATTTCATAGATGAAGAAACTGAGCCCTAGAGAAATTTATTCAAAGCCATAAAATTAGTAGTGTAAGTAGTAGTGTCAAGCTTTAAATTAGGGCCTTCTGATGGCACTCCTGTGTTCTTTCTACCAAATCATCTTGCCAGGGATAGCTGGGTGACACATAGGGTAGAGCTCTGATCCTGGAATCAAGAACACCTGAATTCAAACCCACCCTCAGATACTTCTCGACTGTGTGACCCTGGACAAATAACTTAAACTCTTTGAGTCCAGTGTTTTCATCAGTAAAATGAGGGAACTAATACCATACAAGGTTGTTATTAGGATAAAATAGAGTAATATTTTAAGACACTTAGCACAATGCGTGGCACATTGTAGGTACTTGACAAATTTTGTCTTTCTCATCTGCACATACTTTTGATTATTAAACTTGGAGACTAGTTCTAGCTCTGAACAAGAACTTCTTTTGGTTGAGTTTAGCCTTAGTATCAAAAGGGGCCAAATAGAACTTTTGAAAAGTGAAATGAGTTACTTTGAAAGATTCTGGATTCTATATCATTTGCGATCTTCAAAATGAGTCTAGACAAGACTTATCAATTATGTCATGTTGAGAGCTTTTTTTTTTTTTTCCTCCATGAACACCTTAAATGATGGTCATTAGGGAGGACTAACTCTCAAATCCCATGATGCTGTGACCTTGGATGAGTCAATCTCTGGTTTCTAGGGTTCTCATTTGGTCCTCTGTAAATTAAAGGATTACTTTTAAAAGTTTCTAATATTTCTAAGATAAGTTTCTAAAATCATGAGTGTGGGAGTTTGGGAGTATGGGTTACTGTCATGCTTTGGGAATTGGCTTCTAAACTAATATTAATAATAAAGCTCCTCTGAGAATAATTAACTCCAGAAGAGCTGAGTAGTTGGCCAGTTCCCCATCCACCGAGGAGAGCCTTTGTTGAATATAAACAATGTGAGACTATTTATTATATTGAACCAACGCCTCAGATTTCCAGGCAGAAACACTTAAACCTAAATTCAAATCAATTAAGCAAATATTTATTAAGCACCTATTATGTTCTTGGCTTGCTAGATGTTGTGGAGCCCGGGGGGGAAAAAAAAGGAAAAGTCTCCACTAAGAGATAGCTTACATTCTACTGGAGGGACACATTATACATACAGATAATTACATTCTACTGAAAGGATATATTATGCATACAGATACAAGGTAACATAAAGTAATTTCAAGAGGGAGAAGGTATTAACCACGGGGAAGGGATCATCAAAAGTATGGCGTGGGTGGAGATAACTAAGCTGTGCTTTGAACAAAGGTAGGTATGACAACAGATGTATTGCACTCCTGAAATCCTCATAGGATGGCAATCCAGATATGAGGGGTAGGAATGGGAGTGTAGGAGAACCCATGCAAAGATGAGAGATGGAATGGAACAGCAGCTAGGAGACCAACTTGATTAGAACAGTCACTTATGCAGAGAAAAAAAGGGCTTTGAGTACCAGACTGAGAATGTTGTATTTGAATATTCTAAGTGTTAAGAAATGTGGAATTACATAAGAAATGGTACTGTTTGTGTCTTTTTACCCAAAGTCAGCATTTGCTGGGCATATACCCTAAAGAGGTTCAAGATAGGAAAAAGTTTATATGCATATATACATACATACATATATATATATATTTGTATATTCGTGTGCACATATATTCATTACAGTGCTTTTTGTTTTGGCAAAAAAATGGAAAATGGCACATGTCCATCAATTGGAAAATGGTTGAACAAATCATAACATGAGTATAGTGGAATAGTATGGTACCATCAGCAATGATGAATATGAAGAATGCAGGAAACAAGAGAAGATTGAAGTAATGAATCAATCAACAAACATTACTTAAGATGCCAAACATTATAACAACATATACAATGATTAAATAATGTCAATTAAAACAACACTAAGGAAACAGACTAATTGATGTTACCAGTCTTTGCCTTAGAGGATAAATAATGGAATGCCAGCCAATGGTAATTCAGCAAGCTTTTCTTAAGCTCTTACTATGTATCAGGCACCATGCTAAGCAATACAAAAACAAAAAAGAGACAAAAAAATAAACAATGATTACTCTCAAAGAGCTTATCTAATGGGGGAGACTAAAAATAATAAACATACAAGATATATACAGAAGAAGTAGAAGATAATATCAGAAGGAAGGCACTAGTACTTAACGATGAAATTCTCAGTTTTGAGAAAGAGGTAAGGTACTCCATAGAACACCCTTAAATGTGGTCATTATGCATTTTGATTTTGCTTACTTCGTGTCCTTAATTGTGAGGGAAGGCTTCTTGAGTGGCATAGTAGATAAGACAATATATTCAGAAATCATGATATAAAAACAAAAGATATAAACAAGCTTATAATATTAATAATAATAAATTAAAAAGATAAATTCTTAAGAATTAATTTCTACAGAAAGATTATCTAAATAAGAGAGAAAACAGGTCTGATAAAATTATTTAAACCCCAATAGGAAGAGGATTCAATGGAGAAAAGATGGGTTTCCAAAAGTCCATACAGGGGCCAATCCAAGGACATAGGCTAAGAAGGGTGGTGAGCAGAGCCTTGGGACTAACTGCCATACAAGAGATCTGGACTCTTGAGTGTCCAAACTCTCACACTTACCACCTGTATGATCTCAGGCAAGTAATTCTCTCATTCTTGGTCTCAATTTCCTCTTCTGTAACATGAAAGATTTGATCAGCTGATCCCTAAAGTCCTTTTTTAGTTTGACATACTGGTCTGTGGCTGATGAACACATTGTGGTATAGCACAGTGGCTGATACATAGTAAGAACTTAAGAAAAGCTTGCTGAATTACCTATTGACTGGATTTCACATGGCAAAATATCCATATATATGGATAATTTGACTTTCCATTTAAGTGTTTCCAGGGTGTAGTTTCAAGAGTCCCAGAGAAATAGGCTACCTGGAGGAGTTCCCTTTCACAGTAGTACAAAGTGAAGCTCTGAGAGGCCAGGCCGTTCAGGAACTTTTGGATGAGGAAGGAGGAAGACAAAGGTCTGGAGCATGGGTACCATTTGTGAAGGGGAGGCCCATAAAGAGCAGTTGGAGTCAGGCACAAAATCACAACAGCTGCAAAGAGCTATAATACTTGTTGTTGGAGAACTTCTTTTTAATTAATTGATCGACTACAACATAACTGATTTTGGCTTTAGAATCAGAAGGATTCCATTACTTATTACCCATATTACCTTGTACAAGTAATTTCTCTCCTCTAAGACTGTTTGCAGAAAGAGGAGTTTGGACTATATTAGCGCTCTTCACTTTCTGGGTTTTCCTGAAGCTTGTAGGCAGTTTGATAAAGTCCATTGACCCCTTCTCCAAATAAAGGTTTTGAAATATATAAAATAAAATAGAGAATTACAAGGGAAACCAATTATGTTGATAGTTCTCAAAATAATTAATTTTACCTGGAAAAAGTAACTGATACAGAGTGAAGTGAGCAGAACCAGGAGAACATTGTACACAGTAATAGCAAGATTGCATGATGATAAACTATGAGTAACTTAACTATTCTCTGTAATACAATAACCTAAGACAATTTCAAAGGATTCATGATGAAAAATGCTATCCATCTCCAGAGAAAGAATTGGTGGAATTTGAATGCAACCCAAAGCATATCCTTTTTCACTTTGTGCATTTTTTCATAGTTTTTTTTTCCCTTTAAGTCTGTACCTTCTTTAAAAACATGACTAATATGGTAATATGTTTTGCATGGTTGAACATGTATAAACTATATCAAATTGCTTACTGTCTCAGGGAGGGGAAAAGTGAGGGAGAGAAAGTAAAAATTTAGAACTCAATTTTCAAAAAGAATATTAAAAACTGCCTTTACATATAACTGGGAAAATACAATTTTTAAATGTTCATTTTTGAAAACAGTTCAGAAATCTCAGTTAAAGATGCTCTGAACTGGAGGATATATGATGGTCTAGATATATGATGCTGATAGAAAGTTTCTAAAGGGGAAAAGCCACAGAGTAGATCAGAGAAAATCCACAGAGTAGATCAGAGAAAATCATTCACCTCTTTCCTAAGTTTATCAGTTTCCAGCTTGGATCATACCCATTGAATAAAGTGAGATACATCTATGTATCATCACCTTCAGAACCAGATGTCCTTTCCAATTCTGAGATACTGTGATTCTGTGCCTCAGACTCCAGGGGGAGCTTTAATCAGCTTCAACAAACCTCCCCTTTCCTCTGTCTTTTATGTAGGGTCAGGCCATCATAGACCAGAAGAGGGCGCCCTAGGCCTGACTTTATTCACAAAATGTCAATCTGTCAATCAAATCTTCAATGCTCTGGGATGAGATTGAGAGGTGAAAAAGGATCCTTCCTTGGTGGCTTGCTGCCCAAGTCCAGAGCATTACATGGAGGCTCTTCTCCTTGTTTGTATGTATTCTGCCATTCACTAAAGAGCTGGAAAGGCAGGATTGGACCTTGAGAAAGGATGTAGGGGGCAAAGATCCCTGCATGGACTGGGAGTCAAGGGTCCTTCCTGCTTATTTACCATGGTTTGGCCATTAGATACATGTGGAGTCTTCATTAGATACCTGTGGAGTCTTGACCACGTTTGATCCTTTGGATCACCTTCATCCCTATGGTGGATCATAAGATTGTGGCTCTAAAGCTGGAAGAAACCTCACAAGTCTTGTAGTCCAACTCCTTCCTTTTATAAGTGAGTAAACTAAGGCCCAGAGAGGTTTAAGTGATATGCCCGAATTCACTTGGGTAGTAAGTGTCTGAGCCAGAATTAAAACTCAAATCCCATGATCCTCTATTCTTTGTCCCATATATCTCTCTCCAGAAGAGATGGACTGGAAGAGTATGGAGGTCAAGAAAGAGGGACTAGAGTTCAAGAGGTTTAGGAAGCTTTGGAAGAGAAGGATGACTAGAAATTAAAAGCTTTGTAGTATCCTGTGCTGTTTCTCATCAAGGTAGAGACCTAACTCGCATACAACAAATTAATCCTCAGTAGTGTTCCCAACTTCACTGAGTTGAGGGTTCAAGATCAGAGTAAAAAACTTAAATCCATCACAGGATCATAAATCTAAACTAGAAGGATCCTCAGAAGCAGCTGTTACATTGGTTAGAGTTAGGACATTCGGACATGGATTTAGGAAGACCTGAATTTAAATCCTGTTCTCTTTACTTGCTATAAAATAAAGAAATTGATCTCATGGGTCTCTAAGATTTCTAAATCTGAATCTAGTCCAATCCTGTCGTGTTAAAAATAAAGAAACGGTGGCCCAGGGAGGTTGAGACTTTTCAAGTTTACACAAATGTGGAGCCTGCATTCATATCCAGATCTCTGATTCCAGAATACCCAGTAGCTTAAAAGCTTGGTTTGAAGGAGCAGAGTTTGAGTGGAGTGTGCTGTTTACTCTGTAAACTTAACCTTTTGCTCCCATTTTGGTTTTTTGTCAAATTCACAAGCTGATGAAAAGAAGTCCTGAGTGTCTAAGCCTGACACGGGTGCCCCCTTCTCAGGGCTGTATCCTGCGTCAATCCATGGTCCCGACTCTCTCTCTAGGTACTCAGACCCCTCACCCAGACATGGGCTTATTTATTGGTCTCAGGCCTGGCACTTAAGTTGTTCCTCTTGAATGAAACAGCTCTATCAAAGAGCTGCACATGCTTTTTATTACAGCTACAATACTCTTATTAATGGCCTTGTCCCAAATCCAGCAGCTCAGAAAGCCCAGGGGACAGAACATAACAAGACAGATTTGGAATTGCAAAGATGTCCTGGGTTGTCAAGCTTGTAATCAAGTACTTGGGTGGTAACGATCCTGAGGAATAACAATAATTAACACGTGGATATTTTAATGCTGTTTGTTTCTTTGATTCCTGGGTTCTGCCTCACAGTAATGAAAATTGTTTTCTTTCTGATGCATAAAAATATTCCCCAAGCCCCCGGTGGGCTTACAGCTCTGCTTATTAACAATTGTCTTGTCTCAGATGTCTCTGAGAAGTGCCCCCAAATTCAGCTCTCACTCAGGTGGGGTTTCTTGGATACAGGAGAAAGGGTGCAGGGGTCCTGGATTCTATTCCCCATCACCCACTTAGTAGCTAGCTGTGTGACTCTAAGCAAGGTCTTTTGACTCTCTGGTCCTCGGTTTTCTCATGCAAAGTGGGAATCATACCTGCCTTATTGGTCTGCTAAGTGTATTGAAGGGGAGAACGATTTTGATTGCTCTTTGTAAATTGCATAGAGCTATAGAAATGTAAGGGATTGTTATTATTCTCCATTTGCTATATCTCTTAGGAGGATTAGAAAACATTAAATGACTGGGCAGAGGCTGTGTTTGACAGAATAAAGTGTCCAGATATGTCAGGGGGTGGGAGCTCCAGGCACAACCCAGAATGGACTGATGGGTTAGAGAAGGATCCATAAGTCAGGTCTATCCCCTTGGGGGAGTCCCATAATTCTAAACCAACTGCAATGAACCATTTGAACTTGAAGCCAGACCAAACCTCCAGCTACCTTCTCCCAGCAGACTCTCCAAAAAGATCCACCAATTTTCCTCCTCTCCATTTCCTCCCACTGTAATACCATAGGAAAGATAAAGCAATGAGTTTAGAGTCAGGGACCAAAGTTCAAATCCTTCCCTATACTACCTAATTATATGATCTTGGCCATATCTCTAAACTGCTGTTTTCTCATTTGTAAAATGGTGTGACAGTAGGGTTGAGAGAAGGTATGGATTTTTGGAGCTCTAAATATGTGATATCTTTATTTACTCTGAATTGCCATTCCCCACTCCATCCTCACTCCCTATCCCTCCATCATCTTAAGGTTTGGAGCTGGGGAATGAAATTCTTCCTTTGGAAAAAATGAAAAATCCATCACTTAGCTTCTCAGTCCTTTAATATCCCAGTCTTTGGTACAGAGAGATTAGTTGGTTGTTATCCTTCGCTCTTGAAGAGGAACAAAATGACATCACTTATGTTAGCGACAAGTTAGTGTGTCCAACTATGGTTGATCAGACCAATATGAGCTCAGAATGCTCCACCACAGGTCGGGCACAAATAATCCCTATGGACATTTGAGAGGGATTCTCCAACTTGGAGCACCTCTGAATTTCTTCTGAGATAATTCAGTTCTGCTTTGCTCCTAGAGCACAGCCCCTCTCTGAAGGGCACAACATGCTGGGTGGTCCTGTGCCAGTATCTCCCATGCCATACAATCAATTCTAAAATTCTTAAGAGATATTAATCATGTCCTTGTATCATTTTTTCTAATCACCTTGTGAACACTTGCCCTGTGTGAGTTCTCCATAAAATATTTTTTTTGGAGAGCACACATAGTGTCCTGGGCTTTGGTACCGAGAGAACTAGAATGGGGAAAAGCTGAAAGTGGAGTTGGTAAATTTGAATCCAGCTTAATCTATTTACTTATTTTTGGAAATTCCCAAAGAACCCAGATCTACTTGTGCATTTATGTTAAAGACATCCTATTGAAGCTCTATGTCTTATACACATTAAGCACTCAATAAATGTTTGCTGGAATTGTTGACAATTGAGTGTTATCTTGATAATAGGGATGGTGGTAAGGATGGTACAAAGATAAAGCTCAGGGTATTGCCTCTGGTTCAGATGAACTCCAAGAATAAGTCTGACCTTATTTCTTTTTGAATCTCCTTTCCAGTCTCATTTTGAGTTCAAATCCAGTCTCACACATTTACTAGCTGTGTGATCCTGGTCAAGTCATTTAATTCTACCTCAGTTTCTTCATCTGTAAAATGAACTAGAGAAGAAAATGACAAATCATCCCAGTATTTTTGCCAAGAAAACCCCAAATGAGTCATGAAGAGACAGATGTCACTGATAATAACCCAACCACCACACAACAAAGTCCAATCCTCATATTTTACAGGTAAAGAAGCTGAGAGCTAAAGAGATTAATCCCTAAGTTCCACAGGTATGTAATACTTGAGTAACCAAGCCAAGATTTGAACTTGGGTCCTCTGTCAAGGTAACACAATGAATTATTATCTGCATTTTATAAATAAGGAAAACAGTGGGGTGATATTTCTTACCTAGAGTCACATGGCCACAAGGGCATATACCTGAGCCAGGATTTGAACTCAGATCTTCTGAAAATAAGTTCACTAGATGCAACATATATTATGTATGTATATATGTATATGTGCATAAGCATGTATACACACATATAGAATTGATATAATATATATTTATATATAAAATGTATATAATATATAATGAATATAAATTCCATTATGCTACCCTGCCTCTGTTGCTCTTTGAAGACCTAAACTTCATCTTATCAATTCACAGCCATTCCCAGGACAGTTTTTAATACTGCTCAGAAAAATGGTTTACTATCAAATTCCCTTGCTTTTTAAAAACCAGCCAATTCTATCCCTTCTTCTGGTCTAAATTCTAAGGCTGTGGAAATCACTGGGGAAGGCCAAGTAATTCTTATTGCTTGGTGGCTCAAATTGACTCCTGAGAGAAATATACCTACATACACACACACACACACACACACACACATACATACATATATACACATATACACATGTCCATGTACAGACCTGTTTCATCCTCATACATATAATAAGCACATAAAATGGGGTGAAGTTGGGGAAAGAAACTCAGGCTGGTTGCCCAGCAACAAAACTCCCTTTATCTACTCCCAACTCTTGTTGGCAGCATGAGGCTCTTGGGTAATAACACATCATCCCCTGTTTGTTTTCTCTTTCATGTAGCCAAGTGTAATGGATAGAGCTAAGGATTTGGAGAATGAGTTTTCACTTTCTGGATCTCAGTTTCCTATTCTGTTAAAAAAAAAAAAAAGAAAGAGGCAGTTGAACTATAATATTTCTAAGAATCTGTTGAACTCTAAATCCCAATTCCCAGTCTCACTTTAACTTGATTTCACTTGAATAAAACATGGCAGGGGAAGGGAGGACACCCAGTATAATTTTTTCTAGGCTCTGTCTCCGTGTAGGACAAGCCCTACTCATACAATCCCTCAGAGAAGTGCTAAGCAGAATAAGCCTATCTATAGGAGAGACTTTATATCCTTTGTATGTGTCACTTGGCAATCTGATAAAATCTATGAATTTTTCTTAGAATCATGTTTTTAAATGCACAAAATATAAAAAATTACAAAAGAAGCCATTTGTATTTAAATAAAAAATGTATTTCTTTTTCCCATTTAATTTCACAGATGCCCTGAAATTTGTAAGTAGACTCCTTGGTTGGGGGGAATATATGTAAACCCCGGTTTTAAAATCCCTGAAAGAACCTCAGAGGCCATCTAATTCAACTACCTCTCCTAGCAAAATTGTGCATGTATGTGTATGTATGTGTATGTGTATGTGTATGTGTATCTGTGTATGTCTGTGTGTTCAGTCATGTCCGATTCTTCGTGACCCCCATTTGGAGTTTATTTTGACAAAGATACTGGAATGGTTTGCCATTTTCTTTTCAATTTGTTTGACACATGAGGAAACTGAGGCAAATAAGGTTAAGTGACTTGATCACAGTCATACAACTAGTAAGTATCTCAGGCTGGATTTGAACTCATAATGATGAAGCTTCCTGACTCATGGCTATAGGATCGATCCACTGTGCTACCTAGCTGACCCTGTGCAGAAAACTGAGGCTCAGAGATATTGACTTGCTCTTAGTAACACAGATCAGAGCTGGGTTCCAGGGCCAATATTTTTTCCCTCGTACCACATAGCCTCCCATTTATTGAATTTATTTAAATTTTCCTTGACAATCAGAATTGATTTTTTATTTCAAGCAGAACGATTCCTTTCTCTGTCCTCCACCTCCCTATATTCTAGGTTCACAATCCTGAAAGTCAGGGAGTCTCAGGGTAGGGATTTGAACTCAAGACCACTGCCTCCAAGTCCACAATTTTCCTTACCATGTACTTCTGCTGCTGCTATTACTCTTACTCAGCAATGTAATTGGGTAAATTAATAGGGAGGAATGGGTTTGAAGGAAAATAACAGGCAGAACACTTTCTTGAGACTCATCTTATCCTCAGTTGCAATACTTGCTTATTTATTTGAAGCTCTCAGAAGGCATGCAGCCCAGCAGGTCAAGAAGGACAAATGAAGACAGGTGGCTAAACAGCACCAAAAATCCACAGTCACTGTTTCTGGCTTTCCAGCAACATGGAAATAAAGCTCCTTAAATGATTTATTTTAATGATGTCAAGTCACTGGCCAGGAAAACACATAATTCTCAGCTGGCAGATAAAAGCCTGTCCTGGCAAGATCAATAAAGTAGCTGCAAATGTCAAAAGAACTGGCTCTCCAGGATTCCATGTATGAGGGTAAATTTATCCTATCTCTCTCCTGTCCACTATTGATACCTTCCTTTTGTTAGCCTTCTTCTTCCTCTCCCTGCTGCCCAATTCACCTTTCCCTCTGAAGGTGCTGATAGGACTCAATCACAGACTCACGTTGTCCAACACTGGGCCCTCTTCATCTCAATAGTCCTAATGTCCTTTTCGTGAACCATAGTAGGTCCTTTATAAATGTTTTGTCAAATTCATGGAGCAGAATCTTTACAGGAGACCTAGAACTTCAGTAACCAAGTCAATTTAAACAATAATAGCAATAATGTAAAGACAAACAACTCTGAAAGACTTAAGAACTTTCATGGATGTAGTTATTTTCCCTGATTTCAGAAAATAATTCATAAGCCTTGCTATATGTCTCAGGATGGAAAGATGAAAAACTCAGGTTACAAAATGAAACATATATTTTGGGACTTGTCCAGTTCAGAAATTTGTTCTGTTTGACTATATCCATCAGTTACAAGGGGTTTCTTATTTTTAATAGGTGCAGGAAGTAGGTTGGGAAAAATATAAGGAAAAGATTCCCTCAAAAAGTGAGAAGACAATAGAAGGAAAATCAGAATGAATCACATACAAGCTTTGAAAGTTACATGTTGAATCTATTTATTATTGTTATTATTATTATGTTATATACACTTTAAAAAAAAACAAGTTTATTATACTTTAACATATTTAACATGTGTTGGTCAACCTGCCATCTTGGGGAAGGGACAGGGAGAAGGAGGGGAAAAGTTGGAATAAAAGGTTTTGCAATTGTCAGTGCTGAAAAATTACCCATGCATATATCTTGTAAATAAAAAACTATAATAAGAAAAAAGTTTACATTATAATTCGCTGCTAAATGACTTGGTATGGCAAGTCATTCCTCACTGGACTAGCATGGGCTACTGCAGCTTCTAGGAGATTTTGCTCTAGATTACAGTTGCTGAATCTCTGGAGATTCTACTGATCTTTTGAAGCTTACAAGGTCATAACATGGCCATTTCACTTCCTATACTAATTCATCTAGGATTGGGAAAGAATAAACACAACAGAGACAAAAATAAATAAATAAAACAGCCCAGTAGCACCATATGGAGAACAGATGATAAGGAAGTGATAAGGAAATGTTACCATTGCCTGCCCCCTTGATACCTCCAACTAGAGCTCTTCCCCAGCCTGGAGATTCATATCATTTTTTGGCTGAATTGTCACAATAAAAAAGAGAGTAGACCATGTATCTCATTCATTAGAGCTTTTTGTATGCATCCCCAGTTTTTGGTTCAACAGCTATTTCAGTATTTATTTCCTAGCACTGAGTAAACTAATAAGAAATAGAAAATATCTGTTTATGTTTTGGAGTGAGAAAGGGTTCCTGCTTGTGCAAAAGTAAAAGGAGATTCACCAAACCTCCATTTGCTTTGGCATCAGAATCTCAAAGGACTGAAGGACCCAGCCCTTGGTGGAAGCCCCTTCTGTCTGCATTGTTCCCCTCTCCTTGTTTTTAAGTTTAAATAAAATGAGAGAGAGGGGGGAAAGGGGAAGCAGAAGAGTCTGAACAGGAGGAAGACAGGAAAAAGAAAAAAGAGCAGGAAATGGAGAAAGAAAGAAGAGGAAAACAAGGAAAAGGAGAAAGAAAAAAGAGAAGAGGAGGAAGAGAAAAAAGGGAAGAGGAGGAGAAGAAGAAGAAAGGAAAGAGGAGGAGGAGAGAAGAAAGGAGACAGAAGGTACAAGAAAAGGAAGAGGAGTGTGGTATTTTTCTTCTTTAAAATATAATGGTTCTCTCTGGGAGCAGGTTTCTCGGGGAAGTTTTCTGGAGGCAGCCTTAGTTTCAATTAAAAGCAATAATAACTCCAAACGCAGCCAGGTGATAAAAAGTTCAAATGTTTATTTCTTATCTCTTTCCAAGCCCGGTTAGTTTTTCTTAGAGGCCTTTCTCTCTCCTTGGTTCCAAGAACTCTTGCAGCTTTGTCCTTTGCTTCTGCTTCTGCTTCCTTCAGCCTCCAGCCAGCACAAAGGTGGAAGATGGAATGAATCTGTCTTGCCTCTGAGAGAGGGCTTCTCTCTGAACTGACTTGACGCTCCCCTCTTAATCTTTTCAGCTGAACTCACTTGACTGGCTCACTGAAGCTCTATTTATGCTCTGAGAGTGGGATTGTGGGATCTGAGAATGGGATTATGGGTTTCCTCCTAGAGTGTTCTCTGGCCCTAAGAGCTTCTTGCTTATATGAGCTCTCTAAAGATGTGAATACAAGCATCGTTTCTATCAGATCTACTGAGTACCTTGTTTCTTCTGGCCCATAATATCTCCTTGTAAGATCAAATCAATCATACTGAACCATGCTAAATTAGATAATTATTGTCTCTATCAACTCTAATGATTTTAAAATTTTTGTAAGAATTCCAACAAAGGAGGATGAGGAAAAAGGAGGAGGGGGAAGAAGGAAGAAGAGAAGAAGAAAAAAGAGAAGGAAAAGAAGGAAGAGAAGGAGGAGTGGGAAGAGATAGAAGAAAGGAAAGAGGAGAGAGGGAAGAGGAAAAAGGAGGTAAAGAAAGAGGTAGAAAAGAAGTAGAAGAAGTAGTAATAGTAGAAGATGAAGAAGAAGATGAGGAGGAGGAGAAGGAGGAGGAGGAGGAGTAGAAGGAGGAGGAGGAGGAGGAGGAGAGAAGAAAGAGGAGGATAAAGAAGAGGAGGAGAGGAAAGAGGAAAAAGGAGGTGAAAAAAGAGGTAGAAGAGAAGTAGAAGTAGTAATAGTAATAGTAGTAGTAGTAGTAGTAGTACTAGAGAAGAAGAAGAAGAAGAAGAAGAAGAAGAAGAAGAAGAAGAAGAAGAAGAGGAGAAGGAAGAGGAAGAAGAGGAGGAGGAGGAGGAGGAGGAGAAGGATAAGGAGGAAGAGGAGAGAAGAAGGAAAAGGAGAAGAAGGAAGCGGAGGAGGAGGAGAGGAGGAGTAGAGGAAGAGGAGGAGAAGGAGAAGGAGGAGAAGGAAGAGGAGAAGAAGAGGAGTAAGAGAAGTATAGGATAAGGAGAAAACAAGGAGAAAAAAGAGGAGGAGGAGGAGGAGGAGAGTGATTTACACAAATTACAATTTGCAACTTTCTCCATGAGACAGCTAGGCAGGACAATATATAGAATGCTTAGAAGATAACAGATGTCAAACTTTTGGCATACCTTAACGTGCTGTCTGAAAGTTCAATATTATTCAATAATAATTATCATTATAACTATAGATGATCTCTCCTGGCCCTACTTCCTTTGAGACAATCTGCCCTAGCTAACTCACCTTGCCAAGTATGAACATAGCCAGGATGATGCTCCTCTCTGACTTAACCAGACTGGTACATGAACAGGTCCTTTTCCAGGTCTTACTCTTTTGGCAAGAGCTGCCCAGGAGCCTGTCCTCTGTTGGACTAACCTTTGAGAAGCCAGGTTATGTTCTCATCATGGTGAAGCATCAGAGATGGCCTTGAATAAGTAAAGTAAAATGAGTAATTATGGTCCAAATAAGAAAGCTCGTTTTTTTTTTTTTTTTTTGGGGGGGGGAGGGTGGTTGTTTTTGTTGGGTTTTTTTTTTTTTACCTCTAATAGACATTTCACTGGAGAATAAATTAGACATAATAAAATGGCTTTTTGTAACTGAGGGCATAAGGTTGTGTTCAGAGATGGATGAGATGCCTCTCACCACTGCTGTGAGAAAGAAACTGAAAGCTAGAAGGAAACATGGAGGCCATCCCAACTAAACCCTTTGTTTTACAAAGGAAAAAACAAACAATAGATGTTACATACTCAATATGACCTAGCTGACTAGTGGTGGACACAGAACTCATTTGGAAATCCATTTGTATTTTCCCAGCCTTCACTTGTCTTTTCAGAAGGGGAGGGGAAATGATTGTAGAGAAGGATCCCATGAGGTCATCATCCCCATCCCACCTCTGTCAAGAAAAGAAAAAAAAAAAAGATGAAACAAAAGCAGATTAATTCTGTTTGCCAAACCCTTACCAACATGACTTATAAAGAATATTGGATCCAGGTTTGAATTCTGCTACATATTCTCCAAGTAATATTGGGTTTAACTTCTCTCAACTTCTTACTGTAATGAAAAAAAAAAAATGAAATTGAGTTACTTGATCACTAAGATCCCTTTAACATATCTTCCTATAAATGGAAGGAGGTGGAAAGGAAGGGAGTTGAAGATAACAACAGGCTCTTATGCAAATAATTATTTGGAACAAAGGAAGAATGTTTTAAAATAACCCATTGTTGGACTGAATTCACTCTACTGTTCTTTCCCAGCCTCCCCCTCACCTCCCCACTCCTCCACTCTCCTAACACACACACACACACACACACACACACACACACACACACACACACACTTTCCAACCTGGCCTTCAGATTAACTTGTGTGCAGCTCACTCTATAGCATGTGTTGTGACCTGATTGGGAGTAAATCTATATCTTTGGGGGGTCTCAGGGGTCTTTGCTTTCCAGATTGTCAAGATTTAAAAGGGCCAGTGGTACTTCAGAATCATGTTTCATTCATTAGCGATATCCCTGGCTCTCTGGACCAGTGAGAAAAAAAAGACCCCCTCAGAGTCTAGATCTGACTGTGATCTGAGAACAGACAGGAACAGTCAGTCATCTGGCTCCCGTCCTCACGGACTAGCAGCACAAAAGGAGCATCTGGGGGCATCGAGGCAGCACATTCTGTTAGAATAGGGGTCATAATGTAGAGTTATCAGATCCCCAAGGGAATCATGTGTAGATTTCAGGAGGTCTTTGACCTTGGATGGGGGAAAATGACATCTAAATTTTCCCTTCTCTTTAACTGAAATTTATCATTTCCTACAAAAATTTAGAAACATTATTCTGAGCAGTCCATAAACTTCACCAGACTGCCAAAAAGGTCCCTCCCCACATATATGTTAAGCTACAAATATCCTTAGACTAAGCAAAGTCAGCCTTGATTCTAGCCTTGGATCTGCCTGTGGGAAGTTGGGTAAACAAAATGCTTAATTTCTTTAGGCTTTGGTTTTCTCCTTATTGTCTGTTGGATGGAATCAAAACTCCTTTGTTTGGCATTTAAAGCCTTTCATAACCTGGCTCTGTTCTACCTTTCTAGACTTATTATACATTACTACTGTTCTGTGTACTCAATGCTCTAGCCAAACTTGCTGACTCTTACACATAACACTCCTTCTACATGTACGCCTTCCCCATCCTCTCCGTACAGACTATTTTCCATTCCTGAATCCCACTCCTTCCTCATCTCTCCCTTGTGGAATCCCAAGATGTCAAAGGTCAATTTAAGCACTACCTCCTATATGTGGCTTCTTCTGACCCTCTTAGGTGCAAGTACCAAAATATATATCTTGTATATTGATTTTTGTTTGTAATTCCATCTCTGGTAGAATCCTGTTCCTTTCCAAATTCTCAGAATAATACTGATGGTTAGAGAGATTTCCCTACTATTATCATTCTTAAGCCTCTTTGCAGTGGTTTCTCCACATACACCAAAAACAATTATCAATTATTATCTCTCCAATATCAATTCAGCAGTTCATTTCCTCAATAGCAATTAAACAATTAATATTAATCCCAATTCATTTTTGCAAAGAAATATTTATTAAGAAGGTATAATAAAGACAGAAGCACAATTTACAACCTCCTCACTCACCACTAAGAGGAGTATCCTTTCCTCTGAATATAAATTCAGTCTCTGGAAAACTGGGCTCAAACTTAGACTGGCTGCTGAAAAGGATTGTCCTCTTCCTACTAACTTCATGTCTAAATACAGCATGGCCAATGGGCTAGTGTCTCCATTATTTGCAGGATGCAGTACTCCAGATTTGGGTCAATTCTTTGCTGGGGGTGGGAGTAACTTAAGTCATTCCTCAAGCCCGGTTCTTCACCAAATCCAGCCATTTCAGCTTTTAGTAGATTATGGACCCCATGTGCCGGATCTCTAGTGACTCTTCCAGTCTTTTGAAGATCACATGCTCAAAACCTGGTTGGTTCCATCTTTAATATGCATTCATATGAGATCAGGAAAAAATACATAGAACAGAGACAGAAACAGAGGTAGCACCATAATACCATAGTGGTTAGGTGGGAAGAAAAGATGGTAGCTACTATGATTTCTCTTCTCCACTTGGGGGTTTACTATATTTCTTTTTCCTTACTCAAAAGCCATCGGGGAAAAGAAAGAGTGAGTTGGTCTCTTCTAGCATTTTGTAGAATTCATTTATGGCTCAGCAGTCTACTTAAAAGCTCTTTATTATCCATTGTCAGACAGTAGAAAATAGAGGAGAATAATAATAATAATGATTATTTATAAAGTGCTTTAGGATTTGTAAAATGTTTATGTAAATATTATCTCATTTGATCCTCACAATGATGCAGTTTTCCTGACTCCAGGTCCAGCACTCTATCCATTTTGCCTGTCTCATATAAAGAATATCTGCACATACTCTTAATTGGAAAAGAGAGGGACTCTCTCCACTTTACCACTTATCTGTCTCATACAGAGAATACCTGCACACTCTTAATTGGGAAAGAGAAAGATCCTTCCATTATATCACACATTTTCTGAAGTAGGTTCACTAAGCCTTTACATATTACTACCAAAGAGATTATACTGAACATGGTCTAAGAACCAGACCCTTACTGGCAGCTTCTACCCCCTGTCCCTTTTCCCATTGTTTTTTTGTCTTTAATCCCTTCATCACATATAAATTACTTAAGGGTAAGGGCAGTTTCACTTGTCTTTCTATCTTCAGGGCCTAAAATTGTGTTTGGCATATTAGAAGCACTTAATAAATGCCTTTTGACTGATTGATTTATTGATTGACTTAATAAAATGAAAGAGCTGGACTGAATCCCTTTAACAAAATTTGTATTACTTTTCCTGGTGGACTTTGGAATTAGACCCAATGGACCCAATGGACCAAAGATTTTTGATGTAATTCATCCAAGAATGTAATAACTTTCGTTAAGCAGAATATCACAATAGAAAAAGACTTGGATGTGGAGAAGCCAAACCAGGACAAGAATTCAGCTTTACTGACTCCTACCTAGTCAACTGGTCTTTCCCCAGCACCACACAATTGCCTGAAAGTGAGAGGTGAGGGATGCTAATGAGTTTTCTCCTACAGATCTGGCAGCTTCCTCCCTCTGTGGGTGCAGCCTCACCCTTTTTAAAGCTTTGAAACTAAAAGCAGGATCCAATTGTTGAGAAGAATTATAACTGAGAAGGACTCCAGAGCCATCAATCCAAGGGTCAGCTATTCCTTTGGCCTCCTGAATCAAAGAACTGCACTTAAACTTCCTACTGTTTCTAATTAAAGGGGCCAGACTTCTCTAATGAGCCTAATCTACCCCAAAGGTCTCCTACTCCCCATATCCTCCCTGGCCTCTCAAATGCAGAGATTCTCTTGTGAGTAGCATGTCCCAATTCTGCCTAATAAGATACTTGTGGTTTTTGAGCGCCTGGCTACTGTTCTTTAGAAAAGTGGAAAGAAGGGGACACTTCTTGAAAACTATGACTCTAATCACTACTGGTCTCCCTAGAGGATGTCCTAACATAGAAGTCAGGAGAACTTCATTATGGCCTCCTTGTTTCTAAAGAATCACATCCTCCCCCACTCCCCCAACCCTAGAGCTGAAAGGTGCTAAGTATGGACATCAACCACCAGGTGGACATTTAGCTCTGGCCACTAACAGTTGAGAAAGAGAAAATTTGTTGATTAGAATAACAACCAGGGTCCTTCTTTTCCTTCATTTGAGCCAGGCTGTTCAGGGCCTTGTGTCCCAATCATCAAAGAAAAGGGACCAAGTATTCTGCTTTTGAACAGGTCTTTGCCCTAACCCTGAATATCTACCCCACTGCAACCCTAACAGTTCCTTTGAATCCCGCCTCAAATCCCATTTTCTCCTACCTATGAGGAGTTAGGCACATAAACCAACTCGGAGCTTCAGTTCTACCCTTTTGTATTTAGGATGAAATCAGAATTGTCTATGAAGTCTTCCTTGACCACTTGGCTGAACACTGACCTTTCTGCTTCCTAATCTTCCACACTGCTTAGCATCTTGACATTTTATCATATTCTATAATAATAATAAATAGCTAGTATTTATAGTTACTTACTATATGCTAGACCTTTCACAATTATTATCTCATTTGATCCTCACAACAAGCCTAGGACTGCCATTTTATAATTACACAGGCAATAATTGAAACCAGAGTTGAATTTAGGTTCAAATACATATATATATACACATACATATATATACAGACACATATATATATACACATACATATATATGCCTTATAGAATATAATCTCCTTGAAATAAGAGACTATCTTACTTTTTATTTGCAATAATAGCTTAGAGACAAGACCCGCAATTTCAGAATCTTAGGAGGATGAGAAGGTCTAAATCAGACTCATCTATGAAAAAATCCTAGTTTTGGCTCAAATCAGCAATTCTCAAATCAAGTTCTGAGGATCCAAGATATTTGGGGGGTTCATGAAGTCAAAACTATTTTTATAATAAGAAGAATTTTAATTTCTATTATGGTCAATATTGCTAGCTATGACCCACAGAGTTCTGGGGGCAGTCATCAATTTTTTTTTCAGTCATCAATTTTTAAGGAAAGTCTATCTCCCAGTGCAATTCAGCACCTTCTCTGCAGTTCATAGTCTCAGAAATTGGCCTGGAGCACTGATATTTTCAATTGTTTTCCCAAGATTACATAGTGAGTATGTCAGAAGCAGGATTTGAATACAAGTATTCCTGGCTCCGAGGCCAGTCAGTATTCTAGCTATAATACTTATGATTTCCCATGTGAGAGTTATGGTTATTATTCATAAAACTAAAAGCATTGACATATCCCTTAAAAGTTTGAAAAGCGATTTACGTATATTATCTCACATAAACCTCGAAGTTCCCAAAATATAGTAGGCATTTAATAAATTCTTATTAATTAGACCTAGTTGATATTTTCAGGTAAACTGCTCACCAAACTCACTCATAGCATTTACTGTCTACCTGACACTAACCAACTCCCTGAAATGTTGTCTTACCCAAGACTGTCTTTTCAAAAGATTATTTAATCCCATCAGGATGCATCATGTCTGCAATCTTAAATAAATAATCTTGTCTGTCCCTCCCCCCCCCATTCATTACTCCCCTCCCTTCACATCTGTCCAGCTGTTCCACTCCCTAAAGAGCCCTTAACTCAAACCCCTTAGGGAAATCCCTTGGCCCTGAGAGAGTATCACTGCTCCTTGCACCCTAGGATGGAAGTTAATGGCAATTGAAATGAAACTTGGCACTTTAAATAGACTGGAACAGGAAGTTCTCTTCTTTCTGGTGTGAGCCTTCCTAATGTCTCTCTCCCTGCTCATCACAGCATCCTTTTCTTGCCTCCTGGAGTTCCAAGCACCTTCCTCTGATCTCTTAGGGCTTCCAAATTCATTCCTAAATCTTCACAGTTGTCTTAGAAGACCAGGCTCATAACTGAGGCAAACTCTTTTCTGCTAGAAATTGTCTGGGAGAAGCATAACCTTGGCTTGGACAGGTGACCTTTTGGAACTCTAAGGAGGACAGGTTTCCCTGGGGTCCAATTTTCCTGTTGCTTATGAACTCTGTGAAACATGAGGCAATCCCACCAGTCTATCAGAGGCTCCTGCAGTTGCCCCAAGACCCTTAGTACAAATGCAATTTTCTTTTTCATTAAAGTGAATTCAGTGAAAGGGACTTAATCGGTGTGAGGGTAAAAGGTTTCCCCCTTGGTCTCCCTCCTCTCTATGGTGGAAGGTAAGGCTGGAGATTTGCTTCCTGGAAATCTTTAAGTAGGGTGCCACTCTCCTTAGTAAATGAAAAGCTTTTATCAGTCTCTAGCCCCAGAAATTTGGCAGGGGGAGGGGGAGGAGGGGAGTGAAGAGGAGTAAAGTGGGATGATGCCAGAAAGATGAGAGATAATGTTGGGGATGAGGGAATGGCAGCAGCTTCAGGGTATAAGGTGTAACAACCTGGCACAAATTATCCATCAGGAGACTTCAGGAACTCCTTCTCTGAGTGACCTAGAACCAACCACTCAGCAGCACCTGTATGGGGTGGGAGCTCTGGAGTGGAGCCATTCTAAGAAACAGCCCTCAGGGAAGGGACTGAAACACCCTAACTCCCTCCCCAAGGAGGTTTGACTCATCTGCCTGGCATTTAGATGCCAGTCTCCATTGCAGAATGCCAAGAATAACAAAACAGATTAATCCACTTCCAGAGAGCTCCTGTTTGCCTACTAATGGGATACAGAACAAGGTCTGGATTCGTTCAGTCAGTCAACAAACACTTGTTAAGAGTGACCCGAGTGTCCAGATGGGACCTCTTCCTCGAAGCTGAGATCTAAGAATTAAATTCCTGTATCAATTCATTGTGATTGGCTCCTGCCCCAATTGAAAGCCTCCTCACTGAGGTTGCCCAGTGGGAAATTACAGTATAATATTCCTCCTTTCTGATTTAGAGGATCAACATTGTGAGAAGAACTATGTATCTGTAATATTCAGACAAAAAGTGGAGGGCCAGCTCTGCCATTTCCTGATTTGAGTCCCTACACTTCTGGGACTCAGTTTTCCTGAACTGTAAAATAAGCACAGTAGGGCAGAACCAGGTGATTTCTAATGTCCCTTCCAATTTTAAATGGCAGTTTCTATGACAGAAGATAGAATAGTTTTATCCACCTGTCCATCTTATCAAGTTAAAAAAGTAAATTCTTTTAGCCTTAGATTATTTCATAGTTTTGGCCTTTGTAACTCCAGTATCTGGAACACAGTAAGCTTTTATAATAGGATGAGAGAATGGGATGACAGATTTTCAGTGGAAAGAACCTTAAGGAACATAAAGCTAATCCCTTCTCTTTATTTTCTTTTTGTTATCTTTTGTTGCATCTTGATCCATTCGTTTTCATTTTAAAAAAGATACTTAACCTAACAAATGCCAGAAAAAAGGGGAGAGAATTTTCCAGACACAAAGTAGAAAAGGAAAAAAAAAGGAGGATTATATGAGATTCTATCCTATAGACTATGCTTTATTTTAAAATATGTTATATATTCAACATGCTACTTTCAAGGCTCTCTTGTTTTTGTTACCTTATGAACTTTCTTCTGTTCTCTTTTGTGGCTTTTCAAAAATGTTTCAATAGTCCATTAGTCTTTATTTTTCTTTTTCTTGGACAACACTATTGCTAGATTCTTTTCTTCTATAATAATTCACATACCCATGAAAAAAGAAATATATATTCCTTGTATCAATCAAACATCATCAAACAAAATGAATCAATATATTAGCCACGTCCAAAAATGTGTGTGTGATGCATAGCAGAGAACAAAAGAATAACCTACAAGAAAGCAAAGAAAAGATGGACAGTCATAAATATAATGTCTTCTATTATATATATGCTTTCTTGAAATGGAAATTTCAATGGAATTTATCATTACATTTTTTGAATCCTCTCTGATGTTCTGCTGGGCACAAGATAATTATTTTTCTTTTTCTGTCTTTCTTTTCCTATTTTGTTTTTTCTCATTTTGTATTTAAGTTTTAAATAAATTAAGAAAAAAAATAAACTTTTAGAAATGTGTACATTACTTGATTCTTTAAGTGGAACTTTGAAGATATAGGGAACCTGCTCCATCATGAGTTCTCTGGAGATATATTTGGTAATTGCATTGATCAGAATTCCTAAGTTTTTCAACATCGCTATTCTCTACAATGCTGTTACTATATAAATTATTCTCCTGGTTCTGTTTAGTTCACTTTGCATAAATTCGTATAAGCCATCTCAATTGTTGTCCAAGAAAAAAAAAGTGAAAATAAAATGTGAACTGTTTAGTTAACTTTGCATAAATTCATATGTCACCTTCATTTCTTTTGGAGTAAGACTATTCCACCACAATCATATAGCATAATTCATTCTCCCATAACACAATTGGTGGGTGCTCTCTTTGTTTCCAGGTCTTTGTGACAACAAAAAGATCAGCTATAAATATTGCTGTACATAGTGAGCCTTTTATTCTTTCATTAATTTCTTTGAGATATATGAGTGATGTCATTGAGTCAAAGGGTGTGATCAAGTTGTGACTTTTTGCAATTTTCTTATTTTCTGATGAGGTGTGGAGCCTTGAGAAGTTAAAAAAATTTCTTCAAAAATTTCTTTCTTCTCCTTTTCTCCCTTCTCCTTTTTCCTTCTAAAATGAATAGAATTGAAATGATGGAGAAAGGCAAAAACCACAAGCAAAAATATTCCCTTATTCTAATAAACATCTTTTGGAAGAAAGTTCTCACAATAACTATTCCTATAGGAGACAACAGCCGAGACCTCACTGGTTATTCCAAGGATTTAATTATATGTTGGGCAACTAAATAGTTTGTGTATCTCTCAATAACTGGACAACCCAGGAAAATTTTTTCCCCAAGGCAACAGTGGAGCTTAGAGTCAGGAGAACCTGAGTTCAAATTTGACCACAGACACTTGATACTTAACTAGTATCCTGGGCTAGTTACTTAACCTCTATTGCCTCTCAAAAATAAAATAAAATCTCTCTTCACTACCTCTTTAGAACACCTTATAGTCAGGTCTCTCCTAAACCCTAAAGTGTTTGAGATGTTGCAAGGCTCTTCTCAAGATTAATCCCTTCTTTCTAAGAAGTTTGGTCAAGTTTCTCTAGAACAGAGTTTTGTTTTGTTTTTTTTAATTTTTATTTAGTTATTTTATTTTTTGTTGAGGCAATTGAGGTAAAATGACTTGCCCAGGGTTACACAGCTAGGAAGTGTTAAGTGTCTGAGGCCAGATTTGAATTCAGGTCCTTCTGACTTCAGAGCTGGTGCTCTATCCACTGCACTAGCTGCCCCATCAAGTTTCTCTAGAGCAGAGTTTCTTAAACTGTGAGGTCATGAACTCATATGGGGTTATATAAGTCAATGCCGGAGTTCACAAAATTATGATTTGTTATCTGTAAATATTTGATTTGTAAACCTATTTTACATACACTAAATTGAGGGCTGTATAAAAATTTCTTGGGAGAAAAAGGATCATGAGTGAAAAAAGTTTAAGAAGTTCTGTTCTAGAGGTGACTAATGAAAACACTCCTAAGTACCCCCTTGAAATAAGTCTTTTTGGCTAAGGTAGATTTTCATGCTTCCTAAGGGTATATAGCAACAAAGTCAATAAGCATTTATAAAAAGTCTACCATGTGTCAAGTTTAAGAGATACAAATACAAAAGAAAGGGAGTACCTTTCCTCAAGAATCTTACATTCTACTGGGGGAAAGCAGCATGTTAACAGATAAGTAAACATATTTTTTAAATAACTTATTATATAAATAAATTGACATAAAACATTACATGTTAACACATATACATAAGAAAATAAACTATAACATATCAACAGTAAACTAAATATATATTGTATGTAACAACAAATAGATAAAATATATATTATATATAAAATATCAACAGATAACTATATATAGTAAATAGTATAACACATCAACAAATAACTAAATATATATTGTGTATAATATAGCATGTCAATACATAAATATGTTATTCATAATGTAATGATTTAACAGAGAAATACATATAAAATAAATGCAAAGTGATTTCAGGAAAGATCTCTTGACGTACTGAGCACTTATAATCAACCTTGAAGAGAGCCAGGGGTTATAAGCGACAAGGAGGGAAAGTAAGTAGAAGGAAAATGTCATGGAAAAATAGGGTGGCAGGAGATGGAACATGTTATGTAGGGGATTAACAAACATTGGACTTAAAATAAATTAACCTATTTGTCTAATTATCTGGTTTTATAGAGGAGAAAGCTGATGATACTGCAATAAGAAACAACATATGACCTTAATCTGGATATTTTCCTTCAATGGACTTCAGCTTCCTTCTCTAAAATCAGAGTTTTGGAAGAGTCCTAAAATCACTAACAATTCTACATCTTATAGTACCAATCTTGACCGTAATTCTCTAGAGATATCTGCTGTTTTTGTCTCAAGCTGCTTAACAAGGAAATTGGGGCAAGATAGTGTAGATCATCAAAAATGGTTTCAGTAGTTCTGTTCTCATTTCTAGCTTCTAGCTTCCCTTCCTCACATTTTCATTTGCCTCCCAAAGAAATGGGGAGGGGAAGAGGGAGGCAAAGTTCATAATAGACTCTATGTTTCACAGTTCTGATACAAATGACCAATTTTGGGCCCATGGGGCAACGTATTTGATAGATGGAATTCTCCCAAATGTCATCTTGCAGGGAGATGCCCTTGGGGGATTCTATCTCCTTATAAATGTTACAGCAGTTCCCTCACCTTTTTCAAAAAAAGGAGGATTCTGAAAAAGCAGAATGGCCTTCCCTCATTTCATCCTTTTTTCAAAGCCCCAAATGTTCTGATTATCCAACACAAAAGCAATATAGGAAAGTTGTTGAGTAGAAGAAATTATTCTTTGATTCTTTTACTTCTCCTATCATCTTCATTCTTTTGTCACCCCCTCCTCCTCTCCATGCTTTCTTCCTCCATCTTATGAAAAAAGATGGCCCACTGGAACATAGCCTTTGGGATCGAAATATGTGGGTTCAGATCCTAATTTGGTTTCTTTTAATTTCTGAAATCTAAGCAAATCATTTTACTTTCTTCATCCATAAAATGAACTGAACCTAATGGTTCTTTCCAACTCAAAATTCTATGAGCTAAGAATTGTCTTGTTTTCTGTCCCTAAAGGTGTGTCATACTCTTTGTATGAAGCTCCATCCCTGACTTGTACTTTGTTAAAGAGAGATGTCTCACCCTGCTATAGTGTGGAATAGTGGGAAAGGACATGGAGCAAGGAGACAGGAAGCCATATTTCTTTTTTAACTAACCAATTAATTAACTTATTTTAACTATCATTAAAATATATTGTGTAATGACCGCGTATTTAAAATCAGCCGGAGTCAGAAACTCAGGTTAAGGGAAAAATCTTCAGTCTTTATTGAAGTGAAGAGGTGAAAAAAGATTGCGAAAGCAATATGGGCAAGAAGGATTGCGATAGCAACATGGGCAGCTGCAACAAGAAGCCAGCTAGCAGAGAGAGAGAGATCTGAGCTGAAAAGCCGTCCCAATTGCAATTGCAAAAATGCTAGCAGTCTCTCCTTCCCCTTCCTTTTCCACTCCCCTGCCTCCACCCACCAAAATCATCATTTTCTATACAACACATCAGGACTTGCACAAAGAGTGGGTGGGGCCATTCTTTCTCCAAGCTTATATATTAATAGAGTATGGTCCAATTACTATTTAGCCTCATGTGCTTGGGACCTCAGTGCATCAACTCAAGCCTCAGCCCATTACAATATTGCTTTATGAATCATGCTAAAAAAGAAAAATCAGAAGTGAACACAGCATGTGTTGATTTACATTCAATCTCCAGAGTTCTTTTTCTGGATGCAGATGGCATTTTCTATCCAAAATTTATAGGGATTGCTTTGGATCACTGAACCACTGAGAAGAAGCAAGTTTTTCATAGTTGATCATCACACATTGTAGCTGTTATTGTGTACAATGTTTCCTGGTTCTGCTTGTTTCACTCAGCATCAGTTCATGTAAATCTTTCCAGGGGAGGCTATATTTCTTTAATTTTGGTTCGATGTTAATTCTGCTCTAATAATAGCAAGCTGTACCCACTTGGACAAGGCACTTAATTTCTCTAGGCCTCCTCTATAAAAAGATCCTGTCTCTTTAAAATGAGGAGATTGGACTTGACACTCTCTAAAAACCTTCCCAGCTCAGATGGTTATTGGTTCTATGAGGATGCTAAGCCAAAACAACTTTGAGCTACTTCTTTTCCCACGTGTGCTCAAGAGCACATCTTTGTATTGTCCTCAGTGCTCCCCTGTCAAAAAGCATTTATTAAATCCCATTAAGGTTTGTGTTGGGCATGTGCTAGGTGCTGGGAATACAAAGAATGGCAGAAGACAGTCACTGACCTAAGGGAGCTCTGCTTATAATTGGGAAACAACATACAAAAAGTCATATACATACAAGATGGATATGGTATAAATGAGAAATGATTTTTGAGGAGGGCACTAGTAGTTTGGGAAGGAAACACAGAGACTTGAAAAGGAAGGATTTGAACCAACCTGGAGAAACTTAATTTAAATGCTAGCATTTAAGCATGGCATGGGAATGGCCAGTGAAAATGCAGTCAGGAAGATGGAAGTCAGTGTCACTGGCTCCTATAGTAAATGGAGAATAAGGTATAAGAAGACTGGAAAAGTGTGGAAGAGGGGCAGGTTATAAAGGATTTTAAAAATCAAAGGATTTTGTATTTAATCCCAAAGGCACCTGGTCATCCCAAAGAAGGATAATAGAATCATAGATTCAGACCAGAAAAGGATTTTAAAGTTATCTAGTCCACATTTTACATACTGGGGTGATAAGGAGTTTACCACTTTTAGAGCTGGAATGGATCTCAAAGGCATCTAGGTGGTGCAGTGGATGAAGCAACAGCCCTGAAGTCAGGAAGACCAGAGTTCAAATCTGGCCTCAGACTAACTGTGTAACCCTGGGCAAGTCACTTCACCCTAATTGCATCAGCAAAGAAAAAAAAAATCTGAAATGGATCTCCAGAGTCTCCTAATTCAACCTTTTTTTTTTTTTTTCACAGATAAAAATCAGAGATGCTAAGTAATTAACTTAAGGCCATATAGTCCCCAGGACTCTGAATACAGTGCTTATCTATTAATTTATTTATTTAACATTTTCTCTAGTTACATTTAAAATATTTTTTTTCAAATTTTTCAAAAATTTTAAGTTCCAGATTCTCCCCCTTATCTCTACTCCCAGTCCTCACTAAGAAGCCACATGTGAAGTTATGCAAAATATTTCCATAAAAGACATGATGTGAAAGAAAGCATAGATCTCCCACCCTAATTAAAAAAAAAAAACCTCAAGAAAAAACAAAGTTTACAAAAGGAAGAAGGACAAGGAAAGGAAGAGAGGAAGATAGATAGACAGAAACAGAGAGACAGAAAGTCAGAGACAGAGACAGAGAGTCAGAAAGACAGAGAGATAGAAACAGAGAGAAAGACACACACACACAAACACACACACACACACACCCAGAGAGAGAGAGAGAGAGAGAGAGAGAGAGAGAGAGAGAGAGAGAGAGAGAGAATGCTTCAATCTGCATTCAGAAAATTCCAATTAGTTTCTTCTCTGGGTATGGATAGGATTTTTCATCATAAGTCCTTCCAAGCAGTCATGGATCATTGTACTGATGAGAATATCAAAGTTATTTACAGCTGGTCATCCCAGAACATTGCTACTATTTTGTATACAGTACATCTCACTTTTCTTGGGTTCATGGAGGACTTTCCAGGTTTTTTTTTTTTTTTTTTCTGAGAGCATCCTGCTGGTCATTTCCCATAAAACAATACTATTCCACGATAATCACATACCAGAATTTATTCAACCATTCTCCAATTTATGGACAACCCTTCAATTTCCTTTTTTTTTTTTTTGTATTGAGAGCTTTAAAAAAAAAAATTCTTTTGATATTCATGCCTAGTAGTGGTATTGTTAGGTCAAAGGATATGCATGATTTAAAGCCCTTTGGGCAAAGATCAAGTCTTTTGATCATTTATCTCCTGGGGAATAGCTCTATCCAGTGCTCTTCTAAGAAGGGTCAGTACTACCACCTGTAAAATAATCTATTTGCATTTTCATAGAGACATGGACCTTTATTGGCCAAATGGCGCAATGATAAGCAAGCAAAGGAAGTCATTAAAGACTCATCTGGATCACATTGTATTGGAAGACACTAGTTGCATTGCTGTGATAGAATTAGCCCAACCCCAGATGAGAGGCAGGATCAGTGTAAAGGCTTGCAGCTGGCAGATACCCAGCAAGAGTGGGTAGTGAGTCTGCTCCGGATACCAAGGGCCTGGGAGTAGATTGTCTTGTATGATATAGCAAGTTACTTTGGGGTAATTCTGAGAGTCTAAACTTCCTGAGGAATTACAGAAGCTCATAATGCCAGACAATATCAGTCAGGGATGGGAGACACAGAGGAATCCAAATCCAATTCAACAATTCAAATTAGCCCCACTCCCCACCCAGAAGATGCACAGCAGGGCCCAAGCTCTTCCAGCTTCTCTACCTGATTCTTGCTGACTTTCCTCAGCAGCATAATGTCTCCTATCTTAGGTTGATATGAAATGATTAAGTGTGAGGAAGAAAATAAGGGTAAATCAGCCATTACTCTGGATTGAACCACAGCATGACAACAGCACTGAACTTAGGTTTAGGATTGGATTTTCACTTATATGATTTTAAGCAATTCGTTTTTCCTCCTTGGACCTTAGTTCCAAAGTCATGAAATTAATAGATTGGATTAGATCATGGGTACTTAAACTAAGGGACTTGGATTCCCCAAGAGATGCATAGACAGATTTTAGAAGTAAACCATAAAGTTAGATGGGAAAAATGCATCTTTACTTTCATTAAATAATTATTCCTTTGTGATCTTTTGCAATATATATACACATGCAAACATTTATACACACACACACACACACACACACACACACACACATGCACACACACGTACAAGCATATTATTTCTGAGAAGCTTCCCTGGACTTCCAAAGAAATTTGAGACACAAAAGGGATAAGAATCCTTGAATTAGATGCCTCATTTTCACTTCTAACATTGTGATAGTTATGAATTAATTATTTAAAATTATTTATTATGTGCTTATTATGTGTTAAGTATTGGATAAACAAATAGAAAGTGTGCTGATCTCTGCTCTGAGAGAGTTCATGGTTCTCCTAGGAAAGATAGCACATAGAGGGGGTTTCAGCTGCCAGTAGCATGAAAAAGCCCCATGATCCTTAGGATTCAGCAGCAAAAATGATGGTCATACATCTTTATTGTCATTTCCATTAATAAAACTATGTCATTTTCTGATATTGACCCATTTGAGAGTGCCAAGGACTTTGGTGGCCCGAGCTTTTTTTCTCATGACCTCAGTCTGCTGAAAATTATAATCATTCATTCTCTTACTTAAACCATCTCTTGAATTCCTATTGTATGCAAAGCACTGGGCTAGGCACTATGAAGGATACAAAAATTAATGATTCATTCCTGCTCTCAGAAAGTCTTAACTAGTAGAATTGTAGAATGACAGATCTAAAAGAGACTCTACAGAAGAGTGAGTTTCATACCCCTAATTGTATGGAGAAATCTAGTACACAGGGAAGATAAATCACTTGCCTACGGTAATCAATCCATCCATTTCTCAGAATTGCCAATAACTGGACTGTAGTCAGAAAGTGATACAAAAAGACAAAAGAAAGCAGCCAAGAACAAGTAAAAAAAATTTTGGGACCCCAGGCTTATACTAGCCTGATCAAACACACATTTCCCACAGCCCAGTGCTTCTGCAGTGAGTTTCTATTGTTAAAGAGAAAGGACTCTGCAGAAAGAAATCCTCTCTACTCTGCCCAGGAGAGGAAAAAACTATGGCAAAGAAAGAAAATGAAAGCAGATTATCCCTGGAAGAATCCATAGAACTCAAGTGTCCTGACTCTCAATCCCTGATGGAGTTGTACTGTAATCTTTCTACTATTCCCTAACATACATTTGCCTGACTCAAGGTTGCTATATCTGGGCCAGCTGGCTGAAGCCTTCCTTCCCTACTCTATACCATCAGAGACAGTTTTCCCATTGGAATGGCTCCAATATCTAAAGTGATGCTGACAGACTGGTCAGCAACAGGCCTGGCAGGATGCCTCTAACCCTACTCATACTTCTCTCCATGGATCCATGTTCTACAAGTTGAGGGAACAGAAAATAGGTAATTAGTTTTTCAAAAGACTTTAATGAGCTGTTATAGATGTCTCCGATTACCTGGCCCTTCTAGGTTAAATAATCGAAACAAAATGCTTTTTTATGAAGTTGTCAAGCTCAAGAGACAGCCTAAGTAGAAACAAGAGACACTGAAAAGAATCTGGACTGGAGAAAATCTGGGTTTTCATGCCAGTTCTTCAACTGTCTTGTTTCAAGTCTTGCAACTTTTCTTATTTCTCCTTTTCTGGACCTTGAACACACACACACACACACACACACACACACACACACACACACACACACAGGGCAGGATAACTGGGGCTATGCTTCAGGTTGTTGAAATCTTTCTGATAGTCTTCCCTCATCCGGTAGACATAAGTAGCAAGATTAAGTGTTTTAAAATATTAAACTACTATATATGACACTTTCTCCCCTGCCCACCCAACAAAACACTACTATAAGATTATCCCATGTGAATACCTGCACATCACTGCCCCATTGACTCTCCCCTCAACATTAATCTCTCCAGCCACAACTTCACAATACTTGCTCCTGTGGAATCCTGTGTCTCAAGGTCACCTGCCTCTCCATGGTTAAATTTGTCTTTAAGAATTGGTTTGAGTTGATTTGAAGTTAATGCTGCTTTGCTTGAGCACAAGGATTATTCATTTCTTCTCCTCTCACTTTTCAGGACTGTCAAAGAAGTGAATTGTATTCCATGACCTTTAGGATCCCCTCTAGCTATAGATTTGAGATATTAAGTGACTTAACCTAGAGCTAGTCAGTGTCAAATCTAATAATTGGAACCAGTGAATCATAGAATTTTAGACCTGGAAGGAATCTGAGATATCACCTAATCTAGATCTTCCCCGGCCCCCCGGCTTATTTTATGGATAATCAAATTCAACAAATATTTATTAAGTAACTACTATGTGCATGCAAATTCAATAAAGGCATATTAAGCATCTACTATATATGCACTCTGCCTGGCCTGCCAAGACCAAAACAAAACAAAACATTTTTTGTCCTCATTGCAGTCGTTATGTAATATAAGGTAATTTCATGAAGGAAGAGAGCTAATAGCTAGATTCACAAAGCAGGAACTTAGAGTAAGTGATTTAACTGAGATCATATATCTAGTAAGTAGCAAAGCTGGGATTAGATCTTTAGAACTATAATTTTAAGGGTTGGAAAACCGAGAAATTATCTAATCATCATCATCATCTTCTTCTTCTTTTTCTTCTTCTTCTTCTTCTTCACTAATTGTTAATAGTAATAATACTACTTCTAAAACCCTTCAAGATTTACAAAGTTCTTTATATATGATATTTCATTTGGTCTTTACAACAACCCTTTGAGATAAGTACTATTATTATTAGTCTCATTCTATTCATGAAGAAATGAGTTTGAATTTAAGTCACTTGCCCATAGTCCTACAGCTAGTAAGTATTTCAGGCAGGAATGTAACTCAGTTCTACCTGACTCCAAGTCCAGCACTCTCCACACATGCACTCCTTTGCTACTTCTTTGTGGACCAATTCATTTAATCAATATTTATTAAATATCTACCATGTACAAATTCAAATGATTGACTAACTAGGTGACTATAGGTCAGTCATCAGCTTCCTCAACTGTTAAAGGAGGTTGGTCCAGATGACTTGTGAAATACCTTCAAACTCTATCTGTAGGACTCAATTTATTATATGCAATGCTGAGAATGAGAATGAGAAGTTAAATAATAACTTCAAGGATCTTCAAGGACCATGTTGCCTTCAAGGATGATTTTTCTACCAAGGGCACATGATACAACATATTTTCTGTTCAATCATTGTTCAGTTGTGACCCCATTTGGGATTTTCCTGCCAAAGATATTGGACTGGATTGCCATTTCCTTCTCCAGCTCATTTGACAGATGAGGAAACTGAGGCAAACAGGGTTACATAGCTAGTAAGTCTTGGAGGCTAGTTTTGAACTTGATGAGCTCTCCTGATTCAAGCCCAGCTCTATCTACTGGGCCACCAAGGTGATATATAAATAATAATAATAATAACAACAAATGTTATACAATGAAATAAAAAAGAGTTTGAAGAAAGGGAAGTTCTAATAATGGCAGAAGGAGGTGAGAATAAAGATGAGGCCCAGAAAAGGAAACTAACTTGCTCAAAACTATCCATGCAGTTAATGTTAGATACAATATGAACCTTTAGATTTTCAGCTTCTAGTTGAGGATCTTTTCCCACTTCACCATAGCATCTGGGTCTCTTGGCTCTCAGCCCAGTCCTTTTGCTATTATGACACATTATATTCCCTCCTCACATTTATGAATGGGAACACAGAAACCCAGAGAGGTTCATGAGTTCTGTGCCAACTTACTTTGATCTGTTTAGAATTGGAAATAAAATGTACTGACTACAATACAGGAAAATAGAATGAAAAACAATAGCAAAAATTAAACAGAAATACTATTTACCTATAAAAACCAAACAACCTTGGAAAAGAATTTAGAAAATGTTCCTTTTTTTACTTACTTCTTTGCAGAAATAAGGATCTATGACTGTGGAACATGATGCATACTGTGAGACACGGTTAATCAATTGGTTCATACTACAGGAAGTGCAAATATGCGCTTTCTCTCTCTCTTTCTCTCTCTTTCTCTCTCTCTCTCTCTCTCTCTCTCTCTCTCTCTCTCTTTCACTCACTCTCTCAGTGAAGGGGGAAAAGATAAAATTGGAAATGCAGGCGATATAAAAACCAAAGATAGCAAACAACACATTTTTTAAAAGGAAAAATTGGAAATAAAATAATGTTAAAGAAGCCACTTTAATTTGAAAACCAGATTCCTTGATTCACTTGAGGACACAGATCAGGTTCACTGAGAGTGCTTGGCCCTAGGTTTGATGTTCCTTTCTCCTCTGTCTATACTGAATCATCTAGTCTTTCAATAATGATAAAAAGAAAGAAGGAAGGAAGGAAGGAAGGAAAGAAGGAAGGAAGGAAGGAAGGAAGAGAGAGAGAGAAAGAGAGAGAGAGAGAAAGAAAAAAGAGAGATGGAGGAGGGAATAAAGAAAAAACTCTCTTGAAATCCACCTTGCTGGAAGGTCTTCCAACTCCAACAGCCATCCTCCATTTTTCATTTCCTAATTTGTTTTGAAAGGTTTGGATTTTCACTTCTTTAGAAATAGACAGCTCACCTGCCTGGCTCATTTTTACCACTCATTTTTTTATACCACATTTGGCCCTGCATTCTTCCAAAATCTTTCATGGGAATGTGAACTATTGAAGTACCTAGACTATGAGTTCTTGGAAGCTAGTAATGGAGTCTTCTGTAAGGTGCTGTAGTGGAAAAAGCTAAGGGTTTGGAACCAGAGGAACTGAGTTCAAATCCCATTTCTGACATTTATAAATTTGGACAAGTCATTTCATCCTTTTATAGCCTTGGTTTCTTCATCTCTGAAGTGAGTGCATATTATATCACATTCACTAAGAGCCCACAAATATATATGACTTGGAGTTAATCCTCTTGCTTTCCTCTGCCTCAGTTTCTCCACTTATAAAACGAGGGAGTTCACTTAGTTGACCCCTCAGGCCTCTTCTTACTCTGGAGCTATGATCCTCTGGGCATATAAAACTTGTGGCCAATAACTTGATACCTCTGAACCTCAGTTTCCTCATCTATAAAATTGGAGTGATTGGAGATGAGATAGATAGTTAATCTCTAAGATCTCTTCCAGCTCTAGATTGATGTTCCCACAAACTTATGTAAGTGGTTCAGAAGATTCAGAAGATTTTTTGTGGGTGTAAGAACTTGCTGCCCCAAAGTAACTTGTATGCCCTAAGCCCAACCCAAGGTTGTTATTTTCCTGAGATTCTTGTGAGATTGTCTTGGACAAGAGAAATCTCATGGGGACATACCATCATCTACCATCTTCAGAATATCTGAAAGTGTCCCTCATCCTTTTCTCCTTTCTGTTCTCCTTTTTCTTAGCTCTGTCGAGGATCAGTCCTTTGAACCAGTGGCTAGCACAAGGAATGAGGAAGGTTGGGTTGTATGTTTGTCTTAGGAGGTCCAGCACTTTTGGAATGAGGGCTTGCCAAACCTTTTCAGGGTTACTTATCCACTGTTGGTGTCCACTTGGTACTCAGTTCTCAAATGTAACTCCAAGTTGCTGTAGCAAAAGCCATACCTAGGCAACCAACATGCATTACACCTATAAGGGAGTTAGGGAGCTATCTACCCCAAGCATGTGAAGATTTTTCTGGGCAGATGAATGGATAAGAACAATTTGTTCCAATGACTCTGAAGAACAGAGCACTTAGAGCTTGGTCAGACACTGAAGATGCCAAGGTCATCCATTGCATCCCAAGTCACGTCCAGTCATCCCAACTTTTCTCCTGCTACTGGACTTTGATGACTCTGGAACAGAGTAAGGCTGATGACTTTGTGCAACTCTGCCTCACTTAAATGCAACTCACACACAAGTCATCACCCGTGATGTCATTGGTCCTCTGAAAACAAAGGACAAACTGCTGAGATGGGATGCTGGGGCACAGGACTTCGCACAATACTGGTAATACCAAAGATATTCTATAAAACAATGATGAATGAATAAACATACAAGGAAATGTATACATTGATGGATAGATCTATGGATGGATTCCCATTACTCATAAGACACTTTTCCTTACCAAGCCTATCCCACACTAATCTCCTTTTTCCTTAATAAAGAAACTAGTAGAGCCCTTTATGATACAAAGGTTATCACTGTGTACCCATATACTGATTTCTTCCTTCTCTCCTGGGAATGGTTGTGGTCAAACAGAGTGTGATTTAAGGGGGGTGTGGGGAAGTGGAGATGAACATCAGCTAAGTCTGGATTTATTGATATGGCTGAATAGGAAAATCCCATTGGTTAGACTTTTCCCCACAGAGTTGCAAGCTGTTCTAAGAGTCTTGCCTCTAGAGAAACTCCCCCTCTCTGCTTCCTCTGACTTGAGTAAAGATGAGGAGAAGAAAATTGCATCAAGAAAATTGCCTGTCATTTATCCCTCCCAAGATTAAAACCACAATGGCTGGTAGAGAGGAGGAAGCTGATTGAAAATAGCAGGCTGGATCTCTGCTTTATCATTGATCTGAAGGCTTTTGGACATTTCCCTCTCTGATTTAGTGATAGTGAGACTCATGGTACTAAGATACCCCCTCCCTCCACCAAGTCCTGTGCCTTTCAGAAGAGCCCAGAAAAGTATTTTATCTAATTAACTCTGGTAATCCAAGAATATAGAGACCTGGAAGAGAGCACAGAATCAATCTCTAATTATACAGATGAGGAAATTGATTCCAACAGAAGTTAAATGATTTGCCCAGAGTCACAAAGCTACTATAAGTACACTTAAACTAGTGTCTGAGGCAGGATTTGAACCCATATCTTACTGACCAAATACAGTGTTCTTATCTGCTACACTATGCTGTGTCTCAAAATGAAGAGGAAAAATCACCAACTCTCATTTAAAACATGATGTTCTCTGACAACAGCAAGATTGTGTGATTATCAATTCTGAGGGATGTGGTTCTTTTCAACAATGAGATGATTCAGGCCAGTTCCAATGTCTTGTGATGGAGAGTTATCTGTACCCAGAGAGAAGACTGGGAGAACTGAGTGTGGACCACAACATAGCATTTTTACTTTTTGCTGTTGTTTGCTTGCTTTTTGTTTTTCTTCTCATTTTTTTCTTTTTGACCTGATTTTTCTTGAACAGCAAAATAATTGTGGAAATACATATAGAAGAATTGTACATGTTTTACATATATTGGATTACTTGCTATCTAGGGGTGGGGGTGGAGGAAAGGGAGAGGAAAAAATTTGAAACACAAGGTTTTGCCAGGCTGAATGTTAGAAATTATCCATGTACATATGTTTTAAAAATAAAAAGCTTTAATAAAATAATTTTTAAATGATGTGCTCAAGTATAAGAAGGAAATAAGGGACCTGAGAAAGAGTTCTCTAGCCTCCTGTTTATCCAAAGCATATGGAACTTCTCAGAAGAACAGTAGATTCACATTTCCAGCCCAAACTGTCAAATTTCATTACCTTTTTAAAAGGTGGCAGGAAATGGTACATGGTATAACAGAAAGATGCACTAGACAGGGGAAGACTACATTTCTGAGGATACCTGGTCCCAGACTACAAGTACATATTGAGATAGCAAGAATTCTTACTCCCATGAGAAGGAGGTACCAGTCTGAGTAGTATTGAGGGGAGGGAGAAACCATGGGAGGAAGTGTTAGTGGAGGTCCCAGTAGGATTGCAGCTCTGTAGGCTAGCAAACCAATCTGTAATGTACCTAAGGATAGGGAGCAGCTCTGCAAGTGACGGGCAGTGCGGGAAGCATGGCAAGCTTGAAGCTTGTGGAGACAGGAGGAAGCTGCATCTGCAAAGAGAATTGGACAAAAACTATCAGCAGGAGTTTTCAAACAAAGAATCCAAGAGA
Organism: Antechinus flavipes; assembly: GCF_016432865.1. NCBI lineage: Eukaryota > Metazoa > Chordata > Mammalia > Dasyuromorphia > Dasyuridae > Antechinus > Antechinus flavipes. The sequence goes on along the minus strand of NC_067401.1, from coordinate 34,455,765 downwards.
ATCTGAACTGAAAGCTCCAACTGCTTCATTCAAGGTATAGACAGCTTGTGTACATGCCTTGACAGTCAGAGGAGGGTGGTGGAAGGACTGAGTCATTGACCTTTAAGGGGACTGGGAGAGATGAAGGTGAGACTGGACAGATATGTAAACACAGGCTAATAGGATTTCTTATCATTTTCTAATTTATTTCCATCCCAAATGGCTGTTCCATGAAATAAATTTTAGTTTCAAGAATTCTCTCTATCTATTCCCTTTTACTCTCCCTTCTTCACTCCAATTCCTGACCTCTCTGCCTTCCTTCAAGTCTCAACTAAAATCTCACCTTTTGCTGAAAGCAATCCTTAACTCCTACTAATTCTAGATCCTTCCTCTTTTAATTATTTCCTATTTATCCTATATGTCTGTTTGTTTGCATGGAGGGGATGATGGGAGGGGAAATAACCAAGTTGGTGGTTGTCATTTGGTGTTCATTACTCATTCCTGACTAGGACCAATGACATCATGAGGGTGATAGCTTGACTTGCTTTTGGAGTGGATTAAAGTAAGGTAGAGTTGGGCAGTCTACCTTACTCTCTCCTTCAGAGTTCACTTGATTTATATGAAGTCACTGGAGTAGCAGAAGGGAAGGACAGATCTTTGGGCAACATGGCTCTAGAGGAGGCAATGCATTAACTACAGAGAACTCTTAAGTCATGGACCTAGACTCTGATCCAGCCTCATATGCTTACCAGGCCACCCATGTGACTTTGACCATGGAAGTTTATTTCCTTGGAACGCCACTTCTGGCTTTCTGATCCAACAAACTATCCAACTCTCTGGTGACACACAAAAAACACCACACACCACCACCCACACACACACACATCCACAGAGTGCTTTTCACATACTATTTCCAGCCTCCATGAGACAATCCTTGTTTCTAAGACTTGATCTGTTGTGTATTTACGCCACAGATGTGCTTGTTTAATGAAGTAAGCAGCGAGTAAATTATCAGACTTGTTTATGCTTCTGTAACTGCTAATTTGGGTAACTGGGTCTGCCTGGAGCTCTAAAAACAAACTAAAATTCAGGGGAGGCTCAGTTGTCTATGGCCACAGTGTGCAACATTCACCCAGATAAGACTGGAACAAGATCCGTTGGCTATGTCTTTGTCCCATTGGCCAAAGGAAAGTAATAGACTATAGTGACATCCAGATTAATTTAGATCACAATATGAAATGAAATAAAATAAAAAGCAAACAATGAGGTCACCTTCTCTGTTTTCTATGTTTATAATTAGAGGTAATTATAATTTTATATATATATAATTATAATTAGAGGTAAAAGAGAATTGGCTTTCCATGTGGGGAATATGATGGGTCATTCATGGCTGAGGAGGACCAGAAGGCAGTTGTTTAGATGAATTCAGGAGGGATTTGGGTAGAATGTAAAGAAGAATTTTATATTCAAGGGGATCAATCATTGCAATGAATAACTGTATAACCTGTTCTAATGATTTCAACATTCACCTACCTGAAGGCAGGAAGTTAGGCAGATCCCTTGAGTTACTTTTGGTTATAGGTTTCTGATTCCCCCCAATTTCAAGTCTACTTTGTGTCTAAGCTTATCATTTTCTTAGTTCCCTTCTCTTGAGATTCATGAATGCTCAGAAATCATCCCATCTAACCCCATTTTTAAAAATTTAATTTAACAAACACACACATTCACACACACACACACACACACACACACACACAGTACAAAATAGATGAGAAAAGGAGAATTCTATATGAAGCCACCAATCTCTATTGCAGTAAGCTTGCTTTTTTAAAGGTAGATATACACAAAGAGGTAAGAAATTTAGCATGTTACTTTCATTGACCTTCTCTTTCTCTATTTTATACAAATAGGCCTCTAGAGATATGAAATTTCCCCTTATTACCGCTTTGGCTGCATCCCATACATTTTGGTATGATGTCTCATTATTATCGTTTTCTTGGGTGAAGTTATTAATTATGTCTATGATTTGCTGTTTTACCCAATCGTTCTTTAGTATGAGATTATTTAGTTTCCAATTATTTTTTGGTCTACTTCCCCCTGCTTTTTTGTTGAATGTAATTTTCATTGCATCGTGGTCTGAAAAGGATGCATTTACTATTTCTGCCTTACTACATTTGAGTTTGAGGTTTTTATGTCCTAATATATGGTCAATTTTTGTATAGGTTCCATGAACTGCTGAAAAGAAAGTGTATTCCCTTCTGTCTCCATTACATTTTCTCCAGAGATCTATCATATCTAGCTTTTCTAGTATTCTGTTTACCTCTTTGACTTCTTTCTTATTTATTTTCTGGTTTGATTTATCTAATTCTGAGAGTGCAAGGTTAAGATCTCCCACTATTATAGTTTTACTGTCTATTTCTTCTTGCAGCTCTCTTAGTTTCTCTTTTAAGAATTTAGATGCTACCCCACTTGGTGCATATATGTTTAATATAGATAGTGCTTCATTATCCATGCTACCCTTTAGCAAGATATAGTGTCCTTCCTTATCTCTTTTAATTAGGTCAATTTTTGCTTTAGCTTGATCTGAGATCAGGATGGCTACCCCTGCTTTTTTGACTTCACCTGAAGCATAGTAGATTTTGCTCCAACCTTTTACCTTTAACCTGCATGTATCTCCCCGCTTCAGGTGTGTTTCCTGTAAACAACATATTGTAGGATTCTGGCTTTTAATCCATTCTGCTAACCGCTTCCTCTTTATAGGGGAGTTTACCCCGTTCACGTTTATGGTTAGAATGACCAATTCTGTATTACTTGCCATCTTGTTAACCCCGGTTTATGCTTTCCTCCCTTCTTTCCCCTTTCCCCCCCTTCCAAGTAATAAGCTTGTGAGCACCCCTTGCTTCTCACAGCCCTCCCTTTTTAGTGTCCCTCCCCCCGCCTTAGAGTTCCTCCCCCTATCTTACCCCTTTCCCTCCCAGTTCCCGTATTCCCTTCCGCTTAGCTTATTCCTTCCCTTTCCACTTTTCCCTTCTCACTTTTCAATGAGATGGGAGAAGTTTCACCATAGATTGAATATGTCTTAAGATTTTTCACTTAAAGCCAATTCTGAAGGCAGTAAGATACCCTAGCATGTTACTTTCAAAGCTGTCCTGCTTATCTATGTTTCCTTCTGAACTTCCTAATCTATAACTAAAAAGATTTCCCTCTATAATACCTCTAATAAATAATAATTCAACCTCTACTAGAAAACTTCCAGTGATGGGGATCGCTTTACCTTTTGAGATTGTTTGTCCCACATTTGGATAGTTCCAATGATTATTGAGCTTTTCTTAATATCAATTCTAAATCAGCTTCCCTGAAACCTCCACCTATCATGCCAAGCTAGAAGTCTAGGGCCAAGCAGATCAAATCTAATCCTTTTTTCCACCTGACAGCCCTTCAAAATACTTGATGACAGCTATCATGTTCCCCTGAAGTTATCTCTTCTCTGGACTAAACATCTCTAGTTCCTTGAAACCAATGTTCAGAAAATTCTTTTAAAAATAGATTTTCAAAGGGCAAAGTAGACCAGAGTACAAGAATCCAGAAATGTAGAGCCTTAGGCATTCAGAGACTTGAGTTCCAATTGTTTCTGCTTATCACTTCCTGAATATGATATGTATACTTTATAGTAAAAACTCATTAAATCTGCATGATAATAGGGTAAAATAATGAGACCTAACTCACTACATTGGAGAGTTAGGAGTAATATAAATTAGTAAGTAAACAATAAACTTATTTTTTAAAAAGCAGTAAGGAATGACTGTAGATTCTGGAGTATAATGATGACATAATAACTGATATGAAAATATTTTGAAAAAGCTAGAACATACTATAGAAATTTAAGACATGTTTATTGCTAGAGGTGTAGCATGACATGTTGGGTAGAATCCAGACCTGGAAAAATAAAGATCTTAATTCAATACTGCCTCAGACACTAGGTAGACCAGTATAGACCTCAGTGTAGACCAGAGCAATCTTAGTTGTATGACCCTAGGCAAGTCATCTAACCTGTTCTTCACCCTCACCATGGCCTTAATCCTTCACCCCTCTCCAAGGTTATAAGTATGCACTTGCCACATTCTACTATTTTTCAATTTCAGTGTTTTGATGAAGTGGTTGAACACTATTTTCTCTACTACTGTATCCTTTGCCCCCTTATCTCTCATCACCAATCATACCTCACTAAACCCAAACCCTAAATTACAATCTCACCATCCACCTATGCTTCTGCTTCTGAGTGAAGCTAAAATAAATCACAAAACCGTGCTACCTGAGTCCACTATAAATTTATGTTATATTAATCTCAGCTGGGCCCTTAGCTCATTTAATGATTTCCTGTCCCTTTCTCCACAGCAGCAGTTCCAAACATTTTCATCTCTCCTTGAGCCTTCGATGGTACAGATTCTACCCTCCTTCAACCTTTAAGCTGAAGACATTACCTCATACTTTACCAACAACAGCCACTAAACTCTCCTCTCTCCCATCCTCCTTATTTGACATCATTCAGATATCTTCTCCCACTGTCTTCACTCCAGTCTCAGATGAAAAGGTAACCCTTAAAGGAACCCACATGTGCAAAAAATTTTTGTGGAAGCCCTTTTGGTAGGAGTAAGAAACTGAAAACTTAATGGATGCTCATCAGTTGGGGAATGGCTGAGTAAGTTATAGTATATAAATGTAATTGAATATTATTGTTTTACGAGAAATTACGAGCAGGAAGATTTCAGAAAATCCTTTAAATTCTTACATGAACTGATCCTAACTGAAGTGAATAGAACCAAGAGAACATTATACACATCAACGACAAGATTATGTGATGAACAACTGTAATGAGCTTGATTCTTTTCACAATGAGATGATTCAAGGCAATTCCAATACACTTGTGATGGAAAGAGCTATCTGCATCCAAAGAGAGGACTGTGGAGATTAAATTTGGACCACAGCATAGTATTTTCACTTTTTTGTTCATTGTTCGTTGTTGAACAATGTTTGCTGAACAAACATTTGTTGTTCATTCTTTCTTATTTTTTCTTTCTTTCTCATTTATAATTAAAATTTCTCATTTCTTTCTCATGTTTTACCTTTTAATCAGATTTTTTCACATAATGCAAATATATTTAGAAGAACTGCACATGTTTAACCTATATTGGATTATTTGCTGTCTAGGGGAGAGAATGGGGAGAGGGAGGAAGAAAAATTTGGAACATAAGGTTATGCAAGAGTTAATATTGAAAACTATCTTTGCATGTATTTTGAAAAATAAAAAGCTATTTAAAAAAGAAAAGTTAACTTCACCTTGCTAAAGCCAAGTTCTCTACATGAACTTTTGAAGCTAACCCCTCTCAACAACTTCAACAACTCTATCAAACTTCATCCCACTGCCATTTCCATTTTTTTCTTCTTTTTAATCATCCCCTATCTATTGACTTCTTCTCTGTTACTCATGTCTCACTCATATTAAAACAAACAAATAAACAAACCCCTGTCAAACCTACTATCCCTGATAATCATCAGTCCATCCCTTGCCTTTCATAGCTAAAATCCTTGAGAAAGACATCAACAGTCACGGTCTCCAGTTCCTCTCTTACTCTATTCTAAAATGCCTGCAATCTGGCTTCCAACTTCATCTTTCAACTGAAACTACCCTCTCCAAAGTTTCCAGCTATCTAAGTGACAAATATACTCATCTTTTCTCCATCCTTGCAAAATATGTCGCTGTCGATCATCTTTTGAATACACTCTCTTCTAGATTTTCATAATATATTTTCTCATAGTTCTTCTTTTATCTAATTGCTTCTTCTCAATCTCCTTTGCTGGATCTTCATCCAGGTCATATACTCGAATCTTGGGCATCTTCAAAAGTTTTGTCATGAATTCTTATCTCCTCTGGCTGGATACATGTCACCTGGTAAAACCATCAGCCCCTATGTTTTCTATTATCATCTCTGTAAAGATGATTCTCTGATTTCTTTATTCAGACCTAGTTTTTTCCCAGATTTACAGTTACTGTTTCTTGAATATCTCAAACTAAATGTTCCAATACAGCTCAAACTCAAACTCAATATGTTCAAAACAGAGTTCATTATCTCCCCAACTGTCCCCTTTTCTTAGCTTCCTTATTACTGTTTAGAGGCTCAATACACTCCCAGGCACTGAAACTCATAATCTAAATATCATTCTCAACTTCTCTTATTCATCCCACATATTTAAATTATTGCCAAATATGGTCATTTCCACCTTCACAATATTATTTTTCACTTATAAAGCCACCTACACATCACCTCTCACCTGGACAATTACAATAGCCTTCTACCTGGTCTCACTGCCTCAAGCTTCTTTCCATTCCAATTCATCCCGCAGTCAGTTGCCTAGGTGATTTTTCTTTCTTTTTAAAATTAATTAAAACACATTTTTAAAGCTTTTACTATGCATAAAGCACAAACTATTAAGAATACAAAAAGCAAAGTATGATATTCCTTGCTCTCATTGAAGAAAGTTCAGCTACATATCAGATGAAAATATCCCATAGTCCATTGAATGTAGCAGCAAAGTATATGGTAATCTATCTTTTTTTATAGATTTCTATAAATTAAATTATATCAATTTCTGATATTGTTCAAAGTCATATAAGTAGCATCATTGGAAGGAGGATTTTAACCTCTCTCTTTTTTACTATATTATCTACAACTACCATCTTCAGCTAAGTATTCATCCCTTCCATTTTTAAAAATATTTTTAACATTCATTTGAAAAATAAATCTGAGTTCCAAATTCTCTCCCACCATTTCTGCTCTCCTCTACTCATTGAGAAGGCGAGCAATATGGTATCAATTATACATATGAAATCATGTAAAATATTTCTATATGCTATATATATATATATAAACAATAAATAGCAAGGAAAAAAAGAAAGTGAAAATTATGTTTTAATCTGCACTCAGTGTTCATGAGTTTTCCCTTTGGAGGTGAGTAGTATTTTTCATCATGAATCATTTGGCGTTATCTGGGATCATTGTATTGATCAAAGTAGGTAAGTCTTTCAGAGTTGATAATCTTTACACTATTGTTATTAATGTGCACAATTTTCTCCTGGTTCTGTTCCCCTCACTCTGCATTAGTTCATATAAGTTTTTCTAGGTTCTCCTGAAAGCATGCTGTTCTTCACTTCTTATGGCACAATAGAATCCAAATCACAATCACATACTACAACTCGTTCAGCGGTTCCCCCATTGATGGTCATTGCTTCAGTTTCCAATTCTTTGCCACCACAAAAGAACTGCTATAAATATTTTTGTACATTTAGGTCCTTTTCTTTTTTAATGATCTCTTTGGGATACAGATTTAGTAGTGCTATTGCTGGGTGAAGGGGAATGGACAGTTTTATAGCCTTTGGAGCATAGTTACAAATTGCTCTCCAAAATGGTAAGAGCAGTCCATAACTCCACCCACAGAGTATTAGTATACCTATTTCTCCACATCCATTCCAGCATTTGTCACTTTCAATGTGTTTTTTTTTTTTTGGTGGTTGTTGTTTTGGGGGTGGTTTAAGCATAACCTGAAACAAGTAAGCCTCTATGCTCCAATGGCTCCCTGTTACCTGCAAGATCATGTATAATCTGTTTGACATTTAAAATTCTTCATAACCTGGTTCCTTCCTGCTTTTTCCAGTTTCCTCACTGTAAAGGCTCTCCTCCCTATTGCAGCTACGTTGGCCTACTTCCAACTTATTCTAATAGGACATTTCATCTCCCATCTAAATGTCTGTGCAGTTTGCTTTACCTCACCTGGCCCCATTCCTTAAAAGCTTTGCTCCCTTAACTTTGGTTTCCTTCAAGATTCAGCTCAAAGCTTATCTTGTTCAGGAGAAGTTTCCAGATGCTAGTGAGTTCCCTTTCTATATTACTTCCTATCTACTCTGTGCATATCTTGTATGCACCTAGTTATTTGTATGTTGTTTGGCTCATTTGAATGTTAGCTCCTTAATTTACCTAATTAAAGGTAAAAATTGTTTTTGCCTTTCTTTGTTACCCTAGAGCTTAGCACGTGTAGTGAATGTTTGTTGACTGACATATATGCAAAAAGATCTAGTGATTTCATTAGTGTAGAGAATATCTGATACGGTAATTCCCTTTCCCAGTACAGAGTACTGGGATGGTAGACAGAGTGCTAGACTTGAGTCAGAGAAGGTAGATTTGAAAAAATGGCTCTATCAATTAACTGAAGATCAAGTTACTTTACCTGTTTGACTCATTTTCTTTTTCAATAAAATGAATCAGTCTCTGAGTTTAAATATAAGATACCTTGATGTGTGACTTTGCAGGTCATTTTCTGAGTAATAAATGGAAGGAAGGAAGTGAGGGATAAAGGAAGGGAGGGAAGGAGGAAGGAAAGAAGGGAGGGAGGGGAACAGGGAAAGAGGGAAACAGGGAAAGAGGGAGAGAGGGAGAGAGAGGGAGGAAGGGAGACAGGGAAGGAAGACGGGGATGGGGAAATGAAAAAAAAAAAGGAAGAGAACAGATAACAGACAGAGGTTAAGTGACTTGCCCATGGTCAGTCACATAGCTACTGTCTAGAGACTAGATTTTAACTAGCATCTCCCTAACTTAATGCTCGAGCACTGTGGCACCGAAGCTGCCTGTGTTAAAGGGATTTATCCAGTTACACAACCAATAATGTTCAGAGGCAGAATTTGAACTGAGAATTGTTCTATTCCAAAGCAAGTTCCTATCTACTACACCACACTGCTTCCCAAGGGGGAGTAGACAGTGCAAAATTTATCCTCATTTTTAATACGAAGGAACAAATTTAGAAATTAAATAACTTGTGCAGCTTCACACAAATAACAAATAATAAACAATATTCAAACATAGGTCTCAACTCCAAATCTCATTCTCTTTCCCTTAAGCCATAGCTTCACATCTGGCAGATAAAAGGCAACTTCCCCCAACAAGGTTTAAGCATTTTCTTTTCAGAAACAAAACAATAGCATCATCAGCATCACAGGTCTGAGGGCTCCTTTGCCCATCTAAACTGCAAACCAAAAAGTCCTTTCCAGTTATGACCTTGTATGAATCTGTACCCAACTGAATAAATAGTAGAAGCAAGCTCATTTCTGAGATCATCTCAAGACTGATTACCAGTCACCTGAGGTCAAGTGCAATTGGCTAGGCTGTGAGCTGACTGCTCTCACAGCTTTAAAGTTTCTCCTTGCACGCTAATTCCAATATCATATCAGTTTGATGAAATTAATAGCACATATTCCTAATGTCAAAATTAAAGAAACTCATCAGCAAATAGTATTTCAGCAAGAAATCCATTTTTAGTATTTCCTTCTCTCTATCTCTCCCTCTTTTATTTATTTTTTTTATTATCAGTCCTACCATGGCAGTAGCCTCTGTGTGCAGTAAATCAGAAGCCAATATGAGGAGGTATTCCTAGAGCTGGGAAATGTAGAAAACCAGAAATGAATCACAGGCTGGGATGATGGTGTTGGGTTTAACATGAAGTATATTCAGTCATCTGACAGACATTTTGGGGTATACCATCTCGATGTCTAGTATACCTTTTCAAACTGTGGAAGACATTGCGATAAGTCGACTCTCTCCTCAGTTATATGTGTATATGTTTGTGTTTCAACTGGGTTATTCTATAGACCAAGAAACATCTTCAGGATGGGTGATACAGCTGAGAATTAGTACCATCTTTATACATTATAGATTCCCAAAATGATGAGAAACAGAGCAATGTTAGACACAAGTTAGCAGAAAGACACTAGAAAATAAGAAGTATGGAAACGTGTAGATATAAACCTGATTAAGGTAGAAGCTTGAGGGGAAAAAATAGAGTTTATAGAACTCTTGATTTAAAGCTAGAAGGAAATCTAATGACAATCTAAGATTATAGTGTTAGAGATGCAAGGAATCTGGGAGGCTCTCTACAATGGAAGAAATCAAGATCAAGGATGGTATAATGAAGGCTAATCAATTGATAGATCAATCCACAAACACTTTTTAAGTGTTTACTATCAGTCAAGTGCTGTGCTAAGTAGAAGAGATAAAAAGGAAAAGTGAAAATTCCTGCCCTCAGAGAGGTTTCATCCAAATGGAATACAGTGTCTATATAGGGTACTGAAGAAATACAAAGAAACCTTAGAAAGGAAGATATGTAAACCAGGAGGACCAAGAAGGGCCTCCTGAAGAAGGTGAAATTTGAATTGAATTTTGAAGGAAACTTCTTTTTGTTCAGTTCTTCAGTCATGTCACTCTTCATGACCCCATTTAGGGTTTTTTTGGCAAAGATACTGGAGGGGTTTACCATTTCCTTCTCCAGATTCTTTTTTCAAATGATGAAACTGAGGTGAACAGGGTCAAATGACTTGCCCAATATCACACAGCTGGTAAGTCTGAAGCCAGATTTGAATTTAAAAAGATGAGGATTTGAGATTTCAGCCACTTTTCCTAGCTGCTTAAAGGAAATCAGAAATTCTGATAGAGTGCAGAACCTGGAGCTATTACCCTGGCTCATACTCACACTGTCATATTCTAGACTCAGTGTCCTAAATCTCTCTTTCTAGCTGCAAGGGAAATTTAAAAGAGTTAGGGGAATGTTTTGTAGTATTTTAGCTGATGAGCCCCCACCAGTGTGCCCATTAATATGAGTTAATACCAATTGAGCAGCCAATTTTAATTACATGTTAACTAATGTGGTATAATAAGAGTAATTCTTGCAAAACATCCTCCCCAGAGTCTGTGACACATTCTCCCCCAAGTCTATAGAGAGTCCAGTAGCAAGGGGGCTCAAACTTAGGCAATACATGTGAAACAGTTGCTGGAAGTCTGTTCTATTGATTTCATGAGATACCCATGAAATGTATTTTAAGCATGCTTTAGCTTTTCCTCTGGGATTCATGTTCTCTTAAAAGATTTCTTTCCTCTGTATATTTAGTCTATGGCTTCTCCTGCAGACTGTAGCAAGAGTCATTGCCTTCTGGGGACACAGTGAAAAAAGTTCAAGTCTTATGGTCCTGCAAGTTCACAAAATATTCCTCTGGTCAAGAGATGGAAGAGACTGAATTGTTCTCTGCCTCCTCCCATCCCCATCAATGACCTTTTGGGGGCTGAGTTCAACTGCTTCCACCATTCAGGGGCCACACATTAGAATACTCAATTCTATGGAAGTTTGTTGGTTTTATGGGATCCTCACAGGGTGTGACCAAGTCTTTTCAACAGTTCTGAACAGGTTTTTTGTCCTATCTAGTTAAAATGCTTTTCATTAATCAATTAAGTGATCTAGTGGTGATGTCTAGGCATTCTTCATATTTAGTTCATACCTCTGGTTAATTTGTTTAATTGAGAAGTATTCTTACCTGATAAAGATATCAGGACATAGCATCTTGTTATTTACTTTAATTGGAGTAAGGATAATTGATTGGTGAACTGAATCAATTGAACCCTACCTTTACAGTAAGAGGTAGAAATAAAGAGGGAAAGCATTCCAAACATGGGGAATAGCCAGTGAAAAGGTAAAGAGGTAAAAGATAGAATTTTTTAAATGAGGAACAGCAAGTTGACCCGCATCATTGGACCACACAGTGAGTGGAGAACTGGATTGGTAGGATTGGAATGATAGGAAAGAGTCTCATTAGAAAGAACTTTAAAAGTATAGAGGCAATAGGAAGTCATTGGGGTTTGTTGACTATGGGAGTGATATGGTCATACCTGTACTTTAGAAAAATCATATTGGCAGTCATAGTCAGCCAAGGAGAGAGAGAGTCTTAAGAGAAGTAACTCAAGGAGGAGACTATTGAAAAGGGCCAGACAAGAAGAAAAAAGGACAGGAATGAAAGTATTGGCTGGTGACTGGTAAGAAGGAGATTTATATGAAAAATATTATCAAGATAGAAATAATAGGATATGGTCATTGATTGGCTATGTGAGTTGAGTGAAAGTGAAGACTTGAGAATAAGTCCAAAACTGAGAAATTGGATGATCAGAAGGACAGAAGTGCTTTCAACATTAAGAAAGTTGCATGGATTTCAGGGAAGTTGAAAAATAAGAGTTTTTAATTTTTTTCTTTTTTTCTATGTTTTTTAGTGTTTTTTTTTCTTACTGGAGCTTGTGAACATAGCTTATGTTGAGTGCCAACAGGAGGAACAAGATCTGAGTGTGGGATTTAGCATATAGTGAATGACCATCTTAATAAGCATCTAGTTCTCAGTCATAACAGACTTTTTCTGAAAAGTCACAGTCTGAAAGATGGAATGAATATGTCACTCCAGAGAGTAAAACAAGGCCCAGTGGGGGAAAAGTCAAATTATGATTTCCCCCTATCAGAAAAAAGTTTCTGATGATTAGGACAAATACAGATATGGAATGGAATGCTGGGGAAAAAAATATGTTTTACCACTCGAGGTTTTCAAGTAGTATCTGATGAACACTTTTAGACAGGAATAATGCTTCGAAGATGGGATGAGCTGGATAATCTTTGAGGCTCCTCTAAGATTCTATGATTCCTTAAGAGCCAGATTTTGAGAAACAGAGTCTTAACTAGCCATGCAGTGGGATTTAGCAGGGAGCCTAAAGATGCATGTCATGTTGGACAAACCTGGACTTTAGCTTATGCCTTATATCTGCAATTTAACTCATCTGATCAGTTTATAACCCTTCCCCTCAATATTCTTCACAATGGATGGCTGTTGTATATACTCTGGACATCTGGCTTAGTATAATATTCTAATGTCTCACTATAAAAGTATAGAAAAAGACAAAAGGATTAGGCTGAAGTCCCAAAATAATATTTTAAAGTAGAGAATGTTCTATTCCCTTGGATACTGCTAAGGGAAACATCCAATTGAGAATTTAGGGAGATTTCTGTTTTGATTTTGAGAACAAGAAAAAAAAAAGACATGGCTTTCTCTTTTATGAAGCTAGCAGTTGATGTGGGGAAAGAAAACATATTCAAAACAAAAGACAAAAAACAAACTGGATGCTGGATTCTGAAGGAGCCAGAGTGGAGGATTGTTAGAGAGATGAATTTTTTTTGGAGGAGGTAAATCTTGAACAAAGGTGATGTTGTCATTTTTGTTTGTACTTCATTGTCATTTCTGAATATATCCCAGTGTTATCACTACCATCCAATGAACTCTACTTTTAACGAAGAAAAACCATTCATCAAAATAAACAAATACAGTAATTGTGGCTGGTAATATATACAACATCCTGCACCCATAGATTACCACCTCTCTGCTAAAGTATGATGCTACATTTACTTATTTATCCTCTAGAGTCAAGATTAGTCATTAAAATTACTCAGAATTCAGCTTTGACTTTAATGTTCTTTTTATCGAAATTGTAATCATCATTGTTCTTCTTTTGCTTATTTTACATCAATGAATACAAATCTCATTTTTCTCTGAATTTTTCATATTCATTGTTTCTTACATCTCATAGAAGTCAAAAACAACACTGTGTTTAGTCATTCCTTGATTAATGGACACTTACTTTGAACCAAGTTTGTAAGAAAACAATGCTATAAATTGAATAATTGTATTAATCATTCAATAATATTTAATTCAATAATCATTCAATAAATAAAGGGAGAAATACATATATAAATTGATAAAAATGAAAAAATATTGAGAAAAGAAAATACAAGAAGATCAAGGGATGAAAAAACTCTGTGATGGAAAGGATGAAGTGTGGGAATGAAGTGGGAAGAGACAGTAGATAGAGCGGAGGGTCATGGTGATGAATAAAAAGAATTGGGATGGAAAGGTATAAGGGAATGGGTTGAGGGCACAGTTGACAGAAAGCTTCAAATGTCAGATCTGAAAATCAACACAAAGCTGACCACAGTGGGGATTTTTTTCTCAGTTGTTTTAAAACTATTTTTTTTCTCTAACAAATGATGAAAATGAATCCTGCTATCTCTGTGATATCTGCTGGGGGGGAGCATTTTAAAAGACAAGCTCACAAAAGCACACTGGCGCTTTCTGAAGACTTGCTAGAAAGAAGTGGGGGGAAGAAATCTATCCACTTGTTAAGAATATTTTCAAAAGCTCTTCTCTCCGGGCCTGCATCTGTCTTTCCTATCACACTGGTTGCCAAGCTCTGATGAGACTCAGACCCTTTTCTTGACTGGGGGCCAGGCACTCTGCCAACCCCAAAACTCTCCCATGGCGGAGAACAAAGCCCAGGGCTTTCCATTACAGATCCCCGGGTTCCTGTTGGGGGTGCCTTTGTCATCACCAGAGACAAACAGCAAGATCTGGATTTTGTAGCTATGCAAAGCCAAGAAGTAGTAACCTGGTCTCAGGCTTTCTCTAGTCATGTAGCAAAGAAAAAGGATTTGGTCCCCAAAATACCATGTGTCAGCACAAAATGACCCAGCGCAGTAAATCTGTAGTCCATTTGGGTTGCCTGACTCTCTACAGAATATGAGATCAGTGGGCTAGAGTTAAGGGACAACTGGCTAGACCCCAGCCCTGGGAGCAATCCAATCTAACCCAACAAGCATTTATTAAGTGCTCATTACGCACATGATAACAGGATAACTTTCTCCCTACCCACATCTGAAACTCTTCAGTCTCTTGTATCAAACCTGCTTCCCATTTTCCCTTGCCCCTGAAATAAGGTCTATTAAATATTTATGGGAGGTAGAGAATGGGGGAAGAGTATTGAGTTGGAACTCTCTCTCACTGGTTATGCAAACTAAATAAGTCACTTTCCCCTCTGAACCTCAGTTTCCCCATCTGTAAATAAAGGAGTTCGAATTGATGGTATCTAAAATTACTTTTTTCTCTGACACATTATGGCTTCACAGCTTATGCTGGTTTTTGAATATTCTGAAGCTGACAAATTACAATGGGGGCCTTTTAACTCTATTCTACTTTCTTCCCTTTCTCTCCCTCCTTATTGTGCCTCATCTCTAAAGGACAACTAGCGTGTCAGACCTGTAATCCTAAAGACTTAAATTTGAATCCTGTCCTAGATACTTACCATCTGTGTGATCCTGGGCAAGTCATGTAACTGCTATCTGCCTCAGTTTCCTCATCTGTAAAGTAGGAATATTAATGGCATCTAAATTCCAGGATTTTACTGGCCCTGGATCAATGACTTCAAACACTTGTGCGACCCTGAATAAGTCAATAAACCTTGTTTGACTACCCTTCCCAAATAAATAAATACGTGAACAAATAGATCTATGAATGGTAGATAGATAATAGATAGATGGACAGGTTCCAGGATTATTGTAAGAATCAAAAGAGGTAACACATAAAGTACTTTACTTTGCTAAAAGTACTGTATAAGTACTAGCTTAAGCTGGTTGTACATTTAGCTTAAGCATATCCTCCCTTCACAGTGCAACTCCCATTTGCACATTGTCTTGCTCTCAGGCAGGTGGTAAATGGAAAGAATATGATATCCTAATTTACCCTAAAACGTGAATGACTGATAAAAGTACTTAAAAGTATTGTTCAGTTTTCCTCTTTACCCTTTATCTATTATGGATATCATAAGAAGTTGTATAAGATTGGAAGGAAATGATCTGAGCATTTGGCTGAGATGGAGAGGTCAAGGACAATTGGGAGGAAAGTAAGTTATTATTGATGAATGGACATGAGCCCAGAGGTTTAGCAGAGGCTGTGAAGCAAGGAATAACTCCAGATCAGACTTCTGTGATTGGTGATGCACTGGACCTGGTCACAGAGAGTCCAAGGGTGCTCAGCCAACATTAATCTGTGACTAATGAGAGAGAGAGAGAGAGAGAGAGAGAGAGAGAGAGAGAGAGAGAGAGAGAGAGAGAGAGAGAGAGAGAGGAGAGAGAGAGAGAGAGAGAGCTCATTGACTGTGAACTGGAGAAGCACATCTTGACTGGGGAATCCTGTGCAGAGAAATTAAAGAAAAACATGACCAGAGGAACCAAGAAGTCAAACCACATAAGAAATGATCCCAAGAGCCTCAGGACAGTAAAAGCTGGGAGCCTTGAATGACTTTAGAAGACTGATAGCTTAAACTTCTCTAAAGAAGAGCTTTTCATTGCTCTTATGTCCTCTGTGGGCTTTGATATAAGTTCTTTTTCTTTTCAACAATCTGTAAACAATCCTTTTTTTTGTTCCTCAAATCTTGTTAACCATGTATTTTTGAGGTGAGTTAGTGACACCATTTGGAATGGTGTTTGACAATAAATTTTCAAGATTATGTGTTCAGGGATGATGAGCCAGAGAGGGGAGAAATTCCTCCACCTGGGCCCCATTTCAGAAATTTGCTAGCTATATGACCTTATGACTCTGGAGCCTCAATCTCTCTGTCTTTAAAATGAGAAGTCTGAATTTGATGACCTTCCCAATTCTAATCCATAACAGTGAGATCTTAGATGTTTGCATCACAAAGAAGGGAGCTTCTCATCCAAGGGTTGATTAAGTCATCCTTCCTCAAGGTGTTTTAGAAAGGACAACATTTTAAACAGGATAGCAATGCTTCGAGAAGCAATGTGGAATAGTTAATAGAGAGTTGACTTTATGGCCAAAAAGATTATGATTCAATTATTTTCTCTAACCTATAGTGGCTTTGGGATCCTGGACCAGGCACAGGCTTTTAAGGTGCCCATCAGTAATTGTCCAAGACCTCAAGAGACAGAGAATATGCTGATCTGCATTCAGAGAGAAAATGTGCTTGCCAAAGAGCCACCTTTACTATTGAAATCCCAGGGCCAGACAAGGAGAAGGAAAGAAAACACAAGCAATATCATACTAATAGCTAAATAGTGTTAGAAAGTTTACAAAGCAATTTTTGCATGTTATCTCATTTGATCTTCATAACACCCCTAGGAGGAAGGTGCTATTATAAGCCCCATTTTACAGGTGAGAAAATGAGGTTTAAAAGGGGTTAAGTACCTTGTCCAGGGTCATACAACTAATAAATGTCTAAGGCAGGAAACATGCTATCTGCCTCCAGTGAAAGAACTAATGTTATCTGAATACATACTGAAGCTTACTATTTTCCATCTTCTTTTTCTTTCCTTCTTCTTTTCTGCTTTTTTATTTTTATTTTTTTCCTTCCTTCCTTCCTTCCTTTCTTTTTTCTTTCTTTTTTTTCATTCCTTTCTTTCATTTTTTTTTCTTTTTTCTCTCATTCTTTCATTCTCTTTTTTCAAGTTTTCTTACACAAAATGATTAATATACACATATGCAATGCTTATCAGATTGCTTACTGTCAGTGGGGAGGGAAGAGGAAGGAGGAAGGGAGGGGTAGAATTTGAAACTCAAATTTAAAAATAAAATTTCAACAAATGTTAAAAATTGTTTTTACATGTAATTGGGGGGAAGAAATAAAATATTAGTTTAAAAATATCTAATACAGGATTCAAACTCAGCTGTTCCTCCCTCTAAATCCAGCACTGTGCTAATTCTAACAATTCTTAATTCTAAATGCACAGTCAAGTTGAGACCTGTGGAAGACTTCAGCTTAAAAACACCAAGGTCTCCCATTTCATCCATGGTCATCTCCACTCACCTTGATTTATGTCTTGTCACTGGACCCAGATGACTTGGAGGGGAAATTGAGGCAAGTGAGACCTTGTACATTTTTTCTCACTTAAATCCAATTCATTTCCATGTCATGACATCACTTCCCCTATATCAAGTCCTCTTTGAGAACAAAAGAAAAAAAAAAAAAAACAAGTACAGTTTCCCAGTTGCTCCTCAGGGCCAAGAGTCAATAAGAAGGGAAAGGAGACAGAGAAAAGAGGAGGAGGAGCTAATTAGAAAACTTTATCATTTCAAAATATCCAGAAACTAGCACTGGCTGTTGAAAAATGATAACATGAATATAGAAACAGAATCCAAACTCAGGTCTTACTGACATCACTGTGCCATTTATTTGTCTTGATCAAAAGGATTATTGCTATAAGATTTCAAGTGGTATAGTGGGTGTGAGCATATATATATTTTAATCTCCACAACCTCTGAAATCACATCATGAAGGTTGCCATTCATCCCCCCCACCACATAGAAGCCTAGACTTGTATACCAATCCCCCTGTTTGTTGTTGAGTCTTTCGGTCATGTCTAACTCTTCTTAAATCCATTGGGGATTTTTTTAGCAGAGACACCAGAGGGTTTGCCATTTCTTTCTCAGACTCATTTTACAGATGAGGAAACTGAGGCAAACAGAGTGAAGTGACTTACCCAGGTCCAGAGTTGGTTCTCTGTACCAACCACTGTACCATCTAGCTGCTCCCAAATCCCTCATCTCCCTTTAATACATAAATTCCAGAATCCTATCTGAATATTCTAGTTCTCTAAGTCAAAATCAAGAGCCTCTACTCTAATTCCTTTCCAGCAGTCACAGGACTTGTCCATGACCTTGTCGAGGGATAGCAGCTCATAAGCTTGTCTTAAGTAATTGGCCCCTCTTCATACAGAGCCTTGGGGAACAGCCCAGATGTGTGAGAGCATCTGGGGAGTAATGAATGGCAGGACTCAAATGAAGCCACAATCTAAGGGGCAGCGGTAAGCTGATTAAAAGCAGATGGTGAATCTGATAAAGCCCAAATTGCCTGTTTGCAGGATGTCAGATGCCAGCTATTCCCATTTTTTTTTTGTTTTGCTTTTTTTTTTTTTTTTTTATTTCAGACCTATAATAGAGGTCAGAAGACAGCTATAAGCACAGAGAGGTCTACTGGAATTCATGGTTGCTGTGAGGTCTGGCTTCCTGGTATTTCCTTGCTGACATATCTTCCTCCAGCTCTGCAAATCTTCCCACCAACCTCTCCCACTCAGAACTCCCTCTACAGACCCTCATCCCATCTATCTCGGTCCTTTTTATTGACTTATTTTTAGTTATGTCAGCTCATGATCTACTATTCACCGAGGAGATAAAGTCAAGAAAAGAAAAAACATTTAATCCTCAGAAACAAGCTTTTTTCCCCTTCCCACCATCTGTTCACTGTAAATTCTCCTCACACTCACTGTACTAATCAGAGCAGGTATGTCTGAGGTGGGACTGGCAGGACACCCTTGTAGCATCGCTCCAAGCTGCCTGTGGACCTGGCTGCCTTTGGCCAATCTCTTAGAGGCAATTTAAGATGTTTCTTTGTCCAGTGGGGTCTACAAGTGGTAGTGGAATGGGAAGAAAGGATAAGAAATCGTAGCCAGAAAACTGAGCAAAGAATTGCAAAACACTGACCATAGGGTCTAGATAATAACAATAATAGTAATAACAATAGAATAGAGACTAGACCTGTGATTTTTTAGTAGAAAGAGCTTCCAGGCGATTAAATTTCTTTTTCTAATACAAATTGGCACTTTCTCCAAAATTTAGAGTCAAATAGAGTTGCCTAGGGAACAAATAAGTGGTGGGTAGAGTACAGGGACTAGAGTCCTGAAGAATTCAAATGTAGCTTCAAACACTTAGTAGTTGTGTGACCTTGGATTAGTCATTTAGTTCTGTTTGCCTAGGTTTCCTCATCAAATGAGTTGGAGAAGGAAATGGAAAACTACACCAGTATCTTTGCCAAGAAAATCCTAAATGGCATCATGAAGAATCAGACTGGGCTGAACAATGACAAAGATCCAGGGGCCAGCTAGATGGCCCTGAAGTCAGGAAGATTCATTCCCTTGAATTTAAATCTGGCCTCAGACACTAGGTGTGTGTCCCTGGGCAAGTTCACTTTACCCTGTTTGCCTCAGTTTCCTTATCTGTCAAATGAGCTGGAGAAGGAAATAGCAAACCATTTCTCTTCCAAGTATCTCTTCCAAGAAAACTTGACAACAGAATTGCCTGGATATTAAGAGTGATTCATCCAAATTCATAAAACCACTATGTGCTAGGACCCATTTCTTCCTGGCTCCACGTACAGCTCTCTATCCACTAAACCAAACTGCTTTTTACTATCAATAATAACATTAATAATAATATTAATTGTAACAATATGTAATCTATATAATAATAACAACAATAGCATTTATATAATGCTTTAAGGCTTACAAAATTCTTCGCATAGGTTATTTCATTTAATTCTCACAGCACCCCTATGAGATAGGTGTTAGTAATATCACCCTCATTTTATAATTGAGAATGTTGAGGCTGAAATAACTTAACTTATTCAGCCTTATATAGCTAGCATCTACAGCAGATTTGAACTCGGGACTTTCTGACCCCAAATTTAGCTTTGTCTCCACTCTGGTACCTAGCTGCCAAATGAAGAGAGTTATTTATTGGATAAAAATTAGATGAGCCATTGGGAGCCAAAAAACTCACAGATCCCATCAGTCAAGCAATACAAAGAACAGAAGGTAGTATTAGGAGGAAACACAAACCAGTCAGTCAGAACACTAGTTACTAATGACAAAGGTTTTTTGAAATGAAAATAATAACTAATTCAGATAAGAAGATTCTTATTTGCTTTGCAGGAACCAATCTTCCATTTCATATGGCCAGCCTAGGACTCATTGGTGGAAGCAGATGAGCTACGCTGGTCAGGTGATTGGTATATTATCTTAGAGGTGAGAAAAATAGATGCCATCAAAACACACTCCGATGTGTCCTGCTGAAGAGCTGTCTCAGTATGGGTAAAGAAGGGAGTAGCACAGGAACCGAGGAACTGGGATCCAAGAGAGTCACTCTAATTGAATTCCAATACAATGATCATTTGCTAAGTGCCACTCTGGATGTGACCCTCAGCTCTGAGGGTAATATAAAAATTAACTGCAACTCTCTGCCATTAAGGAACTTATAGGCTAATCAGGAAGAAAAGATTTATACATAAGTAGATTTTGTCTAGAATAATGTAAGAGTATAAATGATTGACAGAATATGATAAGTATAAAAGTGATAACATGAGGAAGAATCAATGAATCAAGAAAGGTTTTGTAATTGAAATAGCATCTCCTTTGGTTTTAAAAGATCAGGTCACTGAGAGTTATGTAAAACAAAGGGAAATTCTTCAAGTAATTCTGGAAAACCTCAGATAGGGAAGAGTAACAGCTCAGAACCTACCAACAACATGTAAAAACTATCCTTATGTTTCCACTCCCCTGCCTCCACCCACCAAAATCGTCATTTCCTATACAACACATCAGGACTTGCACAAAGAGTGGGTGGGGGCCATTCTTTCTCCAAGCTTATATATTAATAGAGTGTGGTCCAATTACTATTTAGCCTCATGTGCTTGGGACCTCAGTGCATCAACTCAAGCCTCAGCCCATTACATCTCTTGCTTTCTTTTGTTTTAGAACACAGGTGATCATGCCATCCCTGACTCCTCAGGGAGGTCAGAGCCCCCAAGGGGAGGTGATCACAACCTCCCTGATTTCTCAGGAAAGGAGGTGAAAGCACTAAAAAGGAGATAATCACGCCCTCCCTGACATCTCAGGAAGGGAGATGAAAAGCACCAAAGGGAAGTGGGGGTTGCTAGCAGGTTTCTGGGCTCAAGGGTCTTATTATGCACAAACCCATCAGCATGGGAACACATAGCACATAGCAACAACGCAGAGACTATTAGTCATGACTCTCCCCACATTCAGTGCAGGCTTGATGTGGTGTAACAAACATGAATTTTACACCCAAGTAACTGTATAACAAACAATATAAATCAACATTATGATGTAAAAGATTGCCAGAAGTCCTAGAAGGAGAGTATGTAAACAGCAGTCACACATACACCTCTTCAGCAGCCAAGAGATAGTCCAAAACCAATCTATTGTCCATTGCTTCACATATCAGGGAATCCAATGATCCCCCCAAGTTTTTGAAGTCCAGCAAAAGTCTTTTTGTCTTAGGGAATCCAATGATGCCAGTAGATTTTGAAGTCCTGTAATAGTCTTATCATTTCTCAGAAAATCCAATGATTCCTGAGGGCTTTCAAGTCTTATGTCTCAAAGAATCCAATGATTCCTGAGGGATTTGAAGTCCAATGATTTTCTATGTCCATGAGTCAAACGCCATAACTGCCACACTCTTTCAATGGTGAGCACAATCAGCAACAGAACCACCTGATGTTTCTTGGGTCTTATCCTTCGTTTCAAGGGTCTGCTCTGTCTCTCTGCGATGGACAAGGCGAATACGGCTCGTTGGCACCCATCTGATTCCTTCTCCACCTGTAGAGATACAAGCAAACCCTCTCCCCCAAGCAGTTAGCCTATCTGGTCCCTTCTATTCACCACTTTCTGGGGCTCTCCACATCACCTGGCGATTATCTAAAGATAGTGGAGCTGCTCGCACTGGACATTGCCCTTCCGGTGGGTTATAAAACCTGTCTGCCGGAGCCAGTGCATCTTTGTCAAAAATCAAGAAGTTAATAATATAAAGAGCTAGATTTAGTAGTTCTCTAGGGTTACCTGTGGCTCCCCCTTTCTTTTGTTTTTGGAGGAGCGTCTTAATGTCTCTGTTTCTCCTCTCTACTATTGCCTGTCCTTGAGGATTAAAGGGTATGCCAGTGGTGTGTAAAATCTTATACTGTGCACAAAAGTGTGCAAAATGTTTGGAGGTGTATGCAGGACCATTGTCTGTTTTTATTGCTTGTGGCACACCCATAATGGCAAATGCTTGCATGAGGAATTCCGTGACCACTCGGGCTGTCTCTTTTGCTGCTGGTATGGCAAAAGTGAATCCTGAAAAGGTGTCTACCACAACATGGATAAAAGACAGACGACCGAAAGATTTATAATGGGTCACATCCATTTGCTAGATTTCATTGGGTCTCAAACCACGAGGGTTCTTCCCTGGAGGCAGTGTAGGAGCATGGAAAGGAGGGCAAGCTGTACAGCTTTTTACTATGCTCCTAGCTTCCTCTTTTGTAATCCCAAATTGTAAACGCAAAGCTCGAGCAGCCTGATGGTACTTAGAATGGGATTCCTGGGCCTCCTGAAATAAAGGCGTACTGGCTAACATAGTTAAAAGGCTATCTGCCTTTGAATTCCCATCAAAAATAGGGCCTGGGAGTCCACTATGTGAGTGGACATGCAAGATATAAATCTTACCTGGATGTTTTCTCACTTGCTCCTGAAGTTTCTTAAAGAGCTGAGATATATTAGAAGCTGCAAATTTTATTTGGGCTGTGGCAATTCTTTGTACCACACCTACTGAATAGGGTTAGGGTTAGCCACAGGTAACCCTAGAGAACTACTAAATCTAGCTCTTTATACTATTAACTTCTTGATTTTTGACAAAGATGCACTGGCTCCGGCAGACAGGTTTTATAACCCACCGGAAGGGCAATGTCCAGTGCGAGCAGCTCCACTATCTTTAGATAATCGCCAGGTGATGTGGAGAGCCCCAGAAAGTGGTGAATAGAAGGGACCAGATAGGCTAACTGCTTGGGGGAGAGGGTTTGCTTGTATCTCTACAGGTGGAGAAGGAATCAGATGGGTGCCAACGAGCCATATTCGCCTTGTCCATCGCAGAGAGACAGAGCAGACCCTTGAAACGAAGGATAAGACCCAAGAAACATCAGGTGGTTCTGTTGCTGATTGTGCTCACCATTGAAAGAGTGTGGCAGTTATGGCGTTTGACTCATGGACATAGAAAATCATTGGACTTCAAATCCCTCAGGAATCATTGGATTCTTTGAGACATAAGACTTGAAAGCCCTCAGGAATCATTGGATTTTCTGAGAAATGATAAGACTATTACAGGACTTCAAAATCTACTGGCATCATTGGATTCCCTAAGACAAAAAGACTTTTGCTGGACTTCAAAAACTTGGGGGGATCATTGGATTCCCTGATATGTGAAGCAATGGACAATAGATTGGTTTTGGATTATCTCTTGGCTGCTGAAGAGGTGTATGTGTGACTGCTGTTTACATACTCTCCTTCTAGGACTTCTGGCAATCTTTTACATCATAATGTTGATTTATATTGTTTGTTATACAGTTACTTGGGTGTAAAATTCATGTTTGTTACACCACATCAAGCCTGCACTGAATGTGGGGAGAGTCATGACTAATAGTCTCTGCGTTGTTGCTATGTGCTATGTGTTCCCATGCTGATGGGTTTGTGCATAATAAGACCCTTGAGCCCAGAAACCTGCTAGCAACCCCCACTTCCCTTTGGTGCTTTTCATCTCCCTTCCTGAGATGTCAGGGAGGGCGTGATTATCTCCTTTTTAGTGCTTTCACCTCCTTTCCTGAGAAATCAGGGAGGTTGTGATCACCTCCCCTTGGGGGCTCTGACCTCCCTGAGGAGTCAGGGATGGCATGATCACCTGTGTTCTAAAACAAAAGAAAGCGGGAGATGTAATGGGCTGAGGCTTGAGTTGATGCACTGAGGTCCCAAGCACATGAGGCTAAATAGTAATTGGACCACACTCTATTAATATATAAGCTTGGAGAAAGAATGGCCCCCACCCACTCTTTGTGCAAGTCCTGATGTGTTGTATAGGAAATGACGATTTTGGTGGGTGGAGGCAGGGGAGTGGAAAAGGAAGGGGAAAGAGAGACTTTTGGGATTGCCATTGCCACGACCTTTCTGTTTGTTTTCTCTTCTTCTTTTTTTGCTGAGGCAATTGGGGTTAAGTGACTTGCCCATGGTCACACAACCAGGAATTGTTAAGTGTCTGAGGCTGGATTTGAACTCAGGTCCTCCTGACTTCAGGGCTGGTGCTCTACCCACTGAGCCATCTCCTTCCCCTTCCTTTTCCACTCCCCTGCCTCCACCCACCAAAATCGTCATTTCCTATACAACACATCAGGACTTGCACAAAGAGTGGGTGGGGGCCATTCTTTCTCCAAGCTTATATATTAATAGAGTATGGTCCAATTACTATTTAGCCTCATGTGCTTGGGACCTCAGTGCATCAACTCAAGCCTCAGCCCATTACACTTATGCCCATCCCATCCTAATCCAAACTTAAACCCAACTTTCCTCTATTCCACATTTTACCTTACAGCATATTTGCATGTCTCCATGTTGATAACTCCTTCTATAAACCCATCGATTAAATTGTAAGCTCCTGAATGACAGAGGCCATTTGGTTTGTTGCTTTTGTGCCCACATGATACTTAGTGTAGTCCCTTGCACATAGAAGGGATTTAAAACTACTAGAGAAATATGTGTTTGTGTAAGTTTGTACATATATGTATAGGTATGTATGTTTATGTATCTATCTATTTCTATCTCCATCTATAATCTATATCTATGTTCAAAAACAGATATAGATTATAGATAGAAACATATTTTCAAGTGCAAATCAGGTCCTATTAGCGTTATGAATTTGAATAGGATAGACCAGGAAATTCAGTCTATAATGAGTTACATTTAATCCCTGCCCTTACATGTGTTTCTTGTTATCTTTTTGCATCAAGTTTGAACCCATTCTCCCTAGATCTTCCTAATTTGTCTATCAAAGTCTTCCCCAAAGACCGTATTTGTATAAAAGTATCCCTCTGGAAATGGTTTGTGGAAACTATTTTAAGCTTGAGCCAAGTCTCTCCAAGGACTTTGTATATGCTGAGGAAGAATGTGCTCCCAGTTTGGGGGAAGGCACTTCTAATACTCCTCCCCAATTAATTCTCTATATCATTCTACACTAAGTTATTTTAAACATTTTTTCTCTTCTCAAGATTCTCAGTATCCCCTTCCTCCACCTTTTTACCTAAGAATCCTCTTACTTTATGTATAAAATTGAGAGCATTAAGTCTAAACTTCTGTTTGTCCCCTCACTAGTTGTCAAAATCCATTAACCTCATCTCCCTGCTCTTTCTTCCTTTCCTTCAGTTTCTGATGATGTAGCCCCCTCTTTTTTTAAAACTAAAGCCAGCCTCTCTACATGTACCATTGATCTTATCCCTCCCATCTCTCCTTGATCCCTCAATCATGTCCCAATTCTCTAATCTCCTATTTCTCCTTATCTCTTAGTACTTTCCATAGTGCTATCAAATATGCCTAAATCTCTCTCATCAAAAAACAAAACAAATAATGTTCATTAGAACCCACTATTCCCTTAATTTGTCAAACTGGACTCACCTCCCTTTCTCAACCAGACTCTAGGAAAGCTATCTCCATTTATTACCTTCACTTCCATTCTTCTAATTCACTTCTCAGCCTCTTTCACTTAGACTTTCAAACTCAACTAAAATTTCTTTATCCAAAATTAAAAATGATCCTCTAATTGCCAATTCTAATGGCCTGTTCTCAGTACTCATCCTTCTTGACTGCACTGTTGTATTTGACACAGTTAATAACTTGTTCTCCTGTATACTCTCTTCTCCTTTGGGGATTTTCATGAAACTACTCTCTACCTCTAATCACTCCTCAGTCTCTTTTGCTGAATTACTGTCCATAGCATATTCTATAACTATAGCTGTTTCAAAGTTTCTGCCCTGGGTCCTATACAATGCGTGTCTACGTGTCTGTCTCTGTTTCTTGTCTTTTTTTTTTTCTCCCTGTCTCTCTGTTATTTTCTCTTTCTCTCTGTGTCTGTGTCATCTTTCTTTCTCTCTGTCTCTTTGTATGTGTCTCTATCTTTCTGTCTTCCTGTCTCTCTCTCTCTGCATCTCTCTCTCTCTCTCTCTCTCTCTCTCTCTCTCTCTCTCTCTCTGTCTGTGCGTGTGTGTCTTTCTCTGTCGCTGTTTCTGTCCCTCTCTTCCTCTCTCTTTCCTCCCTTCACAAATACCATGGGTTTAATTATCCTAGAGCTAGATATCTAGCTTGAAGCTCTCTCCTGATATCTAATCACACATTACTATCGGACATTGCAAAGTGAACGTCTTCGTAGGAACCTCAAACTTAACATATTCAAACCTCATTATTTTCCCCTACAATCTTTCTTCTACCAAATGTCTTTCTTTTAGTTAGGTTTACACCTCTTTCCTCTCCTCCATGTTTCCTTTTTCCTCTCTCTACATGTGTCATCTCCTCTTACCTATTCACGACCTTATCTAAAGACCCTTATCATATCTTGCTTGCCTAGACTATTGCAATGACCTCCTAATTGATGTCTCTGTTTCTGTTCTCTTTGCATCTCCATCCTTTAAGTAGGGGTGCAAGCAAATTTCTTGAATCATAGATCTGACCACATCACTTTCCTAATAATTAAACTTTAATCACTACCTCTAAGATTTTTTTTTAAATAAGCCTATTTTTAAAACCATTCAAAACTTGGTAGCAATCTATTTTTTCTTTTTTAGTCTTTTTTTTTTCACAATTGCAGATAAGAAAATTTTTTAACATTTATTTTTTAAAATGTTGAGTTCCAAATTCTCTCCCTCCCCATCCACCCTTCTGAAATGGTAAGTAAATTAATATGTTGTATATGTGCAATCATGAAAAATAAACTATCATATTAGCCATGTTGTAGGGAGAAAACATACCAAAATAATACACATATACACAGAAATAAAGTAAAAATAGTATGTTTCCATCTGCATTTGGATTCTATCAAGTCTTTCTCTGGATGTAGATAGGACTTTTCAAAATGAGTCTTTTGGAATTGTCTTCAACATTGTATTGCTGAGAATAGCTAAGTCATTCACAGTTGATCTTTATACAATATTGCTATTACCTATATACAATGTTCTTCTGGCTCTGTTCGCTTCACTTTGCAGCATTCACGAAAGTCTTTTCAGATTATTCTGAAATCATCCTGCTCATCATTCTTATAGAACAATAGTATTCTGTTACATTCATATAGCACAACTTATTCAGCCATTCCCCAACTGATGGGCTTTTCTTCGATTTCCATTTCTTTGCCACCAGAAAAAGAGCTGCTATAAATATTTTTGAACATATGGGTCCTTTTCCCTTTTTTATGATATCTTTGGGATACTTAGTATTTATATTGCTGGGTCAAAGAAAATACACAGTATTATAGTCCTTTGGGCACAGTTCCAAATTGCTCTCCAGAATGGTTAGTTCAGTCCATAACTCCGACAATACTCAAGTGTCCCAATTTTCCCATACTCCCTCTAACAGCTATAATTTTTCTTTTCTGTTATATTAGCCAATCTGATAGGTGTGATGTGGTGTCTTAGAATTGTTTTAATTTGCATTTCTCTAATCAGTAATGATATAGATTGTTTTATATAACTGTAGATGACTTTAATTTCTTCTGAAAACTACCTGTTGATATCTTTTGATCATTTATCAATTTGGTTGCAACTTGTATTTTTATCTATTTGAATCAGTTTTCTATACATTTGAGAAATGAGGTCTTTGTCAGAAACATTTTCTATAAGATTCCTCCCCAAACTTTCTGATTTCCTTCTAATCTGGCTGCATTGGTTTTGTTTATGCAAACCCATCTTAATTTAATGTAATAAAGCTCAGTAAAGGGAGCAAAACCAAGAGAACATTGTAATCAGTAACATTAAGATTATGTGATAATCAGCTGTGATGGAATTGACTCTTCTGAACAATGTGGTGATTCAAGGCAATTCCAACAGGCTTGAGATGGAAAATGCCAACTGCATTCAGAGAGAGAACTATGGAGATTAAATATGAATCAAAGCATAATATCTTCACTTTTTGTTTTTGTTTTTGTTTTCATTTTTTCCCTTTTGGTCTGATTTTTCTTGCACAACATGACAAATATGGAAATATGTTTGAAAGAATTGCACTTATTGAACCTATATTAGATGATCACTTGCTGTTTGGGGGAGGGGAAAAGCAAGATAGAAAAAAAAATTTTGGGATACAAATTCTTACAAAAATGAATGTTGAAAACTATCTTTACAAGTATTTGAAAAATAAAATACTATTGAAAATTTTAAAAATAAATTAAATATAATCAAAAGTATCTTTTATATCTCAGAATGTTCTCTATCTTTTCTTCGGTAAAAAAAAAAAAATCCATTATTCAGAGATGTAACAGACAAACTATACCATGCTCCCCTAATTTGTTTATATTATCATCTTTTATGTCTAAGTCATGCACCTATTTTGACCTTATCTTGATATAGTGTGAGATATTGGTCTGGATTCCAATTTTCCCCAAAGTGTTTATCAAATAGTGTGTAATTATCCCCAAAGCTTGGATCTTTGGGCTTATCAAACAATAGATTCCTGTGGTCATTTACTATTGTGTATTTAACAATCTACTTTTCCAGCCTTTCTATATTTTGCTCCCTTTCATGCATTCTGCAGTCCAGTCAAATTGACCTTGCTGATCCTCAGTGTCTCCAATAGCAGCCATTCTCCATATTTTCTTCCTGACTTTTAACATTATCTTTCACTTCTTTGAAGATATGGTTCATCTCCCAACTTCAACACAATGCTTTATCCAGTTTTTCTTAAATATTAGTTTCCTCCCTCTGTATTTATCTTGTACTTATTTTCTATTTTCTTGGTATTTTGTTTTACTTTTGTCTCTTTGCCCCCAGAAATTAGCAAAGTTCCAGGAAAAAGCAGGCATGTAATGAATACTTGTTGATTTATTTTACAGTCCTCATTTCATCTTTTATGAAAAAAAAAATACATCACAGAATCATGAAATCCCAGGAGTTTAGACATTATAGGAGCCTTGAGGGCTATTGATTCCAATCCATACCTAAAAAGAAATTCCCCCTGTAATGTACCTGACAAATAGTTATCTGTCCCCTGCCTGAAGACCTTCAATGAAGTAAAATATGACTTTTTTTATCTGAATCATAAACAATATAAAGTCTGATTTTAAAAAACAACAAGAAGAACAGCCTAGGGAACTATTTCAAACTAGAACCAGATCTTTGTATTGTTTAAAAGTACTAAATCAGGCAGAATCAAATCAAATTGTTGTCCAAATGGAAACTACATTATATTCCTGATTTAAGACCAGTGTCCATCAGAACTCCAGTGAAAGGGTTCTTGACTAAATCAAGGGGCATGGGTTTGCATCTTGCTTTATTATTTATTCTCTTTCATCTTTGGGCAAGACATTAACTCTTTCTAGGTTTCAGTTTTGTCCTTTGTAGAGCTGCCCTGGGGGCAATGGGGTGACATGAGAGAGAAAGTTTGGCTAAAATTTTTAGGGTCCCACCAATCCACATCACAGCATAATTCTGTGTGAATTATCTCTGAATCTTTGTGCAAAATCTCCTCTCCCAGGTGCTGGGAACACTTAGAATATTTCTGGAAGTGCTCTTTTCTCTTGGACAGCACCATCATGACTTTGCAAAGAGCAAATCTAACCAGGTCAATTTAATTTCCTCTTAGGAGCCAGTAACAAGAAGAATAGATAAGAATGAAGCAAGAGATGTGATCTACAGGAAGTTTGGATTTCCAGTCCACGTGACAATCTTGTGAACAAGCTAAGGAAGAGACAGACAATTCTTAGAGTTTGTAGGTCTGATGCAAGGAAAACTTCTCATGACATCTTTATGAGGAATCATGTAGCTCTGTCCTTTTGTGTAGTCATTCACTCATTTGGGATGGCAATCTTCCGGTGGATTAGAAGAAAAGGAAAATATTGGGAACAAACTGTGTTTTCATTGATCTAGAGAATTCACAGATGAGGAAGTTTTCTCGTATCAATGCAAGTCAGCATCTTTGTTGCAACATAATCTTAGAAAATTTCCTAGAGCACTTAAATGATTTGCCTAGGGTCACACAGCATATATATATATTCAGTTTACTCATCTATAAAATACATAAATTGAATTAAATGGTCTCTAAGATCTCTTCTATCTTAGATTTGTATTTAGATCTATTATCTTAATAAATCTTGGGAAAGGAGGGGGGAAAAACATTTACTACAGAAAAATAGAATAGCTAATGGACAACAACAGAGTCCTAGTTTCTTTGGGAGAATCAGAGGCACAGAATAAACAAAAGAATAAAGAGAGGACCCCAACAGTTAGTCAACTGTCCAGAGAACTAGTAGCAGAATTCTCCCATATGATGAGCAATAGATGCAGGCTGATACCCTATGATGATTATTATCAAGGAATACCTGGAGTCTACTTTCTATTCACTCTGCATTCCTCATCTTGGTACATAAATGTCACATCCTTTATTAACAGCAGTGAACTAACAGGCTGTTTACCCCCCTGGGGCCTTTCAAATCAATTAGGTAGATTTAGTGCTAGAATGAAGGCTTGAGAGGCCAAGCCCCTGATGCAGAAACAAGCAGAGTTTCCCACACCATCCCTGGCCTTAGGGCCCCTGCTTTGGAAGGAAGAACAATTCTTCCCCTTGTGACTGATTGGATTTGTCTGGTAGCCTAAACTAGAAAGCACTGAAGCTGCCTGCTCCCTCCATCCCTCTGCCTCTTAGACCTCCTTAGAGTAATCCTGCCCTCTGGACAGAACATCCTTCCCACATTCTCCAGTGAGTATCTGAGTTATTCCCATTTCAGGTCTTCTCACTCCATTCCCCTGCCCCTCCCTTGTAAGGCCCTTCCTCTTAGAAATCTTAGAATTTAGACATTAAATAGACCTTTTAGAGCACCTAGTCCAAGAGGTCTTTAGCTTTGTACTCTCATGGAATCCTTTGGCACAATCTAGTGAACCCTATGAACCCTCCTTAGAATAACGTTTTTAAATACATAATATAAAATACACAGAATTACAAAGGAAAACAATTATGTTGCAATACCATTTTCAAAAGAAATTTTAAAACTTCATTAGCTCCCGGTTCAGAATCCCTTGATCAGTTCATTTTACCTTTTAAAAAATGATAGACTATTTGATTTAACTCAAGCTTGCAGACCCAGGATTTGAATGTAGGTCTTTTGATTCCATAACCAGTGTTTTGATGGTGTCATCTGCCAAATGCTAGGGTACGTGGATGCTGAAGTCCCCAAATATAATAGGGTTTCAGAATTCCCTATAAAATCCACCAAATGTTGGGATTCAAGAATGTTGGACCCCAAAGTATATGGTACAGGTCAGTGTCATGAGATGTCTCAAAAGAATTTGTAGACTTTGATCTTCTTCAAATCAAGAAGCAAAGATTTTATTATGCCATGAAATCCATAAGGGTTTTTAACAAAGAAAAGGGGTATTTGAAATTAACAAGATGAAAGACAAGTTTCCTAGGGGGACCAAGGGAGGAAAAGGCCATTAAAACTTGTCAAGTTCCTAAGGAACCCTGGCCTCTGTAGGTTTGTCTAACCCTAAAAAGGATTTAGGGAATTAACTTTAGCCATTGTTATGCTTAGCAAGTGGACTACCCCTTAAAAGGAGTTAGTCATAAATAGGAGAAAGATGCAAGGCATGGCAAATGAAGGATGATGACGTTGATTGGCAGGCTAATCCTAAAAAGTTAGCCAGATAGTGAGATACAGGTAGATTTTTTTTATAGGAGAAATACAATTTCAGCATTCTATATTGACTTTCTAATTGGATATAATAACTGTGAAGTTATGATGGTTTTGTTAATGCAAAGAATTCAGGTAAGATTTTTATCAAGGCTCCAACCAAAGGTGTAGGACTGTAATAAAAGTCCACTTAAAGAATAAAAGGCTTAATCAAAATCAAAAGGTCCACTTATAATCCTCTCAGGGATCCCCCAGCTTGCCTCTGGGAGTAGCTAGGTTTCCAGATTGTTTACAATAATTCAGGCTCTCTCAGTCGGCCCTCATCAAACTACCAAGGACCTCATCACTTTTATCATGGTTCTGAAAGAGCTTTGCATATTCCTACTCCATGTCTGTCACTTTCTCCAAGACCTGAATACAGATATTCCAGAATATCCTCCCCTACTAATCCTGAACCACATAACTGTGGATATAATGATAATCACAATTTATGTTTACCCTATCTAACTCAAGAAATTTTTTTGGAGGGGAATGATGAAGACGTCTTAAATCATGATATGAGCTTAAGTCATTTAAAATCTTTCTTAATTTGACTCCAGCTCTACCTTTCTTAACTTGTGACATGTTCTCCCCTTTCACACACACTATGGTCCAGCTAAATTGATCTAGTTACCATCCCCTAAAGCTGATGTTCCATCTTCTCTCTCGATACCTTCTGTGTGGGCTGTTCCTTTGCCTAAAATGAACTTAATCCTTAACTGCAAATCTTAAAATCTCTAGCATAGTTCAGTTCACATATCATATCTGACAGGAAATATTTTCTCATCCCCTCTATTTGTTAACCCTCAAATAATCATTTGTACAATTTTTTGCTTATATCAAATATCCCAATCCCATCCTAAAGTCAAAGGCTGTTTTATATTTTGCCTTACACAGACTAGGTTCTCAATAAATCCTTGTTAGTTTGAATGAAATCACCATTATTTACATAGTCCTTTATAGTTTTAATTGGGGCAGGTGGGTGGTATAATAAATAAGAGCGCTGGGCCTGAAATCAGGAAGACTCATCTCCCTGAGTTCAGATCAGACTTCAGATTCTTACTAACTGTGTGATCCTACACAAGTCACTTAACCCTGTTTGCCTCGGTTCCTTTATGTATAAAATGAGCTGGAGAATGAAATGGCAAACCATTTTCTTTGCCAAGAAAACTCCAACTGGAGCCACAAGAGTTGGACGTGACTAAAACAACTGAACAACCCAAAGATAACAAATATATAATTATGAAGTGTTTCACACAATCTTATGACTTATCCTTAAAATAATTTTGTGATGCAGAAAATAAAACTATTACATCCCTACTCCCATTTTACAGATGTAAAAACTAAGGATCAGAGAGAATAAATGATTTTTCCAAAATTGCATAACTTACTATTGAGAAAATCAAACCTAGAACCTAGGTCTCCTAACTTCCAGTCCACCATATTAGTCTTAGCTATTTTCAAGTTAGCCTAAAATGCTAGTGCATTTCTCCACTTCTGCCCCACTTCTAGCTTTCTCACACTGACAACACCTCCATCTTTGCATTTCTCTCCTCCTATTGGTAAGTTCATTTCAGGAATGTCCATTTTAGAAAGTATTCATCCAACCATGGATCTAGTCAGCTCCTGACTCTCCAAATTACTTCTCTGCTAACCCTCTCTCCTTCTTTCCCCTCTATCTAGGCTCTTTTAGGTAATGTTTCCTCCTTCCTGAAGATAGAGATTTTTTTGCTAATTATACTCCCAATGTTTATTTAATATAGTGCCTGGTATATAGTAAGTGCTTAATAAATACACTGTCTAATCGAATCCTTTCTGAGCCTAAACTGAGGCTCACAGAAATTGAATGACCTATCCAGATATACACAAGTCCAGGAACCTGGCTTCTGACTTCATTTGACTAAACTACATTCCTCTACTCTGTGATTCTTTCCAGTTTACATATACTCTTCAAATTGTAAGATTGGTTTTAGGCTTAATAGAATAGTCAAATTCCCTAAAAAGAACCCATCTCCACCAAAATTCTCTCCTTATCACCCAGTAGAATACCTCCTCCATTTAAATTTTAAATATACCTATTAAAATGTAAATAAATGGAACAGCTGAGAAAAATACATTAAACTTTTAACAGTTGTTAATGTACTAGGTCCAATTGGTTCACCAATAGCTAGACACACAGAAAACTCAAGATAGATAAAGCCTCAGATCAGGAGTTCTTAACAGGGGATCCAAAAGCCTCAAAGTAGTATGTGGACAAAATTTCTGAGGAGAGTCTATGAACTTAGATAGCAAAAAAAATAATAATAATTACGTCTTCATTTTCATTAACCTCTAACTGAAATTTCACATTTTTTCTAGTGTTTAAAAATAATATTCGAGACAAAATCCCACACATTTCATCAGACTTCCACAATGGTACAGGACACATGAAAAATGTTAAGAATCCCTGATCTAGCCCTTCCTTGAGAACTCAGGAAGTCAAGCTTGATTGACTTATTTTTAACCAAAACCTTTAAAACATTATCTTTTACAGAGGACTGGCTGCGTATAGTGATACTCACCTAGAATGGTCTTTGATGCTGGGGAGGTTGAGGCAGGTAGTGAATTGGGTTGAGGAGTTTCCACAGTTATAGTGGAACTAATGTTGATCTGGTGCTAATACTAAATGTGACACCAACTTGGTGAATCCCTAGGAGTGGAGGCTACTAATCTTCCTAAGGAGGAGAGAATTAAGCCAGGTTAAAACAACAGAATACATTAAAAGATGTGTGTTGATTATTTGGGGAATCAAACCACAAATGGTCACTACACTAACTTGGGAGAGAACAAATCCCAGTCTCCATAGATAGGAAGATGGATAGATGACTAGACAGATAGGTAATGGTTTTAATGAATAAGTATGCAAATGAAGGAATTTATGAATAAATTAATTGACAGATAAGTAGATAGCGATAATAAACAAGTAAATAGATAATAATTAAATGAATAAGTAAGCAAATGGAGGAATTTATGAATAAATTAATTGACAGACAAGAAGATAGATAAGTAGATAGAGATAAATAAACAAGTAAATAGATAATGGTTAAATGAATGAGTAAGCAAATGAAGGAATTTATGAATAAATTGATGGATAAGCAGAAAGATAAGTAGAGATAAATAAATAAGTAAATAGATAAAGATTGGATGAATAAATAAACAAATGAAAAAATTTATGAATAAATTAATTGACAGATAAGTAGACAGGCAGAGATAAATAAGTAAACAAATGAATAAACAGAATATGGCTGAACAAATAGATGAATAGGTGAGCGAATGGATACATCTTAATTAATAGATGGCCAATAGACATAAATGAATAAAAAGAGGTAAACAAATGAACAAACACATAAATCGATAGAAAAAAATATATAAATAAATGAATGAATACAAAGCTGGCATAATATTTTCCAAGCCCTGTCAGCCACTGACATGTCCAAAACAATCAAGGCCACATGTGGTCAGTGAGCCTGACAATAATGTTCAAGTAATTTTTCCTAACACTGAAGGGCTGTCTCCCACTAATGATCACAAACTGCTCTAGTAAGTGATTTTTTTTTCAAAATGAAGCTGATCAAAACCTCACAAAGAACAAATATGACCCACCATCATCTCACAAATCTTCTTAGTATGAGAGCTGAAAGGGACACACTTCAAAGGCTTAGTTCTACACCCATTTTTTGAAATATATGTAAGCCAAGAGGTTTAGATGGTATAGCTTTAGAATAACTGTTATTGGAGAGTAGATATTCTCTGGTCCTAATGGACTCGGATCATGGAATCATAAAACTGTAACATTTTTAAGAGCTAGTCTAATAATAACAGCAACAAGAATAAGTCACATGTATGGAGCCCATCACCATTTACCATGTGCTTCTCACACAAAAGTCCTGTGAGACAGTGAAAATATCATTACCTCCCCTGGGCAGACAAGGAAGCCACCAAGAAAACAAGGTGAAAGACTCACTCTTGGTGAAATGTCTGGTAAGTGGTAGAATAAGGACTTAGAAGAAGGGGGGTTTTTTTGACCCTAAGTCCAATGTT
Organism: Antechinus flavipes; assembly: GCF_016432865.1. Taxonomy (NCBI): domain Eukaryota; kingdom Metazoa; phylum Chordata; class Mammalia; order Dasyuromorphia; family Dasyuridae; genus Antechinus; species Antechinus flavipes. The sequence continues at coordinate 34,419,452 of NC_067401.1, read as the reverse complement.
CTTTGGACCCCATCAAGCTGCCTTTAGCCAGAAGTGACTGAAAAGATAATTGAGTCAAACCTCCCCATTCAGTCAAAAAGATGCCAAGAATAAAGGGGAGTGATCCATAAGACTGCAAGACTTCAGAGTCCAGGAGACAGACACTTCTTGTTAACATGCTGAATGTAGACAATGGGGAACCAAGTCGAAAGGATGGGGAAATTAGGACCAGACAATCAGGAGCCTGGCAGTGCACAGAAGCTGGAGGTCAACAAGACAATGGGCCAAAGATACCCAGACAGTAGAAGAAAACCCGGAGAGATAGGATAGGATCAGCGTCTTCTAGTCTTAGAGTTTTCCAAAGTAATGCTATCAAACGCAAATAGAATTAGACCACTAATTCATATGTGAGGATTCCTGCGGACTACATATTAATTTAGCTTTAAAATGTAATATTATTGTTTTATTTTGTTTTTATTCATTTTGCTAAATATTTTCCAATTACATTTTAATCTGATTCAGGCCACATTGATACATTCCACATTTGACACCTGATTTAGAGCACTGGAAAGTGATTGCTCCTTGGTAATTTCTGAATTAGGGGTAAGAATATGAGAAGTCTCAGATAGTGGTTGGTTTCTCAAATAGAATTAGTACTTGACCTAAGGCTAGAAGGCTATTACAATGAAGTAGATTCTCCAGCATTTGATCTCATATCCACAATGAGATACAAACTCCAAATTGATTAGAGTTATGACTCCTGAACGGGGATAAAACTGGCAAAGTTGATGATGGAGGCAGAAATGATGTTGAGGAGTGAGAGGATAGTTCTTCCATGGAGATCTGGGATAAGGAAACCACGAAAATCTCCACCTTATTTTATTTTCCCACTCTAAACAAACCTAGATTAGAGGACAAGGATCATAAAACAAATTACTGAAAGGCCCAAAATATCAAACTTTTTTTTAAGTCCACATTTGATTTGAATTTGGTTGAATCTTCACAATAAAGGCTGGACTAAGGTTAGAGGTTAACATACTTTAAAAAAAAGAAAGAAAGAAAACCAGCTCCTTGTGCTTTTGTGGATAAGTTTTTGACTTTGAAAAGCTTTACAAAGCAGACAGAAAAATTCAAAACACAGCAATGAAGGGACATGCAGGTCAGCTTAGCGTAAAAGAAAGAGGACTGGAGAAGGCTTAAAATTGAATTCTATCTCTGCAGTGACCTTGGGCAAAACATGTCCCTTCTTTGGGCCTCAGTTTCCATAGCAATAAATATTTTAAAAACTGTGACAGATAACCTTTTAATGCAGACTTAACAAAGGAAGAACAATAAGGGCTTTTCCTCAGACTGCCAAAATGTAGAGGATGCTGACAGTTTTCTTCAAAAGCATAGAAACAACTGTTAACACCTAGTTCTTAAAAAAATGGACAAAAATATGAAATGACCAAAAGATACCTCTTCACATCTAGCTGCCATGCCCCAGATGAACACATCCTGCTACTCAACCATCATGGTAGAACAAGGCTCATGGTGTTCTGAGGTTTTTGTCTCCTCTCCCTCCTCCCAGATGAATGTGTTTTCCAGAAATGATTTGAGAGCATCTTTCTTGCTACATCTTCCTAATATGGGATTTGTGAGACTTCCATGGACGTAATCCTAGTTTATTGCTTTGAATCTCAAGGTGCTTTCCCAAATTGAAATCTAACATCCTAAGTCCTGCATAATTGAAAAGCCCATCATACTCTATGGTGAAATAATTATAACGAACATAGATTTAGAGTTGGAAAGGTCCTAATCAAGGCCCCCTTTTTTATAGGTGAGGAACCAAAGACCAGAAATGCTTTGCCATATACACAGAAGAAAAATAGGGTCTGTACACATACCAGCATCTTTTTTATTTATTTTTCCACTACACATCCTATAATGATGAAGAGAAGAGTAAGTAACATTCAATGTAATCTGCTGAGGAAACAAGGGGTGAGATATATTTTAAGAAAATATCTACCCAAAGGGCTAAGATTAAAAGGAAGTTTTGATGCTTACGTAGGCAAACTTCTATTATCTGGAAAAACTAGTAATGCCTAAATTATGATAGATAAAAGTCACATTACTATATTTTGCTCTTTAAAGTCCAGAAATACTTTTTGTTTTGGATATACTTTGTAGTTGTTTTCTTATGTATTTGTCTTATTTCTTTCAGTAAGATGCTAATTCTTTGAGACATGAATTCTTGGGGAGTAGTTCCTTTTTTGGGGGAATAGAAATGCCCACCAATATCTTGTATCTCCATTGCCTTGTACAGTACTTTGTATGCAGTAAGTGCTTAAATATTTTAATTGAATTAAAGTCTGCCTTTTAGGCTTCTTTTTTTAGGATAGTTTTTTTTTTATTTTCAAAATATGTACATGCATAATTTTCTTTTTATTATTATAGCTTTTTATTTACAAGATATATGCATGGGTAATTTTTCAGCCCTGACAGATGCAAAACCTTTTGTTCCAATTTTTCCCCTCCTTTCCCCCACTCCTTCCCCCAAATGGCAGGTAGACCAATACATGTTAAATATGTTAAAGTATAAGTTAAATGTAATATATGTATACATGTCCATACAGTTATTTTGCTGCACAAAAAGAGTCAGATTTTGAAATAGTGTACAATTAGCTTGTGAAGGAAATCAAAAATGCAGGTGGACAAAAATAGAGGGATTGGGGATTCTACGTGGTGGTTCACACTCATTTCCCAGAGTGTAGTTGGTTCAATTCATTACTGTTCTATTAGAGCTGATTTGTTTCATCTCATTGTTGAAGAGGGCCACATCCATCAGAATTGATCCTCATATAGTATTGTTGTTGAAATATATAATGATCTCCTGGTCCTGCTCATTTCACTCAACATCAGTTGTACATGCATAATTTTCAACATTCCCCTCTACAAAAGCCTATGTTCAAATTTTTCCCTCTCTTCAACCCATCCTCTCCCCCAGTCAGCAAATGAGCCAATATATGTTAAACATGTGCAATTCCTCTATACATATTTCCACAAATATCATGTTGCACAAAAAAAATCAAATCAAAAAGAGAAAAAAAATGAGAGAGAAAACAAAACGGAAGCAAACAACAACAAAAAGAGTGAAAAAGCTATGTTGTGATCCATACTCAGTTCTCACGGTCCTCTCTCTGGGTGTAGATGGCTCTCTCCATTACAATATCATTGCAACTGGCCTGAATCATTTCATTGTTGAAGAGAGTCACAGCCATCAGAATTGATCATCATATAGTCTTGTTGTTGCCATGTACAATGATTTCCTAGTTCTGCTCATTTCACTTAGTATCCGTTTATGTAAGTCTCTCCAGGCCTCTCTGAAATCATCCTGCTGATCATTTCAACTCTTAGGCTTCTATTAGGTCCCAGTAGGACCTCCTGCTTCACCTATCTTCCCCCTACTTCATCTCCATTCTCCACCATCACTTGTTTCTTTTATCTGTTTTCCTCCTGTCTAACTTTTCATCCCATTCTTTCCCTTCCATTTTCCCATCCAAGAAAGGGCATGAGATTTTTGGCCAAAAGTTGTTATTATTGTTGTCACTTAGTGATGTTCAATCCTTTGTGACCCCATTTGAGCTTTTCTTGGCAGAGACACTATAGTGATTTGCCGTTTCTATCTCCAGATCATTTAATAGATGAGGAAACTGAGGCAAACCAATGACTTGCCATGGGTCACATAGGTAGTGAGTATCTGAGAATGCATTTGAACTCAGGAAGATGAGTCCTCCTAACTCCAGGTCTGGTGCTCTATGTTCTATGACACTATCTAGAAGGGTTCAAATTTCAGTTCTGCTACTTATTGGGACTGTGCTGGTAAATGTTTAACAAGCAACTCTCTGGAAACTCTCTTCCACTTTCTTAAGTTCAGAAATTAACAAAATAAGAAACTAATCCCTGATTTGCTGATTTCTGAAGTGGAAATATAATGAAAATTTAATAATCAACCCTTAGGTTGGTTCTAACACACTCCAGCTTGGGCTCTAAGATCCTTAAAAGTTCTAAATCTATGAGTTTCTGAGCTGTCTGGTTTGAAATGCAATGACTCCATGTAGGACATCTGGCAATGAAATTTGCTCCTTATTCTTTTAGAGTGCCCTTGTCACATCAGCAGTAGTCTATTGGTCACTAAGTAAGGGAAACGGGTACACCTCAATCCCATCATTTCTACTCTGACCATTCTGGGCATGATACTAAAAGTAAAAGCATGGCAGAAATGAGCACTGGATTACAATAGGAGAATTCCAGGCTGCTCCAAGTGGACATGACCTTGTGAGACCATGTAGGTCTATTGCCTGTTTTCAACCTGTTTTCTGGCCTTTGGCTTCCACCTTTATAAAATGTTGGGATTAGCTTAGGACTCCATTTCCTGACTTGTAAAGTGGAAAAAATGCTACTCGTTCTTCTTAGTAATAGGAAAGGACAGGAGGAAAAAAAATAAGCATTTATATAGCTCCTACCATGGCCAGACACTGAGAAAAATATTATGCCATTTGATCCTTACCACCACCCCGGAAGAGAGGTACTATCCCCATTTTACAGATGAGAAAATTGACGTATAAAAAAGGTAAGTAATTTGTACAAAATCACACAACTATTAATTGTCTGAGCTGGTTTTCATGACTCCATATTAAAAGTTCTATCCAATGTACTACTTAGCTTCCTACCTTAAGGAGAGTACTATATCAAGCTAAAACTACTAATGCCTTCATCTCAAAAAAAGTTCTCTATTTAACTTATACTTTAACATATTTAAATTGTATTGGTCAACCTGCTATCTGGGGAGAGGGCGGGGGGAAGAAGGGGAAAAGTTGGAATAAAAGGTTTTGTAACTGTCAATGCTGAAAAATTACCCATTCGATATAACTTGTAAATAAAAAGCCATAAAAAGTCCTCATATATATTTTACATAAGTTTTTTCATATACATTTATATTTCCAAATAAAATGTAAGCTTCTTAAGGACAAGGACTATTTCATTTATGTCTCCTGCCCCCCAACACCTAAATGGCATGAAGTAGCCATTTGTTGATCGCAAAAGTACTCTGCAAACCTTTTCTTGTGAGCTGGCAATATGGAAAGTCCTTTTATTTTTGCTGATTACCATCTCCTCTTTAAATATGTTTAGATTGTTGCCTAGGAATAATTGTTCAAATTCACATATTTAGTATATTTCTGAAGCAGGATCTGAACCCGGCGCTTTCCAATTCCAAACTCCACTACATTGTCCACTATGCTTATTTGCCTTTCTTGGCAAACTTTATTTTTTTTAAATTAAAGCTATTTATTTTCAAAACATATACATAGATTATTTTCAACATTCACCCTTGTGTTCCAGATTTTTCCCCTCCCTTCCTTCTATACCCTCTCCTAGATGACAAGTAATCCAATATATGTTAAATAGGTGCAATTCTGCTATACTTACTTCCATAATTACCATGCTGCACAAGAAAAATCAAATCAAAAAGAGAAAAAATGAGGAAAAAAATGCAAGTGAACAACAACAAAAAGTGAAAATACTATGCTGTAATCCACCCTCAGTCCCCAGTCCTCTCTCTGGGTGCAGATGACTCTCAACATCACAAGATCATTGGAATTGGTCTGAATCATCTCATTGTTGAAGAGAGCCACATCTATCAGAATTGATCATCATCCAATCTTGTTGTTACCATGTATAATGATCTCCTGGTTCTTCTCATTTCACTCAGCATCAGTTCATGTAAGTCTCTCCAGGTCTCTCTGAAATCATCCTGCTGGTCATTTCTTACAGAACGATAATATTCCATAATGTTTATATACCATAATTTATTCAGTGATTCTCCAACTTGTAGAAGGTCACAGACAGTGGGGGAACTCTGGGTAAGGTAAAAGACCCTTCAGCCCAGAGGGAACCTGCTGACAATGTCAGGTTCGGCTCCCCATCGCTCCTACGGGCTCTAGATCTTCCTGAGAAGTCAGGGGGCAGTAACAACCTGGATTGTGACTGAAGCAGAGTGATAGCACGTGGCAAACTACATACAACAGCAAGTTGTTTATGTGGTCCCATGTGCGCAGTATATAGTGGTCGCATGTCTAGTGTTTTTGTTACATAAGGGTATGAGGGTATAAAAAGGGGAAAGTCCTTGGAATAAATGGATTCCATATTTCCACCATCCTTAGGAGTTCTACCTCATCACTTCTCTATTAAGATGGTATATTTTAATCACCCCAACTTGAGGGTTCTAGAAAGCAGGACACAACACCAACTGATGGGCATCCACTCAGTTTCCAGTTTCTTGCCACTATAAAGAGGGCTGCCACAAACATTTTTGCATATGTGGGTCCCTTTCCCTCCTTTAAGATCTCTTTGGGATACAGGCCCTGTAGAGACACTGCTGCACTGTTCATTGTTCTATAGCCCCTTATGCATAGTTCTAAATTATTCTCCAGAGTGGATCACTTCACAACTCCACCAACAATGTATTAGTGTCCGGTTTTCCTACACACCCTGCAACATTCATCATTATCTTTTCCTGTGATCTTAGTCAATCTGAGAGGTATGTAATGGTACTTCAGAGTTGTCTTAATTTGCATTTCTCTGATAAATAGTGATTTAGAGCATTTTTTCATATGACTATAAGTGGTTTTAATTTCTTCATCTGAAAATTGTTCATATCCTTTGATCATTTAGCAATTGGAGAATGGCTTGAATTCTTATATATTTGAGTCAATCTCTATATATTTTAGAAATGAGACCTTTTCCCAGTTTGTTACTTCCCTTCTAATCTTGTCTGCATTGATTTTGTTTAGATAAAACTTTTTAAACTTAATATAATCAAAATTATCCATTTTGCATTCCATAATGTACTCTAGTTCTTCTGTGGTCACAAATTCCTTTCTTCTCCACAGATCTGAGAGATAGACTATCCTTTGTTCTTCTAATTTGCTTATAATATCACTCTTTATGTCTAAATCATGAACTCATTTTGACTTTTATCTTGGTATAGACTGTTAGGTGTGGTTCAATGCCTAGTTTCTGCTATATTAATTTCCAATTTTCCCAGAAATTTTTGTCCAATAGTGAGTTCTTATCCCAAAACCTGGGGTCTTTGGCTTTACTGGAACACTAAATTGCTATAGTTATTGACTATTTTGACCTGTGATCCTAACCTATTTCACTGATTGAATACTCTATTTCTTAGCCAGTACCAAATGGTTTTGATGACCACTTCTTGAAAACTTTAAATTCCTAAATCAAGCAAGGTGCTGTTGTTAAATTAATGAGGGAATTCCTTTTCTACTTCAGGTTATTTCTTATTGATTGCATTCCCATCCCCTTTATGACCTTTACCAAAGGATTTAACCTTTTGGAACCAAAATTTCTTCTTCTGGAAAATGAGATTAAATTAGATCATTCAGAAGCATCAAAACTTGGATTTCCATAGACACTTGCTGTAAGGCTCTGAGTAAATTACTTAATTTCCTGCCAAGATAAAGCAATCAGCTTTACTTATTACTGTAATGCTGGAGAAACTGAGGCAAAATAGAGACTAGAGAGTTTTAAATATTTTATTTGAGTTTCCAAGAGGGAGAGATTTTCTAGGGGGCAGATTTGTCCCTCTCCCCCTCCCCCCCGCCAGCTTGAATTGGACTTTCATCTCAAAGAATTCATCATGAAATCTGAGATTCCAATGATTGTTATATGGCTCTAGAGATCAGGGAAAACAAAGGCAAGGGGGTGGAGTCCAAACACTGGTGAGCACAGGAATTTCCAGGATGGGACTATCAATTTGGTTCTGATAACTTAGGAGTACTTAGGAGCCAGGATGGCTGAAATAGAAGATCTCTCCCTTATCTGAAATTAAATATTTACAGTTTATGATCCTAGAGTAGCCAGCCCTAAATTATATCAGTCCTAATAATCAGGAAGGGGAATTACAATCAGGGTGATTGAGGCAGAACAATTTAGGGAAACTGAGGTGGAACAATTTAGGGAAACTGAGGCAGGACAATTTAAGGAAACTGAGGCAGAACAATAAAAGGAAATTGTGGCACAACATTATCATCAATGTCTTACTTCATATCAGGCATGGTGTTAAGGGCTGGGATACTAATACAAGCAAAATGATCCAGTTCTCACCCTCAAAGTTACATATTAATGGAGGAAACCCATTTAAAAAGGAGATATAATGTGTGGGACAGGTAGAAGCCACTCAGTGACTTGTGTTGATGTTCAGAAAGTCTGAAAAATAGCCAAACAAAAATGAAGATTTTCTAGTCTTATGTGAATTTTCTGTTTTGAATTCTCTTTATTAATTTTTATTATTTGGGGAAGTGTGGGGGGTGGGGGGTTGTCAAGGTCATTTATCCTGATTGGCAGGTTACTGAGCTGTCTAAAATATGGGATGGGAAAATTTACTTAAGGCCCCAAACTTTCCTTTGATAAGAGGCCAAAAAGGGAACCAAGGTTTCTCAAAGAGATTTGACTTGCCTTATTTGAGAAAGGATTTCACCTCTACAGATGTGACTCTAGTTATCTTTGAGGCACATAAATTTCCTCTTTTAATTACCCTATTGTGAACCCTATAAATGCAGGTTAATCTGTAACCTGACTTAGTTTACCTAAAGAATTTGTCTAACTGAGTGTGTTTCCTTAGGGGATACAAGAGATTATAAGTCTGTTTAATTAAGTTTGTTCAACTTTTATGGCTTAAGAGAATGAATGAGATTACCATGTGTAAAAAAAATTATTTCTCTTTCTCTCTGATATAACTTTTGTCTTAAAAAAAACTCATTAAAATCTTAATCTTTGTTCAGGAGTATTTTTCTACTTCCTGAAGTTGTGTTTAAGTGTAATAAAACCCGGCTTTTTAACCTCTAAATCCCCCCTGTGTGGGAGATTTATTCAGCAGCAGTAGTCTATTATATGAACTCAAAGAGAAGAGATTTCTCCTATAATAAAACCTTTCACAAAATGGAGACCCCCCCTAGAGGAATTCACCAAGAGAAAAGTAGCTGGTATGGAAGAGGGATGTTTCATTGTGAGAAAGCCACAGAACTAGATGGATATTCCAGGGTGAGACTGCAGCTGAGGTGTTGAAAGCCAGAAGCACAGCTTCCTTGGACCTCAGTTTCCTCTTCTAGAAATGAATGGGTTCATCTAGATGACCTGCACAGTTCTTTCCATATGGCCTTAGAAGAAAGATGAAAATCCCCGAGCATCCCTTAGACACAACCTTGGAAGAGCCCTTGAAAAGATGATCCATTCATCGTACTGCGTTTTTATTTTGTTGATTTGTCTACCTATTTATCCAGTCTGAACAGCATGTGTCCTGTGAAACAATTATGAAAATTCAATATTGGGGAAAATTCAACATGCACTGACTCTCTGCAGTATGATTAGAGCAGTCCCCTGTGTTCCTAACAATAATGGCCAAGGGAAGCAGAAAGCCCGGGTGAAATATCACCCACTTGTTTTCTTAATAGCCTGTTTCCTCAAGTTATCCAGGAATTGTCAGCTGGGTAGCAAGAGTCCTGCATAAAGAATAAGGCAATTTCCTGCCTTTTATCCCTGGGTCTCCCAGCCTGGACATTATTCTAATGTGATTCCATTGCGTCTTTGTATTCAAATGAACTGTCAGGGCAAACAAAACACTTAAAAGAGCAAAGTTTCTACCCCCTTCTCCCCCCCAAGCTCTGTTTGGCAGTGGTAGGTTGTCAAAAATCCCAAGTCAGGCCCTATTATTTATTCATGAAGATTCAAATGACACTACTGGGAGACCTGACAAGCTGCTGGGGTGTCCAAGACTGAGGGTTTATTCTGAATTTCAAAGTGATCTGCCAGGCATGGGAGTGAATTTCCAGGCACTGACCTGCTTATGCAAGAGGAATAAAGAGCCGGGGAAGGAATCAGGCTGGGTGCCTGGGGCCAATGTTGGACCTTGATGCTGCTCTTTCTTTATGGGCTGTCTCTATTCCTTTCCTCGCCCTCACTGGAAGCCCTGTCCCACCACTCCGATGGAGGAAAGCATCTGGTTCTTCTCAAAGTTGGAAATGAATGACAAGAAGAGGGTTTTCTAGTAGCTAATTCTTTCAAGATGTCTGCCTCCAAAAAGCCAACTAAGGATAGCTTTTATTCACATGGCAATATATATTAAAATAATATATAATAAAATAAACATACAATATGAACATATTTATTTAAATTGTGCATCTGTGTATACTATGTACATATATTTATTTTATTACATATTATATTATTCATTACACATTAAATATTATACATATTTATCTGTTATATAATTATTACATATAAATATACACATTTATCTACTATATAATATATATTTCTATATGTATATGTGTGTATACATACACAATCACATATGATCTTTTTAAAAGCACTTGCTTCCCAACACAAGCTTCAGTGTGAAGTCATTAGAAAAAATGCTCAATGTCCTCACTCAAAAAAGAAGAATTGATTTCAATGGCTCCTTCCACCAAAGCCAGGGAAACTTGGGTTCAAATCTTACCTCTGACACAGTGTATAGATGAGTCTGAGTAAGTCACAATCTTCCAATGCTCCTGATACTTTTAAGGACAGAAAATGCACAAAAGATACTATTCTTTCTTTGGTAGGAGGAGTTCCCTCACTCTGAGATCACAGATCAGACGCAGTCTCTGTAAAAACAGCAGCCTTAAGGTTAGGGAAGCTCTGGCTAGTTAGAAGCAATGTATTCATGTTGAGGTAGTTGAGAAATTGAACTCATGAGTGGTCAAATATTGGAAATTTGGAGTCCAGAATTGTAGATCCAGAGATGTATCTTATGAATACTATCTCAGAGTCATTAGTTGACATTCTTATACTTTAAAATTTGACAAACACTTTATCTTTATTTATCTTCCTTGATCCTAAAATGATAGATTTATAAAGCACTTTCTTCAGAACAATTCTATGAAATGAGTAGAATTTTATCTCATTTTACAAATGAATCAACCAAGGCTCACTGGAGTGACTTGTCATCAGAACTTGTTCATTATAGAAGTGGGGTTGGAACTTCCATCTCCCAATGTCAAGTGCAGCAGGAGTTTAGGGAAGATAACCAGATAGAAATAAAAGACTAGATGTAGTGAGAGGAAAGGAAAGTGAGAAGCAATATGCAACTGAATAGAACTTGGGACTTGGTATCAGAGAGACCTGAATTCCAATCCATCTCCAAATACTGACTAGCCATATGACTGTGGGTAAGCCATTTGAAGCTTTCTGCCTCAGTTTCCCCATTTTAAAAATGGGGATAATAATAGCACCTGGTCCAAAGTTGTTGTGAGGATAAAAGATTATACTTTTCAATTTGTTTCACAAACTTTAAAGTACTATGTAAATGCTAACAATCATCACCATCATCGTCATCATTACTACTTCATCCTGTAAGCCTTTATGTTTCAGATAAAAGAAGAACATACCATGCTACTTGAAGTACTAATGCCTCCCCAGAGTTCTGAAATGAAAGGCGCTGGAATCTTGCTTTCATATTTGTCCTGAAATGCAAGACACTAGTTGAAAAATGTTGTAAAGTAGTTCTAACATGGAAGAAAGGATGTTACAGGAATACAGAACATCAGACTTGGCGGAGGGAATGAGATTATTCAAGAATGCAACAGATAGCTATCATTTGGGCAAAGAAGATGGAATTAAGAAAGGGAAATATAGGCTGAGAAAGCTCTGGACAATGAAATTGATTTGATGGTTGAATAATTTCACAATAGAAAGAGGTGGTGACTTTATTGCAGAGATCATAGAAATGAGTCTGAAGTGTGTGTGTGTGTGTGTGTGTGTGTGTGTGTGTGTGTACTTCTGGAATCACTTAACACTGATTTGAAGACTAGAATCAGGGTTGTAGATTTTGTGAGCCTGGGAAAGCCCCTGTTACTCAAATAAATTACTTTCTTTTTTAAAAAAAATCATATTGATCTTTTTTTTTTAACTATCATTCCCATTTTCAAATGATTGAATTCTGCCCTTCTCACTCATAGAACTCTTTCTTAAAACAAATATGTACAGTTTAGCAGAACAAATTATTTCATTTGCATCTGATACTTTGTGACCCCATTTAAGATTTTCTTGGCAAAGATACTAGAGTAATTTTCCATTTCCTTCTCCAGCTCATTTTACAGACAAGAAAACTGAGGCAGACAGGGTTAAGTGACTTTCCCAGGGTCACACAGCTAGTAAAAATCTGAGGCCGAATTTGAACTCAAGAAGATGAGTCAGTCTACCTATTTCAAAGCCCAGCATTCTACCTATTGCACTACCTACCTGCCTAAACATTAACTCTTGGACAATTGTTAAAACATATGCTTTATTTCTTACCCTTAGTCTACCACTTCTCTGCCAAGACCTGGAAATCATGGTTCACTCTCCCAGATTTCTTGATCCAGTTCTTTCACCTGACTGCACTTTCCCCGCTTCTTTCCCTTAATTACTGCCCCTTTCTTTAGAGGACAAATGTCCTTCTGAAACAAGAATCAGAGGTAGAGTCAGTGGCAGAGATCTGGCTGACATAATAACTAGTAGTTACTCCTGCCTATTTTTCTAGTATGGTTATTTTGTGGAAAAAAAAAACAAACAAACAAGCATGTTGGAACTCAATTGCATTGAACCAAAGAATGTCACATCCAGAAGACACTTCAGAAATCATTTTGTTCCATTGCATTGTTTTCAAAGGAGGGAAACGGACCAAGGGAGGCAAGATGACTTTCCTAGGGTCATACATGAGAATTTCTTGCAAAGGCACATTTCTGATCTTATCATTCTCATGTTCAAGATGCTCAACTGACTCTTCCTCTTGCTCCTAAGAAAAAAAAATGCAAGTTGTATTTGCTTTTTAAAGCCCCTCACAATGTCTCCAGCTTTCCTTTCCGAGCTTACTAAACATTCCTAAATCTCATAATATCTTCAATTTTAGTCAAACTGGTCTATTTGCTGCTCCCCATAGATAACATCCCATCTTCCATCTTCCATCTCTTGAAAATCTGTTTCCCATCCTTAGATACTGTTGTCATCTCTGTTTCCCAGAATCCCTATTTTTAAAGCTTAGCTCAAATTCCAATTCCTTTGGCAATCTACACTGATGCTCCCAATTTGCTAAGTGGAAATTATATGTATTTGCTATATATTTGGTATTTACTTATCTGTGAGCCTATTTTCTTCAGTAGAATATAATATAAATTTCTTGAGGTCAAGAATTGTTGTGGTTTCTTTTCCCTTCCTATGCCCAAGACCTTGTACAGTGCCTTGTCCATAATAGATACTCATTGAAGGCTTGTTAAATTGGATGTGAGACAAGGATCACCCTGGATTTTAATGAATCACTTCCAATTAGATGAATAATAGGGGCTATTCTAGGGCCAGTGTCTACCAGGGTTTCCCTCTCCTCAACATGGGTTCAAAAAAGGTAACACAATCAGGATTTGATTAGTCCAGGAGGAAGGCAAGGTTTAAGCTTTGTTTTTCTTAGCACAGCTTCTTGGGGAACTTTGCTTAAATTGCCATGGCTTCTTGGTCATCTAGAGACATAGAAATGGCACCCATGTTGAGTTGGGATTTCTCTGACTTCATGGATGTCTAAAGCCATTATGACCCTATATTCTTGACAAGAATGAACTACAGAGCAGCTAGATGGCACAATGAATAGAATACTGGCTCTGAAGTCAGGATGACCTAAGTTCAAATCCAGCCTCAGACACTTTAATACTTCTTAGTTGTGTAACCCTGGGCAAGTCACTTAACCCCAATTGTCTCAATAAAAAGAAAAAAATGGATAATGTATTGACACAAACCCTTTATTGTATATCCTTCAATATTAAGACTAAGTAAATTTCTGTTCATGACTGGTTTGAAGACTTATGAGTGCCTTGTTTCATCCCAATATCAAACCTAAACTAAGAGGGTACTGGAATCAGACCAATCACTTACTGTGATCATTGAATACATAATCACGGTATTGAAACTGAAAATGGATTTTGGAGGCTTAGAGATAAATAGATGGATTTGGACTATTAAATTGCAGATTGACAGAGTAGAAATTTTGAGATGCACACAGATGGATTTATAGATGGATTTGGAGTGCTGAGAGGCACACATTGATATTTGGAATGTTGAGATGTGTATAAAGGGATTTGTAATGTTGAAGTGACATATGCTACTAGATAAGCTTTCTATTTAGTAACTAATGAAAAGGATCTAATTAATAAAAATAATTATTCATAAAATAATACAAATACAAAACAATAACAACAATAATTCATGTAGCGTTTTGTAGTTTACAGAGCACTTTCCTTACAATAACCCTCTGATGAAGAGGTACTGGTATTGTTATCCCCACTTTGCTAATGAAGAGATTGAATCTCCAAGAAGTGTTGTGACTTGCTTAAGTTCACTAAGAAAATAAGTGTAAGGATTAGAGTTCAAAGACAAAATCTTCTGACTCTAAGTCTACTGATCTATCATATCTACCACACTGGTTCTCAAAAGCCCAGAACAAAGTTGAGGGCTTGGAATGAATTTTTGTTTTATTCCTTGTTTTCATGAGAGAATGGTTTCAAATCATCAGCAGGGTTCTGGAGATATAAGATGTCATGAGCTCAGATGAGACCTTTATCAATCAATGTATTAATCTCAGTAATGGGAAATAGTCCCATGCACAGCATAACTAGTGTCGAGTCTGAAACTGGCCAGAGTCTAGAATATTATGATCCGGGTGGAAGCTAAAGGGATTAAAAGTATTTTATAGCAGCCAAAAAGAAAAAAAAAGCTAATGAGATCTTGAGCCGCATAAAAAGAAGCAGAGATTCTGGAATAAAGATGTATCCATCCTGCTATATTCTGTTCTGCCAGACCACATCTGATGCATTGGATCCCATTTGGAATGCTATTTTTTAGAAAGGGTAGTGTGCAGTGATAAAATGTTGAATATAGCAATAGAAAACTAAGCTGATGAAGAATATTGAATCTATAACATATTGAGATTGAAGACCTAAAGAAAAGGTAAAAGAGTAATATATAGTATAGACAAGATTTGGATAAGGTAGGGGGCAAAATACCTGACTTCAAATATTTGGAAGATTGCTTAGCGAAAGTGGTTTGGGATTCGCTCTGTTTCATTTCAGAAGCAGAACTAGGTGTGATAAGATGAAATGACAAAGATTAACTTAAGTTTGATGTTGAGAAAGTAACTTCTTCATGATTAGGCCAGTTCCAAAGTAGAATAGGTAGCATGAAGAGATGGTAGGTTCCCATTCTTTGGAAATATTCTATCAGAGGCTAGATGTGTTCTCATTGGGGACATTAAAGTAGGTACCCTCTCCCTCATATCTCTCTTGATGCTATCATAAGCTCATACAGTTTCAATGATCATATCTGCAGCTATTCACAGATCTATCTTTCCGTCTCTAGCCTTTCTCTTGATCTCCAGTCTTATGTCATCAACTATTTGTTGGACATTTCAAAGTGAAAGTCTGAAATGGGTTCAGACTGGTCTCTCTCAGTTCTAAAGTTCTGTGATTTTGTGAAAAGAATTTGACCTTGAAGCAATATGAACCAGCTGGAAGCTTGGCCAACCACTGGGGTAGCCATCAGTTTGGATAATTTTCTTAGGAATGGGCCCCACAATCTGAGATACCTCAGGCACACAAGACCCTTTTCCAACAGTCTCATCATATAAATTATGTCCCCTGCCACCACACAAGGAAAGTTTGGTGGCCCACAGAATGTCTTATTATGCAGAAATATGGATTCAACACCACTCGCTTCCTGCAAGGAAGGATATTGCTTGGATCCAATCTCCTTTTATCTCTCTTTGCCTCAATGCTTTCAATGCTTTTCCCTTGCTTTAGCAATGAGTGTCTCATTATGCAGATCTCTCTGCATTTCACTTTGGAAAATAAAACTAAGACAAAGAAGGAAACATATTTAGCTCTAATGATGTGAGCTGTTTCATTTTTCTGTTTAGATCTATTGCTGTTTAATGAGCTAAATATCTACCAGATGAGTTAGATACATCGATCCTCAGTACATCTCCTGTTAAAGGCCTTTTTAATGGAGAGATGTGATTCAGATTGGGTACAACAGAAAGGAGAAAACAGACCAGAAAGCTGGGGAGCAAACCAACAGGATATTTAAAGAGCGTTCAGAGTAAAAGTACTGTGGACAGGTAGAAGATAATGAATCATTTTGCTACTGGAGCCTTGCAATGAGCCCTAACACTGCTAAGGAAATAAGGAGAGAAAAATCTATAGGAAAAGCAAATATGCGTCTTAATCAAAATTCTAGAGAGTATTGGGCTTCCTGAAATGGTCAGAGAAATAATTCATGTAATGAGTTCATTTAGGCAAGAAATGGTAGCTTTAAACATGCCAAAGGGGATGGTTCTACTTCTCATTTTAGCTGAGGATAACAATAAACAGTCATTGTTTTCTCTTGATTTTCTTCTACCTGTATGATTGCATCTTCCCAGTCTCCTTTTATTTGAGCTTCATATATGTCACACTACTAATTGCTATTATCTCAACTTTCTGTCCTGAGTCCTCTTCTCTTTTCTTTCCATGCTTTCTCACCTGGTGATCTCATCAAACCTACAATTTCAATGATCATATCTGTACAGATAATCTCTAAATTTATCCAGTCTCTCTTTTGAATTCCAGCTCTATATCACCAACTGTCTACTGGATATTTTGAAATCGATGTCCCATAGGCATCCCCCAAGTCTTTGAAGAGCTCCTCCAGAAAATTGTTACCAACCTTTGCACTCTAGAGAAATTTCCACCATGGGGCATCACTTTCTATAGATAGTTGCCTCTCATGCACTATCATTTGTCAAATTTTGTGATTTTTTTTTCCTCTTTAGCATCTTCTGCATAAATCCTTTTCTTTCCCAATTCCAACAGCCAGCAAACCACTTTTGGAGCATTGGTCACCCTAACTGAAGTCTCTTCTCCTGCCAATTCATCATCCACAAAGCTACCAAAAATCACTTTCCTAAAATGTAAATCTGACAATACCACCCCCTTCCAACCATGGATTCAATCAACATCACCAGCTCTGTGTAACCTCCATGATCATTAGAAGAATTGAATGAAGTAATATTTATAAAGTGCTTTAAAAACCTCAAAATTCTTCATAAATACTAGTTATTATAAAATTATTCTTTCCATATATCCAGAATTAGGGGTGCAACATACCCACAATCTGGAAAATCCATGTAAAATTGTTTGTTCCTCACTTACTACCAGAGAAAAAAGTCTGATTTTTTTTCTTTTTTCCTTTGTGAGGTATTTACAATACCTTATTGTAAAATATTGGTTAAATATTTGGTCATAGGCTCTGTGACATCTGCTGACCTTGATGTGTCATCTGCAGCTTCTGCAAAACTCTCCAAAAATCCCATTTAATTTTTTATGCTGAGTCTCAATAAATGAAAATTATAATGGGGAAAGTTACAATGTGGAAGGGATAACTGCAGGGGTAAAATCGAATACTCTTTCTTGAGAGGTTCTTAACAGCCTAGAAAATGTATCCTAATAGGCTAAGCTAGGGTCAGAGAAAGAGGAGTGGAAAGATAGGGATGGATATGAGATTTTGTGGGGGGAAATTAACATAATTTGCAAGTGATTGCCTGTGAAAGGTGAATGAGAGGGGAGAGCCAAGGATATCTGGGTAATGGCAATGATGCCATTAACTGAGATAGGCAGAAGCAGTGTGCAATTGTGTATAAAGAACAAATCTTAGAATCATGAGGACATTGGTTCAAATCTTGTCTTTCATACTTACCCCCCCAAAAAAAAAAACCAAGACAAAAAAGGAAAAGGAATCAAGAAATTGAGTCTAATCTCCCAGAGAAAAGGTAGTCATCATTCAGACTATAAGGCAAAGTTTCACAGAAATGAAAAGAACAATTTCTAACATCAGTTAGAATTTCTAATATCTAGCATCCAGGTTGTCGAAGAGATCAGGACAACAAAGAAAAGGGTTTTTCTGCAATATGGTCAGAGTAGATGAAGAGATCTCCAAGTCAGAATCAATAACCCCAAATTTAAATTTAGATCTGCAGGGGAACTCTGTGGTCATCTAGCCTAATCATCACACTTTTACAAGAAAAGGAAACTGAGTTTCAGAGAGGTTCATAGAATCCCACACCTGGAACGAGATGTGAAATCAAAGGGAATCTAACTCAACCATTTTGTTTTATAGAAGAGAAAAATAATGCTCAGAGAGTTTAAATGAGTCACCTAAAGTCATGCAGCTAATTAGTTAATTAGTATCCCAGGTGGAATTTGAATTCAGGTCTTCTGACTCCAGAGCCAGGACTTTCTTCTTTACAAGTCTGAACCCAGATCTCCTCTAACTTGAAATCCAGTGCTGCTTCCTCTATTCCACATGACCCAGGTCTCTCTTGCTCCTGGACCATTTTTTGCCTTCATTTTTCTTTTAAGCTACAAGAATCTGCTTCCCCTCTTTATTGACAAGGCACTTTCTCCACAAAATAACTCTAAATTTCTGTGGTCAAGGGACTACCATATGAAAGCACCTGGCAGTTTATCTGATCCACCCCATAGTTAGAGATTGGCCCCAAGAGACACATTTAATGCAATGAGAACTCAGCAGAGAAAAGAAATACCATCAGATTGATAGAACTATAGTCAATAGACTTAGTTACTGTATCCTTGAATGCTCCTTGAAGGATGAGTTCCAGAAAATGTTCTTATGAGTGGAATTTGTGGGCTGAAGACAGATTGATAGGCTGGAGACAATGTCTAATAGAGAAAGATGCTATTTTAGCTGGGTAAGGTAAATTATTGGGGGGGGGGCTCTTCTAGCTTATTTCAGTTTCTTTAAAGATGCTGCTTGTGGGAGAATCCATTTAGAACTAAATGGTTTTTAAAGGATATTTCATACCATTGTCTCATTTTACAAATGAGGGAACTGAGACCCAGAAAGTGAAATTCTTGCCCAAGGTCATTCAAGTAGCAGAGATGGGATTTGAACCCAGCAGCTGTTTCTCCAAAGCTCCATTTCTCCTTAGATTATAAACCAAAGCCGTAATCACTGGTCAGGTTTGTGACCTTGGAAACCTCTCAGGACCATAGTTTCCCTCTTTGTAAAAAGTTGGACTAGGTGATCTCTAAAAGATGCCTTGCAGCTCTGACATTCTTTGAATGGTAGGAAGTGCCCTCAGGCCCCAGCTAGGGCCGGGGAATCAGTCAACAAAATAAAAGAGGCAGAAGAAAGAGAGCTGGAAATAACCTTGAAGGTAATGGATGAGAAAGTAGAAGAAAATCAATTCAAGGAAAACATATTAAGTGCAGAAAAACCTCAATAAGAATGAGATGTGGCAAGGAAAGGGGCTGGTCTAGAAGTCCAGAGGCCAGGGCTCTAGTTTGAGTTCAATGACAAATTGCTTGGGTAATCTTAGTCTAATCAGTTAACCTCCAACCTCCCTGAGCTTCAGAGTTCTTGGTCAAATGAGGAGACCTGAATTAAATGATCCCTCTAGCCTCTTTCCTTTCAGACATTCCAGAAGGGATGACAAATGTTTGGCCACCTGTACCCACTCACAATGTCTATCTGTGTGATAGGAACTTAATAAACGTTCTTTCTTTGACTTGAATTGAATCTGCCTGCAAAATTTGGGGTGGGGGCAAGAGAATTAAGTCAGTTCTTCAGCTATTTCCAAGCATCTGTAAACATGATGTCCTATTATCATAACTGCATGATCCACTTTTTATCTAGCTATTTAGAATGGATAAAAAAGCAAATCTACCCTCTTTCTAGCCCTGGAAGGAAGGAAGGGAGGGAGGAAGGAAGGAAGGAAGGAAAGAAAGAAAGGAGGGGAGGGAAGAAGGGAGGAAGAAAGAAGGGAGAAGGGGAAGGAGAGAGGGAGGGAGAGAAGGAGAAGAGAAGAAGGGAGGAAGGGAGGAAGAGAAGGAAGGAGAGAGGAGGACACAGCATTGAGAATCCAGAGCACTTAGTCTTGAAACTTGACTTTGTCTCTGACTACCAGCCTTTCTATCTGGAAATAGTCCAATTTAGTTGAGATTCCTTTAATTTATTTGTCATCAAAAGAGCACTTTGCTTATAAAAGAAGACTGACAAATGTGCAAAACACTTAGAGTTCCTAATGCAATTGTACTTTACCATCTATTTGGCTCCCTAAGTTAAGGAAAAGAAATAAGCCTGTAATTCTATGATATAGGGAAGTTCTTGATGAAGACTATTCCTCTAAAAATGCTTATCAGCACTTTCGCTGCCACTTTAGAAAGTTGCTCAGAGTTCTGAAACGTCTTTAACTTGCCCAGGGTCACACAGTCAGTGTGTGTAGGAGGTTGGACTTATGCCTACAAAGTGAGCTCTCTATTTATGCAGTTTCTCACCTGGAAATGATTACAATAAAACATCACTGTATTTTCGAATTTCATAGATTTGTACTTTTGAAACTTCAATCTTGAGTTTTCAACTAAAATTTATTTTTTTAACTACTAGGGACATAAAAAATATCTATAAATAATTATCATGTTTTACTATTGATGAAGTGTCTTCTTTTTTGCAACTTTTATGAAACAGATTGAGCATTTTTATAGCCAATTCACAGATGCAGAAACTGAGGTTCATAGGGCCCAGGGTAAGAAAAGATTGGAGCCAGGGCTTGAACTGAGGTTGTGCCCTCTTATGTACTTTCTATAAGGAGGGAAGGAAACACACATTTTAGGATGTCTAAAAACAATTAAATGTTGACATGAAAAAAATGTTTGAATGCCTAAAGGACTAAGCCTCATTTACCTGGAAAATTCAAATCCTTAACAAAAAATGATTATCCAATGATATGTTAAAAGGAGTCAAAGGGAGGTACTCTGAAACAGCAAAATTTGCACAGTGTGATCTTGATGGGGATATCATAAAGAAATAATCCTCACAGCTGGGCCACGTGTCAGCCCAGAAAGTAGGGTGATGGACTGGTCTGAGGTCTGTAAGGACAAAAAGGAGACTGAGATCTGGGGAAATTGAAAAGCATTGGGATAGTAAGTCAGAGGTCACACAGCCAAAGTCTGGCTTCTCCACCTATTAACCTGCATGACCTTAGACAAGTCCCTCCTACCTTGGACAGTTCCCTCTACTTCTCTAGGGTCCATTGTGCATCTTGATTTAAAAAAAAAAAGGAGTCCAGCAAAATTAGATGATCTCTGAGATTTGGATCCCATAATAATTTGAACATAGTGAAAACAGAGATGAAGAGGAAGAAAGCCACATGAAAAGACATGACAGGAGATCAGCTTGATAACTCTTTTGTTCAGATTAAAAGGACAGAGGCTGGATGGTTGCTGAGAAATATCTGTCAGAGTTGGAAGATGCCTGGTGACCAGAAGAGAATGAAGCAAGCAGTTACTAGGAAAAAATGGTCACCAAAGTAATTTAAACCTGAGTCAAGATGACTAAAAATATGAGCCCATTCAGTAACCTGATGTAGTTGTGGGCAACCTGTGACATTCTCCTACTAGGAAATTGAGGTGGGAGTGGGGCTTCCAACTTTCTGGGTGTTTTAGACTATAGGGGGCAGGATAGGAAATGGATAAGCCAGGGAGAGTGGCACAAAATACCAAGAAAGAAGAAGAAGATTAGGGGAGAAATTCTTCCCTCTATTTTCCAAGAAGTGGATGGTAGGGCAAATAGAGGGCTGATCCTGGAGTCAGAAATACCTGAGTTTATATCCAGTCTCAGCCAATTACTAGCTGTATAGCCCTGAACACATCATTTAAGTGCTTATACCTCAGTTTCCTCATTTGTAAAATAGGTTCATTATGTGAACCAATTGAGATAATAATTGCTAAGTGTCTAGCACATAGCAAGAATTATATAAGTATTAATTATCCTTGTTATTATCAAGCTCAGGTTTGGGGCAATAAAGAAAGAATTCAAGGGGCAGCTAGATGGTGCAGTGGATAGAGTTCCCATTCTAAAATCAGGAGGACCTGAGTTCAAACGCAATCGCAGACATTTAATACTTCCTAGCTGTGTGGCCCTGGGTGAATCATTTAACCCCAATTGCCTGAGTCAAAAAAAAAAAAAAAAGAATTCAAGATCTAGCAGCAGCACAGAAAAGCCTGAACTAGGGAACCCAACCTCCCATTTTTTCCACCAAAGATCCCCTCTGATAGTAATAGGGAACTAGGGAATAGGGTTCTGAATCTGGAGTCAAAAAGATTCCACTTCCTAAGCTCAAATGTGGCCACAGACACTTACCAGCTATGTGATCCTGGGCAAATTATTTGTCTCTTTTTGCTTCACTTTTTTAATTGTCAAATGAACTGGAGAAGGAAATAACAAACCACTCAAGGATCTTTGATAAGAAAATCCCAAATGGGGTCACAAAGAGTCAGACACGACTGACAGAACTGAACAACAAAATATACAATCATTGTTTAAATTTTTTTAATATTTTAAATTTTAAAATATTTTATCTTGTCTCCCTAGTTAGCTAATAAAACATCTGAGTACAGAGACCATCTCTATTTCATCCTCACACTATATGCCCAACCCTATAACTTCTAGTTTTAGACCTGGAAGGGACCTTAATGGCTATCTAGTCCAACTACCTTATTTTAAAAATTGAGGCCCAGAAAAGTTGAATTTCGTGCCCAAGATCACACAGATGATAATGATCAGAGCTCAGATTCAAACCCAAGTCTTCTGACTTCAGATGCAGGGCCAAAGGTGTATTGGTAATTGTTTAACAATTAGCTCTCTAGAAAAAAAAATACACATGACACACTTTTAGGTTTAATGTGCATTGTCAATATTTTTTCAGTCATCTTTTTAAGTCTAGATGATCAATCAAACTATAAACCAAGCCTTAATTTGTAGATTGCTTTTCTAAGATGCAAATGATCACACTGGAAAATTTAACTCTTTGGCAACTCTTTTGGATCCTTTGGCAGCCTGGTGATGGCCATGGATTCTTTTTAGAATTATACTTTTAAATGAGTAAAATTAAATGCTTTGGCTTCATGAGTTTATTGGTAGGTCACTGAGCTGAAGAAAATCAAGTTTTAGCCTCTGCTGCTTGCTGCACAGAGCACTAGCCATCCTCCTCACAAAGGAACAGCAAGCTGAGATATCATAGATTGCTTCAGCATTATATTTAACCCTGTGAAAAATGCCCCATAGTACATTCTATAACAGAATGGGCATCTCCAATTGGACAGAGATTTCCTCCAAGACTATAGTCAAGGTAAACTGAGAATCATCCTTCTTTCTTTAAAGGAATTAGCCAGAGGGATTAAAAATCCCAGAGAATTAAAAAAAAAAAGCTTTGTGTAATAATTAAGTTTTAAAAAATTGTACCACAGTTTCAGTTTCACAGCAACGACTGAATTATGCCATTGTTGCAAAAACGATTTATCATGTTTAAGTTGAACTCGGGCTCTTTGGGGAGAAAGAAGAGAAATAATATAAAAAAATCAGTCTTTGAGATAATTGTTCAGTTCTATAGTAGCTTCTGTGAGCATAAAAGTGTACAATCTCTCTGTGTACAACTTTGCCATTAAATTCTGGTATCCATTTTATCCATATTACCTGTCCAGGGTCACACAGACATATTATCTTATATTCAGACCCAATGTTATTTTAATCGTTTCAATGGTGCTGATCATCAATAATAAGGATCTACAACTAGCAAAATACTTTATAGCTTTAAAGCATATTTATTGATCTCCACCAAAAAGAAGAGATTTCCATGTCGTGACTAAGGGACTGAGGTTACATTTTCTTTATCATGGGGTATTTTTGTTCTTTTCTTTGTAGTTTAATATAGTGTCCAGCACACTATAGATTTTTTTTAGATTACTTAAATCCTTGTTAACCTGGATTGATTTATAATCCAATACCTAACACACTACCTGACCCATGAGCCAGATCTGTGATTCCATTGGTTGTGGGGAATTTCAAGTAAGAAAACTCCTTCTATCTGAACAGATCAAGGTTGTCTAAGTAATCAAAAGTTTTGAAATGTTTCCTGAAGCAATAAGAGCTTATGTGATTTCCTGCAGGTCATCCAGCCAGAATGCTCCAGAAAAAAAACTTGAACTCAGTTCTTCATGATTCTTTCTAAAATATAGAAGATGCTTGATAATTGTTTATGATTGATTAATAGGAGCAGTCTGGCCCAATAGATGAAAAATTATATTTCTCTGACTGTGGCATATAGTTGAATGGGCAGTCTATTAAATCACTCTGGCCATCTCTTTCTCACCAACCAGCTTGCTGCCCTGGAAAAAATTCAGCCTGGAATCCAGTCTTTTCTGAAGTGACCCCCTCTCCTTAGCATTATTCTGGGAAAGCCCCAAACACCATGTTTCACTTCATTCCCTAATTAATGACTATCTCTTCAATGACCCAGCTGCTTAGAATAGTCTTCACCCTTTCTCTAACCCCAGATCCTGAACCATAAGCCATTATCATATCAACTCCATCAATATTCCTGGATAGATGGTGTCAATCTATTCCATCTTTGGCCAGATTTCAAACTAAGTTTTTTTCTCATTCTAGGTCTCATGTTATATTCACTGGCAATGCATTTTTTCTTTGCCTGCATCAATTTCACTCAAGACTTAAAATAAAAATCTTAGTGAAAAGAGAAGACTAAAGTCTTCAGGCGTTTAGCTTCAAGAACAAAAAGTCTTAGGCTATAGAAGGCATGCCAAAGATGGCATACAGATTTCATGTCATACAATGGTACATAGTCTAAGCAATTCACCTTTAAATGGTTGCCATCCCCTGAATCTCTCAGGCTGGTAGATTGGAGTTTTTTTCTCTAGGAAGAGAACAATAGATTTTTTTTTTTGCAACTCTATAACCGTATCTTTCTTTGTCACCTTGTGTCTCCTTTCTCCCAGCAGATCTTAGGTTCTTAACCTTTGTGTCATGGACTCTTGTCAGTCAATCAAAGCCTATGGACTCAAATCTCAGAATAATAGTCTTAAATGCATAAAATTCTTCATGTTGGAGAATAGCTTAGCCGGTTTCTGAGAGAAACCAGCAGGCCTACAAAACTAGAGGGGAAAGAAACTGAGTGGCCAAAGGGAAAGAAAAAGAAATATATTACTGTGCTAAGAAAAATTGTTTGCTGGTCTCACAGCCATAGCCATCTGAGGCAGGATTTGAAATGAGTTCTTCCCAACTTCAAATCTAGTGCTCTATCTACTGTGACACATAGCTATATAGAAAGTAATATATAGTCATTCCCAGAGGGAAAGAGGCAGATTGAGGGATGGGGGAGAGAGAATCACTCTCTGAACAGATAAAGGGAGTTAGGAAAGACCTCACATGGGAAGAAACACAAGGCAAAACTTTGAAGGAAGCTAGAGTATGGAGGAAGGCTATTTCAGACATGATGGTAGAAAGAAAAGAATTAGCCAGCTAGTTTTAATAGCAGAGCTAATTCATGAAGAGGATTTGTTCAATGTGAGATCAGGAAATGTCTCCTAAAAGAATGCTGGTTTTCTTGGTGTTTCTCTCATAAGACATTCCATATCCCAACTCTGGGGATTTTAATCTCACACTGTCTGCCATGTTTGGAATTCTCTTTGTCTCCTTTATCTTCTGGTTCCCCAATTAAAATTCCCAATTAATCTAGTGTGAATTGTTATCCCAGCAACTTCAGGGGTAATTTATAGGCCATGGAATGTTGCAGCCTTAGAGAGTTCTTTAGAGGACTTAGAATTTAATTGGCTTTCCCAGGGTCCCTTCTTAGCCAGGAAAACTTTCCCAACCATTCTTAATTCTAGTGTTTTCACTCTGTTCATTATTTCCAATTTATTCTGTCTAGGGCTTGTCCATTTTTTGTTTATTTGTTAACTCCCCCAGTAAGCTCCTTGTGGGCAGGGACTCTTTTGGCTCTTTTCAAATCTTCAATGCTTAGCACAGTTCCTGGTGCTTATTTATTGATTGACTAATTGAGGAAATATAGAACTGCATTGGTAGATAGAATTTTTTCACATGGAAATTCCTTCTACCATTGAAATCATAGGTCTGTTCCCTATACCTAAAATAGGATAATGATACTTGTAATGCTTAACTCATAGATAAGACAAACTTTTTTTTAATTTTATTATAGCTTTTTATTTATAAAACACATGCATGGGTAATTTTTCAACATTTACCCTTGCAAAACCTGTTCCAAATTTTCCCCTCCTCATCACCACTACTCCTAGATGGTAGATATTCAAATACATGTTAAATATGTTATATGTTAAATCCAATAAATGTATACATATTTATACAGTTATCTTGCTGCACAAGAAAAATCTGATCTAGAAAGAAAAAAAAAGCCCAAGAAGGAAAACAAAAATGCAAGCAAACAACAACAGAAAAAGTGAAAATGCTATGTTGTGGCCCACACGCAATTCCCACAGTCCCCTCTCTGGGTATAGATGGCTCTCTTCATCACTGAACAATTGAAAGTGGTTTGAATCATCTCATTGTTGAAGAGAGCCATGTCCATCAGAACTGATCATTGTAGAGTCTTGTTGTTCCCATGTATGATGGTCTCCTGGTCCTGCTCATTTCACTCAGCATCAGTTCATCTAAGTCTCTCTGGGCATTTCTGAAATCATCCTGATTGTCCTTTTTTATAGAACAATAATATTCCATAACATTCATATACCATAATTTATTCAGTCATTCTCCAATTGATGGGCATCCACTCAGTTTCCAGTTCTTTACTACAAAAAGGGCTGCCACAAACATTTTTGCACATGTGGGTCCCTTTCCTTCCTTTAAGGTATCTTTGGGATATAAGTCCAGTAGAAACACTGCTAGGTCAAAGGGTATGCACAGTTTAATAACTTTTTGAGCATAGTTCCAAATTGCTCTCCAGAATGATTAGGACCATTCACAATTCCACCAACAATTTATCAGTGTCCCAGTTTTCCCACATCCTCTCCAACATTAGTCATCATCTTTTCCTGTCATCTTAGCCAGTCTGAGGAGTAAGACAAACATTTAATGTATTTTGCAAATAGTAAGGAACTGTACAGATCAGCTATTAATAATAAAAATTATTATATCCTGCTAAAATTACTTGGATTGGCTCAGATAATACTAAGGCCTATACTATTTGTGTATATTTACTCAATATTTTATTAGTACAGTTCAGATTTAAATTCAGGGAAATGCAAAGACCAAACCTTGAACTGATGAAGGTCTTCCTGGGGGCCTGAAACAGTTTTCTTCTTTTTCATTGAGTTGATCTTCTTTTTATATTGTCACTGGATTCATCCTAGATATTAAAAGAGCAAAATTTACCTGATAGTTCTGTGTGTTCTTCATTCTCCCTACCATTTCTGCCCACAGTCAGATTCCCTTCAGAGTTCTGTCTGCCCTTCATCCAGCTTCATAAATGTTTGTACTAATCAGGATGTTTGAAGAGAACATTAAAGTGAGCTAACCATCTTCCCTGCCCAGGAAAAGGAGGCTAAAGGACATGGTAGTCTGGGAGACCAACAACATGGACCCAGAGCGGTGGATAAATTCCTGGTGAACTATTGCACTATGCAAGGAAATTGAAGGAAATACTATTTTCAGGGATTAATCAGCCTTCAGATCTTTTGTCTAACTCCTCAAGAGCTTCCATTCTAAGGGAAAGGGACTAAAATATCATAGAGAGAAACCTAGAAAGAATTTCAAAAAAATCCTCTTCCAATCTTATTCTACAGATGAGGAAACTGAGGCCCAGATAAATCAACTTCCCCAAGATCAAAAGACAGATAGAGCTGGGATTTGAACCCAGCTCCTTTGACTATCGTCAGTCTCTTTGATTTTTCCACTGTATCATGGAAAAGGAAAGGGAATAGAAATTGGAGAAGAGGGAGGCATAATAATTCACATTAGAAAAAGATTGTCCCCTCCTCTGAAGATTTTACAGAAGGATTTCTTTAAATAGGGATCTCCCTTTTTGTAAATCAAATCCTATTTTCACCCACCGACTCCCATTATCGTCTCAGAGCAGCTTTATTTTCATTTTTGATTGATCTTCCCACCAGAGGCTGCAGAGAGATGATATTTCTGGTGTACTTTGGGGGCGGATGTTATCTGTAATAACGTATGGCGATGTTATACAAGTGATTGCTGTGATGTCTTCTCAGTAAAGAAGAGGAGAGTTAAGGTAAGCGGAGATGCAGGAGTCAGATGTGGTCAGAAGGCTGGGATGATATGTCAAGGCTAAAGCACATTTCTTATCCTCACCCAGCTTGGTTATGCATATTCAGGAAAACTGCAGGAAAGGCAGAACAGCCTTGGAATATCATTTTGGGAGAATGAACCACTTGGTGATTGAGAGATAATTGACAGCTATGTGTGTGTACAGCTTCCATATTAAAAATCTAAGCACCATGCTTGGGGTTTAGAGTTCAGATTTTCCTGATGAGAAATGGGGGTAAAGTTTTAGCGGGTGATAGATTTTCTCATTCAAGGCTCTAGATAATTTTTTAGCCATCTCTATTGACCATTGATGAGTAGATCCTGTAGATCCAAAAGTCTTGGAGGCCTTCTATTCCTACTTACTTAAACCTCCTCTGCAACATATCTGATCCCACTCACTATGAGGTTCCATAGTAGGATCCCATGACTAGAACTGGAAGGGATTTCACTCATCTTCTCCCTTTAGTTTTACAGATAGAGAACCTGAAGCTCAGGGAGCTGAAATAATTTATTCAAGGTTACAGAAATCAGGTGAAGGATTAAAATACTAAATCTACAGCTGGAAAGGATTTTGGTCCAAACCACAGAGAAACTAAGACCCAGGCGAGTTAGGTGACCTGCCCAAAGTCCTACATGAAGTAAGCATCAAAGGAAGGATTTGAATCCAGATTCTCTAACTCCAGAGTCAGTTATGTTCCTACATTACAGGGAATCTGTTACATGTTGGGGAATCTAATTCTACATCTGAGAACTTCAAAC
Organism: Antechinus flavipes; assembly: GCF_016432865.1. Lineage (NCBI taxonomy): Eukaryota > Metazoa > Chordata > Mammalia > Dasyuromorphia > Dasyuridae > Antechinus > Antechinus flavipes. Next base: position 34,390,445 of record NC_067401.1, on the reverse strand, counting down.
TGTAAGGATTTCTCTGTCCCTATTTACATCATCACTAAACTTGCTTCTCTGCAACTTGTATCAATTAGTTCTAGTTGACTATATGGAATCATGGGCAAATCAAATTTCTCTTCTCATACTATCCTTTAAATATTTGAAAACACATCTTATGACCCTTTCAATTTTTGCTTCTCCAAATTAAACATCAATCAATTAATATTTGTTGAGTTATCTACCATGTATTGGGCACTATATTGGGGATTAAAAAGTATTAGAGGTTCAGAAAAGAAGCAAAAGACAATTCCTGTCTTCAAAGAATTTTATGATCAAATAGAACACCAGTCAAATGAACACCATCAGGTTTTTCCAGCAGTCCTTATCTACCATTTGAACTCTACTCCCTTGTGAATCTGGCTAAGCTCCAGCTTATCCAAATCTGATTAAAATGTGTTATCCATAACTAAACATATCATTTTCATACATTTTCAAATGCTCCTATTCACTGCTGACAGTTTCCTAATTTTGGAGACCTCCAGAACACTACAAAGCTACCTCAGTGAATTCTGCAGCAATGTGCAAGAGATTGGGGTAATGATGCAAAAGAAATTGGACAGAATATGCTTATTGGCTAAAGTCTGATAAGCAAATTGCTTTAAATACAAGCCAGAAAATGGGGGGGGGAGGTTTTTTCTCTCTCTTTCTAGAGAGAAGAGGAAAAAGGGAAGGAAAGTGGGTGAATGGTTGTGGATATATGTGAGACAGATAGACAGACACAGAGAGACAGACAGAAAGAGAGAAGGAAGATAGGAAGGGGAAATAGAGGAAAGTGAAAAAAAGAGGGACAGGGAAAGAGAAAAAGAAAATGATGGAAAGAGAGAGATATGCAATGAGATATAGAATTGAACTTGTATTCAGGAAGATCTGGGTTCATAGATTTTCTCTAATATTTTGGAAGTTATGTGATCATGGACAACATACTTAATATCTACATATTTATGTAACTCATGACTACAAGACACTGCCTATCTATGCCTTATTATGGACAGGTTAAGTTTATTTTGGCAAAGAGAGGTTGGAAAAATAGGCAATAAGATGTTAGAGAAGGAGCCCAGAAGGCAGCATAGTAAAAGAGAAGGAATGGCTTGAGAATCACTTACTGAGTTTGAACTCTGCCTTTGTCCCTTACTATCTGCATGAAAACTATATAGGCAGCTGGGCAGTACCATAGTACACAGGGTACTGGACCTGCAGTGAGAAAGACTCATATTTCTGAGTTCAAATCTAGCCTCAGATACAGTGATTTAATCCTATTTGCCTTAGTTTTCTCATTTGTAAAATGAAAAGAAAATCACAAACCATTTCATTATCTTTGCCAAGAAAACACCAAATGGGGTCAGGAAGGGTAGGGCATGATTGAAAATATGATCAAACAGCAGTAAGTATGACATTGGTCAAGTCACAGCCTCTCTGAGCATTGGGTTCCTTATTTTTTAAGTGAAGGGATTGCACTCAATAGCTTCAAAAATCCCCTCCAGGGCTAAATCTATGATCTTATAAGGTCAGGTTCCTACTGAACTCTGCCTGATACCTTCTCTTTAATGATTAATGCTGCTACTTCTTCCCCTAAAGTTACCTTCCTCTATTCTGTGTTTGAATATGTGTGTGTGTGTGTGTGTGTGTAATGTGTATATATATACACAATATACTATATATATATTACACACATAACTATAAGTATGTATATACACACAAACACACACATATACATGTGAGTACACATACACACACAGATTTGGATATACCTTAGGGGATATATTTATATTCCTAGGCTATAACACATAGACATACAAATGTGTGCATGTGTTTCCATTCTTTTATATCTGTATGTATGTGTGTGAGCATATATGTATACATTAAATACACGTACATATATAACTATGTATACATACACATATTTATGTGAGCACTCATAGACACACACAGAGGTTTGGATATACCTTAGGGGATATATTTATATTCCTAGGCTATAGCACATAGACATACATATACAAATGTGTACATGTGTTTCCATATTTTTATATATGCACGCACACACGTGTGTATGTATTAAATACACATACACATATAACTATATGTATGTGTATATACATGTGTGTACACATACATGCATGCACATATTTATGTGAGCACACGTACACACACGAGTTTGGCTATACCTTAAGGGATATATGTATATTCTTAGGCTATAGCACATATATATATATATGTACATGTGTTTCCATACATTTTTATGTACATACATGTGTGTGCATGCTTTCTTTCCCCTTATAATATAAATTCCATGAGGTCTGGGACTGTTTGGGCCTTTTCTTTTTTTAATCTTCAGCACTTAGCACAGTACTTGGCACATGGTGAATGGTATGAACTACCTTCCCCTGTCAGGAAGATGCCCAAATCTTTGTATAGAGTAATGGGAAGTCAGAGTCTATTGGCAATTCATCCATCCACTCTCCAATCTAGTTAGCATCTTTAAAAACATTCACAACAACCTTTGAGACAACCTTGATGGAACTTAGCTTTCCCAGACTGTCCCATTACCATAAGTTAAGACAGTCATAATGTAAACTATCAACCATAATTGCATACAAAAAAGAAATTAGCTTTCCCAGACTATCTTGATATCTTTAGACAGATCTGGGACCTGTTCTGCCAGGTGCATTCCATCTAGCTCTCTGACCCTCCCTCTTCATTTCATACCTGTGCATCTGGGAAACCCCAAGGCTATATTTCCCCTATAAAGGATCTGATTATGATGAAGATCTTTGCTAAAATCTGTTCAGGACAAAGCCCACTATGAGATTATTCTTTCTCCCTCCTTATGCCTTCCCTCTAATGGTATCTTTCTCCTTACCGTGGCTAACACTGGTGAATCTAACTACATGCTCTCCCAATTCTATTTCATATTTACCATTCCTGGTGACTACTGTAATCTCTCCCCCTAAATTAATCTACTTTATGCCATAGAGAATGGCCATTGGGAATTCATCACATTTATTTTGATCTAGGTATTGCTACCCTGGCCATATCAGTAAGCGATAAATTTGCATCTATTAGTTAGGTGACTACTCCGTGGTCATCTCCCTTCTCCCAGCTCAGTTTTCTCATTGCTAAAGATTGTCACAGGTGATAGTTAGTAATGTTATGGAACTCCAAATCATTTTAAAGTTATCTCAATAAACTTCCAAGTGATGTAATCAGTGTGAACAACACACGCACCACAAAAAAAAAAAAAAATAGAAGGAAAAATGTACAGTGACTCAAATGTGACAAAATCCTAGAGCAGGTGTGCAATTTGAGCATGGAAGGGATATTGAGGGAAGAGGTCATATTTTTAGAGCTGGAAAACACGTGAGAGTTCAGCAAGTCTCACCGCACAAGTTTTACCAATGAGGAAACTGAGGCTCACACAGGTTAAATGATTTGCCAAAGGTCATACAGCTAATAGGCAACTGGGTCAGGATGTGAATATCCAGATCCTCCGATTTTAGATTCAACCTTATCCTCTGCATTTCTCTGTCTACAAATGAAGAAATCGGATCAGATAGTCTCCAAGGTCCCTTTGAAATCTGAAATTATATTATTCTATAAGTAGTTAAATAGATGTAAACAAACACTCCAATGCCTCAGAGGTTCTGCAAAGGATGTACCCCTGGAGTGACTCCTTCTGCAAAGAGCTGTATTCTCTTGTAACGTCAATAATCCCTCTCCTGCTCCTAAACTAATGAGAGGCCACTTCAGGGGAGAGTTGGGTCCTTAGGTGATACTTCCTTCCATTTTCTGTCTTCCCCAAGGGGTCCTGAACTTAATGAGACAGAAAAGCATGACATAGATAAATACAAGAAGAGGCTATAACCTCGCAGGGGAATAATGGGAGACAAAGCTTGATTTACTCCAGTCAGTGTTGAGGGGGTAGAGACAGATTCCCACTCCCAACTCCCCAACCCTCCCACCCCCAGGCTATCAATCCAGCATCTTTCATTTGCTAATCACTCACTTTATTATCATTTTAATTATTTTATTGTAGGCGCCATCTGAGAGATAATATTATAGAGGATGAAGAGGTCTTCTGAAATGTGGTTCTGGGCTGGGAATAAAATCCCATTAGTCAGAGAAATTTGAGGAGGAGAATCAACTGTCATTAGTTACTCTGAGTTCTTAAAGGGTAGGCAAAGGCAGGGAATGTACTGTGTGGAAATAGGGCTTGGGAATGGGGTGTGGAAGAGGTCTGTATTACAGTATAAAGAGTACTGACTCGTGAGAAAGAGGAATTAGGTTCAAATCCTGCTTCTAATACTATGATCAATTAATGTTATTTATTCATACAATTAATACTATGATATGATTGAGCTGGTTGTTCAACCTCCTTGGGTTTCCTTACTTGGAAAATGAAGATATTGAACTAGATGATCTCTGAGGTCCCAGCTCTAAGATCCTCTACATCACAGAAACTTCCTGGGCCTCAGTTTCCCCTCCATAAAGTTAGGGAGTTGAACTGGACAGCTTCTGACTTCCTTTCAGGTCTAAATTTATGATCCTATGATTCTATGACCATTCCAAGTGCCACAGTGAAGAGTCAGAAGTGACAGAGAAATGGAGACTTGGCACAGGAAGAAAGAACTGGGTTCAAGACACTTGACAAGCTTTGTGACAATAGAGAACTTGCTTAATAAATCTCATTCACACAGAGGCCTTGCAGATTGGATGAGGCTCAGTTTTCTCATCTTTAACATGGTTATAATGATATCTCACAATAGCCAAAGCACCTTTGCATTTACAAATGATTTCACACACACACACACAACTACCCTAAAAAATGGGGAGTTCTTACTAGGTTGTTTCTAAAGAAGCAGTTTAGAAAGAATAAAGTGCCATAGAGGGACAGTAAGGTTACTAGACAGCTCTTTGAGGACTCAGGAAAAACTAAATTCAAATACAAACACACTGTGTAGTCCTGGGCAAGTCATTTACTTTTTAGTTTCCTCGATTATAAATTAAAGATAACATTGACACCTCTCAGGGTTGTCCTGAGGATCACTTGAATTATTTGTAAAGTGCACAGTGCACATAGTTGAGGCTTTAAAAAGCATTCTCATCTTTCTTCCTTTCTTCCTCTCTCTCCTTTCTTTCCTTCCCTCCATTTTTCTAGCCCACCTTCTTTTCCTTCCTCCCTTCCCTTATGTCTTCTCTCCCTCTTTCCCTTCCTTTTCTTTCTTCCTCCCTCCCTCCCTCCTTTTTTCCCTCCCTCCCTCTCTCCTTCCTTCTCTCCCTTCCTTCCTTCCTTCCTTCCTTCCTTCCTTCCTTCCTTCCTTCCTTCCTTCCTCATTACTAAAGATTATCACAGATGATAGTTACTAATATTATGGAACTCCAACTCACTTTAAAGTTCCCTCAATAAACTTCCAAGAGATGTGAACAGTGTGAACAACACACACACAAAATGTACAAGGGAAAATGTGCGGTGACTCAAATGTGACAAAACCCTAGAGCAGGTATGCAATTTGAGCATGGAAAGGATATTGGGGAAAGAGGTCATATTTATAAATCTGGAAAACACCAGAGAGTTCAGCAAGTCTCATCCCACAAGTTTTACAGATGAGGAAACTGAGGTTCTAAAACCATCCTGTCCCTGTCACTTATTCCTATGCAACCTTGGTCAAGCCCCTTAACCTTTCTGAAGCTCATTTTCCTCATTTAGAAATGTGGGGTTCAGACTAGATAGCCTTTAAGGTTCATTCCAACTCTAAACCTATAATCTGAGGTCCCACTGTAACTGGAGTTTGAGAACTGACTGGTACCTGGGACTTGCGGTTAGAGACAATTCCACTACCCTAACTCTGAAAACAATTATTTGGATTAGTATAACCTTTGAGCTGGAATATGGATTTGAGTAAAGACCAAGGGCTGTGCAAGGGAGGCGCACTGTCTTGTTAGAGCACAAACTAAGAGGAAGGAGCAGGGACAGTGGAACCTAAACAGCAATCCGGCTTTGGTGATAGTGGGATTGCCAGCCTCCTCAGCAACTGGCTTAATGAGCTGAGCTGGAAAGAAGCAAGAGCACAGAGAGACATGAGGAGAGGAGAGAGAAAGGAGATCTGAGCTGCAGCAAAAAGGGGGGGAATCAAGGTAGCCACTGGGTCTTTACAGGTGCTATGGAACAAAGAACTCCTACTAAAGCTTCTAGTTGTAATCACCTCTTCAATGACTAAGGGAAGTTCCAAAAGGTCTACTCTTTCCCCAATTCTCTCTTTGCCTATCCAGTAATGGGAACTATTATACTATATACTCTTTTCTCTTCTTTTCTCTGAGCACTTTCTGTATTCTGATTTTACTTTGTGCATAATGAAACCTGGGGCTGGACATGGAGGCATGTATTGCATACTTAATCTGTATCAAGAAAAGGAAATGTCAGGAGTTAGGTGGTAATACACAACATTTAAATTAGGACAGAGAGACAAACTTTTATCTGAATATTAAGAATTTTCATAACTGGGGGCTCTGTACTCTTGTGACTTTATTAATAAATTTTCATCTGATATAAATTCCAAAAAAGCACAGAGAGGGACCATATGGGCTTGAAGGCCATTATATTTCCTCTAGGTTGAAATGTTGAAATGAGCTCTGTTGTAGCGGAGTAGTCATGATTAAATTTCCTGTTTCCAATATGAGAGAAGAGGGAAGGAAGAGATGGTGACTGAAAGGAATACAATTTTAACCTGAAGGGAGGAGATAAGGGAGGCCAAGTAAGATTTCCAAAATGGGATGTACAAAAAAAGGAGCACAAGAGATGTCTCTCACTTTGACAGTTACAGGTATTCCATGATGACCTTATAGATCTCAGATTTCCTGCTTTGTTTACTAAATGGAATTTTCTCACCAGGAGTTCCCTAAATCAATCACTGGTCTCCTCTATCCCCTAACCCAAAACACATACAAAAAGTTCTGTATACTAGGGAAATAATAAAATTATCAAGTATTTTTAGAGTCAGTTCATTTTCTTTTTGGTTTCAGGATTCTGGAGTGGACAGAAAAAATTAGTGAACAATTTTGGGGAAGAAGGGATCCAGACCAAGAATCAGATTTAAGGGAGAAGATAGTTATATGATAGCTAGATGAAAGAAAGAAAGAAACAAACAAACAAAGAAACAAAGAAAGAAATAACCTAAGAAAGAAAGAAAAAAGAAAGAAAGAAGTATAAAAGAAAGAAAAAAAAGAAAGAAAGAACCTAAGAAAGAAAGAAGTATAAAAGAAAGAAAGATGTAGATTACAGAGAGATGATGATGATGACGATGACAGATCCATCCCCATGCTATTCCTTGCTCTTTTGAATCAATTGGGGGACTGTTTTAAGTGCTCTTCTGTTGGGATTTCACCACCTTTCCTAAAGATAAAAGCAAGTGAACAAACCTGTTTTCCTTCTGTCTCAGAGGAAGGCAGGGCTGCTGTGACCTCCCTGCATGGACAGGACCTCAGTGAGTTCCTCTATGAGCTTGCAGATCTAAAGCTGAAAACAACCTCAGAGGCCATTTAGTCTCTACCTATAAAATTCATATTTCTTCTGCACATCCCTGACAGGTTGTCATAGGCCCTTTATTTAAACCAACCAATCAACACCTGTTTGGGTCAGGCACCAAAATAGGTGCAGAGGATGTACACATAACAAAAGAAACAAGCTCTATTCATAGAGTTCAAATCCTAATCAGAGAGACAAGTACATCCCCAAATATACAGGATAAATAAAAAGAGGATAAAGACAACTAACCACCGAGGGGTTTGAGAGGGAGGGAGTTGGCAGTTAAGGGAAGCAGGGAAGACATCAAGCTGGGGAAGGTCATCTTCCAAAGCAGCCCAATTAATTTGTTTTTACAAAACTCAAACAAGTGATAACCAGAGGGGCAGCTAGGTGGCGCCATAGTGCACAGAGCACCTGGCCTGAAGTCAGCAAGATACATCTTCCTGAGTTCATATCTGACTTCAGACCTTACTAGTTGTGTAATCCTGAGCAAGTCACTTAACTCTCCTTACTGTTTCTTCATCTGTAAAATGAATCGAAGGAAATGGAAAACTAGTCTAGTACATCTTTGCTAAGAAAACTCCAAATGGGGCCATGAAAGCTAGACACGACTGAAATGACTCAATAGCAACGACAAAAATTATAACCAACCAATCGCTCATTTAATAAGTGTTTTGTCAATCTCTGGATGAGACTTACGGATAAATATGAAACAATCTCTACCTTCAAGGAATTCTAGTTTATTAGGACAGATGCCATGGATATGTAGAAGCAGAATCAAATTTTTAAAAGAAACTAGACCTGTGATCTCATGGCAAGGAGCAACTTTCTCCACCAACAGTCAGCACCTTCTCTGCAAATTATGGTCTTAGAGAGTGGATTTGTCCAATATCACCTAGCATGTATTTACCAAAGGAAAACACAAACCAAAGTCCTGACTCTAAGGAAATCAGAAGGATGTGCATCCGCCAGAATCTGGCAAACAGCTGGAAAGGCAGACCAGTATTTAGGCCTAGAGGCAATAGCATATATTGAGGAAGATCATCATTTTAAAGCTGGGAGAGATGGAAGAGGTTTTCAAGTCTATCCCATAGTTTTACAGATGAAGAAACTGAGACTCAGAAATGTTAAGTGAGGCTTTATATAAAAAATGACTCTGGAGCTGAGCTTTGCTAAGGAAATGAGATAGTCTAAGAAATGAAGGTATATATAACTTAAGTATAGAAGTCAGTCAGTGCAAAACCACTGAGAGAAGATGTGAAATGTCACATGTGAGGAGCAGTTTAAGTTCATATAATTGTCAGGAGGTGTTTCCTTACAGCAAGAATTTACTTGAAGACATGAGTTCAAATGTGATTTTAGATATTTCCTAGCTGTGTGATCCTCAGCAAGTCACTTAACTCTGTTTGTCTCAGTTTCCTCATCTGTCAAATGATTTGGAGAAGAAAATGACAAGTCTCTCTAGTACCTTTGCCCAAAAAAACACAAATAGGGTCATGAAAAGTCGGACATGACTGAAAACAACTGAACAACAAGTTTTATAGTCATTGACTGTTCCCCTTTTAGGCCTGGAAGATAGTAGATGATTAATAAATGCTTGTTGATTGACTGGAATGGAACAGACCTGACATCACAAGATAAGAATTCTGGGAAGTTGTTAAAGAAGTTGCATCCATAAGCAGAAAAAGCAGAGCTCAGAATTAATATGGATCACCCTGGAATAGCAGAATCTTTCCTGTTTTGCTAATGCTTTCAACTGAGCCCACCCCACCCCCACCATAACATTGCATTATGAGAATGGATATCTCTTAAATTGGCTTGATTCCACATTCAGCCTTTAGAACACCCACCAGATAAGTCAATCATGAAAAGGTTAACAGTGGTGGATGTCATTATTTAATGAGGCCAGAAACAACTGGGACCTCTTCCCGTGAGCTCTTATGGGTTGTTCAACAGGGACATGAGTACAAACCCACAATAAAATTCAACAAGTATTTACCCTGCTTGAGGGGGAGGGGGCGGGGGGAGACAGAGATCAAAACTGAAATGGACAGACCAAAGTATGATCCATTAGTCAAAAATCACCCATCAATTCTGTGAGAAAAAATTGTCAGCAACTCAAACTCAACTCGTAGTCTTCATGCTATAGAAGACGGAATGGGGGGAGGGGGGAAACAAAAAGGTAAAACTTAACATCCATCCAGTAGGGGAGTGAACAAACATTTTGGGTTTGGCATTAAAGAATTTGTGTTTAAATCCTAACCTGGCCACTTACTGTCCATGGAAATAGGAGCAAATCTGTAAATCTTAGTCCTCAATTTCCTTAAATGTAAAATGAGAGGGATGGACTAGATAACCAAAAGTTCTCTTCCATTTATTTATTAAACTACTATTTATGACACATCTTTGATATTCATAGAACAGAACTGGCACTGGGGGATACAAAGATACCTCTCCCCACCAAAAAAAAAGTTCCAGATGTAGTCTTCTCTTGGTATATAATATGTATAAACAAGTAAATAAAGATAATTCCAAGGGGAAAACCCAATATAACAGCCAGTACAGTATAGAAATATATGGAAAAGATTCATCTACATATAAGTGATATTTTGGAGGGGCTCCTAGAAGTGCATTGGCTCAATTCAGGTGAGGGCTCAAATGGCAGAGATGGCACAAAGAATGATAGAAGAACAGGAAACCATGGGCAGATTTGAACTCATAAAGATGACTCCAGGCTCCAAACTCTATCCACTGAGATGCCTAGCAAACTAAATTCTATACCTTACGTAATAAAAATGACAAACATTTACATAGTACCCTAAAATTTACAAAGCTACATTTTATCTCATTTGACCCTCACAATAATCCTGTGAGGTAATGCTATTATTATCCCCATTTTACAGACGAGGAAATTAAAATTGAGAAAGATTAAGAGACTTGTCCAGCATCTCCAAGCCTGTAAGCATCTGAGGCAGGATTGAAGTCTAAGCCAAAGCCATCCTTCTGTTCACCTAGTTTATTACCAATCATATAATTTCAACCTCTGATAAGTAAGTTTCTGACATGGGCCTCTGCCTCTGGAGTACATCCAAAAAAGTTGGTTACTCTCTGGAGACATTATACAGAACATCTAGTTTAGCCTCTTTATTTCAATGTCAGAAAATTGAGCCCAAAGATGAGAATCAACCTTCCTGGAATGCCCTTCCATCTAATTTCAGTCTTTCAGGACCCTGGCCAGCGCTCCCCTACAAAGCTGAGAGCTAGCCTCTCCTCAATTTAACTTGTATTTACTGATCTGTGAGTATAAGTTCCTTGAGGCAGATGTTGTAACTCTTTTTTTTTTCTTTTGGCTTTTGTAGTTTTAATGCCTTGAAGACAGTAAGCAATTAATAAATGTTTGATGAATTGAATAGGAGCAGCTTGCCCAATAATAACCAACAAGTTAGTTGGAATTTAGTTTTATTCTGTCCTGCTAGACCAGGATTCTTTCAATTATTCCAAGCTGTCTCTTGGTTAATAGAGGGTTGATTCTATTCCCAAGAAATGCTGAGGTGGCATATCAGCAGTCCCGTTCCCATATTGGGCATTTAGACACCGTGGATACCATGATTACACAATCAGTTATACGGAGGCATTTCAATGCAATGAAAGCATTGTTCATTGCTTTACCTTGCTTTGCTTTCCTTTCCTTTTTCAAGTAATTAAGAGAGAAATTTTTCCAGCATATATTCCCATAAGAGCCTCCTCCACCACCCTCCACCCCCATCTAACCATAGTAACATTAGGTATTTACCAGTGAGCAAAACTGGTAGGAGAATGGAGGGCCACTTTATCATTCCTTCCCCTTACCCCATTCACTGTCCTATTGATCATCAGTCTAGCCTTTATTTATTAAGGACCTACTATGTAGTAGGCAAGCAGCTCGGTAGCACAGCTGTAACACTGGACTTGGAATCAGGAAGATTCAACTTCATGAGTTCAAATTTGACTTCAGATACTTACTAGCTGTGTGACCTTAGTCAAGCCATTACCTGTGTTTGTCTCAATTCTTTTTCTGTAAAATGAGCTGGAGAAGCAAATGGCAAACCACTCCGGTATATTTGCCAAGAAAACACTAAAGGAGTCACAAAGAGTTGTACACAACTGAAAAATGACTCATTCAATAATAACAACAAAATTTGTATCAGGTACAGTGCTAAGTGCTAAGGATACAAAAGGAGGCAAAAGACAATCTTTGTTTTCAGGGAGTTTAACAGATTGGAGAATTGAGGCAGATAAATTCTGTTATCTTATTGAGCACTGCCCCTCTTCCTTGCCATTAAGACTGGAAATTGAGCCTTCCATATCATTGTGACACAATGAAGGATAGAAAAGAAAAATAATGATCCAGGAGACCACCACTCTGACTCCATCCTTGTCCAAAACTACCCTGAAACAGAATTATGCTATCTCACTTCCTGCCTCTGCCCTAGAAAACCCTATCTATCCAAGAATGGTCCTACTCCATTTTCTGACAGGAGCTGAGCCACAATCCAAGTATATACTAGGTTAACTTCTCTCTCAGCTCTCTCTCTCTAAAGTAAAGACAACAACTGTAAAATGTTAGACTGATTGCATTCTTGGCTTCTGGATTCTGGTTGCAAAACCTTTAAAAGTTGCATGACTCAGTTCCTCAGGACATAATGATTTTTTAACATGATTTCTGTTTGGTAAGCTAGCCTAAAACTCCCCACATTTAAAAGATTAAAAACCAATCTCTGTCTTGCCTCAGTTTCTCTGGCATTACAATCTTTATGTGGCTTATTCATGACAAATTGTCATTGTTATTATTTTTAATTTCATAGTAATATTATTATATTATTTTATATAATTATATATTTATTATAGTTCATTATTATATATAATTATTTATAATAATAAATTATAATAATTATATTAATAAATATTAATCTACCCCTCTTCTTCCTCCCCCTCTTGCTCCTTCTTCTTCTCCTTCTCTTCTTGCTTTTTCACCACCTCCATAAGCACCAAGTGCTTGATGGGTATGTTAGTGACAGGAGGTAGTAAGCTGTGATGGAAAGCTCGCTATTCATGAAGTGAGGAGAGCTGAAATCTAAACCCAGCTTTGACACAAATTCTCTGTACAATTCTAAACAATTCAATTCTTCTTTGGGGGCCTCACTTTCCTTCAATGTGAAATAAGGAGGCTAAATTAGATGGTTTCTAATGTACCTCCCAGCATCAAGTAATTGGAGTAATTCTAGAATATCAATTAATAAGCAGAAGAGCTCTCTGCAGAGAGAGACAGACACAGAGACAAAAACAGAGACAGAGACACAGTGATGACCATAGATTATAAATTTCTCCAATTTATAAATTCCTTTATGATTTATGATTTATTTCCTTGATGGAAATTCATATTCCTTGATGGAAAGAATGACCAGCTTTTATCTTTGCCTCCTTGGCATAGAGTTCCATCCTTTACACACAGTAGTCACTTAAATAAATGTCTGATTGATTAAAAGGTTAGACTGGATGATTGTTCTTGTATAATTCAGAGACCATTTTCAGTTTTACCATTTCATTCCCAACACCTCAAACAGTGACTGGCACATGGCTGGAGCTTATTAAATGCTCGATGGACGAAATAAATTAGATTGGATTCTAGAGGGTAGGAAAACCCACAGTTTATGGACTAAGAAAACTTGGATTTCATTCTTGCCTTTGCTAGTTACTATTGGTGTGATCTTCACCTCTTTAGTCTTTGGTTTCTTCATCTGTAAAATGAAAAGTTTACATAACTGGAGGGGGAGGTTACAGGGGGAAAAACTGAACTTAGAATCCATGGGCTTTGCTTCTATTTAGGTGACCCTAGTCCTCTCACTTACTTCTTCTCCTTGGACCTTTTTTCTTCACTTGCAAAATAAGTGAGGTCTCTGAAATTATTTCCAGCTCTAGGTCTATGAGCCCATCCTTCCAGTTCTAAGTCTATGAACCATCTGACTTGAGCTGATTCCCTGGTGTTGGTTTCCTTGACGATGAGCATGAATTCTCTATCATTGCTTATAGATGAGATGGTAGAATCTTCCTGGGAAAGAGTGGCCAAGGAGTTCTTTGGAAATTCACTATGGGCCTTCATTTGTTCAACTGCCTATGTTTCCAGCAGTTGAAGATTAATTGGAATACACATCAATGGGGTCTCTTTAGATGCTCAGGGAGTTGGGCTTGATGTGTGGCTACAGAGCTTTTTCCCTTCAGATTTTCCTTCTCCATGAATGAAACTTGGCTAATGTCAGAAAGAGAGAGGAAGTACTAGCCAATTTTGGTCCCAGGAAACAGATCAATTTTCAGTCTTTTCCTTCTCTTGGTCCTTACCTGGATATAAACCTGATCACAGGGAAAGGCAGCTGACAAGCCCCTTGATGGGCTAATCGCAAGGTGTGAAGAAGGAATCGCTGCTTCTTTCCATTCTACTTCAAGGGTTGGTGAAAACTCTGGCCGCTAGCTCCCTGCTTAACTTCCTCCCTTCATATTTATAGCTCTCCAGCTTCTCTTCTTCCCTGCTTTCCAGACAGTCAGTGCAGACAAAGGGAACATTTATAACAGCTTTTCTGACAGCTGGGCATTATTTAATTACAACTTCTGGCAACCACATATTGAGCTCACTGCTATTTAAAGTTTTAGGCAGCGGGTCTGAGAAGTGGGAAAAACTTCCAAACTCTGGTTTAGGAGAAATGGCTGGGGGTTCAGTAGCCAAGACAGCCTGCCAGCCATCTCCAGTTCTGCAAGTTGCTTGGCCTGGACTCAATTAGGCTCACCTTGCCTCATCTGTTCTCCAGGTGCTCGGTCTATTTAACTGATAAAGTCAGAATCTGTTTCTCCCCCTGTGGCTCTGAAGATAATTCCAGGTAAAGAAGCAACAGAGGGATAGAGGGATAAAGATGGCATGGGACCAGACGGGTAGAGTAGAATAAGATAAGACCAGGAAGGGCAGGACAAAATGGGACAGGGAAAACAAAGGATAGAAATAAGATAGGGAAGGGAAGAGAAGGGAAGGGAAATATGGAAGGAAATGAAGGGAAGGGAAGGGAAGAGAACAAAAGGAAAGGGGAAGATAAAAGGAAAAGGGAGGGGAAGGAAAAGGAAGAAAGAAAAAGAAAGAGGAGGGAAGAGAGGGAAGGGAAGGGGAATGTAGAAGAAAATGGAAAGAAAAGGAAAGGAAGGACAGAGAAGGAAAGAAAGCAAAAGAAGAGAAATAGAGTAGGGAAGGGAAGAAAAGTATGGAAAGGGAAGGAAAAGGAAGAAAAGGAAAAGAAGAGAAAAAGGGAAGAAAGGAATAGGAAGAGAAGAGAGGGAGGGAAGGAGAAAGAGGAAGGGAAGGGAAAGAAAGGGAAAGGGAAAAAAATAAGATGGGGTGAGATAGGAAAAGATACTATAGAATAGGGTATGGAAGGCAAGGATTTAACATGAGGTTTCCCTGATCTCCCTAGATGCTATTGCCTCTCCTATCACCAAAAACCTATTTTGTGTGTGCATATATATGTAAAAACACATAGATCAATTTCTGCATCATCTCCTGGGTAATAGAATACAAGTTCCTTAAGGACAGAGATTCTGTCCAAAATTTTGATTTTGTATTCTCAGCACCCAGAACAGTGCCTGACACACAGTAGGCACTTAGTAAATGCTTGTTGATTGATTAATCCTCTAAGCCAAACCCTTCATTTTGCAGAAGAAGAAATCAAAGCCCATTGATGCATGCAACAAGATGAAGTGATTTGGAACAAAAAAAGGCGAAAAAAACAATTCACTTTTCTGGATCTCATTTTCCACTTTTGTAAACTTGAAGACATCTGGCTTGAGATTATAAAATTGCTCCAACAGAAAATGATAACAGTATCATACTTGAAGCTGCCACAGCAGTACCATGTTGCTATCAAAGCATAGTAGCTCTGATCACACGGTCCATGTTTCCCCTACAGGCAATCCTGAGGTCTATCATTGGTTACTATTGATCAGCCACAGCCTTGGGCTGGAAGCCTGTGGAAGATGATGGAGGGGCAGATTTCCCCAGAAGGCAAAAGCTCATTGATTTTAAGAACCAGATTTGGGTGACCTTTCTCTGAAGGAAGAAAGGAAATAGAATTACCCTGAGACATTACACTTTCTTGCCAGTAGGTCATTCTCCCAGTGGGCACTGCCAACTTTGGGGAAGACATTCAATCAATATACACTTATGAACAAACTATTATACATCAGGTATTGGGGATAAAATATGAACATATATAAATATGAATATAAATATGAAACTATCCTCATCCTCAATGAGCTTACATTCCATTGAAGGAACACAAGGTTAACATAATCATAAAATATAATAAAAATAAATAAGTATTAGATATGTAGAATATAAATGGATTAGGGGACACAAACTTGGAGAATTGGGAAAGAGAAGGAAGTGGTTCTTGATCTGGGGCATGAAGGGAGGTAAGGATTCCAAGTGATAGTTTTCCAGACATGGGACTGACTAGGGAATGTTGAAAAAAAGTAAGTCTCTTAGGTCCATCCCTAAGCTTTGGAACCAGAGACAAGCAGTTATACATGCAAGCTGGTACAATTTGACAGAATGGAACTGAGCTGGGTGATGGAGATCTAGCAATGGAGCTTCCTGAAGGTTGATAAAGTTAGTTCTGATAATGATCAAAATGAATCCTGAGCTTTGGAAGCCAGACAAGAAGGCAGGGGAAGAGAAAGGGATAGTAACCTGGTTTTAAGAGTGGTGGAGGCTACTGGGTGATCACATACTAAGCAAGGTGAGGTTTCAGGTAGGAGATAAGGGGCAAACTCAGGGTGACATAGGGGAAGTTCAGGTTTTTAACTTGATGCCCCCATAATGCCCACCAAATCCTGACCCCTTTTCTAAATCTGTTTCTGTTAATCTGCATGATAGAACCCACTGCTGATGATGGGAAAAGGTGCTACCAGAGATTGTCAAGGCTCTACCATCCATTCTCCCTTCTTTGCTGTGCCTGGAATGACTTGCTCTCCCTGAGTATAGAATTATAGCTTGGGAGCTGCCGTGACCATTTAGGTCTTCCAGTTCAATGCCCTTACCTTTGGTTGAGAAAAATGAGGCACAGAAAGATTATATTAACCCTCAACCTAGGTTAAGTGACTTACCTAATGGCACACATAGTAATTGATCAACAGGCATTTACTAAGCATCTATATCCCTGAGCAAGTCACTTCCCTGTTTGCCTCAGTTTCCTTATCTGTCAAATGAGTTGGAGAAGGCAATGGCAGGTCACTTCAGTATCTTTTCCAAGAAAACCCCCAAATGTTTCAGACATGACTGAAACAGCTGAATAATAATGCCTACATGTAGCGACAGGATTTGAACTGAGGCCCTTTGACTTCAAATTTTGTGTTCTTTCCACTTCATCACTCTGCTGTCCAGGAAGAGATTTTGGAGGTATTTCAGTCCAGATGCCTCATTCTGTGGAGAAGAAACCCCAGACGTAGGGAGGTTAAGAATGAACAATGAGCTGATTGTGAATCACAACTCAAATTCTCTGACTCCAAAGCCAGTGTATTTTCTACTACTCTAGATTTTCAAGTTCCACGAAGAAAATGATCCCATCTCCCTTTATCTCCCTCCTCACTCCCAACCCAAGAAACTTCCTGATCAATCCCTATATGCCAAAAACTTGTCTCTTTTCAGTGCACCAATCCCTCATTCGCAACCAACCCTTCAGGTTACTGACCACAGAACTGGAGGGAACCTTTGAAATAATGGAGTTCAATCCCTTCTTTTTATAAATGAGGAACCTGAAGCCCAGAGAAAGGAAGTGCCTTGCTTAAAAGTCATACACCTAGTCCATGCCAGCTTGATGACACAGAAGATAAAGTGCTGTGCCAAGTCAGAGAGAGCTGAGTTCAAATCCTGACTCAGACACTTAGTAGCTATGTGATCCTGACCAAGTCACTTTACCTCTGTCTGCTTTGACTTCTTCATCCATAAAATGGGAATAATAATAAAAGCATGTAATTTCCAGCATTGTTGTAAGGATTACATTAAATATTTATAGAGTGCTTCATGAACCTTAAAACACTGTATAAATGCTAGCTAGCAATTAGCTGGGACTAGAACCTATACAAGATCAAAGCCTTTTCCCTTATGCCGTGATGTCCTCTTCCCATCCCAACCGTCAATTGCCCTTTTATTGACCTTGACCTAGTGCTGATTCTAGCTCCTGACTTTGTGGCAGTTGACCAGGGGCCCAAATCATATCAGAGTTCATGGAAGGAGGTGGAGGGCATGGAGGAAATGAGACTGAGGCTTTATGGATGATGCCAGTCTCATCAGCAACCCCCATGGAGATAAGGCAAGAGCTCATATTCTAGCAGAGCTGCAGTCTGCTTCCTGAGCCCCAGCAGGTGTTTCTATAAAATTGTCTTCATCCCTCAGGGCATCTTCATCACATGAGCTCTGTTTGGGGGGAATTGCTGATTCCTGCATTTCTGTCCCCAAATTTCCCCTATCTCTCATTTTTTTTTAACTTTTCTCACTCACTGTCCTCTTCATCTATTTTGCTTGGGCCTTTTTCCACTAAGAATCCAGGGAAAAGGTAAAGGAGGTTTGGATAGTCCATCTTTGGAAGATTTCCCCCCACCCCAGGACAGAGGTAAGTGGGACCCAGAGAATGATATGAGGAGAGGTTACCATCTGGTTCATTCACAGATGAAATCATGAATCCATCAAAATATCATCCCGTTGCAAAACAAATAAAACAAAATAATAAGTATTCTTGTGCATACAGCTTCTAAATTTAATAAGGGCATTAAATTTAATAAGGTCAGAAGACTTTAGCAAGAAACTTCATCTTTTCCAGCCTTGGTTGCCATAATTATAAAAGGCAGAGAACAATACTTGTAATTGCGCCCATACTGAAGAAGGCAGCCTACTGGGCAATGACCAGGGTTGTTTTGTTTTATGAGTTGGATCCATGATTTAATAAGTGTAAGGAACTTCCACTGTGGAAACTCTTTCCACCAATGCATCTCAATAATCACCAATCAACAAGGTTTTCTTTTTATTTTATCAAATTTTATTTTTTAAATTTACAAAGATCTCTCCTAGCTTCTGGTCAATGGGGGAAAGGAAAAGGGAAAGGAAAAGGAAAAGAAAACCTTTAACAAACATATATAGTCAAGCAAATAAAATTCCCACATTGTCCAGGTTCTTTATCCCCCCCAAAATTAATTCTTCACTTCGGGTCCATCATTTCTTTTAAAAAGCATTTATTAATCACCTGCTGAATACTGACAGGTACTAGAGTTAAAAAAAATGGAATCTCTGTACTTAAGTTTATATTCTATAGGGAAAGCCAAGTGTACAGGTCTAAGTATATATCAACTAAGGGATATAAGCAATATATTAAAGAAATAAATACAAGGTAATGATATCAACTAGGTAATGCAGTGGATAGAATTCCATGCCTGGAGTCAGGAAAACCTGAGTTTAAATCTAATATCAGACATTTACTCCTAGACAAATCACTTAGCTCTGTTTGCCTCAGTTTCTTCATCTGTAAAATGAGCTGGAGAAGGAAGCGGCAAACCACTCCAGTGTTTCTGCCAAGAAAACCCCAACTGGAATTATTAAGAGCTGGGCCTAATTAAAATGACTCAATGATCAATGTAATTATTTATACCAAGCAAATCACTTAGCCCCTTTTTGCCTCAGTTTCCTCATTGTAAAATCAGCTAGAAAAGGAAATGACAAACCATTTTCTTTGCCAAGAAAACCCCAAATTGGTGTTATAAAGAGTCAGACATGAGTAAAAATGACTCAGTCACAACAATTGGGGAGGGGTGAAAGGAACAATAGAAGCTAGGAGGATCAATAAAGGCCTCCTAAAGGAGATGGCATCTGAGTTGAACTTTGAAGAGAGCTTAGAAACTGAAGAGGCAGAAAAAGGAGGGTGGGACAGGCAAGTAGGGGTAGGAAAAATCATTGTACAGTTCAAAGATGGGAGATGGAGAGGCATATAAATAAGAAGAGCCAATTCAACTCGATCAAAGAGTGTTGGGGGGGAATGATGTATGATATGGTTGGAAACCTGCAAGTTATCATCTTACCTAGTTGCCCCATGTATGTGATAGAACATGTCATAGGCAAGATTTGAACCCAACTATTTCTTCTGTCCATCATGCCCTTTAATAATGACAACAACAATAATAACACACAACCAAAGTTGTACTTTTGGAGAGATTTAAAGTTTGCAAAGCCATTTTAGAAATATGATCTAATATTATCATTACAACACTGAAAGTTAGTTTATATTATTATCCCCATTTTGCAATTGAGAAAACTGAGGCAGACAGCTAAGTGACCTCTCCAGCATCACACGCATAGGAAGTATCTAAAGTTGGATTTGAACTCATCTTTTTTTGTATATATTACAACATATATATATATGTATATATATATAAAATAACATATATAATATATGTTAGCACTTTGAAAATCATGAAGTGCTATACAAATATAAATTATGATCAATGTTATTATTGATTATTTTTCTTTCTTGATCATCTCATCTCAGACAGTCTAGTGATCCTTCTACTCTGAGTCATAGGCCCATAAATAAAAGACTCTTTTGTGTTCTCTACTACCTTATCTCTCCCCCACTTTAAAAAGAAGCAGTCCTTCCCCTCATACTTCCAACTGGGGGGTCTCCCTGCCAATGTTGGAAGAGAACCTCACTGCAGATGGGTGATGGGAGTAGACATTACTGAAGGCTTAGGGACTTCAGAATCACCAATTCCAGAATGGGAAGTGACTCCAGAAGCTATCTAGTCTACTTCACATCTAAACAAGAATATGTTCTATAGCCTTCCTAATTGAGGTCATTCAACTATTTTTTTGAAGACCTGAATTTAGAGCTACCTACTCAGGTCATCCTATTGGACAGCTCTAATTTTTCAGAATATTGGTCTTAACCGGAACTCAAATTTGCTCCTTTGAGACTTCTACCCTTGTCCATAGTTCAGCCTTCAGAAGCCAAGTCGGGCAAATATATAGCCTTTTCTAAGCAACAGTCCTTCATGAGGGAGGAGGCCATCCTCTTCAAAGAGATCACTATTCTATCCCTGGTACTTTTCAGATTAAACTTAACCCCACATGACTTGACTTAGAGGTCCATTGAATTCCTCTCAATTGTTGTCCTCCATCTTTCTTTAAACTATGGTTATTCCCAGCTATGGTCTAACTAGGCAAATTATAATAGGACAATACCTGCCTGGTACATTCCCTCTATTAATTATTTCCTATTTATCAGGTCTATAGCTTTATATTTGTTTCCACATTGCTTCCCATGTTAGATTATAAGTTTCTTGAGGACAGGGACTATCTCTTGCCTCTTTTTGCATCCTTAGCATTTAGCACAATGCGTAGCACATAGAAGATGCTTAAAAATTATTGCCGTCAAGTCATCATCATCAACATCAATTATCAAGTTTCTCTTCTGGGAAACAGAAACTGCTCCAGAGGAAAGAATTAAGCTTGTGAAGTCTATCTGTACCATTCTCACCACTTCTACCCTTTTTTATTCCCAATGCTTAGTCATTCAGTGTTCCTTCTTCCTTTGAGATGATTTCCCTACCTCACATTGCCTATCTATGGCTCCAGCCAGGCTGTCTTTCTCTCTCCTATTTCACATCAAAACTTGCCCCTCCCAAGCCCTCACCTTTACTCTCTGCTTTCCAAAGTAAAATCAGCTATTCAAATTCTTGATCTAGCGTTGGTGGCTGAAAAATGGATTAGGAAGTAATGTACTCATAAATGTTTAATAACCAGCTCTGTGGAAGAAGAAATGTATCTACGACAAAATGAGCATTTGGGCCTTGATTCAAGAGGACCTGAATTCAAATCTAGCCTCAGACATTTACCAGCTGTGGAACTCTGAGCAAGTTACTTCACCCTCTTTGCCTCAGTTTCTTCGTCTGTCTGTTGAGCTGGAATAGGAAATGACGCACCATTCCAGTATCTTTCCCAAGAAAACCCCAAATGGGGTTGAAGAGAGTCACACCCATACAATTAAAAAAACTGAACAACAAATGACACATTTTCCCATTTAATCTTCATTAATAATATTTTTTCACCACTTTCTTCAGTCTAGACAATAAAAATGGCAAGCCCTGACTTGTCATGTGTACTGATTTCCAAGGTATAAATTCTCACACTGAAAATTGAATAGTCAGCTGAGAGCCAATCTAGCTCTAGCATAGCCACAAAGTACTGCATGGTGGAATGAGAGCCTAGAGCTGGAAGTGGAAGGACCTTCATCTCACAGCCTTTGAAATTTCTTTCTACTTTCTATTACTGCCTGTGAACCTGGGAAATCCTTCACCTTTCTGGGTTTCAGTTTTCACATCTTTAAAATGGCTATTACTAAACCTGACAGTGCCCATACCAAAGAGGTACTTGCCTATTGGGCAAAGGGTCTAAGGGAGTTGGTTTTTGTTTAGATTTATGGTTTCATAGGGAATTTCTGGTTCAGAAACTTCTTCCATACAACTCAGCTATTCATCAACAAGAATTTGTTAAGCACCTACTGTACGTAAGGAACTATGATTCTATGTCACATGAATTTATTGATAAAAGAAGAGAATTGGATTAAATAATCTCTAAGGTCTTTTCTAGTTCTAAATTCCATAAGTCTAAGATATTTTGGATAGTATTGTTTAAATAAGCAAAGCAGCTTGTCTACTCTGTCCTAGCAAGGGCTGTCCCACAACAGTTATGAATGTGACGTCAGATCATTCCACAGAACGCTATGGGTATTAGGATGACAGGTGGGGAGGGGTATCACAGTGTTTCCTCTGGATCCAAGAAGGTTGACCATCATGGTACAATATCAAGATTGTGTATTCTGTCTCTCAATTATCTATGTGATGTTGAGTAAATTACTTAATCTCCCTGTGCCTCAATTTTTGGACAAGATGTTCACCGAGATTCTTCTCTCCATCTAATGATGGTGTGGTCCTAGAATACTGGCTTTTCCAATAGTTAACTTGTATGGTTTTGAATAAGTCACTTCTCTGGGTCTCAGGTTCCTTATTTGTATAAATGAGGGGGTTGGATTAGAAGGCCTCTGAGATCTAACACGGATCTGAATATTACCTGTACCACTTAGTACCTATGTGACTTTCAGCAAGACACTTTCCTCTTTGGGCCTTAATTTCCCTCATCTGCAAAATGAAGAGGTTGGGCAAGATGTGTCTTAAGGATCCTTTCCATTGCTAAATCTGTGATCCTGTAAATCTATTGGTTCTTTGAGAAATATTCATCCACCTTCTCTTCCCCAGTTCCATTCTTTGTTCCTTCCCTAGGTTGAGTAGAGCCAATCTTTCTTCCTCTTACCATCCCTCCTGACAGTGAGACAACAGAGTTGACAGAGTAGTTGCCACAAGGACATGTCAGGGGCATTATTTAGTTTTCTAAGGCAAAGATTCCTCAACCCTGGTGGGTGTACCTCCTTTGAAGCTTCATCCTTGAGAGTACACAGTTTAATTTCTCTGGGCTGACAATGGTTTTCCCATCACTCTCCATCAGCCAGCACAGCCAAGGCAGGAGTGAAAGCCCAATATTTCCTTGTCATTCATATCAGTTTCTGAGAAGCCCTCAGCGCTGCTGTGACAAAGACACCCCCTTTCTTGCGTTCTCTCCTTAGGTCTCTCATACTGAGATCCTTTGTCTGGTTCTGCCAAAAGACTGTCCAACTCAATAGAAGTTCATCACCACCCAAGGATGACTTCCTGTCCTCACGCCCCCACCAAAGATCTGAGTTTTTGCAGGGCATTTTAGGCAAAGCACTACTTAGCAACAATTAATTCATGTGTTCATTTAGAAGTAGACTCACAGCCTCCCACAAACAGGAAGGCAGCTGGGGTATATTGGTTATATCTGAAATAAATATTTTATCTCCCAGCTGTGACAGAGGTAGGAAAAATAGGTTTTTCAGAGATAAGGGGGCTGAGGAGCTGCTGATTAGTGATGTAGAATGTTTATGAGTTGAAGGGAGACCCGTCACTCATCATGAAGCCGGGCCGTTCAGAACCAAAAAATCCTTGGAGCCAAAATTTGATGCATAATGAAATGAAAGCCAGGTGAAATGACAGAGGGAACTCCCCATTCCACCCTAAGATATTAAAAAGCTGTTGTCTTTCCCCCAAATTTGCACAAATGAGCTGTCCTCAACTGCCCATGTGGGCCTGACACGATGCAGAGACAAGAACAATTGAACAAATATATAATAAAGTCTTGAGCCCTAAAATCCTGCTTGAATATCAGGGACCCCAGCACACCCATCAGGAGGGCTATACACAATACTGGGAATCTATAATTAGCATCCCCTCCCAAATATAAATATAAATAACATTTATAAACTTTTCTAAGGTTTACAAAGCCCTTACATAAGTTATTTCAAAGAGCATCTCCCCAACTAAGATTCATTGACAAATATTCCACAATACAAATGGAACAAAAATAAATTAATGAGAATAAGTTTTGGTTTCATCACCCAACAGAGTGATGGAACCAAATGTGACCCTATAAGTGACTTAACTTCTCAGACTCAATTGCTCATCTGTAAAATGCCTATTGTATTTAACCTAGAGGGTTGCTATTTAGGTATAGTGGAGCACTGATCCTGGAGTCAGGAAGATTGGAGTTTAAATTTATTCACAGACACTAACTCAGACCCTGGGCAAGACACTCAGCTTCTGCCTCAGTTTTCTCATCTGCAAAATGGCAATAAGAGTATCTGTCTCCCAAGTTTTGTTGTGAGGATTAAATAAGATTTCTATAAAGTGCTTGGCTCGTGATCCCATTTGGGGTTTTCTTGGCAGAAAACGGTCTGCCAATTCCTTCTTCAGCTCATTTTATAGATGAGGAAACTGAGGCAAATGGCATTAAGTGATTTGCTCAGGGTCACATATCTAGTAAGTGTACAGGGTCAGATTTAAACCCATGAAGATGAGTCTTCCTGATTTCAAATCCAGGGCTCTATCCACTGTTCCACCTTAACTGCCCCCAGTGAAAGTTTAGGGACTTTCTAAGTTGGAAGGAGAGAATGAATAGGAGCAATTCTCTGAATTTAGAAAAGGAGGTGTCACACTTCTTCCAAGTGTCTGTAAGCAATCCAAGGAACATAGAAACAATAACTGATTGACTAGCACAGGGCCAGTTTTCAGATAAGACAGATGGGTTGCTTGAGATACACTATTCTGGGAAAACTCCTTGATACAGTCTTTGGATCTTAGGGAGTTTCTGATCAACACAACCAAGGTCCTTGGTCAAGGGTCTCTAAGCAACAGGCAGAGGGAGTCCAGTTTCTTTGCCACACAGGGCTAGGTTCAAGCAATGCAATATGCTTGTTTTTGGTTTTGTTTTTTCCCCAGTTCTCACAATTTAATAAATTTTTCTCACAAGACAGAAATTGGACTCTACCCATAACTGAATAGAAAGGGAACTGAGCTAGCTCCAGAATCGAGTCACAAGATGGAATCAGTATACTTCACTGAATTTCCACAATTAACCACTTGCTATACTAATCCCCTCAATCTCCTCATATAGAAGGTATTTTGCAAAGAATAAAAAACTATATAGATGCCAGATATTACCATTATTATTTCCTCCATATGGAAAAACAATAGAGTTTATATATTCTGCTCCTATTCTAAAATAAGATTATTGACTTGTTTGCTTAAATGAGAAGTTGTATATTGATTCTAGCTCTTACGAAAATGAATTTGAAATTCTACAAGTGAATTTCTACTTTAAGATTGTTATACATATGAGAAAACCACTCTCAAAGACTTTTTAAAAATATATCATTTTATTGAAGCCTTTTATTTTTAAATCTCATTCTTTTGCTAATATCCCCTCTCTCCATTGTCCAGCAGTCATCCCTTGCAACAAAGATTTTAAAAGAAAGGGGAGCAAAGCATTTGAACACAATTATTCTATATATTAATAATGTTGCTCAAAGGGACAGGGGATCATGGGTGTTTCCAAACTTCTGATTTTATTGGGATAGGGAACTTCTGGTAGAAAAATTCCTCAGTCAATGTAGGTCACTAATTACTCTGTTATTTTTAGTCCTGGAGACTTACCTGAGGACACTACAAGACCAAATAATTTGGCCACAGTCACACAGCCAATGTGTCCAAGGCAGGACTTGAACCCAGATTTTCCTGTTTCTGAAACTAGTTCTTTATCTGAAGTTGTCTGTCTCAGCAAATACTTTCACAAGTTAACAGCACCAAACTAGGCCTTATTAAAACAAATTTAAACAAAGAAGTTATGATATTTGATAATAGCCAATTAAAAGCTATTTTAAAAATATTTTATTTTTATATTTTTTTAAAAAACTTTTTAAATTTTTATTTTTAAAATGACTTTTCTAATTATTCTTCCCTACTGGGGACATCAGCTACAATAATATTCTGTCTTTGGTCAAGGAATAGATATTGTTATTTACAATGTACAGTTCCCATGCCTGGGTCCAGCCTGAGCACAATGGTGATCCAACAGATTCCTTTTGGAATTGTTTCTATATTATCTTTTGCCTTCTGGTTGCTGTGTGTTAAGCCGCCACATGTAGACACATATGCCCACACATTGAACCAAAGTGGATAGAGTGCGATATCTGCAATCAGAATCACCTGAGTTTAATTCCTCCCTCAGACATTTAACTAGTTGTGTAACCACTGCCACTTAAGCATTTTCTGCTTCATTTTCCTCATCTGAAAAATGGGGATAATAATAGCACTTACCTTTCTGAGTTGTTGCAAGGATAAAAATGAGATAAAACTGTTAAGCACTTTGTAAACTTTAAAGCATCCTATAAGAACTAACTATTATTAGAAATTCTATTTTAGTTCTGATGTCTCAGAATGAAAGGATCTCCCTGTCTCTCTACTCCCTCTTTCTTCTTTATCTTTTCTCCTTTCCCTTTGACCTCTCCTTTTCCTTCCCCTCTCCTTCTTTACCACATCTCCATCTCCTTCCCCTCTCCCTTCCCTCTTCTCCCTCTCATCTTTTTATATTCTCCCCTTCCTCCATCCCATCTTCCTCTCCCCATCTTTTTCTTCTTTCCCTTTCATTCCCTCTTCCCTTTTCTCTCCCCTTTTCCTCCCTATCCTCTACTCCTTACTCCTCCCACCCACACTCTATTGCCACAAGTCCTCCATTATATATTTCTCCAGAAAATCTGTAGCTGGATTAGAGTATCAAAGACTAGGGACCAAGGACTCAAGGCCATTGCCATTGAAAGTCTGTGACTCTGAGACTTGCTACAACTCCACAGAACATGTCTCCCATCCTGAACTGCGACTCAAACCCTCAATGGGGTTCAGAACCCTCAATGGCTGGGTCAGAAGTAAAAGGATCAGATTCACCCAATCAAATACACACAAAGAAGAGTGATTTCTGATCTGAAATGCATTCCTTATCCAGTCAAGAGGAATACTTTTTCAGTATTATTTTGATTTTCTCATCATAGGTAAGCCCCTTCAGCCATCACTGATATGATAGTTTCATTTTCAAGATGAAGACCATAGTCTGGTCTCTTGATTAGGAGGATTGGGGAGGAGGGACGACGAGAGGGTAAGACAAGGATTTGATGAAGCCAAAGATGAAGAGGAAAAATTCTTTGCAATCTGTTTGATCTGCCAATCAAGGAAGAATTAAAAGATGTCACTTCAAGGAGCAGAATAGAATCTGATATGCTCTCAGGGAGAGAGACAAATCAAAATTTCAAAGAAAAACACACTTCGATTTTCTCCTCTCAATGGATTTTTGTGAAGGGCCAGATGTCAGCTCTTCTGTATGACAGAAATTGCTATAGAAGGGTCCAGGTTGTGACTGAGTCCCCAGATTCCCCTACACGTTATATGATAAGAAGATTCACCAGGGTGGCCAGGGAGCACTGTTGAGTGATGACGATCATATTGATAATAATGGCTCATAAGCAACCTCTACCTTAATAATGTGGGCTGGAATCAAACTTGATCTAGAGTCTTTATCAGAGAAGAACTATTAGCAAATTTTAAAACAAAAAAAAAAGGTTTTTTGTTTGTTTGTTTGTTTGTTTGTTTTTTGCATAGGTGAGTCATACTTCAATTTAAACCAGTTACTGGTTATAGCCCCCTTACCTTCATAAAAATTGCTGTGAGCAAAGCAAAATTTACCAATCAGTGGTGATGAATTCCAGTGATGTAATTCTTGAGTACCAAAGATACTAGTATTATGATTTTTAAGTATCAAGGCTACTACTGATATAAACTTTGAGTACTAAGGGTCATTGCTATGATAAATCTCAAAAGGACTATCAGTAAATGATAATTACATTATAATTTAAATAGATGGATGATGCTTTAAAATATTGTGGTCCCTTCTGTGAAATACTAGTGAAATCCAAACATACTTACAAAAATTCAAGAAACTAGTATTGCTCCAATAAGTCATTTTTTGTAGTTCTTTCATTTAATTCCTTCATTCATCTAGTAAAATTGTAAATGCCTTGGGAAGAAATGGACTCCACTTTTTGTCGTTTTTGTAATGCCTATTCCTCCAACCCAATAGCGGTAGTATACACACAGTAGAACCTTGATTTTAATTATTATCCATTGATTACCAATTGCCTCTATTACTTTTAGACAAAAGATCTCTGAAATAGAAACAAAATACATGCGTTCTAATACCAATTTATAATTAGGGACAAGTTAATTTATCTCTCTGAGATCCAGTTACCTTCTTTGTAAAATGGAGAATTTAGATAAGACATTCTTTCAGGTCTCTTACAATCCTAATTTTCTATTATTCTATGATAATATGAGAACATTTGCTTTAGTTTTAAAAATAGGTAATTTTTTTGATAATCACTATAAACAGAACCCTAATAAATGAATTTTCTCATTGTTCTTTGATACTGTAACTTAGCTAGCATTTAGTCTTTGTTTGTGCTATGCAACTGTCACTTTTAATTTATAGAGTATTTCAAAGGATAATAGATCTAGACATGGAAAGAATATAAAGTCAGATAGTCAAGCTGTCTCTTTTTTCAATTGAGGAAACTGAAGTTCAGCTTGGTTAAGTAACTTGCCAATGTCATGCAGGCAAGCTTTGGACTTAGGTCATAGAACAACAAGTTTCTATCTCTTTTCACATTGTACTTTGAGGTCTGGTTTGCAAAGTGCTTTTATTCATTTTTCCATTTGATCTTCATAACAACTCTGTGTGTCAGGTATTTCAGACATTATTATCCCCATTTTCCAGGGGAAGGAAGTGAAACTCAGAGACACTAATGTTTACTTTACAAGTAATAATTGACAGGGGTGGCGGTCAAGCCCAGTTTCATCCCAACTACAATTCCATAGCAATGCCACCATTATGAAGAAGAGCTTATTATTATCATCATTGTTATTGTTAGTATGGTAGTTATTATTTATTCCCAGGACAAGAACAACTTGACCCGAGCAGACAAATTGGTCTTTGCCATTCATTTGTTGAGGATGTAAGAAATTAGCAGTTTACCAAGAACTCCACTGATTCGCTGATGAATCCGAGAAAGATTTTATTTTATGTTCTTGCAAAAGCGGATGTCTCAACTAGTAGGCATACCCTTGAAGAACAAAAGCACAGCTTTTTATTCCCTGTCCTAAAACCCAAATCTCTCCTCTTTCCCCCCGTTGGCTGGGTACTATAGAGATTACAACCTATGAAAAGTGCCAGATTCCCCTACATAAATATAAGTCCTCATCCCTGATTAAGTGTCCCCTTGGGACACTTGTTGGGAAATAGTTCATTCCCTCCCATGATTCACCATTGACTGAGTATTACAAAGGTTACAGCCTATCTGAAGCACCTAATTCTACCACGTGAGTCTCCATCCCTAATTCCATCTTTCCTTGGCATTCACCTTATGGGGTGTACACACCCCATCTGCATCTAATAGTGTGTTTCTTATTCTAATTTATGGCTTCCCTCTATAAGTTTCTTTTCTTTGTTCCACATTAGCCTAACCCCATAACTCTGTGGATATTAAACCCTCATCCAATTCTCACACGGAGTAGCCATTTATTGAACTTACTGTCCTCCTTTCCACCAATTCTTCCCCCTTCTCATTTCATAACCTTAATGCAGAGAGCATGATCATTCCCTTGACCTAGTAAGGTCCAAAATGACTGTAAAAATGACTCCCAACAGTGGAAGAATCATAGAGCCCTCCTGTATAGGGTCTCTTAATCCATAGAGCTAAAGTCCTATGAGATTCACTAAACCTGGGCAAGAGCAAAGAACTTAAGCTGAATAGACCAGAAACAAAAAGCATTTATTAGAGCCTAAATTCTAATAGAAGGACCACTTTCTTCTCCCCTCCTTAAATGAATGAAATCAAGTTCTTTATTGGAGGAAAGGGGAGCATGTGATGCCCAGAAGAATCACTTCAAATTGAATTATTAACACCAAGGAATCAGGGATACTCTGATATTCCCCAACCACAGACAGAACATAGAGAAACTCCATTCACTTGAAGATCATAAACAAAAAGCTTGCTGTAGCTGCTAGCAGCTTAGGTCACACTCAACCAAAATTACACAGTAGGAGGGCCCAGTGAGGGCTGCAAAGGGAATTCTCATCCAATTACCTTTTTAATTAATATTGGATTGACATAAGGACAGAACAGGTCCCAGAAATTCCAAGCTGCTCTGCCCTGATACCATTGGGGAGGACTCAACACAATAGAAAAGTTCTTTTTAATATCACCCAGCTTTTCTAATCATTGGAGGACAAATGGTAACTATGGCATAATCCAAGTCTAAAACAATAGGGTAGAAAATTGCTATTCTAATGAGGATTCTAATGAGGATTTCAGAGAGGAGGCTACAATAGCCCTGGCTGCAGCTGGCTAACCAGAAGCATTCTCTTTCCAGCAGCCTTCCAAAAGGCATATCCATCACAGAGGCCTCAAGCTGACTTGCCCCTCATTTACCTTCCTTCTTCATTCAGCCATTCAGGCTAATTAATTCACTTCGTCATTTATGCATTCACTTCACTTAAATAATCATTGATTCTCGTATTCACTGATTATCAATTCATTCATTCATGTATTCACTTATTAACCATTCATTCACATATTCATTCATTCATTCACTCATGAATTCTTTATAAATCCATGTCCTTTTTTATGTATTCACTAATCCATTTATTAATTCACTAATTAATAATAATGGTGAATCACACAAGTAATAATAAAGAAATTTATCCACTCATTCAGGCATTCATTCATTCTCTCATTCATGCATTCTTTCATTAATTCAAACTGTCATTTACCTTTTCATTAATTCATAGGTTCATAGCTCTAAGGCAGTACAGTATAGGAGCAGGCAAGAAACCTAGGTCCTTGGATGATATTCTTTTTTTTTAATGGTTTATTAAACACCTATGATATTCAAGGTACTATACCATGTTTTTGGTGGAGATACCATGCAAGTGAGAAATCAGTTTTTCCCTTCTAATGTTTACTTTCTTCATACATAAAATGAAGAGTTGAATCAAATGCTTTCAGGGGCATCTTATATTTCCTTGAATGATATTCTATGACTTCCCAAGCTGGAAGAAATTTTAAAAAGGATCTCCTTTAATCCCTTCACCTTACAGATGAGGAAACTGAGGCTGAGGAGGTGAAATTGATTGACCCAGTTGCACAACTAGTAGATCCAAGGATTTAGGACAGGGGTCCTCAAACTTTTTAAATAGGGGGCCAGTTCACAGTTCCTCAAACTGTTGGAGGGCCAGACTATAGTAAAAACAAAAAATTTGTTTTGTGGGCCTTTAAATAAAGAAACTTCATAGCCCTGGGTGAGGGGGATAATCATCCTCAGCTGCTGAATCTGGCCCGTGGCCATAGTTTGAGGACCCCTGAAACCATTTTTATTTTCACCATGCCAGGTTCATTGCCTATACTTATTCATTCATCCATCTAACAAGCTGTCTCCTATATACACAGATAGATACACATAGATAGTCCTAAATTGGGAACTATCGGGTGGGTTATAGTAACATAATAATACTACTAACAATAATGATAATGATGGTAGCATTTTATAGCACTTTAATAAATGCAAAAAACTTCATTCACACTTGTTATCTCATTTAATCCCCACAACAACCTTATGATCCAGGAGCTATTATATTCCCATCTTATAGATAACTAAACTAAAGTTTAGAAAGGTCAAGTTCCTCACATACAGTCACAAATTATAATAAGTATTGGATTTTCAAGCTGATATCCTTATGAATCTTACCATTTATGGATGGAACAAGATCTGTGTCTATTAAACATCTGAAAAATAATTGGAAAGGTAGCTTAGAAACCAGCTTATACCCAGTAGTTAAAACTCAAGTCCTACAAGTATACAAAATAAAAACAAATTGAGAGTGACAGGCCATTGGTCAAACAAAAGTTCCTGATTGAAAGAAGACTCAAGATGTACCTTGAGTGATGTACATGTAAGGCAGTTGGATAGCATGTTATGTAGAGCACTGGACTTCAAATCAAGAAGACCTTAGTTTAAATTCAGCCTTAGGTATGTACTAGATATGTGACCGTGCTTAATATGCCTCAGTTTGAGGACAGTGAGAAAGGGCACATTGTGCTGACCCTGGAATGAGGAAGACTTCAAATCCAATCTCAGTCACTTATTAGCTATGTGACCCTGAACAAGTCATTTAATGAATTATTTTCTGCCTCTATTTTCTCATCTGAATGAACTGATAAAGTAGATCCCTAGGGTTCTGTAGATAAGTTTTCTTTTTTTTTCCTCAAGTGTTTCTTTTTTAATAATAGCCTTTTTTTTGATAACAGCTTTTTATTTTCAAAATACACAAAATACATGCAAAATTAGTTTTCAGTTTTCTCCCTTACAAAACCTTGTGTTTCATATTTTTCTTTTTTTTAATTTTTAAATAACTTTTTTATTGATAGAACCCATGCCAGAGTAATTTTTTACAGCATTATCTCTTGCATTCACTTCTGTTCCGATTTTCCCCCTCCCTCCTTCCACACCCTCCCCCAGATGGCAAGCAGTCTTTTACATGTTGAATAGGTTATAGTATATCCTAGATACAATATATGTATGCAGAACCAAACAGTTTTCTTGTTGCACAGGGAGAATTGGATTCAGAAGGTAGAAATAACCCGGGAAGAAAAACAAAAATGCAAGCAGTTTATATTCATTTCCCAGTGTTCTTTCTTTGGGTGTAGCTGCTTCTGTCCATCTTTGATCAATTAAAGCTCTCTTTATCGAAGAGGTCCACTTCCATCAGAATACATCCTCAAACAGTATCATTGTTGAGGTATATAATGATCTCCTGGTCCTGCTCATTTCACTTAGCATCAGTTCATGTAAGTATCGCCAGTGCTCTCTGTATTCATCCTGCTGGTCATTCCTTACAGAACAATAATATTCCATAACATTCATATACCACAATTTACTCAACCATTCTCCAATTGATGGGCATCCTTTCATTTTCCAGCTTCTAGCCACTACAAACAGGGCTGCCACAAACATTTTGGCACATACAGGTCCCTTTCCTTTCTTTAGTATCTCTTTGGGGTATAAGCCCAGTAGAAACACTGCTGGATCAAAGGGTATGCGCTGTAGATAAGTTTTCAAATGTATATCCTATCTCAAATTTCAAACCAGACCAACTGAACTCTAAAGTTATGATTACTTTCTTCTATCATCATTTTCCAAGCTGATTTAACTCCTTTCCTCCAGTTTCTCTGTGCCCTTGTAGGGAAGCAACTGTCAACAATGAACTCACCTAAGTTCTGAGTCCTAGTTCTTTAAGTTTGCTTTGAGGTGCTTGGCTAGGCTGGTTTGGCCAATGTAAGCTATGGTAGTTAGGAAGAGGCAATTGGACTAGGTTTAATTGGGCTGAGACAAGATGGACTTAAACTAGACTAGGTTGAGCATAATTGGCTTGTCCTTAGTATAGCTGAGTCAAGCTGGACTGTTCTAGTAATTGGCTGATTAAGGTCCACCTCAAATGCATATAAATTTTCCCATTCCTACCATTAGATCTCTCTCACTCAGTGAAACTCTCATGATTCCTTGCTAATTAATACTTCTCACAAATTTTACATATTTTCTTATACAATATATTTATCCTTTTACCTCTTTTCTTGCTCTTACTAGTAAGATATCAGAATTGGAGTTTATAAGGTGATCAATATAGAGCTAGAAAAGGACTTTGGAAGCCATTTAGTCTCATTCTACTTACTCCCATTTTACAAATGGGGAAGATGAGGATCAGAGCAGAGAAAAGAGCTGCCAAAGTCCCACAAGTAATAAGCATCAAAAATGGATTAAAATTAATATTGTCTGATTCCATGGCCAATCTCTTTCCATAGAGGCATATTCTCTGATGATTAGTGATCTGGTGAAGAACATTTATTGAATCAATCAATGAATTGATTATTTAGATTGGACTGGATGAGAAAGCATTAGTCTAGCCTGAACATGCTCCCTATTTTTCTCCTTCTCTTCCCTAGGGTATCAGTTATTCATAAAATATGGCTCAAAGGCATGGAAATGATCCCCCAGTGGGTAATGTGTTTGCTACCATCCAGGGACTAATGCAAACACAATTCAGCCCCTGCTGCCTCCTTGTTCACACACAAAATAAAAAAAAAGTTAGTTCATTGTAGGGTTTTAGAGAACACCAAGCTGCTTGCTCTAAGCTTTTATATTGAACAAAGACTGTGATCTAAAGAGATGTAAGTTTGAACTGTGTGAATAGGACTCGAGGGGAGATGGAGAAATGGGCGAAAGGAAAGTATTATTGTCCAATTCCAATTTCAAAGAAGGAAGAGAGGCTTATCATCAACTGGTGTGTGTCTTCCTACACATCAGGAATCAAGTCTGGCTCAATTAATAACTCACACTCTTGGCCAGTTACTGGAATACTCAAATGAACTACTATAAATCTGTGAGCTCAACACTTTGGATGTTCCTTTCATCGAAACTAATCACAACCCCATTATGTGTGTCCTTCCTGTGTGACTGTTGTTGGCCATGTCCTTCTGAAAGTTCACCATAGGTAAATATGGGAAGAAAGGGGTAGTGCTTTCTCATCTTCTGACATCTTGAGTTTACCAGTAAATGAATGAAAGGAAATGTATTTAAGTTCTTACTGTGTACTGGGCACTATGCTAATTGCTAGATGCAAATAGAAAAAGCTATACAATCCCAGTTCCCAAAGAACTCCCATTCCAGTTGGGAGATTCCTTGCATAAAAGAAGTCCAGCTACAGGACAACTGGGAAAGGTAATAAGTCCTTAACAAGCAGTAGTGATGAGATGTCCAGGATGCAGCCTCACTCAGGTTACATCAGTAGGTTAAATCACAGTGCCAGGAATTTTCAGGACATAGAGGAAGGTCTAAAATAAAGCCTTGGAATACAAGGATTAAGGCTTAGTGCTTCTCTTTCTCAAAGGAAGGTATAGAGGCAGTAACTCCCATCTTTTTCTAGCTATATGAGCAGTCATACGACCTGGAGAGATTCTGGATGGCCTGTGCCAAAGGAGAGGATGAGAGAACAAGCTAAGGGGTCGAGTATGGCAACCCCATGGTGATAGGTCTTTTGGGACTGAACCCTTGACTTCTATTGCTCTCACCAAGCGATTAAGCTATCTCATGCTTCCCTACTTAGATCCTTTATTCCAGTTCTCCTTTGAATTTTTCATTGGTGATAGGATATAGCCGGTTCACCCCCACCATTTGCCCTTCTATTGCCCTCTGTGTGACACTCATTTTTAATTCTTCAGAGACTGTAATGTTCTATGACTCAAAGCTGTGTTAGTAGAATATTGCTATTAAAAATATGGGCCCTTTGTTTCTGGGAGCTATTAAAGAAACTTGCCAATTTCCTAAAGTTATCTAGCCTGCAGTCTTCCTCCTGTTTAGTTCTGGACCCAATTTATATTGTCTATCTAAAGCATATACACATCAAAGTGCATGTGTACATTGACCTCATACCATGTATTTGTATGAATAACTTTTGCTACAGAACCCAGAAGCGACATCATGACTTGACTTCATAATATAATGATATCACTGATCATATGAAGTAATTGTGACATTGCAAGAGAGATGCAACAAATCACAAGAAATTTTCTCAGATCTAAGATGACACTGGAAGCAGAATATGGAGATTCTGCTAGTCCAGAGAAGTCCAAGTAAGCTCCTAAAATAAAATAAAATGAATCTATCAACTCAGCCTTAAAATTTTCCATCTTCTTTATCTCAATTTGGAAAAAAAATTATTCATCTGATCTAATTTTCTACAATTCCAAAAAGCCCAGTGTTCAAATACTTGTTCTAAGCAGTCTGTTTCATTGTTAATTAGATTATTTTTTTTAAAAATAAGCATAGCTGAGACCTGATTGGATTTCTTAGCACTTTTGCCTTCCCCATTTGGAGAAAAGGAGAAGTTATTATCAAATTTGAGAAGAAGAATAGAATGAAACATGCTACTTGGCCTTGCTGTACCTTGGATTTATCATTTACTTTTTGCATCATCCTAGATAAGTACCTTAACCTTTCCCTGCCTCACTTTTCTTATCTGTAAAAAGAGGTGGTTATCTTTGATAGCCTCTAGGGCCATCTTTCCAGCTTGAAAAGATACTTTAACGTATCAAGTCTGGCTCAATTAATAACTCGCACTCTTGGCCAGATGCTAGAATACTCAAATGAACTAATATGAATCTGTGAGCTCAACACTTTGGATGTTCCATTCATCAATACTAATCACAACCCCATCATATGTGACCTTCCTGTGTGACTATTCTTGGCCATGTTCCCCTGATACTCCTGTGACTTTGCCTATCATAAACTAGTGCCTCTCTCAAAGAAGATCTCCCAAAGGCTACATAGTTACATGACTCTACAAAGAACTTCCCAGAACCTTTGTCTCTCTCATTCAAAAGTAAAATTTTTCCTTCTGTGGCTTTTCTTCTTTAAAAATCATTCTTCCTCACCCTACTCTGCTCTGTCTCACCCGATTCAGTCATAAGTCAAGACATAACCCTCATAATGTCATTGGTTCCTTCGAGAAGGAAGGAAGAACAACACTAAGTACTAATAGAATCAAAGAATATCTAAATTAAGAGAGAGAGAATATAAGAGGTTCTCTACTTCCAATCCCTCATTTTACTGAAATCTCTGAAGCTCAAAAAAGGGATATGACCAGTTCAAGATCACATTTAAGTTCACTAGAACCCTGAAGAGGTAGATTTCACTAGTACTGGAGGGCCAGACTGAAGGGTCTATTGCCAGGATGCATTGGTCCGATATAAAACTTATATCACATGCTAAGAGCCATGTTTCAGCTTAATTAGCTGGTGATCACATTCAATTTGGATTAAATTCATTTTACTAAGCACTTATTAAAGTCCAAGTATATACTAGATACTGGGGATCCAAAAATAAATCAGTCTCTTCACTCAAGAAATTAAAATTCTTCAATAGAATTTTATGCCATACCTCTTCACTGATTTTCAATGTAAGATAAATGCTTCCATTCTAACATCCCATCACCCAAAAGCCTGAGATTTAAGGAAAGGTTTATAATGGTGGCCAGGCCTGGGGTTCATTCAGGGCAAGTCATATACATAAGGAAATGATCCCATGACATTGCTAGGCCAATGTTACTTCTGAACCCAAGAATGCTCCTCTGACATCGATGCCCACTTCTATCTCTCCCTCATCCCATTACTAGACATGAATTCCTTATAGCTAGGTCCTTGCTCCTTCTCTCTGAATAATGAGTTAGACTGCACAGCTTACTTTGCCAGGGATGGCATCTGAAGTATTCCCTTCTGTATCTAAGGGATTAAAGAGGACAACCTCTTTCCATGTGCTAAAGAGGCTTCTTAGGTCTGAGACCTATGTCCTTTCATTTGTCCACTGTAACCATGTGACAAGATTGGGTTTTCTACTTAAATATCTGGAAAACTTCCAGGGAAATATTAAAACCCAAGTTTTCAGACCTACACTGTATTTTACATTAATTAACATAAAATAATGCTATATTTTGCATACATAAACAAAACATCAAGGACCTCATTCTGTATGTCATTTGTGGAGTTGTCTGAGTTTTAGAGGGATGAGCTGACTTGTATGTGGCCACATAGTAATTGTGAGAGGCAGGATTTCAAATCAGAGCTTCCTAACTCTAATCCTAGAACTCTGCCCACTTTATTTCAAGGAAAGGAAGGAAGGAAGAAGGAAAGAAGGAAGGAAGGAAGGAAGGAAGGAAGGAAGGAAGGAAGGAAGGAAGGAAGGAAGGAAGGGAGGGAGGGAAGGAGAGAAGGAGAGATGAAGGAAGGGAGGAAGGAAGGAAGGAAGGGAAGGAAGGAAGGAAGGGAGGGAGGAAGGAAGGGAGGAAGGAAGGAAGAAAGGAGAGATGAAGGAAGAGAGGAAGGAAGGAAGGGAGGGAGGGGAGGAGGGAGGGAGGAAGGAAGGAAGAAGGAAGAAGGAAGGAAGGAAGGAAGGAAGGAAGGAGGAAGGAAGGAAGGAAGGAAGGAAGGAAGGAAGGAAGGAAGGAAGATGTTAAAGAAGAAAGGAAGGTAGAAAGCTAGGAAGCTAAAAGAAGGAAGGAAGGAGGACAGAAGGAGAGAAGGAAAGAAGAAAGGATGGAAAGAAAGAAGGAATAAAAGAAAGAAGAAAGGAAGGTTAGAAGGAAAGAAAGAGGGAGGGAGGGAAGGGAAGGAGAGAGAGAAGGAAAAAGAGAGGGAGGGAGGGGAGGAGAGAGAGAGGGAGGGAAGGAAAGAAGAAAGGGAGGGAAGAAAGGAAGGAGAAAAAATAGCCTATGATGTATAAAGCAATAGAGAATAGAATTGTGATTAATATGAGAAACTCTCTCTGTCCATCTAAGTTGGCACCTGCTCTGTCACTTACGGTCATAGAAAGCTGTCTCAGGCTCTGATAGGCTAAAGAGCTTGCCAAGGGAATATAGCCAGTATGTCAGAGACAAGTGCCTCTGGATTGATCCTCTCAGCCCTACTGTCTCTCACTGTAAAGCATGTGTCTGTGTATCTGTAAATGCTCCTGACTTTGGGTTTCTTCAGTGTAGAAAATTGTCACAATGGAAACTCCTTCTGTAAATTCTTACTAAAAAGCTGAGAAACATGTCCACGGTTGCGTATGTAGTATGTAATACATAGGAGAGATGGGATTTGATCCAGATGTTCTCAACTCTGAGGGCAATTCCAAGACTGGCCCTTTGGTCATTATACCAGAATGCCTCACATGTAATCAATACAATCTATCTATATCAAGAAAATCATTCTGTGATGAAGACATGCAGATTATAATACAAGGCAACTGTGACTGTAGTACTGTCCACGGAGTCAAGTACTGCTTCAGATACTAGCTTTGTGACCTTTCTCAAGTCACTTAATTTCTCTAAGTCTCAGTTTCCTTAACTGCAAAATAAGTAGGAGAGGGCTGTGTAGACTAGTTGGCCTGTGAGGTCTCTTCTAGCTCTGGATCTCTACTCTTACCAGCTCTGATTCCAGGCAAGTCACTTAACCTCTATGTGACTCAGATAGGATCTCCTAACTAGGTTCTAAGTGGGTTGTGACCTTCATCAGCAGAGATATTTCCCACACCTAGAATTCCCACCCTGAGGAAATCACAAATCCTTCACATACATCATATAAGTATCTACATATGTACATGTAATGAAGTTTTTTAAAGCAAAAATGTATTTAAAATAAGCATGTGTAACATTAAATTGAGTTTACCATTAAGTAAATGATTAATACCAAAATAAAGAGCAAAGGAAGAAGGGACAATAGAAAAATGATCAACTATAATGGCTGTAAACTCCTTGAAGGCAGGGAATGTTACATTTTTGTCTTTTTGTAGCCAGTATTTAACAGATTATCAGACACTTGCTAATTGTTTAATAAATGCTTATTGATCACTTTTGATTTGCCGTAAGAATGGCTCCCAAGTAAATTGGATTTTATTATTTATAAAACCAATTACCAATTTTTTGTCCTTGTTATGGAGGATTTTATCACTATTTTACAGATGAGAAAACAAAGGTCCACAGAGGAAAAGTTGACAAACAGCAACAAAGTGACAAAGCTAGGATTTGTAGCAGGTCTTCTGGCTCACAGCCCAGTACTCCATCCATCACCCATGATGATGTTGTATAGTATTTAAGACCAAGATTTAGCCCCTCAAGACTATTGCAGCAACCTCTGCATTTTATCAAAGAAGAAAATGATACCCAGAGAGGTTAAAGTTCTTGCCCTTTTAATTGTTTCAGACAAGATTTTAACTTAGATCCTCCTTACTTCAAGTCTAATGGTCTATTCACTCTCTTCCTTCCTTTTCCCTCCCTTGTTCTTTCTCTTTTTCCCTTTCTTTCTATTTTTTTCCTCTTCCCTCCCTCTCTCTTTTTCTCCTTCCTTCACTTCCTTCATTCTCTTTCTCCCTTTCTTTTTCCTTATTTGTCTCTGGCTCTCTGGCTTTGTCTG